>NC_067398.1:420575343-421267843 GCF_016432865.1 Antechinus flavipes
TTGATTTTATGATTTTTTTTCCTGTGCTTTTTTTCTTCTTTTCACTTGTTTTTCTATTTCACAACTTATTTGAATTTTAACAATGCCCAGGGGCAGTGGAATACTTCCAGTAGAAAATCTTGACATCCAATGTAAACTGACCTCCTAAACTCAAAGGAACAAATTTCCATTTTGCATAAACCCTTCATAGCCTTGTTCTACTTTAAACTGGCATACCACTCAAAAAACATTTCCCCCAAATTAAATTATCGTTTGAATTCATTCTCTAAGAATATTCTCTAAATCTTCTATCCTCCCATTCCTCATTCCTCCTAAACTAATTTTTACTTTACCATAAGCTCTATTCTCTCCAATTCTGTTATTATTCTGTTTTATCACAATCATCATCATTATCCTAGACTCAATTTATTTTCCTCAACTTCTTGACCCTATCTGGTATCAGTTTAGTTCTACATCTTTTTTATCTTTGAATCTATTGCATCCACTGTCCAATTATATATTTTTTTCATTTTTATTTTTTATTTTTGCTCTTCCAATCAAAGACACAGATTTTCCTGTACCATTTGCTTTCTCTATTCCTCGGGGGTAGTAGGAAAAAATACATACCAAATAGATCTACTAAAAGATGTTATCTAACTGTAATTGTGTTTTCAAATCTACATAGAAATCACTGTGTCCATTTTTGAGCCACTAACTTTCTCCCACAATAGTTATTCCATTCTTATTTCCCCTATCTCTGCAATTCCCCAGGACCATCCTTGTTCTTTTGTAATTTCAACAACTATCTTATCTTCCTATTTCTTTTTCTTTAATTCTCTGAGGTAGAGATAAAATTCTTCATTTTCAAGGCAATACTTCTGAATGTGTCCTTGATCCTACTGATTCTTATTTCTTCTGGGAGCTTTCCCTGTGAGTTGTTCCTTAATTTTCTTCCTTCCTGACTTCTTCACAGATGTAAAAAAAAATATACTCATGTCAAACCTATCCAAAGAAACAAACAGAAATATCTGTCACCTTCATAGGCCATTGCTCTATATTTTTTCCTCTTCACAAACAAATAGGGATAATGGAGTGTTCTTTCTCATAATTCTTCTCATCTTGCACTCAAATTCTAGAATAATACAATATGCTTTTGAGCTCCAAAAATGTATTCAAATTATCCTTCCTAATTTTCCTAATGTCTTATTATTTATCATTATGTTCATTGCATGTTCTTGTCCCTCAACTTTTTAAAATTTGCTATTGCTTCTAATAAATTGTTTCTTCTTTTTTTTTTCTGAATACTTTCCCCTCAAACATTCATGAAAAATTTATCTTCTGTTTTTTTCTTCTACTTTATTAATGTAACTTGGTCTTTTCAATCTTATGTGTATTTTTGTCCCTTAGTTTCTGTGACAGTCATTTCTCGATATTAACACATTCCATCCTTCCTCTCTCTTTCCCTCTGTCCCTAATCTTTTTCTTAGTCTATATACAAATTTGATCCTTAGATTTCCTACTAAAAGCCCCTACTATGTTTTTATTGTGTTTCAGTTGAAATACATATTGTCACTGAAAACTTTCCTTGATCTGGATTCAACCTATCCTTTTGGTCTTTCTTTTTCATTTTTTACTAGACATTCATCAAATTCAATCTTGGCTCTTTCATTTCTGTGCATTGGGAGTCATCTCTAAAGAATAAAATTAATTCTCTACTTGCCTCTGCTGCTCAGACTTTTCTCATTGCCTTGAGCTTCACTTTGGGTGCCACAACTGCCTACTCTTTTAAGTACCATGCATTACTGTATTTTTTTTTTTTGCTTTCTCTCTTCAGTCTTTAGAAAAGTTCTTCTTAAAGTACATGCACATTGAATGTTTGTTGAATTGAATTTAATAATTGTTCTTTGTCAACTTATGAAAGCAGTAAAACATAAGGGAAAAAAGAGTTCCAGTAAAATTTTCATCATATATTTTAGAAATATTTCCTTTTATCAATAATGCTAGAGACTATATCTACATAGAAACAATAATATAGAATAGGATCAACACATTTGAGTGGTTTATTAAAAAAGAAACAAAACAAAAACTGCTTGCATAGGATTAGCATTTGGCAAAGCCATGAGACATTCATTTTTTTCTGACTAAAGGTTGATTGAATTTTACAGTTTTGTCTTTAATTTAATTTATTATTAAATGTATTATGGTAAACATTTATATGAGACATACCTTTCAGGAAATTGGCATTTTTTTTTCAGAATAGAGGCAGTAACATATTCATGACTTAATTACCAAATAGATATTTTAATTAATAAGTACATATTACATTAGAACCAATAATACCATATTAGACTAGAACCACTCTCAGAGACATGTATTGGAAAGGTACTGAGTTTAGAGACAAACCACCAAAAATTACATCTTGATGATCTAGCATACTGCCTATATGACTGCCTATATGACTGAAAAATTCACATAGCTTCCCATAATCTTTCTTGAATATTTGGCAAAATTAAATGAAATGGACAAAATGGGATTTTAAATTCCTTTCAGATACAATTCCATGATTCTAAGAGGAAAAAGCACCCATGGTAATATGAAGAAGCAGAGTTGGGACAAAAATCCAGCACTTATGGTGTTATGGACTTCTGATGGCAGAGCCAAGATGATAAAGTAGAAGAAGCAGCTGATCTTGATCAATATTACCATTCAAACAACTTTAAAATAATATTTCAATGCAAATTCTGGAATGGAAAAGCTAATAAATGATTGGGTTATTACATTTTTCCAGCCCTAGACAACTTAGCAGGTCTAGAAGAAAGATCTATAGCACTGGAATGGTGTGCTTGATGAGGTTTAGATTTGGGGTACCCAAATTAAATTAGGGTCATTGGTTGTCAGTAGAAAAGAATACCACTACACACCTACCAGATTGACTAAGATGACAGGAAAAAATAATGATGAATTTTGGAGGGGATGCGGGAAAACTGGGACACTGATGCATTGTTGGTGGAGTTGTGAACGAATCCAACCATTCTAGAGAGCAATCTGGAATTATGCCCCAAAAGTTATCAAACTGTGCTTACCCTTTGATCCAGCAGTGTTACTTCTGGGCTTATATCCCAAAGAAATACTAAAAAAAGGAAAGGGACCCGTATGTGCCAAAATGTTTGTGGCAGCCCTGTTTGTAGTGGCTAGAAACTGGAAATTGGATGGATGCCCATCAATTGTACAATGGTTGGGTAAATTGTGGTATATGAATATTATGGAATATTATTGTTCTGTAAGAAATGACCAGCAGGATGAATATAGAGAGGCTTGGAGAGACTTACATGAACTGATGATAAGTGAAATGAACAGAACTAGGAGTTCATTATATACTTCAACAGTGATACTATTTGAAGATATATTCTGAAGGAAGTGTATTTCTTTGACAAAGAGACCTAACTCATTTTCAATTGATAAATGATGGACAGAAGCAGCTACACCCAAAGAAAGAACACTGGGAAATGAATGTAAACTATTTGCATTTTTGTTTTTCTTCCCGGGTTATTTTTACCTTCTGAATCCAATTCTCCCTGTGCAACAAGAGAACTGTTCAGTTCTGCACACATATATTGTATTTAGGATATACTGAAACATATTTAACATACACAGGACTGCTTGCCATCTAGGGGAGGGGGTGGAGGGAAGAAGGGGAAAAATTGGAACAGAAGTGAGTGCAAGGGATAATGTTGTAAAAAATTACCCTGGCATGGGTTTTGCCAATAAAACGTTATTAAAAAAAAAAAAAGAATGTGCAATGATCAACTACGAAAAACTTGGGTTAGACTTTGTACAGAAAATGAAATCTTCATCCAAAAAAAAAAAAGAATTATGGAGATTGAATGTACATCAATACATGTTATGATCACTTATTTATTCTGTATTTTTTTTTCTGTCCCATAATTTTTCACCTTTACTCTGATTTTTTTCTCCCAACCTACTTTATAAAGCAATATGTATTAAAAATAAATAAATTTACTAGAAAAAAAGAAAAAAATTACCAGTTATCAAAAATAAGAAGTACAAATTCTCCAGAAAAGAATATGAGACAGAAGGAATTATTAGGAGTTATTTGGTTTGATTATGTGCCAGGAAAATCGATATTCTAGGTGAAATGGATGAATAATTACAAAATAATAATTGCTGAATTTAATATTTGAAATGAAATATTTGTATAATTCCAACCTAGAAACTGAAGAAACCATAAATAATCAACCTAGAAAAATAGCTCCAGGACCAGACAAATTTACAGTGTATTTTCCCCCAAAATTATGAAACAACTGTTTTTAAATCATATAAACTGTTGGGAAAAATTCATAAAGGAGTCCTAATAAATTTCTTTTATGACAAAAAATATATTTTAGAAACCTAAACTATAGCTAGCAAAAACAGAAAGAAACTATAGCCATGTTTGAAGAATATTTATGTCAAAATTTTAAACAAGAAACTACTAAGGATATTACACCAATATGTCAGAAAAATTATATACAATGAACTGGTAGGATTTGGATCAGATATGCAGAGCAGTTTCAGTTTTAGGAAAAGTATTACCATAAGTGTCCATATCCAAATGAATAAACAAAAACATCTGATGATAGATGGAGAAAAAAAGTGTTTGACAAAACATCTATTCTAATGAGAAACTTTTGAAAGCACAGAAATAAGTGAAGTCTTTCTTAAAATGGTGAATATTATTTATCTAAAACTAAGAATAAATGATTTCTACATTGGGAGATCAATTAGATTCCTTCCCAGTTATATCAAAGATGAATAAAGGATGTCCATTATTAACATTAATATTCAATATTGTATTTAAAATTTTTATACCATATATACACATAAAATTTATACATATGTGTGGATATGTATGTATAGTAGCTCTTTGAGTAGCAAAAATTGGGAATTTGGGGGATAGTCATCAAATGGGGAACAGCTAAAATTTTGTGGTATATGCTTGTTCTGGAATACTAATGTGCTATTTTAAAAAATGTTAGTTTATATAAGCTTTCTGACATTTTTTAAATAGCACTTTTTTCACAAAAAGTTATTTTTCTTTTCTTTTTGCTTTTTTATGATAGAGATGTATGGGCATCATTTTGATAGAATGATTTGAACCAGTTAAAAGGAACAGATATAAAATCCCCCCAAAAAAGAAATGGTTGATTGTTTAGAACATAGAAAGATGTGGTGGGGCAGAAATGAACAGAGAAACAAAACCGTTGGTAGAAATGCCTTCCTTGATAAGTAAGAATGATGCTTATTCCTCAAAGACAGAAATTACAAAAAAAAAAAAAAATTGGGTAAGTAGAGTATAGAGATGGAAAATTTGATAAAGTATGCTAAGTCAGAAAGGAAAGATAGGGAGAAAGAGAATGGTATTGAAAATCTGTGGTTATGGAAAATAAGGTCAAGGATAAGAAGTTATATTTAGTAGGAGGCAAAGATTGCTTTTGTTCAGTTATTTCCATCCATGCCCTATTCTTCTTGTACCCATTTGTCTTTGTTTTGTTTATATTTATTTTTATTTTGATAAAGATTCTAGAGTAATTTTCCATTTCTTACTCCAATTCGTTTTACAAATGAGCAAACTGAGATGGATAGGGTTAAATGATTTGTACATGTTCACAGAGCTAGTAAGTAAAGGAGACCAGATTTGAATGTGGATTTTCCTGACTTCAAGACACAGGGTTCTTCCACAGTGCCACTTAACTGACACAGTGGAGACTAGAAAGAAAACAATAGTTGTCTTCAAATATTTTGTATGATGTACATAGGAAAACTTGGTTTCTGCCCCATCCCACAAAGAAGTAGGAATCCATGAATTTAATTGCAAGGTAACAGTTTAAAGTTATGTGAAGGAGAATAAATAACCAAATTGTAGAGGGCCACAACTCTGGAAAGGTACACTTGAATTAAGGACAGCAGGTTACTTATAGTTAAGCACCTACTCAGTGTGACTGATGGGAAAATAGTTCTCTAGTTAAACATATATTTAATGTAATGGAATGGAATAATGACTCTTGTTGGCATATTCTTATTATAATATGGTGATGTAATGACTACAGTTGACACATGCTCAGTTGCTGTAATAATGTAATCATACTGAGGTACTTAAGGACTGAGAGGACTGAGAACTGGGAGTCTCAGCCAGACACAGACACAAAGAAGTCTCTGGCCTCCATCTTTGACAAGCCTCATGGTAGGTCACCTGCCTTCATTACTTCTCCACTTAAAGACCAAAGCCTGTCCAGATATGCTGCAGAAAGCTAGCCCAGACATTACACAAATTTTAATAAATAGAGCTGCCTAAAAGTTTAGTTGACAGCACAAGAAAGTTCTGAGATTTATTTTATTAGAAGTCTTCACATACATGTTAGATGACTACTTATCATGAGTTCCATGAAGAAGATTGCTTTTCAGCTATAGATTTAACAACTAACTTTTGAAGTCCTTTTCACTTTAGGATTTCTATAAGATAAAATTATCTGTAAACCTATATAGTTCAAAAATAGCAAAGCCCAGATTTCCTGACATCTCTTTAAAATGATTCTAATAAATGTTGAAATAGATTTTAGATACATTTTGTTCTGTTTATGATTAAATATAGAGATGAAATTCACATGACACTGTCCCTCCAAAATATTTTAATTGACATGCAAGGCCATCTATAGTCATCTTGATCTATACCTTCCCACTGAATCCTGGAGATTCTGGAGGGGAGAATGAAGCAGGTGATCTTGCACAGCCCTCCCTCACTTAAATGTAATTCCCTTGCATACCATGGCATCACTTCCCTGATGTCATGATCCTCTTCAAGAAAGGATAAACAGCGACAATAACAAATGATATAACACAATTGATAATATCTTATTAGACCATAAAATTTGTAGCTTGTAATTTGATTCAAGTTTGGAAACAACTAAACATTAAAAAAAAGAAATCAAAAAAATCAAAAAGAAAACCAATATCTTCTTAAGGCACTAACATTCTATCCCATGTTTTTCAAAAATACAGTATAAATTAAAAACAGTTTCAAGTAAGGAGTCTATTGGTCTTACATGTGGAAACATTTGCTAACAATAGATATATGAACACTATGCTGTGTTCAAAAAAAAAGGAACGTTTGTCTTATGTAACCTGACTTTCAGAAGTACATGAATTCTACATCTATTTGTAGGGACATATCTAAATAGGAAACTTTTTGCAGTGCTGCTGGAAGAGAGGGGAAGGGAAAATTTGGGTGGAGGTAGAAGGGTTGATGTCAAGATATTTGTACTCATGCTTGATATTCTCTTGGAATTACTGGATGGAAAGAGCAGTATATACATTTTGAAGGTTCAAGCAAAGCTCAGTGCACCTATCAAACTGAGGCACTTATTCTCTAAAGCATGTACCAGAGTAGAATAGGTCCCTTGAGGTACAGAAGATTTTAATGCTGGTATCCTTTAAAAGAAGTTGATAGAGTAGACATTGCAGCTTAATGCAGTAGGTAGAAACAGTTTATTTTTATAAGCAGCACATTGAACAGAAACTATCTAAAGACATTTTATCCTTTTATCTAAAAAGCAATGATAATTCAGTTACATGAATCTTTCTCTTTAATGGAGTCCTTATGATTCTATAAAAAACAAATGTGGCCATATGTTTTTATTACTTCAGCTAATAAAAGGAAATATCTGGAAATATTCAAGCTTCTATCCATTTACCTGCTTTAGTTGAGTAAGTCCATGACACTTATAGTAGCCTAAAAAAATAAGAATAGAAATATTTTCTTTAAAGTTAACAGTCTATGTTTTACTATTATTTAAATGTCAGTCAAAAATTCATTGTATCTGTTTACTAGAGAAACCTGTGCAAAGTAATGCATTGACTCAACATCATTTCATATGCCTCTTCCTCTTTTGAAATGATTGAGATGTTATGACTGTAACTATATTTAAATAACAAGACTGTATTTTGTTTTTAGTAGAGAAAATATTATAATTAAACTTGTGAGCAAAGCATAAATGAGTATGCTGCAAATTTCTTCCTAATTAAGAATTTCAATTCAGATTTTGGAGATAAATCACAGCTGACATAGTTACTACAATTTATAACCAGATAAGGAATCACTTTCATTAGATATAATAATTTAGAATTGTTATTGCCCCTGAAAAAGTAGGAAGAAAGAAGTATAATGATAGACATTTATGATAATAATTAGAAGCCATGCTTTAATAATGGAGATACATGATAAAGAAAATTGAATTTTATAGAGGACTTAGTGAATTACAAAACACTTTCCATATACACTTATTTGATTTTCAAATCTCATTGCTTTTTTTCACATATTCTTTGCTTCATTTTGAAGATGAGAAAATCAAGACTCCCACTAGTTAGATAATATATATTTATTCATTTATATAGAAAGATTTTTTTCTTTTCATATCCAGTGCTCTTTCTATCACTTTACCCTGCCTTTGAGACAGGATTGATATTTCAGTATTGTCATAGAACTCCTTAATAGGCTCAGTTTCATTCATACATTGGCTAATTATTCACTGGTCTGTGTTTAGAACAGAGCCAAGATGGTAGAGTAAATGCAAGGACTTGCCCAAACTTTCCCCCAAACTACTTCACATATCTTTAACCTATGACTCTAAACAAACTTTAGAACATCTGAACCCACAAAAAGATGGAGTAAAGTTATTTTCCAGCCAAAAACTACTGAGAAATTCAGCAAGAAAAAAGTGTGTTGCACTAGGGTGAAAGTAGAGTGCAATCCAACTGAGGTTATACTAGCACAGACCTCATCCCAGCACTCCAGGAACAGCCATTAGAAGTTTCTGATTCAGTGGCAGCAGCTTTGGTTTGCATACCTTTCAGCTCATAGACAACAAAGATGACTTGGAAGATCTTCAGGAATTTATTCCCCTGGGGCAAGAGGAGAACACAAAATAGCCCAGAGTCTACCAGTACAAACACAGGACCAGTGAACCAGAAGCCGGCTTTGGGAAACAATCAGCAACAGGGATAGCAGTAGCAGCAGCAACAGCTTCCAGAATTCTCAACCCCAAAATAGCAAAGGAGTTGACCAGCTGTTCAAGTTACAGGGTCTCTGCTAACTGAACTGGACCATTATTTTTCACATACTCAGATCCAGGATGGAGTTCTGGCTCAATCCCAGGGTAAGGAGAGGCACTAGTTCCTTACAGCTTGTAGCCATATCGGAGCAGGGATCTTCCTCAACAATCCTAGACATAAAAGGGTCCTTCAGTCACTTGTATACCAGAGAATGCACCAGAAAAGTAGTAAGCACATTCATTTCTCCTTAGATAATACAATCATGGAGGAACTAAAAACTTAAGCTCCCGAGCAGGATCTCTAAAAAATAGTAGCACAAAATCTCTGAGGTTTAGGATAATGCACCATCCACCATGGAAGAAAAGCAGTGTTTTAACAAAAAATTTAAAAACAAGTAATATTATGGGGAAATGAGGAAACAACAGAAGAAAGCTTCTGACCATAGAAAATTACTATTATGGCAACGCAGACCAAAACACACACTCAGAAGAAGATGTCATAGTCAAAGCTCCTACATCCAAAGCTTCTGGCAAAAATAAAAATTTGTCACAGGTCATGGAAAAACTCAAAAGGGGTTTTGTAAATAAAGTAAGTGAGATAGAGGGAAAAAATGAGAAGAGAAATGAAAGTGATACAAAAGGAAGTATAAAATTCCAATGAGGAAAAGAATACCTTCAAAAGCAAAATTGGAAAAAATGGGAAAAAAAAGAAGTAAAATAACTCACTGAGGAAAATAATACCTTAAAAATTAAAATTGAGCAAATGGAAGCTAATGACTTTGTGAGAAATCAAGATACAATAAAGCAAAACCAAAAAAAAATGCTAAAAAAATAGAAAAAAGATGAAATACCTCATTGGAAAAAAACAAAAAAAAAAAACAAAAAACAAAACAAAACAACAACAGAAAACAAAGCAACAACTAACCTAACATAGATCCAGGAGAAATGGTTTTAAATAATTGGGCCACTTGAAATCCATGATCAAAAGTTAATGATAATTCAAGAAACTGTAAAGAAAAATTATCATGATATTCTAGAATCAGAGAGCAATATAGAAGTTGAAAGAATCCACCAATCACCTCATGAAAGATACCAAGATGAAAACTCCCAGTAACTTTATAGTCAAATTCCAGAACTCCCAGGTCAAGGAGAAAATATTGCATGAATCCAGAAAGTAAAAAAAAAAATCAAGTATTGTGGAGTCACAGCCATAATAACAAATATTTTAGCAGCTTGCTTCCAATATGATATTTCAGACAGGAAAAACAACAACAACAACAACAACAACAAAAAAAAAAAAAACACCTAGGATTAGAACCAAGCATCACCCATCCAGCAAAACTGAGTATATATATATATATATATATTAGGAGGAATATGACTATTTAATAAAATAAAAGACTTTTAAGCATCTGTAATGCAAAGACCAGAGCAGAATAATAATAAAAAATAATTACTTTCAAATATAGGATTCGAGAGAAGCATAAGAGGGGTAATCAGGAAATGGAAATTAAAAGGGATGTGATAAAGTTAATCTGTTTATATTCCTACATGAGAGGAACTATAAGTCAATAGTTGTGACTTATAAGAACATTCTCACTAACAGGGCAATTGGAAGGAGTATATATATAAACATGGAAAAATATGAGTTGAATATAAAGGAATACTATCTTTAAAAACAAAATTAAGGAGTGAGGAAAGAGGAATGTACCAGTAGAATGGAAAAGAAAGATGTAAAATAGTAAAAATTATCTATCATAGAACAGGTAAGAAAAATATTTTATAACATAAGGGAAGAGAGGAAATCAGGGAGAGGAAATGAACTTTACTTCCATCAGAATTTTCTCAAAGATGAAGTATACCCTTAATTGGGTATAGTAATCTATGTTACCTTGCAGGAATGTAGGAGGGGAATTAAGATACATCAAGGGAGGATGATGATATAAAGGAAATCATATTGGGGGAGGTCTTAATCAAAAACAAAACACTTTTAAGAATGGACAGAATAAAAGGAGAGAGAGAAAAGAATAAAAGTGGTAAGGGAGTTACAGTTAGCAATAGTCATTATGAAAAAAAAAATGAAGGACGTTTCTCTAATAAAGGACTTATTTCTCAAACAAATATGGGAATCAGAGCCATTCCTAAATTCATAAATGATCAAAAGATATGAACAGTTTTCAGATGAAGTAATCAACCTATTTATAGTCATATGAACTCACTATTGAGTTCACATATGTAAATACTATTGATTGGAGAAATGCAAATTAAATAATTCTGAGGAAGTACCTAATAGATCAGAAAAAGGAAAATGACAAATGTCAGAGAGAATGTTGGAAACATGAGACATTAATGTGTTATGGGTGGACTTGTTAACTGTTTCAACCATTCTTTAATGACATTTAAAATTATGCCCATGGCACTATAAAACTATACATATTATTTTATCTAACAATAGCACTACAAGGCATATATCCCAAAATGAAATTTAAAACAGGGAGGGAAATGATTTAAACATATGAAAATGTTTTAGTAACTTTTTTCTAAGGATAAAGAAAATTGAGTAAATGCCCATCAATTGATGACTGGCTAAATAAGTGGTGGTAGGTGATTATGATGGAATAGTTTTGTCTTATACTATATGATGAATGACATGTTCTCAGAAAAACCTGAAAAGGCTCCCATGAGATTCATGCAAAGTAAAATGTACTATATAGAAATATTATAAGATGACTTGTTGTGAATGACTGCTATTCTAAGCAATACTGTTATCCAACATAACTCTGATAGACTTATAATGAGGGATACTCTTTACACTCAGAAAAAAGGACTGATTGTATTTTAAAACATACTGTGGCATACTTTTTAAAACTTTATTTTCCTGAGGATTTCTTTTAGGGGAGGATATGTGTTTTCTTTCACAAAATGACTTTTTTGTGGAAATGTTTTTTCTTAACTTCACATTTGCTTTTTCAATGGGCAGAGGGAATGGCTGAGGGAGAGAATCTGGAACTAAAAAATTTTAAAGATAAATGTTGAAAATTATTTTGTTTTTAAGAGGAAAACTAAAATATTCAAACAACAAAGTTACTGTAGTACAAAGAAAAACACATAAAAGCTTCTTCTGAAGAACAAAATCTAACCCAATAAATACATATCAAAAGACTGTACTGTGTGGAAAAAAAGTGAAGGACTACTAATTATCTGTGGAATGGCTGAAAAAATAATATAAGAATGTGAAAGAAAAATGATCTAAGAAATGATGGAGGAGATTGCTTTAAAGGAACTTGGGGTGACTATGAACTGATGCAGAATAAAGTATACAGAACCAAACTAATTCATGCAATAATGAAAATATTATAAAAAGAAACTTTTAAAAACTTAAGATTACTATTGGTCAATTCAATGATCATTTATAACCCCAAAACACCAAAGATGAATAATGTTACATATCTCCAGACAGAAAGGTAGCAGAGGGCATTAGTTTTTCCTAACTATGTATTTCCCTTTAAGATTTATATAGATATAAATGCAGATTTTGCTATTGTTATTATTATTTATTATAAAATGTAATTTGAATCAAGATATTAATGAATACAATTTTATTGTGACAGGAATGGAGAAAGTATATTCTTAATCTTCTATTTCAAAATAAGGCAGCTATATCTAGAAGAATTAAGTGATTTGCTCAAAGGCATACAACTTTTAATGGAAGACTTAGGACTTTAGTTTTCTGGCTTCTGAAGCATTAAATCCTATTACTACATTTCAAACATAGGCTTTAAGAATCCCAGTCTTAAGTTAGAAAAATATACTTTAACTTAAACACCTTAGTTTTACAGTTAGCTGTATTATTGTTGGTAACATTCCAAACTAAGCAGTCTAAAGATATTACTATAAAAATACTAGCTTTTCTTTTTTTCCCCAATTTTGTTTTTGCTTTTTAATTGGTAAATTAATATCTTAAGTCACCAAATCTTCATAATATAATAATTTTCTACATATTCTCTCATCTGAAGAATTTTTTTCAAATTTAAATTTGACTGATGACACTGATTTTTAGGAAACATAAAAATTATCTATGAAATGTGGTATTATCCCAGTTTACTTTCCATATTACATTAACTAAGTTACCAAGCTTCTCCTAACCTCATTTACATAATTCATTTTTAAACAGCCACAATGGAATTGTTTTAGCTCATATCGACTATCTTCTTCAAGTATAAATTGATGATTTTTCCCCTGAAATCTTGTCTGAGTTAGTAACATTAGTCATCTACCAAGAATTCTAGTGTACACAACAAGTTCCAAAGCTAATACCATTCCTCTTTTTCTGCAGTACAATGTTCTTCTCTCTCTCTCTCTCTCTCTCTCTCTCTCTCTGCTTAATCATATTTTTTCACAATTACATGTAAAGATAGTTTTCAATATCCATCTTTGCAAGTTTTAATATTATATTATTTCTGCCTTCTTTCAGTCCCTCCAACCACCCAATTTAACATGTAATCTGATATGAATTATACATATATAATAATGTTAAACACATTTGCATATTAGTCATGTAGTGAAGGAAGACTCAAGAGAAAAGGGAAAAAACACAAGAAAAAAGAGTGAAAATAACATGCTTTGATGTGCATTCATATTCCATAATTCTTTCTCTAGTTATGATCAACATTTTCCATGACAAGTCTCTTGTAATTATCTGTGATCACTGTGTTGTTTAGAAGAGCAAAGTCAGTAATATTTGATCGTGCCATAGTGTTGCTGTTACTGTGTACAATATTCTTCTGATTCTGTTGATTTCACTTAGCACCAATTCATGTAAGACTTTCTAATTCCCCCTCTCCTGAAATCCACCTGCTCATCATTTCTTATAACACGATAATGTTCCATTGCATTCAAATAGCAGAGCTTGCACAGACATTCCCCAAATAGTATATACCCCCTCAATGTTTGTGGCAGCCCTCTTTGTAGTGATCAGAAACTGGAAACTGAGTGGGTGCCCATTAATTGGAGAATGGCTGAATAAATTGTGGTATATGAATATTATAGAATATTATTGTTCTGTAAGAAATGACCAATAGGATGATTTCAGAAAGGCCTGGAGAGACTTACACGAACTGATGCTGAGTGAAACGAGCAGGGCAAGGAGATCATTATATACTTCAACAATAATACTATATGATGATCAATTCTGATGGATCTGGCCATCTTCAACAATGAGATGAACCAAATCAGTTCCAATGGAGCAGTAATGAACTGAACCAGCTACACCCAGTGAAAGAACTCTGGGAGATGACTAAGAACCATTACATTGAATTCCCAAACCCAATATTTTTGCCTGCCTGCATTTTGGATTTCCTTCACAGGCTAATTGTACAATATTTCAGAGTCTGATTCTTTTTGTACAGCAAAATAACTGTTTGGGCATGTATACTTATTGTGTACCTAATTTATACTTTAATATATTTAACATCTACGGTCATGCTGCCATCTAGGGGAGGGGGTGGGGGGAAGAAGGGGGAAAATTGGAACAAAAGGTTTGGCAATTGTCAATGCTGTAAAATTACCCATACATATAACTTGTAAATAAAAAGCTATTAAAAATAAAACAACAACAACAACAACAACAACAAAAGTAGATACCCCCTCAATTTCTTATTATTTGCCACTTCAAAAAGAGCTGCTCCAGTCCCAGCCCTGGCCTCTAAATCAGCAATAATACTGGTGCTTTCCAGATCACCCATGAGGTCTTGGAAAGCAAGCAGTAAAGTTCTGTGAAATGCAGGTGGGAGCTCAGCATACCATCCCAATGTAGACCAGGACAGCATAGCCCAAGTTCCTGCCCTAGAACCAGATCAAGTCCTGCTAAGCCCCAGCTCAAGCCCTAGCCTCAAGAAGGTGGGTCTTCTGTATCTGCAGGGATTCTGGTGGCTTCTCTATCTCTCAACCAGAGACACCAGAGAAGCTTTGGAAGGTCAGTAGAGAGGGTTTGTGACAACAAGGTGGGAGATTGGTACAATTCCAGCAAAAGTGGACAGCTCAAATGCAGCCCCAGCTCTGGCCCTGGAGTCAGCAAAGTGAGACTAAATTGCTTTAGCACACTAGATCCTACACACAAGGACACTCCTAACAATTCCAGGACAGAAAAGAAAGCTTGTGGTCAGCATACTAGAAAGATTGCTGAAAAGTTACACAAAACCCCTGAAACTTGGTTCAAGGCACCCTCTGTCCTGGAAACAAAGCCCTACTTTAACAATTTAAAAAGCCAAGTAATAAAGTAGGAAAACAAACAGACAACAACAATAACAAAAAGATTTTATGATTATAGAAAGTCACTATGGTGGCAAGGAAGATCAAAACACACGCTCAAAAGATAATAACAAAGTCAAAGCTCCTACAACCAATGCCTACAAAAAAAAAAAAAGAAAAAAAAGATCATGACATCCCTTTGACCTAACAATACCACTATTAGGCATGAATGCCAAAAACACATTTCACAAAAGTGTGGGAGAGGGGAAAGGATCTGTGTTTACGAAATATTTGTAGCAGCTCTCTTTTCAGGGTAAAGAATTGGACATTGACATGATGCTTATCAATAGAGGAATGGCTGAATAGATTGTGCTGTAATATTGCTATGGAATATTGTTCTATGAAAAGTGATGAACAAAATGCTCTTGGAAATTAAAAAAAAAAAAAAAAAACACCTGGAAAGCCCTCCATGAATTCAATCAAGGGAAAATGTACTGTATACAAATAAATAACAATGTTCTGAGATGACAACATGTAAATTACTTTGCTATTTTCAGCAGTATAATTATTCATAAGTACTCTGAAAGATTTATGATGAAAAATCCTGTCCATATCCAGAGAAGGAACTGATTGTGGATGAATACAGATTGAATCATTCTCTCTCTATCTCTTCTTTAAACTTTATTTTTTTTTTGAGTTTTTTTTTTTAATTAAGGTGAAATCCATGTTTTATTTCACAACATAACTTTTATGGAGATATTTTGCACAACTTCACATGTGGCTTCTTAATAGCGATTGAAAGTGGGGATGAGAGCAAGAATCTGTAACTTAAAATTTATATATACATATATATAATATATATTATATAATATAATAAAAGATTATATATATAATATATATTATATATAATATAAATATAAAATAATATATATATTTATAATGTTTTAAATGTAACTGAAAAAATATCGAATAAATAAGACTAAAAAAAAAAGAAAAGAGATTCTATATTTTTAAATATATTTGAGTTTTTTTCCTTTTTTTTGGTACTTTTTGTGATACAAATCTAGTAGTATTGCTGAATCAAAGTGTATGCATAATTTTATAAGCCTTTGGGCATAATTATAACTAGATCTCCAAAATGGTTGGATCTGTTTACAACTCCACCAGCACTGGATTAGTATTCCAGTTTTCTCAGATTTTCTCCAACATTTATCATTTTCCATTTTCTGTCATATTAGGCAATTTGAAATGTGTGAGGTAATATTTCTAGAGTTGTTTTAATTTACATTTTTCTAATCAATAATGATTTAGACTGTGGTATATGATTATAGATAGATTTAATTTCATCATCTGAAAACTGCCTGTTCATAAACTTTGACCACTTAACATTTAGAGAATGGCTTTTATTCTTAAAAAATTGACTCAGACTGTATATATTTGAGAAATAAGGCCTTTATTCAAACACTAAGATTAAAAATTATTTCCCATTTTTCTGTTTTCCTTTTAATGTTGGTTGAATGTATTTTATTTGTACAAAATCTTAAGATAATATAATCAAAATTATTCATTTTGAAATACATAATGTTCTCTATTATTTGGTCATAAATTTTTTTCTTCTTTGTAGATCTGACAGGTAAAACTATTCCTTGCAATCCACATTTGCTTATGGTATTATGCTGTTTTTTATTGTTATATATATATATATATATATATATATATATATATATATATTTTAATTTTCCCAGTTACATTCAAAACAAAAAAGAAAATTACATTTTTTTCTAAAATGTTTGAGTTATAAATTATCTCCCTTTTTCCCAACAGTAATTAAGAAACTACTTGTGAAGATATATAAAACATTTTCATAAGTTAAGCTGTAAAAAAAAAAATACTTTTGCCTGTATGATGGAGAAGAGATTGGATGCTTCCTTCTCTGGCTCTTCCAGATCTCTCTTGTTGAAGTTTCTGAATTCCTGACTTAGCGTTGCCTCTCATTTCATGGCATTCCCATGACATTCCCAGCACCTTAACTTTATGGAACTGAAATTTCTTACAATCCATATGAGAGTCTCCTAAGTGATATTTGGAGGGGTTTCTGTTCAAGTTGCTTTCCACAGGAAAAAAGTTACACAGCTTTTAGGGGATTGTTCTGGCTTGCAACTAAATGTCACTTACTCCTGCTGCCGAAAATCTTGTCTATACAATATTGTTTTGTTTGTTTTGGGGTTTTTTGTTTTTGTATTTTGCTGGGGCAATTGGGGTTAAGTAACTCACCCAGCTATGAAATAAGATCAGATTTGAATTCAGGTCCTTCTGACTTTAGGGCTGATGCTCTATCCACTCTGCTACCTGGCTGCCTCCTTGTCTGTACAATCTGAATTTCATTTAATATCTTAAAACTGCTGTGGTCAAATTCTTTTAAAGGTACTTTGGAATAAACAAGACCAATGTGAGTTTGAAGTTTGAACCTAGTTGCCTTTATATTCTGAAGGTCATAATCATATTAAGTTAAATCTAAATTATGCCCCCATTTTAAAATTATCTTGGTATATAGTGCCTGTCCCTAGTTTCTGCCATACTATTTTCCAGTTTTTCCAGCAGTATTTTTGTCAAAAAGTGAGTTTTAATCCCAGAAACTGGAATATTTGATTTATCAAGAATTAGATTAATTTAGTCATTTATTAGTGTGTCTTATGTAACTAATCAATTTCATTGTTCCACTTTTCTGTTTTCTAGCCAATACAAAAGAGTTTTGACGATTGCCACTTTTTATAAATAGTTTTAGATCTGGCATGGCTAGACTACCTTATTTGGCATTTTAAAAATTAATTCCACTAATGTTTTTGACTTCCTTATTTTGTTCTCCCAGATGACTTTGTTGTTATTTTTTTCTAGTCCCATAACATAAATCGGCCTAAAGTAAATTAATTTATGTAGAAATGTGAATTTTATTATATTTGAGCAATTGATATTTCTCAATTTTTAGATCAGACTTTGTGTAAAAAATGTTTTGTAATTGTGCTTGTACATTTTTTTTATTTGTTTTGACAAATATTTTATATTGCCTCCAGCAATTTTATTTATTGATTTTTATTATTATATATGCTCCTTAATTTTAACATATTTCTATATGCAATGTATTGGGAAAGAAAAACCAGAACAACAGATAAAAATCAAGAGAATGGAAAAAGAAAAATAAAACAGAAGTTGAAAACTCTATGCTTTGCTCCATATTGAATCTCCATGGTTCTTTCTCTGGATATGGATGGCATTTTTCATCCAAAGTCTATTGAAACTTTCTTAGATCACTATATTGCTTAGAAGAGCTAAGTCTAATCATAAATGATCATCATGCAATCTTTCTGTTACTGTCACTTTCTGGTTATGGCCAATTCACTTAGTATCATGTATGTCTTTCCAGGATTTTCTTAAATAAGTCAATATATTATTTCTTATAGAATAAAATATTCCATTACATTCAAATAACACAACTTGTTCAGCCATTTCCCAATTAACAGGCATCCACTCATCTTCCTATTCTTTGCTACAACAAAGAGCTGCTACAAATATTTTGAATCTCTTTTCTTCTTTTATTATTTGTTTGGGAAATAAACTTACTAGTGGCAATGCTGGATGAAAACTTTTTGAGCATAGTTCCAGGGCCAGCTAGGTGATGTAGTGGATAGTGCACCAGCCCTGAAGACAGAAGAACCTGAGTTCAAACGTGGTCTCAGACACTTAACATTTCCTATCTGTGTGACCCTGGACAAGTCACTTAACCCCAATATCCTCCACCAAAGGAAAGAAGAAGAAGAAGAAGAAGAAGAAGAAGAAGAAGAAGAAGAAGAAGAAGAAGAAGAAGAAGAAGAAGAAGAAGAAGAAGAAGAAACTAGTTCCAAATTGCAAATTGCTCTGGAGAATGGTTGGACCAGTTCACAATTCCACCAACAGTGAATGTTTCAAAATTTTCCCTACTTATTTTAAATGTAATTTCTTTCTATCTTTTGCTGCTAGGTTTTGTTTATACTATACAGAAATGCTGATTCCTTATGTGCATTTATTTTATATCATTTACCATTTCTAAAGCTGTAAATCATTTCAAATATGTTTTTAGTTGATGCTCTAGGACTGGGAAGATAATATCATACCGTCTGCAAAATGTGATAGTTTTATTTTCTCATTACCTATTATAATTTCTTCAACTTCTTTTTTCTTCTCTTAATACTAAAGCTAAATTTCTAGTACTATCTTGAGTAACATTGGTGTTACTGGGCATCCTTGTTTCAACCTAATGAGGATCTAGCATGTTCCTATTTTATATAATTCATGCTGATGTTTTAAAAGAGTACTACTCAATCATTTTAAGGTCTTATATTTTAATAAGAACAGTTACAATTTCCCTATTTTCTGTAAGATCTTCTGTAATATAGAAGTAGATATGCCCACCCTAAGTACTGAATTTTGTAATTTTCCTACCCTTACTAACTTCAAGTCTGGTTTCTGAATGATTTTTTAACAAATTAGCTACATTGTGATCTCTTATATACTTTAATAATAAGTCTATTTCTTTATATTCTCTGAAATAAATTGAGTTGTGGAAGGAAATTTCAAAGTTTGTTTTGCACAAAGTTTGTTTTGAAGGTATTTAAATTTTTGAAGTTCTGTTACTTATTTTTATATGAATTTTTAACTTAATGTATTTAATAGGAAAATGTGTTGGAGTAGAACAAAGTGTACGTTCAATATTTGTCATTCTCATTTTAAAGATTCTTTAACATGTACCCATTTTGCAATTGTTTTTGAATGAATCTGTTCAGAATTCTTAGAGCATAATGCTTTTCAGATAAATGCTATTATAATTAATGTATCAAAATTTACTTTAAAAAATCCATCTTTCCTTAATAATTACAAATTATTTTCTCTTGTTTTAGTAGGACATTAATAAAATCACCTAGAAATTGTTGATCTTTTCCCAGGTGGTCTGTTAGTTAGCATTTATAAAGCACAAACTAGGATTAGTAAGTAGGAAAGGAGAGTCCATCTCAAGGATGATGGGACAGGCTATGGAAACACTGCAAAACAGAAAATAACATCATTCATGGAACTCTTCCTATTTAATATTTTATTATTGTAAGATTGCCTACATGTCTTATGCTGCTTTCATCTTAGGGAGATAAAGCAAAAAGTGAAGGCAATAATTTTAAGGGGAAAAATCAATTGGAAATTTTAAATGGCGTTATTCACAATTAGAGAATAATTTCAGTTGACTTATTAATGAATTCTGGATGGTTTAAATGGATATTAGTCTATTGGAAGTTTATGCTTATAAGTATTTTAAAACTAAATGAAATTATTAAACAATAAAAATGGATATTTTATTTTGTAAGTTTTTTTTTAATCCTAAATACAATGAAAACCCAAAAAGTCATAGTGAAACAATGGTTTAGAAGAGAAAGGGACTAATCAAAGGATCCACAAGTCATATTATTTTATTAGTTTTTTATTTATTTATTGCTATTATTATTGGTTTGATTTCAAAGAATATTTAATCTTTTTTTAAAAATGAAATAGTAGAAATGTAGTATTAAAATATGTCCCTGTTTCATATTTTCATTAGTGACATTAAGAGTAGCAACTCATACTTTTATGCAAAATTAAGATTTTCTATTTCCTTTACAAATTAACTAAGAAGTGGGTACTTCATGTACTATTAGGCCTATTTTACATATAGCTTAAATGAGACATATAGAAGATACAGACATGTACTCAGAAAGAGAGATATGGAAGAACAGAATATTGAACAATGAAAAGATGACTTGCCAATTTAATCAAAATTCTTGGTCTTTGCCAAAGGTATAATCATTAGTGATACATATTTCTAAGCATTTTTTCTACATTGGTTATCTTCATGTAGGCAGTCACTAATAGTGCCTATATTGGGAAGGAAAGCCCCAAATATGCTCTTATAGTCCTTTTTAAATGAAATTCTCTGGTTCTTTTAATAAAAACTTTAGAAATCTTGAAATTATTGAGGGAGCATTAATAATATGGAGGACAGTTAAGGATCAAAATTAATTGAGTTTTATTTATTCCATGTACTCCCCACCAAATGTTTTCTTTAGACCCAAAGCTAGCTTAAAGGTATAGTTTTGGACTTTATTTTTTTTAATCTTAGCTTGTATGAGGGGGAAATGTCCCTTCAAAAAAATATTGAATACAATGAACATTTAAGCAGAAGTTCTATCCTTGTGTTCATTATATAGATCATTCGGACAAAAGTAAATACTTGCCCTTCCCTGCTTTTGATTTCTGAGTTATTTTGATCCATTTGGAGTTTACTAATTTTAAGTCTTTTTAAAAATAATATTTGATGATTTTGGTGATGATTTTGTTCTTTTTGGAGATTTTACTTATTATAAGGCATCAAAGGTTAGAAGAAATGCATCCTAATGATATAATTTCTTAAAATAGGCTACATTTTCAAGTTACCCATATAAAGTGAAAGTAAGTTTAATATCAACCATAATATTTTTAAGGAAACTATTAAGTAGTAAAGAAATAGTTCAAATCTGTTTTTGGTTACTTTTGCTCTTAAATAAAGAAGACATTTTAAGCAAATTAGAAGTATTTATTTTTTTTGAAAAATATTTTGGAAGCAAGGTTACTGAGTCATAATAAGTAAAAAAACTTGAAATTCATTTTTTTGGAGATGTATTAGTTTATCTTATATTCATCCACCCCTCAATCATTTTGGCTATTGAAAACATCGTACAAGAAAAATGCTTTACAGTTTGGACATTATCTTGGTTTTAATAATTTATGATTATTTTTACATTTGGAATTAAACTAGGGTAGTCCAAATAAATTCACAGACATTGTTTTTCAATAATTAGTTATTCAGGGAAGTGATTGGACCCTCTTCATTGCACATGGAGACCCAAATTCAATGACTTAACGATAAATTTGAAGAAATATAGTGTATTGAAAGAATGCATATGCTTAAAATCATCAGATTAGGGTATGTTTTTTAATGTCACAATAAAGCACTTATAAATAAATCAGACTGAACATATTTTTTCTATTTAAAAATATACATTGCTATTTAATTTTATAGAAAAAAAAGAATGAGACACAAAAAAAGTTTTAAAAAGATTTTTTGTTCAAAATTGTCTTCTATAACTCTATAAGTTTTTGCCACACACATCAAAAACCAAATTTTAAAAATAATACTGTGGGCTTAATAATTATTATTCAATGTTTTTAAATGTTACTGAGAATTACATTTACTTTAGAATTTTATCTAAATTTGTAACTAGTAGCTGGAAACCATCTTTTTCCCATGCAATTTAAAGAAAAATTCCCCTTCAAGAGCTGCCCCTTTAACAAGAACTTTTACCATGCAAACCACATATAAAAGTCATTAGATTTAATAGGCTCATTGCTTCTAAACAAAGCCATATGGTATACTTAGCCTGCAAATTCTAATTGAAGTCAATGAGATTTTTTTTTGGTAGGAAATACTTTGGAAAATATAGCATTACAAACAAATATACGTATAAGTCAATGCTTTTATCTCAACAAAAGCATCACTGAAAACCTTGTTTTATGATCTATTTCATGAAAACTATAAAATAAAATAAAATAAAAACTTTCTTGCTATGCAAAGTAACTTTAGAATCAATGCTAATGGCGTGACTTGAACTTCAATGGATCTTTTGTCCTTTCTAATTGTACTTATCTCTACATTTTTTCATAGTTACTTTGACTAAATCATGTATTATATGGGAAATATAAATAAGTGCTATAGGAATGGTGGAAATAGCATATCTCGTTAATATTTTTTAATTGTCAAAATGATAATCATTTAACAGTTTAGTAATGCAAAGATTAATATAGGTTTATCTCATTTAATGAAAACTATGAATAAGACAGTGTTGTATAATAGAAAATTTACTTGATTTGCTATCAGAAGATACAGATTCTGATATTCATTACTTATAATTGTGTACTGATATTCATTACTTATAATTGTGTACCTTGGAAGAAATCTCAGACTTTCTCTGAGTTTTCTCACCTATGAAGTGAGAAAAAGTAAGGTTTTCAGCATTTGTCTCACAGTGTTTTGAGAGAGTGTATTAAAGAATACAACTATTTGAAGGAAAATGGTAGCATCTTTTGGTAAAGTGCCAAATTATTTAGTAACAAATAATCAGATCAAATCAAAACAAATAAATCAAACAAATAACAAATAATAATTCCCTAATTTATTTTTACATTAATGTTAATTTGTATACTTTTCCCTCAATTTAGCAAATATTCAGCTATGCCAATGGAAGTTAAATTGTATAAAATAGTAATCTCGCTTAAATATAAAGGTCTATTTTAATATAGCAGAATCAAATTTAACAATTAATTTATATCTTAAAATTAACAATATATGTCTTACCAAAAAGTATAATACTCCATAAGAAAAAAAAAGATAAAATATGAATTCTTTCAGAATAAACATTTGAATATTTTAATGATGTGTTAAGCTTATGAAACCAAATATATGTGCATACATAGAAGCCTTTTATAATCCCATCGTAAGTAGATAATTTAAAATAAATAAGATAAAATCCCTTGAAAGAAAGGTATATCTATAATGTGTGTATGTGTTGTCTATATATCATGAAAGCCTATATATGTAGCAACCCTGTTGGGTAGTGCTACAGTGTTCTTCAAAAAGTAATTTATCTACTAAAGTTCACCTTAATTTAATGTATTTGTAGAGATAATTAGAATACTGGGTCTGTTCATTAACATTTCAAATCTCATTTAAATGTAAATTGTAATATTCTCTTTTGTGCAACAGTGGGTAGTTAGTGCCTTTCATGAGTTATAAGTAATTTGTTCCTCATTTGCTACAAGACTGGATAAATAAAGAGATCTTTCTAGAGAGAAGATGTTAAATAAAATATTTTCCTTGTATTTTATATTTTAAATTTACAATTAATCATATTTTCAACAGATGTGCTATTATTAATTGACTCTTTGATATACATAATGAGTATTGAACTATAAACGTTTTTTAACAAAATAGCATGATTAATTATATATAATGTTAATATATTATTATTTATATTTTCATAATTCAGATTAGGAAAAAGTATGAACAAGATAGGTGCTTCCAAATAGATTGCAAATACTTTCAAATGTGATAATTACACAGAAAACCTATAAACTATATTCATGAAGAAATGCTATTTTAAGACTTTTTAAAATAAAGTGATAATTTGAACAAATTTCATTTTTCCCTACTTTTTGAGACATAGAAAATAACTTGTTAATCTTAAATTAAATTTCAACATAGGGGATGTCAAATTATTTTATTGGATACCAGAAAATATTTACATTTCTGGAACTTTGTTATTTTATACTCAAGAAAAAATATATCTATATTTATATCTATATCTATGTTGATCTATGTACAAATATGTGTGTGTATATATATCTATTTTTTCCCTGATATTACTTTATATAGTGTCAGAAGACACACATCAATCACATATTCAGAATAACTAAAGGAACTAGGGAATTGTTATCCCAAAAATTACAAAGATAAAGAGAGGGAGAATGTTTTCAAATATTTTCATAGAAAAGAGAGATATTTTATCTACTGAGCAATAGGGAAGAAATGGTGAAATTAGAAGGAAGCTAGTATAAATTCCACAATGACAGCAATTAGAACTACTCAAAAGCAGATTGAATGATCTCAACATCAATAAAGGATTTCATGGAGGGTTAAATTTCACTCATTGAATAGAGTAGAACAAATAATTTTTACCCTTGGTTCTATGAGTTCTGTGGCTAGAATTTTATTATGGCAATAAACTTGGATTAGTGAAAATCATATCACTATTTTCACAAATTCTAAATGAAATTCAGCATTTTTTTGAAATTATAAAGTAGACAATATGTATCAATAATATTAGTAGTCCTGAAGACTTCATAATCAACAAAAGTATCACAACATGAAATATCATTTACATTTAGCATTATGACTCTCATTACCTATCTTCTCAATGGAGAAGCTTATTTCAAATTTTGTTATATATTATTTATCAAGAATGTCCTTTTTCTGTCCTCCCCTTCTTATATTGTTTTAATATATTGCCTTAATATTTATTCATTCACCCTTTTTTCAAATGAAGAATTGGCTATTATTGTCAATGAAAAATATAATGAAAAATTTGGCTACCAAAATTATAGAAATAGAGGAAAAATTTGCAGAACAGAAAATATTAACAATAGTTAAAAAGTGTCAGTAATTTATTAATTAGTTTTTTTATTAATTAATTAAAATACAAAAGGATGGTGGCCTAGCAGTACCAAATCTAAAACTCTATTATAAAGCAGCACTTATTAAAAATATGGTATTTTCATCCAGCCATTCTGGAGAGCAATTTGGAACTATGCTCAAAAAGTTATCAAACTGCACATACCCTTTGATCCAGAGTGTCACTACTGGGCTTATATTTCAAAGAGATTTTAAAGATGGGAAAGAGACCTGTATGTGCAAGAATATTTGTGGCAGACCTCTTTGTAGTGTCCAGAAACTGGAAACTAAGTGGATGCCCATCAATTGGAGAATGGCTGAATAAATTGTGGAATATGAATATTATGAAATATTATTGTTCGGTAAGAAATGACCAACAGGATGATTTCAGAAAGGCCTGGAGAAACTTACATGAACTGATGCTGACTGAAATGAGCAAAGCCAGGAGATCATTATATATTTCAACAACAATATTATATGATGACCAATTCTGATGGACCTGGCAGCAAAAGAACTCTAGGAAATGACTAAAAACCACTACATAGAATTCTCAATCCCTATATTTTTGTCCAACTGCATTTTTGATTTCCTTCCCAGGCTAATTTTTTAGCATTTCAAAGTCCACAGCAAATTCTTTTTGAACAGCAAATTAACTGTTTGGACATGTACACATATATTGTATTTAACTTATACTTTAACATATTTCACATGTATTGGTCAACTTGCCATCTGGAGGAAGGCATGGGAGGAAGGAGGGGAAAAGTTGGAACAAAAGGTTTGAAAATTATCAATGCTGAAAAATTATCCATGCATATATCTTGTAAATAAAAAGCTATAATAAAAAAAATATGGTAATGGTTAATAGTGATCAGTGAAATAGGTTAGATAGACATAATCAATGACAATAGTAATTTAGTATTATATAAACCCTCAAACTCCGTTTTCTGGGATAAGAACTTACTATTTCATAAAATTGGTGAGAAGCTTTAAAAATGTCAGAAACTTGGTAACAACTCACTTCTGTCAATATATGCCAAAATAAGGTTAAATGAGTACATGATTTAAACATAAAGGGTAATACTATAAGCAAATTATTGGAGCATGTTGGAATCCTTACTAACTGCTAACTAATTAGAGTTGATCTAATCTTACAAGAAGATTTTGGCCAGAACCTGAAACAAGGTACTAAGTAGAACTAATTAATACAAGGCTTGTGTTCACACCTTTACTCATTGGAGTCCACAAGTATCCAGCTTCACAAAGTACACTTTCTAACTTCAAGGGAGTCCACACCTCTCTTAAAGCTCGTTGGGCCAGAGAGCACTATGGGAGAAAACCCATAATCCCATTCTCTCAGAAGAGTCAGATAAAAGGCCAGCGATGAGGGATCTATGGCAGAATACATTTTTTTTCCACTTGGCTGGCTGGTGGTGGACGAAGAGCTTTCAGAGGATAAAGCTACGAGTGAGAGTTCAGTGGACAACCAGATTCATCTTCATCTCACACCACTGTAGTTGGTGGCTGGGCTCCCCAGAAGGAGACAAGAGAGACATTCCATCTCTGTGTTGGTTGGAGGCTGAAGAAAGCAGAGGCAAAGGCTGAAGGACAGAACCTTTGGATTTGGAGATATTCGGAGGGCTCTAAGCCTCTAAGCCCTGTGCTTTGAGAAGAACAAGAACTCCAACATTTGAACTCATAACAGGAGTAAATTATAGTTTACCTATCACAACTTTGGAGAAGAGAGGAATTTAGGACCAAAGAAGAACTAGAGAACATTTTGAAATGCAAACTGGACTTTGATTACATCAAATTAAAAAGGGTTTGTACAAACAAAACCAATACCAACAAAATTAAAATGACAACACAACCTTGGGAGAAAAATTACAGCTACTCTTTCTGATAAAAGTCTTATTTATAACTATACAAATTTATAAGAATACAAGGCATTCCTTATTTGATAAGTTGCCAAAGAATATGAACAGATAATTTTCAGATGATGAAATTAAAGACGTCTATAGTCATCTGGGGGAAAATGTGCTTTAAAACACTATTGATTAGAGAAATGCAAATTAATACAACTCCAAGGCACCATCTTGCACCTCTCAGATTGTATAAGATGATAGGAAATGATAATTATAATTGTTAGAGGAGATATGGGAAAACATGAATTATTAATGGAGTTGTGAAATTATCCTACCATTCTGGAAAGAAATTTAGAACTATGCCCAAAGAAGTTAAAAAATTGTGCATACATTTTGATCCACCATTTACACTACTGTGTTTGTTTCCCAAGCAGATCATATAGGAGGGCAAAGGACCCACATGTGCAAAAATGTTTGTAATATAAATGAGACATAAATGAAAATACCTCAAATACCAAATATTCCATAAAATTATAATAAAAATGTTTTATGCATACTATAAATGGATTAGGACTTGCAAAAGAACTCAGTTTTAAGTGATATTAATTTAAAAGGATTACACATTTAAAACTGATCTTATTAAAATTATTTTTCAATTTGCTTACTACCTTTTATCATAACATTTATGTTTTAATAGCTACTTACTTCATCATATTCCTGAAAAAATATATATATATATACACACACACACACACACATATATATATATATATATATATATATATATATACACACACACATATATATATATATATATATACATCAATAAATAATTTTTGTGATTTACTAAAAACACATTCTCTGAAGCATATTCTTTCAGTATGATGTAAGTATTTACTTACATTGAAGGATTTTGTATATCTTCCTTTAATTACTCTCTTCTTCACTGGGCAGTATAAAGCCATTTGGAAATAATTTTCAGGTCTTCAGGAGTAAGACAGCTTTTTTGATAAGAATAGTACTTTTTGTAATGTGTCAGCAAAAAAGGAAACATTCAACATCACTCTATCTAATTGTTCCTACTAGTTTAGACAAAAAGAAAATTGAAGTCTAGAAACACAATATAGGAAAATTTCTGTTTTTTTTTTTTTTGTTGTTGTTGTTGTTGTTCACATTGTATTTGCATATTTTCTTCTTTCCTGTCTTCTCCTAGATCATGTTCATTTATTTATTTTGCTGGTACATAGTCTTTTAAGACTGATTTCATTTCACTTTTGTCTGAATATTATAGGAATTGAAGTACAGACTACGTTATCTTTCTTTTGTTGTTGTTGTTGTTGTTTGTGTTTATGGGATTCTGGTCCAATGTCAAAAGACAGGTTGCTGGGCAATTGATTATGCTTCCTGACTCTTTCTAGGATTTTTGATTTTTGATGAGGAGATTTCCTCTACTGTTATTGATCAATACCTCTTCTCCAACATCTATTATAGCATATTATTAATATTCTAAGTATATTCCCAAAGGAGAGAGAACATGCTTACTAACCAGCAAAAATATTTGGTGATTTCAGCAGTAATATTTATCAACAGCAGCAGCAATGGCATTGTATCATCATCATCATTTTGTTATTGTCATAGTTTTCCATGGCTAGCACTTTTACAGGGTCTTTTGCAATACCCCTAGTCAAAGAGCAATTTTAAGCTGCTAAATTTCAAATCTGCACTATTTATAAAAATTTGAATGGCATTTAAAGATTATGAATATTTTATATGCTTTATTGAATTATTTTATTTGATCATTATTACTCTAGTAAAGGCACAGTTATCATTGATACATTAAAAAAGGGAAAATGAAACACAAATAGATGCAATATTTTAGTGACCATCATGTAGCTAGCAACTAACAATTGTGGAGAAAATTTACTTTTGAGGGACATTTATGTTGTATGCTATAAATTTCATTTGCCTCAATAGCATACATATATAACAGTAGTTTATAACTCTATTAATGTTCATAAAAGCATTTTTATTATTTTGTACGAATGATTATATATATATATATATATTATTCTTTCAATTTCATATCTAAATCTATTTACTTTCAATTGCCAATCAGTTATAACAGTAGTGTTCTACATCAGTAAAATTAGGAATTACTATAGTTTTTTTTTTAATTGTCCACAATTAAATGTATTATGTTTGCAGAAAGTTTACTTTCCTTAGTCAGATATTGTTAAGCATTTACTGTCCATTAATACCTTGAAATAATCATAAACATTTAGGCAGAACAGAAAACCCACATGCCATATAAATAACTAAACTAATTAACTAAATAAATAAACTAAATAAACTAAAGTTATTTATAGAAACCATAGAAAATATATTAAGAATGGATTCCTTATAAGGCTCCTATGAAGGAAGAATTATTAAATTATTACCAATTAAACATTAAGACATTAAGGATCATTTTACTGTTAATTCTTAACCTAATACTTCCCAATATTACAGAAACTGCAATAAGATTAATATCTGTTTATTTAAAATGTCATGAAGCTTTTATAATCCAATCTCTGTATCATTATTACTCTATCTGTAATAGGAATAAAAAACAAATACCTTAAAATCTAACATAATATAAAATATTCTAGGAACAATAGACATTTTCTCATTTAATATTCAAATCTAATTATGTATGAATAGATTATTAATCATAGAAAGGGAAAATGTGAACTAGAAGAAAACTGAAATAATGCAAGTAAATATTTTCTTTTTATATATGTATTAGTAAAGATTTTATAAGAGAAAACTCAATAACTTTCTCAAAAAGTCATAAAGTAACACCTAGCAAAACAAAAATTGACAGCCACATCTTCTTATCCAGAAGCAAAGAACCTTTTTTGATATGCCATATAAATTACTCATTTTGCCTGTAATGTAAAAAGACAGAATTAAGGTCACTTCAATAAATTTGATTTAAAAACAGATAAATATATTATGGAAATAAAAAGGTGAAATGATTGACTCATCTTAATGTTTGTGATAAAGGAGAGGAAATAAATACTTAGTCTGATATGCATCTCTGGCATATCAAAGAGAGGATTTTAGGGGAAAAAAATTATATCACAGAAGACCCTGAGGAGTTACATTGTCTATAGGAAATCAAAAACAATGAATGTTGCATTCAATATGTTTAAATCCATATTGAAGTATATGCATTTCTTTTGAGAGTAAGTTATGGAGAGTTTAGATTTACTGAATCTTCCTTCTAATTTAGGTCCTAAATCCAACCATTATAGTTCCTGTAAAATATTAGTGCAAATATTAAAATATTCTACTGTAGATGTCACATACACAAAGTACACAATTGACATTGACTCTATGTTGTGATAAAATTATTTTCAAAATACAGTTCAAAGGAAGGATTAATGAGATCCAACGGGGGAAAAAATCAGGTAATGTAAGACTAGGAAGAATAGACTTTTTTGGGGAAAAAACTCTGCAGTTATAATAGAAAACTGTTTCGTGACAAAAATTAGAATTGATCTGAAGGCATATATCTGTATATAATGAAAACTCACTGGCAATTAAATTTTAAAAAGTGATTAGAGGATACAAACTAAAATGAGGTGTTAGTCTCTAAGTACATCAAGGTTTGAGTGTGTGTGTGTGTGTGTGTGTGTGGCTGTACTTAAAGAAAAAAAAAAAGAATCAAAGAAGGAATTTATGACTTTTAGTGGGGTAAATAGTGACTTGATGCTGATGGTGGTGGTGATGGTGATGTGTGATTAATTTATTTGATCATATTGTGTTTATTTACTAACAAAAGGAAGGATGCTTAAATATGTGAAAAGAGGAAAAATGTGACAGGAAGTAATGAACAATATGCAAAGGAATATAATAATAAAGAAACAACTTGCCCTCATGTAATCTTTCTCAACAATAAAATGTAATAGCTGAAATAATTTTGACACTTGAAAGCATGAAAAATGGTAAGTGTTTCACAAGATTGGTTAAAGGGAAATATTCCAATTTTCTAAAAAGAGCAGTCTGTATAACATGGATAAGTGATTTTGACTGATTCCTAGGACAATTTAAGACTAATCATTTAAAAATAATGAGTAAATATCTAGAAAATATGATGATCAAAAAGAGCAATTAAAAAACAGGTCATGACAGTATAATTTTATTTCCTTTTTACATAATAACTAAACTAGAAGGTGAGAATGATTATGTGGATATTGTTTACTTAGATTTTAGCAATGTGTTTCTTATGATATAGACTGATGACACTATAACTAGATTGCTACAGAAATGGTTGGATCACCAGACTCAAAGAACATCAATATCAACCTGGAAGAATTTCTCCACTAAAATTTTTAAGAATGCTTGATTGTCACTGTGCTTTTTTTTTTTTTACATTTTCTTAATTTCTTAGATAAAGACATAGATTATATGTTCATCAAATTTAAATATGACTATACATTTGTAAGATAAAATTAACACAGTAACTGGTAGAGGAATGATCTGAAAGAATATTGGCAAAATATAGTATTGTATTGCATCTAATAAATTTAAAATTTTATCCTTCAAGATGAAAAAAAAATCTTCTCAAAGATAACATAAAATAAAAAAAAAAAATATTTGAAAATAAAGGATTTTTTAGTGGACAGAAGTACAATGGTGACAGAAGTATAAATGATTTTGGACTGCTATGACAACATGGGTTACAGTAATTTGGAGATAACAAGACCATTGTGGTCTGCCTTTCTGAGTACTCAATTAGAGGATTATATTAATTTTTCAGCAGTATGATTTTTTTAAAAAAAAGGTAAATTGGAAAATGTCCCCAAAAAGGTCAATAAGTAAAGAGGATTAACGTAATTCGTGAAATATAAAGAAAAGGAATGGATTAGTCATGTTTAGCTTGGACAACAACAACAACAACAACAAAAAAAACCTCCTGGAACCTGGACATTTTTAAGGTATAAGCATGGTATTTATAGGCTGTCATGTGGTGGAGGGATTAGCTTTGTTCTCATTAGGTCCAGAGACAAAGCCAGGAACTACTGGAGGTTGAAAGAGCCAAATTTAGGATTAGAATTAGGTTAATATGAATAACATATAATATAACATATGATATAATAAAAGTTCCCAACAGTTAGAATTAATTAAAAGTCAGATGATCTTTCTTAAGACATAGTGAGTCTCTGCTGCTTGAAGGTTTTTGAAAAGAGGTTGGACTACCGTCTGTCAAGCATCTTATAATGGTAATTCTTTGTTCTTTATTGATTGGACCATATGACTAGTAAGTTTCATTGAAACTCTAATTCTTTGATTCTTTAAGAACCATATTGAAACAAATATACTAAATATATGTGTAAATTTATATGACTATATACACACATATATGCACATATCATATATGCATGTGTATCATATACATATGTATTTATACATCATGTGTATTTTCTAAAAAAATATTTAGTAATCTGCTAGAAGTTACAAAACCTATGTTCACATTCTGACAATGATCTCTACTAATTGTATGATTTTCTTGCATCAAATTGTTTTAAGTTTTGTAATGTTTCTTAGATAAAAGTCATTACTCAGTGCGATTTGTAATGTGACTTTAATTAACTTGCAAAATATCTTCTGAAGCTTATACTTTAATGGGAAATATAATAGATTTGTATTTCTTCAGTATTTTGATGGTTTTCTCATCTACTCTTTGTGGACATTTAATCATTATCAAAATGAATATTTTATGTTCCTTCCAGTTTCCAAGCAATTTAATAGATAATAAGTATACAATGATTTTAAAAAAAAAAATCTCAAATTTCAAGCTTGCAATCTACTGGTACAAAACAACGTATATTCATATAAATATATGTAAAATACATACTCTTTTCAAAAGTGAGACTGTCATTCCAACTATGACTGTAGTGTTTTATATTAATGTACACAGAAATCAAAGTATGCCCTGAGACAATATGTTATTAACTCCTTAACTCTTTAAAAGAACTCTCAATCCCCAATAAGGACCATCCCTATAGAAACCTTTCACAAAGTAAAACTGTAGAGGGCTGGAACTCTAGAAAAGTATATTTGAAAAAGGACAGTTATGTTAAGAGTTCAAAATGTTGGAGTTTGTTCTCAGAGGACAGCCGGTTTAGAGGCTTAGAGCCCTTCGGATGTCTCCAAATCCAAAGGTTCTGTCCTTCAGCCTCTGCCTCTGCCTTCTTCTGCCTCCAACAGAGATGGAAGATCTCTCTTATCTCCTTCTGGGGAGCCCAGCACCAACTTGCCGTGGGGAGAGGGCTTCTGGCGTAGCTCCACTGAAATCCCAAAAGTGTTCTCTGCAGCAGAATCGTTTCTCTCGAATCTCGCGCAATCAGCCAGCCAAGAGGAAAAAATATTCTGGAATGGCTGTCTCGCCTTATATCTGAACCTTCTGAGAAAATGGGATTATGGGTTTTCTCCCATAGTGCTCTCTGGCCCAAAGAGCTTTAAGGTGTGGACTTTGAGTAAAGGTGGGAACACAAGCCTTGTCTTGATTAGTTCTACTTAGTACCTTGTTTCAGGTTCTGGCCAAAACAACTTCTTGTAAGATTAGATTTTTTTTTTTTTTTAAATTTTTATTTTTATTTTTATTTTTATTTTTTTTTTAATTTTTTATTTAATAATTACATTATATTGACACTCATTTCTGTTCCAATTTTTTCCCCCTCCCTCCCTCCACCCCCTCCCCTAGATGGCAAGCAGTCCTTTATATGTTGGATATGTTGCAGTATATCCTAGATACAATATATGTTTGCAGAACCGAACAGTTCTCTTGTTGCGTAGGGAGAATTGGATTCAGAAGGTATAAATAATCCGGGAAGAAAAACAAAAATGCAGATAGTTCACATTCGTTTCCCAGTGTTCTTTCTTTGGGTGTAGCTGCTTTTGTCCGTCATTTATCAATTGAAACTCAGGTCTCTTTGTCAAAGAAATCCACTTCCATCAAAATATGTCCTCATACAATATCGTTGTCGAAGTGTATAATGATCTCCTGGTTCTGCTCATTTCACTTAGCATCAGTTCATGAAGGTCTCTCCAAGCCTCTCTGTATTCATCCTGCTGGTCATTTCTTACAGAACAATAATATTCCATAACATTCATATACCACAATTTACCCAGCCATTCTCCAATTGATGGGCATCCATTCATTTTCCAGTTTCTAGCCACTACAAACAGGGCTGCTACAAACATTTTGGCACATACAGGTCCCTTTCCCTTCTTTAGTATTTCTTTGGGATATAAGCCCAATAGAAACACTGCTGGATCAAAGGATATGCACATTTTGATAATTTTTTGGGCATAATTCCAGATTGCTCTCCAGAATGGTTGGATTCGTTCACAACTCCACCAACAATGCATTAGTGTCCCAGTTTTCCCGCATCCCCTCCAACATTCATCATTATTTTTTCCTGTCATCTTAGCCAATCTGACAGGTGTGTAGTGGTATCTCAGAGTTGTCTTAATTTGCATTTCTCTGATCAATAATGATTTGGAACACTCTTTCATATGAGTGGTAATAGTTTCAATCTCATCCTCTGAGAATTGTCTGTTCATATCCTTTGGCCATTTATCAATTGGAGAATGGCTTGATTTCTTATAAATTTGAGTCAGTTCTCTATATATTTTGGAAATGAGGCCTTTATCAGAACCTTTAACTGTGAAAATGTTTTCCCAGTTTGTTGCTTCCCTTCTAATCTTGTTTGCATTAGTTTTATTTGTACAAAGGCTTTTTAATTTGATGTAATCGAAATTTTCTATTCTGTGATCAGTAATGGTCTCTAGTTCATCTTTGGTCACAAATTTCTTTCTCCTCCACAAGTCTGAGAGATAAACTATTCTATGTTCCTCTAATTTATTTATAGTCTCGTTCTTTATGCCTAGGTCATAGACCCATTTTGATCTTATCTTGGTATATGGTGTTAAGTGTGGGTCCATGCCTAATTTCTGCCATACTAATTTCCAATTATCCCAGCAGTTTTTATCAAATATTGAATTCTTTTCCCAGAAGTTAGGGGCTTTGGGTTTGTCAAACACTAGATTGCTATAATTGACTATTCTGTCTTGTGAGCCTAGCCTTTTCCACTGATCCACTAATCTATTTCTTAGCCAATACCAAATGGTTTTGGTGACTGCTGCTTTATAATATAATTTTAGATCAGGTACAGCTAGGCCACCTTCATTTGATTTTTTTTTCATTAGTTCCCTTGAGATTCTCGACTTTTTATTGTTCCATATGAATTTTGTTGTTATTTTTTCTAGATCAATAAAATATTTTCTTGGAAGTCTGATTGGTATAGCACTAAATAAATAGATTAGTTTAGGGAGTATTGTCATCTTTATTATGTTCGCTCGGCCAATCCAAGAGCACTTAATATTTTTCCAATTATTTAAGTCTGACTTTATTTGTGTGGAGACTTTTTTATAATTTTGCTCATATAATTCCTGACTTTCCTTTGGTAGATAGATTCCCAAATATTTTATGGTATCAACAGTTATTCTGAATGGAATTTCTCTTTGTATCTCTTGCTGTTGGGTTTTGTTGGTGATGTATAAAAATGCTGAGGATTTATGGGGATTTATTTTGTAGCCAGCTACTTTGCTAAAATTATGAATTATTTCCAATAGCTTTTTGGTAGAATCTCTGGGGTTCTCTAGGTATACCATCATATCATCTGCAAAGAGTGATAGTTTGGTTTCCTCATTGCCTACTCTAATTCCTTTTATATCTTTCTCGACTCTTATTGCCGAGGCTAGTGTTTCTAATACGATATTAAATAATAATGGTGATAGTGGGCAACCTTGCTTCACTCCAGATCTTACTGGGAAAGGTTCCAGTTTTTCCCCATTGCATATGATGCTTACTGATGGTTTTAAATATATGCTCCTGACTATTTTAAGGAAAAGTCCATTTATTCCTATGCTCTCAAGTGTTTTTATTAGGAATGGATGTTGGATTTTATCAAATGCTTTTTCTGCATCTATTGAGATGATCATGTGGTTTTTGTTTGTTTGGTTATTGATATAGTCAATTATGCTAATAGTTTTCCTAATATTGAACCAGCCCTGCATTCCTGGTATAAATCCTACTTGGTCATAGTGTATTATCCTGGTGACAATTTTCTGTAATCTTTTTGCTAATATTTTATTTAAGATTTTAGCATCAATATTCATTAGGGAGATTGGTCTATAATTTTCTTTCTCTGTTTTCAGCCTACCTGGTTTAGGTATCAGTACCATATCTGTGTCATAAAAGGAGTTTGGTAGGACTCCTTCAATCCCTATTTTTTCAAATAGTTTATATAACATTGGAGTTAATTGTTCTTTAAATGTTTGGTAGAATTCACTTGTAAATCCATCTGGTCCTGGGGATTTTTTCTTAGGGAGTTGATTGATAGTTTGTTCTATTTCTTTTTCTGAGATGGGACTGTTTAGGATATTTACTTCTTCCTCTGTTAGTTTGGGCAAGCTGTATTTTTGGAGGTATTTTTCTATTTCATTTAAGTTGTCGAATTTATTGGCATAAAGTTGGGCAAAGTAACTCCTAATTATTGCTCTAATTTCCTCTTCGTTAGTGGTGAGTTCTCCCTTTTCATTTTTAAGACTAACAATTTGATTTTCCTCTTTCCTTTTTTTAATCAGATTTACTAAGGGTTTGTCTATTTTGTTGGTTTTTTCATAGAACCAACTCTTAGTTTTATTAATCAATTCAATAGTTTTTTTACTTTCAATTTTATTGATCTCACCTTTTACTTTTAGAATTTCAAGTTTAGTGTTTGACTGGGGGTTTTTAATTTGTTCCTTTTCTAGCATTTTTAATTGCAAACCCAATTCATTGACCTTCTCTTTCTCTATTTTATACAAATAGGCCTCTAGAGATATGAAATTTCCCCTTATTACCGCTTTGGCTGCATCCCATACATTTTGGTATGATGTCTCATTATTATCGTTTTCTTGGGTGAAGTTATTAATTATGTCTATGATTTGCTGTTTTACCCAATCATTCTTTAGTATGAGATTATTTAGTTTCCAATTATTTTTTGGTCTACTTCCCCCTGCTTTTTTGTTGAATGTAATTTTCATTGCATCGTGGTCTGAAAAGGATGCATTTACTATTTCTGCCTTACTACATTTGAGTTTGAGGTTTTTATGTCCTAATATATGGTCAATTTTTGTATAGGTTCCATGAACTGCTGAAAAGAAAGTGTATTCCTTTCTGTCTCCATTACATTTTCTCCAGAGATCTATCATATCTAGCTTTTCTAGTATTCTGTTTACCTCTTTGATTTCTTTCTTATTTATTTTCTGGTTTGATTTATCTAATTCTGAGAGTGCAAGGTTAAGATCTCCCACTATTATAGTTTTACTGTCTATTTCTTCTTGCAGCTCTCTTAGTTTCTCTTTTAAGAATTTAGATGCTACCCCACTTGGTGCATATATGTTTAATATAGATAGTGCTTCATTATCCATGCTACCCTTTAGCAAGATATAGTGTCCTTCCTTATCTCTTTTAATTAGGTCAATTTTTGCTTTAGCTTGATCTGAGATCAGGATGGCTACCCCTGCTTTTTTGACTTCACCTGAAGCATAGTAGATTTTGCTCCAACCTTTTACCTTTAACCTGCATGTATCTCCCCGCTTCAGGTGTGTTTCCTGTAAACAACATATTGTAGGATTCTGGCTTTTAATCCATTCTGCTAACCGCTTCCTCTTTATGGGGGAGTTTACCCCGTTCACATTTATGGTTAGAATGACCAATTCTGTATTACTTGCCATCTTGTTAACCCCGGTTTATGCTTTCCTCCCTTCTTTCCCCTTTCCCCCCCTTCCAAGTATTAAGCTTGTGAGCACCCCTTGTTTCTCACAGCCCTCCCTTTTTAGTGTCCCTCCCCCCGCCTTAGAGTTCCTCCCCCTATCTTACCCCTTTCCCTCCAGTTCCCGTATTCCCTTCCGCTTAGCTTATTCCTTCCCTTTCCACTTTTCCCTTCTCACTTTTCAATGAGATGGGAGAAGTTTCACCATAGATTGAATATGTCTTAAGATTTTTCACTTAAAGCCAATTCTGAAGGCAGTAAGATACCCACTATATTCATCCCCTTCCATTCTTTCTCTCAGATATAATAGGTTTCCTATGCCTCTTCATGAGATGTACTACCCCCACTTTACCCTTTTTCTGGTACAATGTCCTTTCCACATCAATTTCTAGAACAAGGTATACATGTATTCTTTATGCATCTATATAGTCAAAATATAGTTCCCAAGATTAATCTTTACCTTTTTAGATTTCTCTTGAGTTCTATATTTGTAGATCAAACTTTTTGTTAAGTTCTGGTTTTTTCATCAGAAATAGATGAAATTCGCTTACTTCGTTGAATGTCCATCTTCTTCCCTGGAAAAAGATGCTCATTCTCGCTGGGTAAGTTATTTTTGGTTGCATACCAAGTTCCTTAGCCTTTCGGAATATCATATTCCAGGCCCTTCGATCTTTTAATGTGGATGCTGCCAGATCCTGGGTGATCCTTATTGTGGCTCCTTGATACTTGAATTGGGTTTTTCTAGCCGCTTGCAATATTTTTTCTTTCATCTGAGGGTTCTGGCATTTGGCCACTATATTCCTTGGTGTTTTGATTTTAGGATCCCTTTCAGTGGGTGATCGATGAATCCTTTCAATGTTTATTTTTTCCTCTGTTCCTATGACTTCTGGGCAGTTCTCTTTGATAATTTCCTGGAAGACAGTGTCCAGGCTCTTTTTTTCATCATGTTTTTCTGGGAGTCCAATGATTCTCAGATTGTCTCTCCTGGATCTGTTTTCCAGGTCTGTTGTCTTTCCCAGAAGGTATTTCACATTTTTCTCCATTGTTTGATTTTTTTGGATTTGCTTGACTGATTCTTCTTGTCTCCTCGAGTCATTCAATTCCACTTGTTCAATTCTGATTTTCAGTGAAGTATTCTCTTCACTCACTTTTTTAAAATCTTTCTCTAATTGTCCAATTGAGTTCTTTTGTTCTGTGGAATTTTTTTCCATTTCGCCAATTTTGTTTTCCAGTTCACTAATCCTATTTTTCAAGGATTTTACTTCTTTATCCACTCTCTCTTTAACTGACTTCTCCAGGCTCTTTTGCCAAGCCTCCCTCTCCTTTTCCCAAGCTTCCTTCTCCTTTTGCCAAGCCTCACTCTGCTTTCCCCATTTTTCTTCTAGCTCCCTTGTGAGAGCCGTTTTAATCATTTCTATGAGGTTCATCTGTGCTGAGGAACAGACGATCTCTTCCTTTGGGGAATCACCTGGGGACTGCCTGTTTTTAGTCTCCTCAGGATTTAGAGTCTGCTCTCTATCTGTGTAGAAGCTGTCTAGGGTTAAAGTCCTCTTCAGCTTCTTGCTCATTCTGTCTATTAATCAGAGACAAACTCTGTTTACCAAAGAAAAACAGAAAAAACTGGAGTCTTTCTTTGGGGGGGGCTGGGTGTGTTATCGAGCTTCCTCTACAGACTGCAGGTGGCAGCAGTGAGGCACTAGCAGGACTGTGCTGCGCCTGCGCTCTGAGATCCCAAAGCGTGCTGAGTCACTGAGGGGGGGGAAGGGGGGGGCGGCCAGGTCCTGAGAGACTCCAGCTGTTTGCGGTTGTGTTCTTCAGCCCCGGTGTTTTTAGCTTCTCTGCTGGGCTGTTGACTTGCTGCAGGTTCCAAACCTGTAGCGAAGCTCTCCCCGCGGAGACAGCTGCGATCACTCCCCACCCCCTCTCCAGTCTGCTCCCGTGCTCTCACTGCCGCTGCCCTCAGCCTGTGCCCGATCTAAAACCGCCCCAGCCCTCCAGTAAAGACAGACCTTTCTTGGCGGATCTCAAGGATGGCTTCTCTTGGTAACTATTTGTGGGTTTTTTTTCAGTCAAGCATTGATTCAGAGGCTTGTAATGAAGTGGATAGTGAGAGAAAGCGCGGAGCTTATGCAACTGTGAGCTTCCTCTCCGCCATCTTAACCGGAAGTCCCCTTGTAAGATTAGATTAACTCTAATTACTTAGCAGTTAGTAAGGATTCCAACATCTCCCCCTTTCTTTTGTTTCAAAACATAGGGGGTTTCTGAGGGGGTACACATAAATCCATCAATATGGGCCAGAACTTTGTAACAGATATACATGGTATACATAAATCCATCAATATGGGAGGCATTATACATAATTTACATGAGCACATAGCAATATAACACAGGCTAGTAGTAATGTAACAAATAACAAGAATCAATCTGAAAATTTACACATGTCCATAAGTCCTAGAAACAGTCCAATAGGATTCCATTGTCCATTAGTTCATGTGCCAGGAATCTAATAATTCTTATGAGCACAATCAGCAACAGAACCACCCGATATTTCTTGGGTCTTCTCCTTTGTTTCAAGCGTCTGCTCCATCTTTCTGCGATGGACAAGGCGAATGCGGCTCGTAGGCACCCATCTGATTCCTTCTCCACCTGTAGAGATGCAAGCAAATCCTCTCCCCCAAGCAGTTAGTCTATCTGGTCCCTTCCATTCACCACTTTCTGGGTCTCTCCACATCACCTGGCGATTATCTAAAGATAGTGGAGCTGCTCGCACTGGACACTGCTCTTCTGGTGGGTTATAAAACCTGTCTGCTGGAGCCAGTGCATCTTTATCAAAGATTAAAAAATTAATGGTATAGAGAACTAAATTTAGAAGTTCTCTAGGGTTACCCGTGGCTCCTCCTTTCTTTTGTTTTTGGAGGAGTGTCTTAATGTCTCTGTTTCTTCTTTCTACTATTGCTTGACCTTGAGGATTGAAGGGTATGCCAGTAGTGTGTAGAATCTTATACTGTGCACAAAAGTGTTCAAAATGTTTGGAGGTATATGCCGGTCCATTATCTGTTTTTATTTCTTGTGGCACACCCATAATTGCGAATGCTTGAATGAGGAATTCAGTGACCACTCGGGCTGTCTCTTTTGCTGCTGGTATGGCAAAAGTGAATCCTGAAAAGGTGTCTACCACAACGTGGATAAAAGACAGACGACCAAAAGATTTATAATGAGTCACATCCATTTGCCAGATTTCATTGGGTCTCAAACCACGAGGGTTCTTCCCTGGAGGCAGTGTAGGAGCGTGGAAGGGAAGGCAAGCTGTACAGCTTTTCACTATGCTCCTAGTTTCTTCTTTTGTAATCCCAAACTGTAAACGCAAAGCTCGAGCAGCCTGATGGTATTTAGAATGGGATTCCTGGGCCTCCTGAAATAAAGGCGTACTGGCCAACATAGTTAAAAGGCTATCTGCCTTTGAATTTCCATCAAAAATAGGACCTGGAAGTCCACTATGTGAATGGACATACAGGATATAAATCTTTCCTGGATGCTTTCTCACTTGCTCTTGAAGTTCCTTAAAGAGCTGATATATATTAGAAGCTGCAAATTTTATTTGGGCTGTGGCAATTCTTTGTACCACACCTACTGAATAGGCTGAATCAGATATTATATTTATGTCGCCTGGGTAATAAGTGAGAGCTAGCATGATCGCATATAATTCGTTCTGCTGAGTGGACTGAAAAGGAGTTCTGACTATTCTTTTTACGGTTAGATCATGAGAGTATACAGCACAAATATTTTGTTTGGCTGCGTCTGTAAAGATGGTTGGTCCTTCAAGAGGAACCTTAGAATCCTTCTCTTCAAAAATCCATTGCCAATTATGCAGTAGTCTGGTTATCTTTAATGGAGATCCATGTGCAAAATTTGGAGCCATGGCCAATAAAATCTGCCACTCTGGGATGGTTTCACAGCATACATTAATTTGTGCATTTGTATAGAAGGTATATATCTTGTCAGGTCTTGTCCCAGATAATTGTACTGTTCGCTTAATGGCCTTTAATAGAATTCTAGCCACAAGCACTGGGTAAGGCGAAAGGCTTTGTTCTGGTTGTGCTGGGAGGTTCACCCACTCTATCACACTGTCTCCTTGATGAAGGACTGCTGTGGGTGCTTCTTTCGTAGCAAAAACTGATATTTCCAAGGGTTTTTGAGTTACTCTCTCAACTACATTGGATAAAGCCAGTTCAACTTCTCTCAAGGCCTCTTGAGCTTCTTTTGTAAGCCGGCGTGGTGAATTTAAAGCAGTGTCTCCCCTTAAAATGTCATATAGGGGTTGCAATTGATTGGTAGTTAAACCTAATACTGGACGCATCCATTGGATATCTCCTATTAATTTTTGGAAATCATTTAAGGTGTTCAACCTCTCTGTTCTTAAAGACAGTTTTTGTAGTGTAAGTGCCTTAGGATATATTTCATATCCTAAATATTGAAAAGGAGCATGTTTTTGAATTTTTTTCTGTAGCGATATGAAGTTTGTAGTATCTTAGTGTTTCTATGGTTTTTTGTAGACATGCTTCTAGAATTTGTTCCTCCGGTGCACATCCCAATATATCATCCATATAATGTAATAGCATAACTTTTGGAAATGCTTTTCTTATTGGAGCAAGAGCAGCAGCAACATACATTTGACACATAGTGGGGCTGTTCTTCATACCCTGTGGCAAAACCGTCCATTCATATCTTTTATAAGGCTCAGCTAAATTGACACTGGGCACCGAAAAGGCAAATCTCTTCATATCCTCCTTATCCAGAGGAATGGAATAGAAACAATCCTTGATGTCTATAACCCAAAGAGGCCATTCTCTAGGAAGCTGAGTAGGAGATGGAAGTCCAGGCTGAAGAGTTCCCATAGTTTCCATCTGTTCGTTCACTTTTCTTAAATTGGTGAGCATCCTCCATTTTCCCGATTTCTTTTTTACAATGAACACTGGTGAATTCCAAGGACTTAGAGAAGGTTGTAAATGCCCTTGTTCAAGCTGCTCCTGTACTATATCTAATAAGGCCTGAATTTTATCACTACTTAAGGGCCATTGTTCTATCCACACTGGTGTATCAGTTTTCCATTGGATAGGAATAGGTGAAAGTGTTGGCAGGCCTTCAACAGCAGCCCTGCTTAAAAAACCGAAGTACTCATTTTTAACCCCAATTGTTGTAAAACGTCTCTTCCCCACAGATTGATGGGGATTTTTTCAACTATAAAAGGAGTAAAAACTCCTGTTTTGCCTTCAAAAGTCCATCTCATAGGGGCAGCACTAACTTCAGCTGCTATTGATCATCCTACTCCAGACATATAGGTATCTGCTTTAATCTTTGGCCAGTGACTGGGCCAACTGGCACCTCTAATAACTGTACGATCCGCACCTGTGTCTACCAATCTTTCCAATGGTAGGCCATTTATATAGATAGTGAGCATAGGTCGGTCAGCCGTTACTGCTGCTGTCCAATATATTTCTGGTTTTTGTGGTCTGGAGTCAGAACCTGGGTGACTATCACGAGGCTGCTTATTAGGATCCTGTATGAGTAAACCTGATGCTACTACATCTCCTGGGTGATAAGTCACATATTGACTACCTGTATTAGTGACTGGGATATTATCTACACATTCCCCAGTTTCCCACATCAGTGTGTGGATGGACACTGTTTTGTACATACAAGGAGGTGAAATGGTCAAGCCTACTGTGCCTGGAGGTAAGGGATCCATAGGCTGGAGAGGAACAGATTTCACCTCTCCAGGGGGTATCTCAGTTGTCCCAGCTGCATACAGCTCTATTCTCCCCAATTGTAATTCCCTTCTGCCATCAGGTTGCTTCCTGGCTGGTTGACTGTGTAATCCCCTTCTCCCATCATATGGCTTTCTGGTTGATTGGTCATGTCTGGGTACTGGACTTCTAGGTACTCTCTGGGTGCACCATTGGCTGCCATCATGCCCCAAGTGTTTTTTGCCTTGGGCCCTGGGGCTGGGCCCCTCATCCCGTTTCCCTGAATCTGTCTGCATTCTGAGGCCCAATGGAAGCCTCTGTTGCATTTTGGACATGGGGTTTGGGGTCTTGTTCTCCCACCTTGTCTTCCCATTCTATCTCTATACCAACATTGAGCTTTCAGATGTCCTACTTTTCCACACTGAAAGCATCTACGAGTCTCTCTGGAAGTCCCTTGCCAAGAGGGATTCTGTCTTCTCATGTTTGGATTTTGGGAAGTCTGCATCATAGCCTGGCTATAAAAGGCACCTGTGTCCACTGTGGCACAGCGTCTTATGAGTTCCTCTAAAGGAGCATCCTTGCGCAGTCCTAGTATAATTCTTCTGCAAACCTCATTAGCATTTTCCTTAGCAAGTTGCCTTATCAAGATGTCTGTTATTGCATTTTCTCCATTTGTTCTTATGATAGCTGTCTGCAAGCGTCCCACAAAGTCAGCGAAGGGTTCATTTGGCCCTTGTGTTATTTTTGTGAAGCCCCCCCCCTTGTCGTCTTTATTGTGAAGAGAAGCCCACGCTTTGATAGCATTATCAGCAATTTGCTGATATGCTGCTACAGAATAACCAATTTGTGCTGCGACATCTGCATAAGGACCTGTACCTGTTAGTAGGTCACAGGTGATTGCAGTATGAACTCCACTTTGAATATTTTGTTGGGCTTGTATCCTACAGAGCTCACTATATTCAGAAAGCCACAAGTAGTTCTGTCCAGGTTCTAGGCATATTTTTCCTATCGATTTCCAGTCATTAGGGGTCAAGATTTCAAAAGACAAATTTTGCAATAGCATCTTAACATAAGCTGATGTAGCCCCATAAAGAGTGCAAGCTTTTTTCAGGTCTTTGAGGATTTCTATATCAAAAGGTGAGTATCTTCTACTTTCTTGACCTGAAGAATTAAACTGTTGAATTACAGGAAAAATGTGGTGTTGAAATTCTAATACATTTTTCCCTTCTTCTCTGGCCTTAATTAGTCCCTTTTGCAATCTACTCAAAGGAGCAGCTAGATGCTGGGGGGGAGGTGCTGGATGCCGGGGGGGGGGGGGGGGGGGGGGGGGGGGAGGTGCTGGATGCTGGGGAGGAGGTGCTGGATGCTGGGGAGGAGGTGCTGGATGCTGGGGGGAAGGTGCTAGATGCTGGGGGGGAGGTGCTGGTGCTGTCACTGCCCGCCCCCACTACCCCTCCTCCCTCCATCCCGGAGGGTGGAGTTGATGAAGGAGAGTCAATTACCTGCTCCTCAGGTGGGGCTGAGGCTGCCTCAGATTCACCCCACCCTTGAGCCTCACTTAAGTCTCCCTGCCCTGTGGGGATATGGCCATTAATCTGTTCTTTGTCTTCCTCCTTTATCTCAGGCTTCCCCCTTTGGATATCCTGGTATTTTAAGGCCATCTGTATTGTATTGTATAAATAGAACACTGCAATGGAAACTGAACGAGGACCGTTTTCATTGTTATATGCAGACATCTGTTGACCAACCAATGCCCAGTTTTTTAGAGAGATTTGCTTTTCCTCTAAGAACCAAGGGGAGGTGCGTTTTAATGTAGCCAGAAGTCTAGCTGTCTGTCCCCAAGTTACAAGTAGCCCTTGATCTTCTATCAGCTTAAGCAGGCTTTCTATAGCACCACTCTTGGGTGGGTCTGGGGTTGGGGTGGGGGATGGAGAATCTTTACCTAGGATCTGTCCCATTTCAGCCAAAAAAGGTTGTACTCACTCAGTTCCTGGTCACTGGAGACTTCTTCAGTGAAAGTAGGGTCCTTGGTTCCCACGCTTGGGCGCCAAATGTTAAGAGTTCAAAATGTTGGAGTTTGTTCTCAGAGGACAGCCGGTTTAGAGGCTTAGAGCCCTTCGGATGTCTCCAAATCCAAAGGTTCTGTCCTTCAGCCTCTGCCTCTGCCTTCTTCTGCCTCCAACAGAGATGGAAGATCTCTCTTATCTCCTTCTGGGGAGCCCAGCACCAACTTGCCGCGGGAGAGGGCTTCTGGCGTAGCTCCACTGAAATCCCAAAAGTGTTCTCTGCAGCAGAATCGTTTCTCTCGAGTCTCGCACGATCAGCCAGCCAAGAGGAAAAAATATTCTGGAATGGCTGTCTCGCCTTATATCTGAACCTTCTGAGAAAATGGGATTATGGGTTTTCTCCCATAGTGCTCTCTGGCCCAAAGAGCTTTAAGGTGTGGACTTTGAGTAAAGGTGGGAACACAAGCCTTGTCTTGATTAGTTCTACTTAGTACCTTGTTTCAGGTTCTGGCCAAAACAACTTCTTGTAAGATTAGATTAACTCTAATTACTTAGCAGTTAGTAAGGATTCCAACACAGTTACAACAAGGGGTTAATTCAGTGGAATTGATGAGATGATGGTTCTTTTGTATACATATATTTAGTACTTAGCATGGTGATGTAATGGTTCTCTAGTTCACATATACATAGTGTGCTGTAATGATGTAATGATACCAAGGTATTTACGGGCTAAGAAGGACTAGAAAAGAGACATTACATTTTTGGCCATCCTCCTGGTGGCTCTTCTGCCTCCTCCAATAAGATCAAGGCTGGTCCTGAGATCCTCCAGAGAGCTAGTCCTGACATTACATTTTGGCACCCAGCATGGACGTAAGGACCTACACTCAGCAGCTTGACTTACATGATCGTAAGTTCAGTGGAGAAGTCCCTGTGACCTGGAAATAGGGTGAGTAAACTAGTCACTTTAATTTTTTTTCTATTAAAATGGGGCAAATACTAAAGAAAAAGCCTTCCCCATCCCAAGGAAAGTGTGTAGCAAGCATAGTTAGGTTAATAAAGAAGTAAGGTTTGATTGTAAATAGGAAGCAGATCATTGGACTCTTAGAAATATTAGAGAAAATGTCTACTTGGTTCTCTAAGGAAGAAAAATTAGAGCCAGATATGTGGGAAGTAGTAGAAGAGCAACTAATTGATTATTAAATGATAATGCATCTGATTTAATTCCTGAGGAAACATTCTCTCTATATAAAATAATGCAATTGGCTTTAAGAAATCCCACAAGTTTTAAAATAAGTAAAAAGGAGAAAGAGTATGAAGGGGATGGTACTGACAAAGCAGCTGAAAAGCATGAAGTAAAACCTACAATCAAATACTTTACAGTCTCTCAGTAAAGATTACACATATGTATGTGCATTTTAATTCTAAGATGTATCTATGTATCTATGTGTGTCTACCCACACTTATTTTTGATGATTTCAATTCCAAAATAAATGTGAATGAGTATGTATAAGTGCATACACACTTATACTTGTGTATACATATGTATAGGTTATATGAATACATATATTTCTGGCTGGCTGTCCATTATCAAAGAGGATCAATGACATTGGGAATATTATGTCTTGACATGCAAATGAATTGGATTTAAGTGAGGCAGAACTGTGAAAAAACCATCAGCTTCACTATCTCCTCCAAAGTCATCTGAGTCCAATGTCAAGGCATAGATCAGGACACCTAAAGATGACCCCAGTTGTCTTGGAAGACCTTGATCTTTTAAAGCTAAGATATTTTCCAGTTATTAATCTCTACAAGGACATACCCATCTATATGTGTATACATACATATATATATATATATTTCTGTGTGTATATATGTGTGTATATGCAGAATGCAGATGTGTGAATACATCTACATATGACCACTCGTTTTTGGAAATAACAGTGTCTTTTAAAATAATTATAGCACTAAATATGACAAAGCATTTTCTTTCCTTAAAATACATAATCCTACAGATAAATTTAAGGAACATTTTCCAGTAAATTCTTGTTATTACTTTTAATTGGAAAAATATCATTATTTATTTTCAGGCCAGTCAATTTAAAATTCTGCAACTCATTTTGCTTAAAAAGTAAACCTAAAAAGATAACATTCAGCTGGTAACATAAAATGAACAATTTAATTTTTTATGATTTTATAATTTTAATATTCTATCAATTACATATATCTCCTCGAATTTTTTTTTTTTAATTTCTGGTTCCCAAGAAAACTTTACGTTTTGTTTTATGTCCTGTAGAAACACTTTTTGCATCATATAATTTATACAGATAATGTTCTTAAAATCCCTACACATTTTGGTTTATATATGATATGACACAATAGACTAAGTTCATTGAGATCAAGGGGTGTATACACACATACATACATGCATACTTACATAAATGTATATATGTATATAACCCACACACACACACACACACATTTACATTTTACTCCTAAGGAATGGAACTGAGTGAAACACAGCCACACATTCAGCACTTACAAAGTGCCAGGCAGTATAGTATAAGCAAAAAAAGGTTTAAACAATAACAACAGTAGCAGCACCAACAGTTTCCATGATCAAAGAATTAATATGCAAATAGGATGCTTGCATAAATAGTAGGCCCTTTTTTATTGGAGTGACACATTAGACTCTTAAGAGTTTTTGGTGAGTTTGAAGTGAATTAGCTTTTGTTTTGCAGATTAAATAATCTTTACATCATTTTTATCTGAAACAATGAAATTATTAGAAGAAATTAATTTAAATAACTTGCATATTCAATACAGTTGCAAGAAATTAATGCATCCTCAGAATCATCAATATTCCACTTAAAAAGTTTAGTGAGATTTAAAAGACAGTGGGAGTGATTATTGTTAGCTACTAAAAATCAAGTATAGAATCAAATTTCAAGACTATGTTAAGTCAAATAAAAATTTATCTGTGAAATTCATAAAAACACTTAAAATTTATATGGCATTTTAAGATTTTAAGCATTCTTTGCATATATCATTTTATCAAAACCAAAATATAAAAGTACATGATGTCAATAGCACAACTTTCATTTTTCTGATTTTATATTTTAGAGGACTGTTATTGCCATCCATTGTTTCTAAATCATTCTAATTATCCATTCCAATCAGAAGTTTTCACCTCACTGCCTTCTATTTGGACTTTATGTAAAGTACATGTTCAGCTTGTTAATATTGATGGGTTATATTTTCCCTGCGACATACATCATTTTACTCTTTTAGGCATTTTACAGCATACACCTACACAGTTGCTATATTTGAAGTATTTAGACAAATAGTATGTTTGATTATGTTGCCACATTGCCAAAGCAGATAATGTAGTGTTTATAGGTTCATGATAGTGTTTTGTAATATGGAAGCTTTCAGTTTTTTCCCAACAATATTTGTGTTATCAGAAAATATTTTAACATGAAAATCTCAAAATATAAAAATTCTGAAATAATATAAACAATTGAAAAAATGGACTAAATGGCAAGACATGGAAAATTCAAATATCTGTTTACTTTCTATCAAATTCAACTATTGAATAAATGTGAGATTGACACAAAAAACTGAATAAAAGTATTTTAAGATTTAAAGACAGAGCTAGGATGCTACAAAAAGAAGCTACAAAGTTGTCTGAGCTCTCCAGTTGCTAAATCAAGCTTCTAAATGTATTCTGGAGTAACATAATTAACAAAACCTCACAATGAAATCATTTTTCAGATCAAGCTATCTTGTATGGACTTTAAGAAAAGTTTGTCTCACTCGGATAAAAGGGAAGCATAGCACAGGAATGGTACAGTTATTATAGCAAGAGGTTCTTAGCCAAAACATAGTTGAGTAGTTAATCCTCCATCCTGGCTCAGTGGTCACTTGTGAATCCTACAACCCAGGCAAAGAAAACAAATTGGTATCCCCCAAACTCTGGCACAACAGATTAGATTAGATCAAATAAACAAAAAACACAGGATGAAACCAAAGCAGAAAGATAGCTTCCTCTGTGCCCTAGGAGCAGAGTTCAACTTTTAAATATGAGCAAAACCAAAAAGGGCCCTGTTTCTAGAATGCCATTATGAAGACAGGGAAAATCAGAACACATATCCAGGAGAGAAAAGAAAAAGGAGAATACTCATTGCTCTCAAGCTCAAAAAATTCTCTTGAGAGATCAAAAAGGATTTTCAATATGAAATAAAAAAGACAGAAGAAAAAGCTGGAAAATAAATGAGAAATATGCAGGAGAATTATGAAAAAAAAGTCAAAATTTTGATAAAGGAACCTCAAAAATTGATTGAAAAAAATAAAAAAAAAAAAAAAAACTCCTTGACATATAGTTTTGGTGAAGTGAAAAAAAAAAAATGGACTGAAAAAGCAATTCCTTAAAAAAAAATGAGAGAAAAATGCAAGCAACTTTACATATACTTGTTTATCTATATGTATATATTTATATATGTTTGTGCATGATTATAGAATTCTATGTATATGTATATGGGAAAGTATATGTGTGTACATATGTGTGTATATGTGCAAATATGATAACACACATGTATATGCATGCAAATACATGTATATTCATGCTTAATTTAACCCTTTGGGGGGAAAGTCCGAGGAGAAAAATAGAATAAAAAATGAAGAGCAGAATACAAAAGAAAAACTACAAGGAAGCAAAGAGAAGATGAACAGCTCTCAACACAACATAAGTTATATATCATATAGGATTTCTTTAAATGGAAATGTATTGCTTTATATATATTGAATCATCTTGTATTCTGCTATGCACATGATTTTTTTTCTTTAATTAATCTTAAATGAAATAAAAATAAATAAATTACGAAATATATTTCTGGGAGCCAGTAGGCTCCTAGAGAAAATTTACTATATAATCAGTCCAAATTACTGCAATGAGACTTTAGTGACATTTTTTTAAACACTTCACTGAAATGAACCACAAGAACTAGTTAGTTTAAAAATACAGATTTAAATTGTATAATAAGAAAAATGACTCATTATCTATTATCATTTCCGATTCTTTGTGACTGTTTATCTACCTTTGAATTTTTGTGGCTCTTTCACTCTAGAATTTGTTTAAAGACTTGATTTAGTTTTATTTCTTAGAGAAAGTGGGAGAATTCAATAAAATTCCCAGCTTATATCTGCTATTTTTTTTTTCAGTTCCCAAAAAGGTATAATTTTGATTACATTAAGTTGAAGGTTTACACAAGCAAAGCCATTGAAATCAAGATTAGAAGGAAAACTTTTTTCTTTTCTTTTCTTTTTTTTTTTAACAGCCTGTGTTTTTTAATAAGTCCTCATTTCTAAAATATATTGAGAACATAATCAAATTTATAAGAATACAAGTCTTATTTCAATTGATAAACTGTCAAAGCACATGAACAGATAATTTAAAAAAAAAAGAAATTAAAGGAATCTATAGTTATATGATAAAAATTATCTAAATCACTACTGATTAGAGAAAGGCTAATAAAATAACAGAGGAACCACCTAATACTTATTGGATTGGCTAAGATGACAGGACAAAATGACAAATGGCAGAGGATGTGGGAAAAATAGAATGTTATTGAATTATTATTGGAGTTGTGAACTGAAACAACCATAATGGAGAAGAATTTGAAAGTACGACCTAAGGACTTGCAAGCCCTTTGTATCAGCAGTGTAAGTTTTGAGTCTGTTTAAAAGTACTTGTAGCAGCTCTTTTTGTAATGTCAAGGAATTAGAAAATGAGTGCATGTCCATTGATTGGGGAATGGCTGAATAAGTTATGGGATATGAATATAATGAAATATTATTTTTCTATAAAAATTATGAGTGAGATGATTTCAGAAAAACCTGGAAAGACTTACATTAACTGATATTAAGTGAAGATAGTGGAACCAGGAGAACATTGTACGCAGCAATTAAAAAGTTATGTTCAATTATAATAGTCTTTGCTCTTCTCAAAAATATAGTAAAAAAAGAAAATTTCAAATGAAGAAATTTCCAATAACTTATTGATTTATACCAGTTTTCACAACAGGACTTTTTAAAATTGCTAAACACATTCCCCATGCATTTAAAACCCACAACGATAACATATATAGATATTAGATTTTAATGCTAAATGTATGTGTCGGCCATTGGAGTCGTTACCTACAATAATGGTATTTCAATTGAATCTCACATAATTCAGATTCATGGCCTGGTTTCTTATGAATGCAAACTCAATATTTCTTCTACGATACTAGTTTCTTTTATTAAATTAGAATAAAAAGAAGTCTTTTTAAAATTTGGGGGTTCACTTAATAACTTTGTTTTTTTTTAATGTCAGAATTTCACCTTTCAACTTATTAGTTTTAATACAAAATACATGTTTTATTCATAATTGTAGGATAAATCAGTTGTGGTTATCTCAAATATCTTTACATTATTAATACATACTGACAGTCAACATTACTAATGAGGAATTGTAATTTATTTAAGCCAGTTTATGAAAAATAAAAAATCATGCCGTGTGTGCATCTGTAAAATGAATTTTTCTTGACTCTCATTTTGGGAAAAGGAATGGAGAAAAATGTTGGGATTTTTTTCCCCCATAATTATCTCCAACACATTTTTGCACCACTCTCTAACGTTATTTTGCAATAATTGAGGCTTAACCAAATAAAATGTTTTGTCATAGCCAGAACAATTAAAAGGTTGCATAGTGACCGCAGGTAAATCATGAGAAGTCAAGTGTTTAATAATATCATAGACAGATGCAACCAGCATAGATCAGAAATTATAAGTTAATAGACAATTTGGTATCATTATTCTTAATACACAAAGCAATTAAACTTTTAATTTTGAACTTATTATGTCTTCTGGCTTATTTCAGTGAAGTATTTAAACAAACACATTCACGAAAGTCTCAGAAAGCTATAATTTGAATTGATTCTCTGGTAGTTGTGCTCTGGGAGCTTACTGGCTCCCAGAAATGTATTCTAGAATTTATGTATTTTATTTTCATTTTAAACTTCAATATAAAATAAGAATAAGAAAAAGCCATGTATATACCAAAATATGAGGATTCAAATAAAAAAATAATTTTCATTTCAAGAAAACATTTATAATAAATGCTACATTTGGTGTTCAGAGATGTCCAGCTTGTCTTTGTTTTTTTTTTTTTTTTTTACTATTTCCTTTATTTCTACTATGCACTTTTCATTTTATTTCCCCCTCATCTCCTGCTCTTTCATATTAAGTTTTCAATTAAGCATGGACATATATCTATGCATGAATGTACATCTAAATATGTATGTATGTCTTTACAATTAGATATAAGTGCATGCATATCTATTCACATGTGCACATGTGTGCCACACACATGTGCATAAACTTATGTGTGCATAAGTATTTATAATCACATAAAATTACATGTATATATAGATAAAGATATCTATGTGTGTGTACACAATATAAATATACATTCACACAAATACATGTAAAACAACATTCTGTTTATTTCCAATTGTCCTCTATTTCTGTGAAGGTGGACATCATCATTCATTTGACTAGAAAAGGTTTCAATTTCTTCATATGAAAATTGTCTGCTCCTCTCCTTTGACCATGTATCAATTGAACAGCAGTTTAAATTTTGTGTAAATCTGAGTCAGTTCTCTATATATTTTAGAAATGAGGCCTTTATCAGAACCTTTGGCTGTAAAAATGTTTTCTCAGGTCAGTTCTTCCCTTTCTAATATTGTATGCAATGGTTTGGTTTGTACAAAAACCTTTTAACTTATTATAATCAAAATTATCTATTTTATTGATCTCTAATTCTGCATGGGCCACAAATTCCTTCCTCCTCCACATACCTGTGAGGTAAATTATCCTATGTTCTTCTAATTTGTTTATAATATCATTCTTTATGTCTAGATCATGAACCAATTTTAGCTTTATTGGTATTATCTATTGTGATAATTATATAATTTTTGTTAGTATAGTTATTTATATAGTCAGTTATGTTAATGGTTTTCTTAATATTGAACCAGCTTTACATTCCTGCTATAAATCCAACTTGGTTGTTTATTTATGTTTTTTGTCATGGGGATAACTTCTAATCTCTATGCTAGTATTTAATTTAAGATTTTTGCATCAATATTCATTATAGATATTGAGCTATAATTTTCTTTATCCATTCTGACTCTACCTAGTTTATATATAAGTATGATATCTGTGACATAAAGACAATATGGTTGGACTATTTCTTTCTTTTATTTTCCAAATAGCTTCCATAGTATTGAAATCAATTGTTCTTTAAATATTTGGTTGAATTCATTTGTAAGTCCATCTGTTGATGGAGACTTTTTCTTAGGAAGTTGCTGATTAATAGTTTGTTCAATTTCTCTTTCTAAAATGGGATTATTTAAGTAATTTATGTTCACTAATGTTGATCTGAACAATCTATATTTTTAAATATTGCTACATTTGACTTAGATTAGCAGATTTATTGACATATAATTGGGCAAAATAACTCCTAATTTTGGCTCTAATTTCCTCTTGATTAACGGAAAGTTCTCTCTTTTCATTTTTATGGTAATAATTTGATTTTTTTCTTTTCTTTTTCTAATCAAATTAATTAAAGGTTTATCTATTTTGTTGATTTTTAAATAAATTAAACCTTTACTATTGTTTTTTTAATTTAATAGTTTTCTTATTTTCAATTTTAAAAATCTATTTCATTTTCAAAATTTCAAATTTGATATTTAATTGAAGGTTTTCAATTTGTTCTTTTTATAGCTTTTTTAGTTGCAGGTCCAAATCAATAATCTTCTCCTTCTCTATTTTATACAAGTAAGCATCTAAAGATATAAAATTTTCCCTAAGAAATGATTTGGCTACATGACATAAATTTTGGTGTATTGTCTCTTTTTTTTTTCATTTTCTTGGTTGAAATTATTTACTGTGTTTATGATTTGATGTTTTGCCCATTCATTCTTTAAGATTTGATTTTTTACAAAGAGAGAATTTTAATTATACTAAGGTAAAAAGTTTTTGTACAAAGAAAACCAATATGGACCAGATTAGAAGGGAAGCAATAAACTGAAAAAAAAAAATATTCACATTCAAGGGTTCTGATAAAGACATCCTTTCCTATATATATATATATATATATATGTGTGTGTGTGTGTGTGTGTGTGTGTTGTGTGTGTGTGTGTGTGTATAAATTAACTTAACTTTATGAGAATTCAAGCCATTCTCCAATTGATAAATGATCAAAGGATATTAACAGAGAATTTTTGTATGAAGAAATTAAAACCAGTTCTAGCCATGTAACAAAGTGCTCTAAATCACTATTGAGCAAAGAAATGCAAAGACAACTTTATCACTACACATTTCTCAATTTGGCTAAGATACAGAAAAAGATAATGACAAATGTAAAAGGAGATATGGGAAAACTAGAACACATGCCTTTTTGGTGAAATTGGTTCTGCAGAGTTCTACAGAGGCAATGATTCTGCAGAGTAATTTAGAATTATGCCTAAAGGGCTAACAAAATGAGCATATCCTTTGATCCAGCAGTATTTCTATTGAAATTATATCCCAAAGAAATTATAAAGGAGGGAAAAGGACCCACATGTGCAAAAATGTTTGTGGCAACCCTTTTTGCAGTGGCCAGGAACTAAAAACTGACTGGATGCCCATTAGTTGGGGAATGGTTGAATAAATAATGATCTGTGAATGTTATGGAATATTATAGTTCTATAAGAAATTATCAGCAGGATGATTTCAGAGAGGCCAGAAAAGATTTACATGAACTGATGCTAAGTGAAATGAGCAGAACCAGGAGATCATTGTACTCAGCAACACCAGATTATACAATGATCAATTCTGATGGACATTGCTCTTTTTAACAATGACATGATTAAGGCCAATGGTCTTGTGATGAAGAGAACCATCTATACCCAGAGAAAGGATTGAGGAAATTTAGTGTAGATAGCAATATAGCATTTTCAGTCTTTTTTGTTGTTGTTTGATTGCATTTTGATTTCTTTCTCATTTATTTTTTATTTTTGATCTGATTTTTCTTGCGCAGCAAGATAATTGTATAAATATGTATACATAGATTTAACAAATATTTTACACGTTTAACATATATTGAATTACTTGCCATTTAGGGGAGGCAGTGGGGGAAAAGGGACAAAATTTGGAACACAAGGTTTTACAACGGTCAATGTTGAAAAATTGTCCATGCATATGTTTTGGAAAAAAAAAAAAAAGCTTTAGTAAAACTAAATAAATAAAAAAATTAGATTATTTAGTTTTCAATTAATTTTGGTGCCTTTCCCACAGGGCCCTTATTGCACGTAATTTTTATTGCATCATGATCTGAAAGAAAATGTATTTACTATTTCTGCTTTCCTGCATTTTATTTTAAGGTTTTTGTGCTCTAATGTGTGGTCAGCTTTTATCTAGGTACTATGTAGTGCTTAGAAAAAAAATATTCCTTTTATGGCCATTCAATTTTCTCCTAAGGTCTACCATATCTAACTTTTTTTTTGGAATTTTATTACAACCTTAAGTTTGTGTGTGTGTGTGTGTGTGTGTGTGTGTGGTTTGATTTTTCTAGTTCTGAGAGAGCAAGGTTGAGATGCCCCACTATTATAGTTTTGCTGTATATTTATTCTTGCAGCTATCTTAACTTCTCCTTTAGAATCTGGATGCTATACCATTTGTTGCATATATATTTAGTATTGATGTAACTTCATTATCTATGGTACCATTTAGCAAGATATAGTTTCCTTCCTTATCTTTTTTTAATTAGCTCTAGTTTTGCTTTTGTTTGATCTGAGATCAGGATCACACCCTGCATTTTTCTTTTACTTCAGCTGAAGAATAATCCATTCTGCTCTAGTCTTTTACCTTTATTTTGAATATGTCTGTATGCTTTAAATGTTTCTTGTGAACAACATATTGTAGGATAATGGATTTTAATCCAATCTGCTATCTACTTCTGTTTTATGGGAGAGTTTATCCCATTCACATTCACATCACAGATTGTGTTTTTCAATTAAGAAGTTTCTTTTTCAAACCTATTTTGTAAGGAGTTATATGATTTTTTTTTTCATTTCACTAAATCTATTTAATGAGTTTTCTTCAGATAATTTCAATTTCCTTTTCTAAATTCTCTTGTAAAGTTTTCATTTTCTTTCCCCATTTTTCTTAATAGCTCTCTTTTATGATCTAAGAGAGTCTTGTGAGATGGTGATCAACTCAAATCGCCCTTTGGTGCTTCATCTGGAGATGATTTGTCTTTTGGATACTCAGAATTTGAGGCCTGTTCTCATTCTTCATAAAAGCCAGCTATGATCCTAGTTCTTTTGGGGTTTTTTTTGCTCATTTATTTTAAAGTTGATGTCTGCTCTTAGGGGAAGGGCATGATTGTCCCAAGCTTCCTTTATAGGTAACAATAACTTCAGGCTTCCTTGTGCTGGTGCTGCAGTTCCTTCTGGTGTTGGATGAGTGTGGCCTAGTCCTAATTATTCTGGGGTTCAGAGGCTTAATATTTGCCTTTTGTATTTCTGTTTGAGATCTTATACCTAATATGCTGATACACTGGCTTATATCCAGGACAGTGTAGTCAATGCTGCTGTAATTTGGCTAAGAGTTCCCTGGTAAATTCAAGCCCATGAACCCCACACCACCAGGAATCCCTGCAGTGTGCCTGAGCTAGACTACTTCCTTCCATGTCCCATTGAGAGGAAGTTGACGTTCTTATGAAACATCTTTTGCTGGAAATTTGTTACACGCCAAATATTCATGGATTTTGTCACTCTAAAATCAGTTCAGTAGCTTGATCTGGTGTTGATCTGAGGGACACCAGGAAGAGCTCAGATAAAGATTTGTCTCCTCTCCATCATCTTGATTCTGCTCACCTCCCTTTTTAGCTATAAACGCATCATAATCAACTAAAACCTTTGTCTTCTGTCCATGTATATTCCTTCTAAGTGCTTTAGTAATGAGAAAGTTTTTTTTAAATTATAAATATCATTTTCTCATGTATGAATAAAACATAAACCTTATTGAATGCCTTAGGGTTTTTCTTTCCTGTTTACAATTTTATGATTCTTTTATGTTTTGTATTTGAAAGTCCAATATTCTCTTCAATTCTGCTGTTTTCATTAAGAATGTTTTAAAGTCCTCTATTCCATTACACGTTTATTTTTCTCCATAAGGATTATACTATGTTTTGCTGGATAGGTGCTTCCTGCTTATGATTTTATCTATTTTGTTCCTTAAATTGGAAAAGCCCTCAAGTATTTTAGTATAAAAACTGTCATATTTTAAGTTATTCTGACCGTGATTTTTTTTTTCACTATTTTCCTCTGATTTAGAAACTCTAGAATCTGGTTATATTCCTGGGAGTTTTCATTTAGGAATTCTTTAAGAAAGTGATGAGTACATAATTTCCATTAGTATTTTGCCCTCAGATTCTAGAATATCAGAGCAATTTTTCTTGATTGATTGTTGAGAGGTAATGTTTGTTTTTGGATCAGCGACTTAAATTACTTCAAAAAATTTTAAATTTAAATTTGTGGATAGCTACAGTGCAAAGTTTTTTTTGGATTTTTGTTGATATATTTTGTGTAACTGTTTTCAAAGATATTTTTTAACACCTATAACTTGTTCTTGTTTTCCCCAAAGATGATATTATTTAGGAAGATATGTGATTGTTTTGGGTACTTTTCTATCCTGTGCTCTTGTCTGTGAACATTTACAAGTACTTTTTACCACCCAGTAACTTTGACCCTCATCAAAGCTTCCTGTGGATGCTAGTAGTATGAGGAGTATTCCTCATACTGGGACTAAGATCCAGTATTGAAAGCCAGATCTAAGTATGGTAATGCAATAGAGTCCTGGTACTGACGTTAACAAAAATACTCCAGTCATTTCCTTCTCATTCTCTTACCATCTGTGGTCTGAGAGGTCTTAAAATCAACTCTACCCCCACTGATTAAGTTATCTCCAAGTCATACTATTACTTGACTGAAATATGGCCTGCACTGAACTATGCTCTACACTGACCCTGATGCAACACATCTTTTCTCTTGATTTTTTAAGTTGTCTTGAACTAAAAATTTGTTTTAACCCATACTTTTGTGGATTACGCAACTCCATAATTTGTTTTAAGGCATTATGTAAGCATTATGTATGTTTTGAGGAAGAACTCAAAAAAGTCCATACCTTTTCTCTGCCATCCTAGATTCTCTATTGTTATAAAGAAATACAAGATAATAAGTTATGGTATATAAATGTTATGGAACATTGTTTTTATGTAAGAAATGACCAGTACGCTGATTTCAGAGAGGCTTGGAGAGACCTACATGAACTGATGCCAAGTGAAATAAACAGAACCAGTAGATCATTATACATGGCAACAACAAGATTATAAGAGGATCTATTCTGATGGATGTGGATGTTTTCAACAATGAGAAGGTTCAAATTAATTTCAATTGTTTGATGATGAAGAGAGCCTTCTACACCAAGAGAGAGGACTACAGGACTGAGAGTGGCTTACAATTAACATTTTAACTTTTTGTTATTGTTTGCTTGCATTTCTTTTTTTTTTCCCTATTATTCTTTTTCTGGTTTGATTTGATTTTTCTTGTGTGGCAAGATAATTGTATAAATATGTATGCATATATTGGATTTAACAAACATTGCAGCCATGTGTATGTTAAACATATACTTCTTCTTGCCATCTAGGGGAGGGCATGTGGGGAAGAGGGGAAATTGGAACACACAATTTTGCAAGAGTGAATATTGAAGAATTGTCCACACATGTTTTGAAAAATAATTTTAAAAAAGGTGAACATTTTAATGCATTTAAAATAATATATACCAAAATAATTTTAATTACTGATTTATTAATGTATATACTATATATTAACAAAAATAAAATATTAAAACTTCAAAAAAATAATATAAGAGATGGAATATGGGTAATCCAAGAAGCAACTTGCTTAAAAAGATGAGGGGAAAAAATCACTAATACACATAGAGGGTTTGCCCTATAGTAGAAAAAACTTCTGTCATGTGAGATAAACATTAAGAAGACACGCATGACAGATCTGAATACACATCTGAATAATGTGAAACAAGGAGGAAGAGAAGCTCTTCTGAAGTTCTTATAAAACATCTTTTGCTGGACATTTGTTACACTCTAAATATTCGTGGATTTTGTCACTCCAAAACCAGTTCACTAGCTTGATCTGGTATCTGAAGGATACAAGGGAGATTTCAGATAAAAACTTGTCTCCTCTCCATCATCCTGTCTATGCCCATCTCCCTTTTTAGCTATACAACCATATAATCAACTAAAACCTTTGTTTTCTGTCAATGTATATTGCTTCTAAGTGTTTTAGTAATGAGAAAGCTTTTTTAAAGTTATAAATATAGTTTTCTAATATAGGAATAAAACATTAATCTTACTGAATGCCTTATGTTTTTTACTTTCTTGTTTACATGTTTATGATCCTTTTGTGTCTTTCATTTAAAAGTCCAATTTTCTCTTCAGTTCTGCTGTTTTTATTAAGAATGCTTTAAAGTCTTCTTTAAGGAAGGGAGATATAAGGAAGCCTACTTTTTTTCAGGGAAATATGATGTATCTTAGTTGAAATGTTTGGGGAATAAACATTACTGGGAAACTTGAGAAGGGATGAAATGTTTGGGAAAAGTCACTATGGTGAATGAAATGCACATTTTAATTAGGAGGCAAAAAATAATTGCATCATGCTGTAGAGGTTCTAGGTGCAAATATGTAACACGAATGTATAGTAATCTGAATTAGCAGTTTCATCATATTCTCTATATTCTCTCAGGAGCCCATGTGTAACAGTGAAATCAGTGGATTTCAAAAAGTGTTCCAAGTCTGAGATTTAGTGGGATAAGATTACTGATCAACTAAGACAACAAAAAAACAAAGACAATAGAAAGGCATAGATTTGAAATGTTTCACCCAGGGTTCAAAATGATGATAAGAACACAGTATAACTAGTGTGAAGATGATGGTCTGAAGGAGAAAAAAAAATCTGTGTTTACAATTAGGAGGTCACATTGACTACAAAGAATTGGCTTTAGGGATGCAAGGCAGAGGGTGAGGTAAAATGACAAAAGATTGTAATTAGGTATAGGAATTTCAAAGGTCATAAACACAGAACTGATACATTTGTGGATGATGATAAGTTTAAGGAAATGATCACATTTGTATATGGCAGAGATGGGGTATAGAGGTCATGTAAAGTGAGTAAGTTGAGGAACTGTGAAATTATAGGGTTTGAAGAAGTTGAAATCTGAAAATTTAGTGTGAACTGGAGACTAAACCCTTTGAAAAATGAAAAAAAAATTATTCAAGAGATTGGAGAACAATAGTTACTAGTATCTGAGTAGATTTAGGTTAATTGAAGGTCAAAGGAGTAGAGGTTCCTGAGTATCACATCTTTTGTAGCAGTTTTTATATATTTTTTTTAATATTTACATTTTTCCCTTTATACATATCTGCTTTTGGGAATCTCATTTTCTTTTCTCATCATTTCAGTTACAGTTAATAATCAGATGTTAATATTTTAAAAACAGTAATTTGAGATAAGATGGTGAAGTAAAATGAGGAAGCTACTCTAGCTTTCCCAATTTACCTTAAAAACCAAATGAAACAAGGCCTCAAATAGAGTCTGATAAAAACTTCAAGAAAGCTTAGTCTTACTGGGGTAAAAAGTGAGTTCGGCCCAGCTCTGAAGAGGCTGAGAAAACCGTTTAGAAAGTCTTAATCAGAGCAGATGATCAACTGAGACCCTTGGTTCTGGCTCAGTAGAATAGAAATCTTCCAGAAAGAAGGGGGAAGAGGGGTGAACATTGTCTGTAGCTTGATCTCATCGGGTTTGGTGTATAGAGGGAATAACTTTATTACTCACTTGGGTATAGAAACTGATCCAATCCTATAAAGTAATAGGAGGAGAAAAATGAAAGAGAAACTGGATATAAGGGAGGGCAGAAACACTAGGAAAAAATGGTAAGAGAAGGGAGGAGGGTGATATAAAATGAGGTAATGGATGCTGTGGTTTAAAAAAATATACTACTAATAGGAAGAGAGGAGGGGTGATAGGAGATAAGATAATATTTGGGTAGGTTAAAAAAAATTACTAATGACAATGTGAAAAGAAGAATAAAAATATCCATGGAGAAGAAAATAGGATAGAGGAAAATAACTGACATAGTAATCATAAGTTTGAATGTAAGTTGGATGAACTCTCCCATAAAACCAAAGCAAATAGCAGACTGGATTAAAAACAGAATCCTATAATGTATTGCTTACAAGAAACACATTCTGCATAGAGAGACACATACAGAGTAAAGGTAAAAGGCTAGGATAGAATTTATTATGCTTCAGCTGAAATTAAAAAAAAAAAAGGCAGGAGTAGCAATTCATATCTCAGATAAAGCAAAAGTAAAATAGATCTAATCAAAAGACATAATGAAAGAAAGTACATATTGATAAATGATATAATAAAGTAGTGATGGTATTAAATGTATATCCACCAAGTAATAGAACACCCAACTTCCTAGTGAAGATATTAAACCAGAAAAAAAATAGAGAACAAAATATATTATTGGAGTATCTCAAACTTTCCATCTCAGTATCAGACAAAATAAAGAAGATAGAAACTAGGGCAGTTAATAGGATCCTAGGAAATATAGGTATAATAGACCTTTAGAGAAAATTCAGTAGAAAACAAAAAGGAATGGACCTGTTTTTGGCAGTACATGTTACCTACACAGCAATTGACCATGTATTAGGACATAAAAACATCACAATCAAATGCAGAAAGGCAGAGATAGTAAACACCTCATTTTCAGTCCATGATACCATAGAAATTATATATTATAATTTATTATAATATTCAATATAGGGCCTTGGAAAGCTGGGCTAAAAAATAAATAGGAAATTAAATAATCTCATTCTAAAACTTGAGTGGGTTAAGCAACAAATCAGAGAAACAATCCATAATTTCATCCAAGAGAATGATAATAATGAGACAACATACCAAAATCTATGGAGTATGGATTATAGACCAGATTGCACATACTATCATAAACTCTTGTAGAAGTTAAACCATTACATATCAATCACTGATGGGAAGAAAAAAAAAAAAAGAGTGAAACCATATGAGCCAACAAATGTTTTATCTTGTCTTGGAATAAACTTTTCAATTTCAAAACTCTCTATTGTTTATCTTGCAAAGTATATTTATCCTTTGTATTATAGTAACATTTACTTAAAAGAGAGAGGTAGGGATAAGTATAAGTTGCAAAAATAAAATAAAATAATTGATCCAATGAGAAAACTTGTCTTCGCTGTACTTTGCTTAAAGTTAAAATTGGTTCACAAAGTATAACATTTTAAAGGCAAATTTTCTTATTGCATTAATTATTTTGTGTGTGTGTGTGTGTATATATATATATATATATGTATAAAAGCATACATATTTAGTATTGAAAATGTCATAGTTATTTTCAAAGCATTTATTAAATTCTAATGAGTATGACACAGGTTACTTGGCACTTGAGTTTACCTGACTGAATGGTGTATACTTCTGGTAATGGACTTTAGCAAAAAAAAAAAAAAAAAAAAATCATTTGTCTTCATACTAACAAATTAAATGTTAAGCTTACCTTAAAAAACAATTATATGGAGAGAGGGAAAGCATAACTGATTCATTTGGATAACAAAACAAAACAACACTATGTTTTTTAAAAATAATTTTGTAGAAGCTGTTTCCTTCATTTTTAGAAGGTTAGTTAAGGAACAAAAATGTTTATGCATGAAGAGAGAATATACCAGTATGAATTTCTTTTAGTTAGTGACTATTCTTTTTTTTTTTTAATCTAATGTTTCTCTGTAAGAAGATCATATTATCTGGTACACCATCTGTTAAGTAGTATACAGTAAGCATTAGACTTTTTATTGGTAGAAATAGTAGCATTCACTCATACCTGTGAATCTGTAATGTGTAATAAATGTTAAAAGATACCAAATCTATGATTTTAAGTCTTAGAAGTTATCATAAAAAGCTTGTATTGCCTTTGGCTTTAAGTTTTCATACTGAGACACATTTTGGTATTATTTCTTTTCAAAATTGCTCATAAAACTGACATGAGCAGAATGCTAGAAACAGTTCAAGGGCCATTTCATCCCCCCCCAAAATAAACAAAGTAAACCTTATAAGAACATTGCTGTGAATTTGGAAACTTAATCTTCTATATACTGACATTCAGACTTCTAAGCAATTGCAATTGTGTACTTACAACTGAGAGTCCAGAAAAGCAGCAAGTAAAGTAAAAATAAAGTCATAAACAAAAAAGAAGCTATATATTTTTCTAGAAAATGATTCATAGATCAAGTATGATGCAACTTCTGTGCTAATATTTTTTATCAAGTGATGGATATTTTGCTATAGTTCAATGAATTGAATCTCTACTTAAGGAAGTTATTTTATTTATTGCTTCTGCAAAAGGACTACCTTGTTCATTAGAATGCTTTTTTTTTTTAATAGATCAGTGTCTTATGATGAACTGTGCAACACTATATACTTGTTGGATTCACTTTTTGCTAAGCATTTGACCCTGCTTCAACTACTTAGCATTATGTAGTTTCCTTCATGACTTTCACCATCACGCTGCACTGAGTTTTCTTCTGCATGATGCGATGCTTGACAATTATTATGATCCACTGGCTTTGTTTCTTGATTTTTATTGAAATATTTGTTGAGGTAAGCAAGGAATCTTTCATGCTATATGCTAAAATAGAGACACATTGACTGAACAGATCACTTGAATAGTTACTGATATAACCACATTATTGTATTTTTTCTTCAAATAATGCATTTTGTCAGCATTCTGATTTTGGCCTTTCTAAACTAAATCTCCCACAATGTGAGGCTAGTTCATTTTCTATTCATGAATTGCTGTCAATTAGAGGTAAACATCTGCTCCCAGGCGGGCAAAGTGCCATTAGATGCTGGATTTTCTCCCAAAATACTAAAGTTTTGTGATTGTTTTGGCAGCTAAGAGACTTGATAAACCTAAGTGAAATATAATTATTATTAGACTACATGATTGTAAGTTTATTTTTAGGTCTATGCAGAAATTTCAAAAATATTTCTAAAATACTACATTACATTTTTTCTCTAAAAGAGATACCATTTTGTGATGAAAAGCTATGACTTATACCCAAGCGGCTATAAATACTCATACATTATTTGACCTAACAATGCCAATACTAGTCATGAATACCAAAAGATATTATTTTTAAAAAAATTTGTGGCAAATCTTCTCTCTGAGCAAAAAAAAATGGAAATTGAGGGGATAACCACTAAGTGATGAATGTCTGAAAAAATTACAGTATGTAATTCTCATGGATTATTATTGTTTTATGGGAAATTATAAGCAGGATGCTCTCAGAAAAGAACCTGAACATTCCTCATGAATTCAAGCAAAGTGAAATGAGCTGTATGCAAAATAATAGCAATATTCTGGCATGATCAGATACATGATTTTGCTATCCTCAGCAGAACAATGATCCCCAACTACTCTGAAGGACTTATGATGAAAAATCCTATCAACACCCAGAGAAAGAATTGATTATGTCTGAATACGGATTGAATCATTCTCTCCTTCCCTCCTTCCCTCCCAATTCTCTCTCTCTCTCTCTCTCTCTCATTTTTTTTATTAGAGGGAAATCTATGTTTTCTTTCACAATATGACTTTGATGTAAATGTTTGACATACCTTCACATGTGGTTTCTTAAGGACTGAGAGTAGGGATAAGGAAGAGAATCTGGAACTCAAAAGTTTTGAAACAAATGTTTAAAAAAAATTAAGTAGGACTTTACAAAGTAATATATATATATATATATATTTATTTTATTATTTTATATAATATATATATATATTATATATATATATAATATATATATATATATATATATATATGTATATATATATATATATATATATATATATATATTACTTTGTAGGATTTTTACTTAAACTAGAACCATTCAAGTACTTAAATGACTCTTTAGTCTCATGGATACAGTTATGAACTACACTGTTGATACCTACAACCAATTCTTGACTTCTTATCTTAAATGTTTTTGATCCATTTTTTATCTAATTCTAACATAGAAGATTATATCATTAAATAGTTAACTTCTGCTGATTACAGAGTTGCACAGTGACTATATTTTTATTTTTGTTTTGTTTTGTTTTTAATAATTATATGTGACTCCAGCACATGATTTTTTAAAAAGTATATCTTCTTGATTTATACTAATCTTTCAACTTAGGGCATTGTTTGACATAAAAATAAGTATTATAAATAATGATAACAGTAATAAATCATTAATGTTATATCTTAAGTAATGATACATATAACAACACATGTTTAAGAACTTTAAGAATTGCAAAACACACTACATATTTTAACATATTTGATCATCACAACAACCCTGTGAAGTGCTTTTATTTTATTCCATTTTATTTTATTCTAAACAATAATAGCTTTTTTATTTTTCAAAACACAGGTAAAAGATAATTTTTACAATTCTTGCAAAACCCTGTGTTCCAAATTTTTCTTCCTCCTTCCCCTCCTTAACCCTCCCTTAAACAATAAGTAATCCAATATCGTTAAACATGTGAACTTCTTCTAGATATATTTCCACATTTAACATTATACAAAAGAAAAATCAAATAAAATGGAAAAGGTGAGAGAAAAAAAGAAGCAAGAAAACAACAACAACAATAAAGGTGAAAATACTATGTTGTGATCCACATTCAGTCCCCATGGTCCTCTATCTGATTGCAGCGGGATCTTCTCATCACAAGTCTATTGGAATTGGTCTAAATAATCTCACTGTTGAAAAAAGCCAAGTTCATCAAGGTGATCATTATTTTATTTTCACATTTTAAAATAAGTAAATAGAAACTGAGAATCTGATTGGTATCCTTATAAATTTGCATTTGATGTCTGAAGAGGGATTTAATTTGGAGCCTAAGTGATCTTACCATTTGACTCTCTATTTTGTTTGGTGTCACTCAGCACAGATGAATCTCATGGAGGAAATTAAAAAGGCTCTCACAAGGGAGCTAGAAGAAAAATGGGAGGCTTGGCAAAAGTGCCTGGAGAAGTCAGTTAAAGAGAGAGTGGATAAAGAAACCAAATCCTTGAAAAATAGGATTGGTGAACTGGAAACAGAAAATAGCTCTCTAAAAAACAAAATTGGCAAAATGGAAAAAAATTCCACAGAACTAAAGAACTCAATTGGACAATTAGAAAAAGATCTTTAAAAAGTGAGTGAAGAAAATACTTCACTGAAAATCAGGGTCGAACAAATGGAATTGAATGACTCGAGGAGACAAGAAGAATCAGTCAAGCAAATCCAAAAAAATCAAACAATGGAGGAAATTCATTTAATCATTCAATTCCAATTGTTCGACCCTGATTTTCAGTGAAGTATTTTCTTCACTCACTTTTTTAAGATCTTTTTCTAATTGTCCAATTGAGTTCTTTTGTTCTGTGGATTTTTTTTTTCCATTTCGCCAATTTTGTTTTCCAGTTCACCAATCCTATTTTTCAAGGATTTTACTTCTTTATCCACTCTCTCTTTAACTGACTTCTCCAGGCTCTTTTGCCAAGCCTCCCTCTCCTTTTGCAGAGCCTCCCTCTCCTTTTGCAGAGCCTCCCTCTCCTTTTGCAAAGCCTCACGCTGCTTTTGCCAAGTCTCCCTCTCCTTTTGCAAAGCCTCCCTCTCCTTTTCCCATTTTTCTTCTAGCTCCCTTGTGAGAGCCTTTTTAATTTCCTCCATGAGATTCATCTGTGCTGAGGAACATATGATCACCTCCTTTGGGGATTCACTTGGGGACTGTTTGTTTTTAGTCTCCTCAGGATTTGGAGTCTGCTCTTTATCTGTATAGAAGCTGTCAAGGGTTAAAGTCTTTTTCAGCTTCTTGCTCATTCTATCTAATAATCAAAGACAAACTATCAAAGAAACAGAAGAAAAAAACCCTTGAATGGAGGCTGCATTCTTTGGGGGAGGGGCAGGGTAGCCATGAGGCACGGGTCCTACTGTGCTGCGCCTGCGCTCTGAGACCCGAGAGCATGCTGAGACACTGTGGGGGAGGGGTGGCCAGGTCCCAAGAGACTCCAGCTGTTTGGGGTTGTATTCTTCACCCTCGGTGTTTTTAGCTTCTCTGCTGGGCTGCTGATGTGCTGCCGGAGCAAAGTATCTAATCCTGTAGCAAAGCTCTCCCTGCAGAGATGGCTGCGATCATGCCCCACGCCCTCTCCGCTCTGTTCGGCTCGGAGCCTCCTTCCGTGCTCTCACTGCCGCTGCTGCCCGCAGCTTGCTTCCGATCTAATAACCGTCCCCGCCCTCATGCAAAAACAGACCTTTCTTGACGAGTCTCAAGGATGGTTTCTCTTGGTAACTAATTGTATGGTTTTTTCAGTCGAGCATTAATTCAGAGACATTGAATGAAATGGATAGTGAGAGAAAAACGGGGAGGTTACACCGCAGTGTGCCTCCTCTCCGCCATCTTGGCCGGAAGTGACCAAAACAACACACTTAAAAATGTAATTGGACAATTAGAAAAAAGACATAAAAAAAGTGAGTGAAGAAAATACTCAGAATCACTCAAGCAAAACCAAAAAAATCAAACAATGGAAAAAAAATTTGAAATACCTTCTTGGGAAAACAACAGACCTGGAAAATAGATCCAGGAGAGACAATCTGAGAATTATTGGACTCCCAGAAAAAGATGTGAAAAAAAGAGCCTGGAAACTATTTTCCAATCAGTATGGCAGAAACTAGGCATTGACCCACACTTAACACCATACACCAAGATAAGGTCAAAATGGGTTCATGACCTAGGCCTAAAGAATGAGATTATAAATAAATTGGAAGAGTATAGGATAGTTTACCTCTCAGACCTGTGGAAGAGGGAGGAATTTATGACCAAAGAAGAACTAGAGATCACTATTGACCACAACATAGAAAATTTTGATTATATCAAATTGAAAAGTTTTTGTACAAACAAAACAAATGCAAAGAAGATTAGAAGGGAAACAATAAACTGGGAAAACATTTTTACAATCAAAGGTTCTGATAAAGGCCTCATTACCAAAATATATAGAGAACTGACCCTAATCTATAAGAAATCAAACCATTCTCCAATTGATAAATGGTCAAAGGATATGAACAGACAATTCTCAGACGAAGAAATTGAAACTATTTATAGCCATATGAAAATATGCTCCAAATCATTATTAATCAGAGAAATGCAAATTAAGACAACTCTGAGATACCACTACACACCTGTCAGATTGGCTAGAATGACAGGGAAAGATAATGGGGAATGTTGGAGGGGATGTGGGAAAACAGGGACACTGATACATTGTTGGTGGAATTGTGAACGCATCCAGCCATTCTGGAGAGCAATTTGGAATTATGCTCAAAAAGTTATCAAGCTGTGCATACCCTTTGATCCAGCACTGTTTCTACTGGGCTTATACCCCAAAGAGATACTAAAGAAAGGAAAGTGACCTGTATGTGCCAAAATGTTTGTGGCAGCCCTGTTTGCAGTGGTATAGAAACTGGAAAATGAAAGGATGTCCATCAATCGGAGAATGGTTGAATAAATTGTGGTATATGAACGTTATGGAATATTATTGTTCTGTAAGGAAGGACCAGCAGGATGAATACAGAGAGGACTGGCGAGACTTGCATGAACTGATGCTGAGTGAAATGAGCAGAACCAGGAGATCATTAGATACCTCAACAATGATACTGTTTGAGGATTTATTCTGATGGAAGTGGACCTCTTCGATAAAGAGAGCCTTAATTGATCAAAGATGGACAGAAGCAGCTACACTCAGAGAAAGAACACTGGAAATGAATATAAACTGCTTGCATTTATGTTTTTCCTCCTGGGTTATTTATACCTTCTGAATTCAATTCTCCCTGTGCAACAAGAAAACTGTTTGGTTCTGCACACATATATTGTATCTAGGATATACTGCAACCCATTCAACATGTAAAAGACTCTTGCCATCTGGGGAAAGGGGTGGAGGGAGGGAGGGGAAAAATCAGAATAGAAATGAATGCAAGGGATAATGCTGTAAAAAAATTACCCTGGCATGCGTTCTATCAATAAAAAATTATTAAAAAAAAAAAAGAAAGAAACTATTTTCCAGGAAATTATCAAAGAGAATTGCCCAGAACTCATAGAGACAGAGGGTAAAAATAGACATTGAAAGAATTTATCGATCACCTACTGAAAGAGATCCTAAAATCAAAACACTAAGATATATAATGGCCAAATGCCAGAACTATCAGAGGAAGGAAAAATATTGCAAGCAGCTAGAAAAAATCAATTTAAATATAGAGGAGCCACAATAAGGATTACCAAGGATCTAACCCCATCCACATTAAAGGACCGAAGGGCCTGGAATATGATATTTCAAAAGGCTAAAAAACTTGGTATACAACCAAAAATAACCTACCCAGCCAAAATGAACATCTTTTTCCAGGGAAGAAGATGGACATTCAATGAAATAAGTGAATTTCATCTATTTTTGATGAAAAAAAAAAAAAACACAACAAACAGTTTGGTCTACAAATATAGAACTCAAGAGAAACCTAAAAAGGTAAAAAGAAATCTTGGGAACTATATTTCTGCAAAAAGATATATAAAGAATACATGTATACCTTATTCTAGAAACTAGAAGGGGAAAGGAAATTGTACCAGAAAAAGGATAAAGTGGGGGGTGCTACATCTCATGAAGAGGCAAAGGAAACCTATTATATCTGAGAGAAAGAATGGAGGGGGATGAATATAGTGTATATTTTATTGCCATCATAATTGGCTTAAAAAGAAAAAAATAGACATATTTGATTTCTGGTGAAACTTCTCATACCTCATTGAAAAGTGGGAAGGGAAAAGTGAAAAGGGAAGGAATAAGCTAAGTGGAAGCGAATACTGAAATTGTGAGGAAAAGGAGTGAGATATTGGGAGGAACTCTAAGGTGGGGGGAGGGATATTAAAGAGGGAGGGTGGTGAGAAGCAATAGTTGCTCACAAGTTTAATACTGGGGAGGGAGGTAAGGGGGAAGAAATTGAGAAAAGCATGAACAGGAGTTAACAAGAAGGCAAATAATACAGAATTGGTCATTTTAACAATAAATGTGAATGGGTAAACTTCCCATAAAAGGGAAGCGGTTAGCAGAATGGATTAAAAGCTAGAATCATACAATATGTTGCCTACAAGAAACATACCTGAAGTGGGGAGTTATATACAGAGTAAAGGTAAAAGGCTGGAGCAGAATTTATTATGCTTCAGGTGAAGTCAAAAAAGCAGGGGTAGCCATCCTGATTTCAGATCAAGCAAAAGCAAAAATTGATCTAATTAAAAAAGATAAGGAAGGGCACTACATCTTGCTAAAGGGGAACATAGATAATGAAGCAATATCAATATTAAACATATATGCACCAAATAGTGTAGCATCTAAATTCTTAAAAGAGAAATTAAGAGAGCTGCAAGAAGAAACAGACAGCAAAACTATAATAGTGGGAGATCTCAACCTTGCATTCTCAGAATTAGATAAATCAAACCACAAAATAAATAAGAAAGAAGTCAAAGAGGTAATTAGAATACTTGAAAAGTTAGATATGTTAGATCTCTGGAAAAAACGAAATGGAGACAGAAAGGAGTACAATTTCTTCTCAGCAGTTCATGGAACCTATACAAAAATTGACCATATATTAGGATATAAAACCACAAACTCAAATGCAGTAAGGCAGAAATAATAAATGCATCCTTTTCAGACCACAATACAATGAAAATTACATTCAATAAAAATCCAGGGGAAAATAGACCAAAAAATTTGAAACTAAATAATCTCATACTAAAGAATGATTGGGTGAAACAGCAAATCATAGACATAATTAATAACTTCATCCAAGAAAACGATAATAATGAGACATCCTACCAAAATTTATGGGATGCAGCCAAAGTGGTAATAAGGGGAAATTTCATATCTCTAGAGGCCTATTTGCATAAAATAGAGAAAGAGGTCAATGAATTGGGCTTGCAACTAAAAATGCTAGAAAAGGAACAAATTAAAAAACCCCAGTCAAACACTAAATTTGAAATTCTAAAAATAAAAGGAGAGATCAATAAAATTGAAAGTAAAAAAAAACTATTGATTTAATTAATAAAACTAAGAGTTGGTTCTATGAAAAAAGCAACAAAATAGACAAACCCTTAGTAAATCTGATTTTAAAAAAGGAAAGAGGAAAATCAAATTGTTAGTCTTAAAAATGAAAGGGAGAACTTGGCACGAATGAAGAAGAAATTAGAGTAATAATCAGGAGCTACTTTTCCCAACTTTATGCCAATAAATTCAACAATTTAAATGAAATGGAAGAATATCTTCAAAAATATAGCTTGCCCAGATTAACAGATGAAGAAGTAAATATCCTAAACAGTCCCATTTTAGAAAAAGAAATAGAACAAGCTATTAACCAACTGCCTCAGAAAAAATCCCCAGGACCAGATAGATTTGCAAGTGAATTCTACCAAATACTTAAAGAACAATTAACTGCAATGCTATATAAAGTATTTGAAAAAATAAAGATTGAAGGAGTCCTACCAAATTTCTTTTTATGATACAGACATGGTACTGATACCTAAACCAAGTAGGTTGAAAACAGAGGAAAAAAATTATAGATCAATCTTCCTAAATGAATATTGATGGTAAAATCTTAAATAAAATATTAGCAAAAAGATTACAGAAAATCATCCCCAGGATTTATGACCAAGTGGGATTTATAATATGCAGGGTAATTCAATATTAGGAAAACTATTAGCATAATTGACTATATCAATAACCAAATTCACAAAAACCATATGATTATCTCAATAGATGCAGGAAAAGCATTTGATAAAATCCAGGATCCATGTCTAATAAAAACCCTTGAGAGGATAGGAATAAATTGACTTTTCCTTAATATAGTCAGAAGCATATATTTAAAACTGTCAATAACCATTTTATCCAATGGGGAAAAACTGGAACCTTTCCTAGTATTATTATTCAATATTGTATTACAAATGCTAGCCTTAGCAATAAGCTTCAAGAAAGAGATTAAAGGAACTAGAGTAGGTAAAGAGGAAACCAAACTATCACTCTTTGCAGATGATATGATGGTATACTTAGAGAACCCCAGAGATTCTACTAAAAAGCTATTAGAAATAATTTATAACTTTAGCAAAGTTGCAGGATACAAAATAAATCCACATAAATCCTCAGCATTTTTATACATCATCAACAAAATCCAACAGCAAGAGATAGAAAGAGAAATTCCATTCAAAATAACTGTCGATAGCATAAAACATTTAGGAATCTATCAAAGGAAAGTCAGGAACTATATGAGCAAAATTACAAAAAAGTCCCCACACATATAAAGACAGATTTAAATAATTGGAAAAAATATTAAGTACTCTTCATAGGCTGAGCAAATATCATAAAGATGACAATACTCCCTAAACTAATCTATTTATTTAGTGCTATACCAATCAGACTCCCAAGAAAATATTTTAATAATCTAGAAAATATAACAACAAAATTCATATGTAAGAACAAAAGGTCGAGAATCTCAAGGGAATTAATGAAAAAAAAAGTCAAATGAAGGTGGCCTAGCTATACCTGATCTAAAACTATATCATAAAGCAGCAGTCACCAAAACCATTTGATATTGGCTAAGAAATAGATTAGTTGATCGGTGGAATAGGTTAGATTCATAAGACAAAATAGTCAACTATAGCAATCTAATGTTTGACAAACCCAACGATTCCAACTTTTGGGATAAGAATTCATTATTTGACAAAAACTGCTAGGATAACTGGAAATTAGTATGGCAGAATTTAGGCATGGACCCACACTTAACATTGTATACCAAGATAAAATCAAAATGGGTCCATGATATAGGCATAAAGAATGAGATTATAAATAAATTAGAGGAACATAGGATAGTTTACCTCTCAGACTTGTGGAGTAGGAAGAAATTTGTGACCAAAGATGAACTAGAGATCATTATTGATCACAAAATAGAAAAATTTGATTATATCAAATTAAAAAGTCTTTGTACAAACAAAACTAATGCAAATAAGATTAGAAGGGAAGCAACAAACTGGGAAAGCATTTTCACTGTTAAAGGTTCTGATAAAGGCCTCATTTCCAAAATATATAGAGAATTGATTCTAATTTATAAGAAATCAAGCCATTCATTCTCCAATTGATAAATGGTCAAAGGATATGAACCAACAATTTTTCAGGTGATGAAATTGAAACTATTTCCACTCATATGAAAGAGTGTTCCAAATCATTATTGGTCAGAGAAATGCAAATTAAGACAACTCTGAGATACCACTATACAACTGTCAGATTGGCTAAGATGGCAGAAAAAAAATAATGAGTGTTGGAGGGGATGTGGGAAAACTGGGATACTGATGCATTGTTGGTGGAGTTGTGAACAAATCCAACCATTCTGGAGAGCAATCTGGAATTATGCCCCAAAAGTTATCAAACTGTGCATACCCGTTGATCCAGCAGTGCTACTACTGGGCTTATACCCCAAAGAGATACTAAAGTAGGGAAAAGAATCTGTATGTGCCAAAATGGTTGTTGCAGCCCTGTTTGTAGTGGCTAGAAATTGGAAAATTAATGGATGCCCATCAATTGGAGAATGGCTGGGTAAATTGTGGTATATGAATATTATGGAATATTATTTTTATGTAAGAAATGACCAGCAGGATGAATACAGAGAGTCTTGGAGAGACTTGCATGAACTGATGCTAAGAGCAGAACCAGAAGTTCAGTATATACATCAACAATGATACTGTATGAGTATTCTGATGGAAGTGGATTTCTTCAACAAAGAAATGATCTAACTCAGTTTCAATTGATCAAGGATGGACAGAAGCAGTTACATCCAAAGAAAGAACACGGGGAAATGAATGTAAACTGTTTGCATTTTTGTTTTTCTTCCAGGTTATTTTTACCTTCTGAATTTTATTCTTCTTGTGCAACAAGAGAACTGTTTGGTTCTGCACACATATATTTCATCTAGGATATATTGTGACATATTTAGCATGTGTAGGACTGCTTGTCATCTGGGGGTGGGGGTGAAGGGAGGGAGTGGAAAAGTTATAACAGAAGTGAATACAAGGGATAATGTTGTAAAAATTACCCATGCATAGCTTTGGTCAATAAAAAGTTATAATTATTATTTTTTTGCCTCTTCCTTTGCCAGAGATCATTTCATATTTTTTCAGACTTTGGATATGGGAGTTTTGTTGTTTCTCTGGTTGTTGTTATTGTATTCTTCTTAGTTTGTCTTGACTTTCCCTGTCACCACAGTAACATTTTGTAGGCAGGGTTTTTTTTCTGCTATTTGCTCTCCCCCCATCCCAATATAATTGCTGACTTTTAACTGATTCTGGAGTGAAAGTAATTCAGTGCCAGCTTTAAACATCTTAGATAGTGGTTTTTCGAGGCAATTCTTGAAGTGTGGAAGTTTCCAATGCTCTTAATGTAGTATGATTTAGGATGAAATATGTTTACTACTCTTCTGGCTTGTGCCCTGTTCTGTGAGTGAACAAACAGTTTTTCTGCCTTGGAACTTTGATCAGTGTCCCACTTCCTCTAACCATAAGTTCTGGTATGCTGACACTCTCCTTTATCTATGGACTATGTCCTAGTAGGACAATGATCCAGACCCAAATATGTGCAATTCTGAGAAAGTGACCCTTTGAGCAATTGTCTGCCCTCCTCAACCCATCTCTAAGTGGAGAGATCTAGAAACTGCCACTTTCACCACTTACTCAGTCCCCTCCAAGGGTCTTCTCCTGGTTTATTGGAGCATGACAAGAGTTGAACTGAGTTCTATTTTCAACCCAGTGCAATAAAACACATCTGCCTATTTTCTAAGTTATTATGGGATGAAAAGAAATACTTTCATTCCAGCATCTTGTGGGTTCTACTGCACTAGAAATTCTTGAAAGTATTTAAAAAATGTTTAGAGTGATTTTGAGAAGAGCTCAAATGACTGCTTTTTCTCTGACATATTCACTATTTCTCATGTTGACCATTTTCCAAAAGGGTGATTGTCCTTATTCCTTACATATATTTGGCACATTTTTCTATATACTTGAGAAATAAGATCATTGTCAGAAACGTTGTTGTAATTTTTTTTTTTTCCTTTACAAGTGCCTGCTCTCCTTGTAAAGTTGGCTACATTAACTTTATTGTGCAAAAATATTTAATTCCATGGAATCAAAATTATTTTCTTGACTTCCCTCTCTATATTTTGTTTGTTCATAAATACTTGCTTATGCATATATCTGACAAAAATATTCCTTTCTCTTCAAATTAATTTATATTGTCCTTTATTTTTATTTATTTATACATTTTTGCTTTATCTTATAACATAATGTGAGATGTTTATGACTAACTGCTTTCTAGTTTTCTTAGGAAATTCTGTCAAATGGTGAGTTTTTTTTGTCCCCAAAACATTGGGCTCATGTTTACAAACAAAACAAAAAAAAAAAAAAAAAAAAAAAAAAAAAAAACAAAAAAAAACAAAACAAAACAAAACAAAACAAAACAAAAAAAAAAAAAAAACACTAGATTACCATGACCATTTACCATTGCATATTGTTCACTTCATTTATTTCATTTATCTACTATTCTCTCAATTCTTTCTGTACAACAAGAGAACTGTTCAGTTCTGCACACATATATTGTATCTAGAATATACTGTCACATATTTAACATGTATAGGACTGCTTGCCATCTGGGAGAGGGAGTGGAGGGAGGGAGGGAAAAAGTCGGAACAGAAGTGAGTGCAAAGGATAATGTTGTAAAGAAATTTTTTTCAAAACAAATAAATAAATAAATAAATGAACTACTATTCTCTTAACCAGTTTCAGATTGTTTTCATAATTACCCTTTTGTAATATACTTTCAAATCTGCACTATTAGGCTGCCTTACTTAACTTGATTCCCTTGATATATTTGAACTTGTGTTCTTCCAGATAAATACTGATTTTCATTTTTTCCCCCATGGCTTATAAAAATTTTGTTTGGTATGTTGATTGAAATGACGATGCATACATAAATAAACTCTGGTAGAATTATCAGTGACATTATACAGATTTGTTTTGCTCTTGAATAATTAATATTACTCAACTCTATGGATCTGTCTTTATGTATGTTAGAAATATTCTATTATTGTGCTCATATGGTCTTTTAATTTATCTTGCCATATAGACTTTCAATTATTTATATTATCTAAAAGTATTTTAAATGGAGTTTCACTTTTTATATCTTCCTAAAGGGCTTTCTTGGTAAAGTATAGAAATATTGATATTTATATGAATTTGTTATATATCCTACAACTTTGCTACTTGTTTCAAGTAGTGTTTAATTAATTCTCCAGATTTCTATAAATATACCATCATATCACATGATACTTTTGTTTCTTCAGTGTGTACTTATGCAATTTTTTTTCTTATTGTTCTTCCTAGCATTTCTAATACAGTATTAAATAATGGTGATGATAGTTTTCCTAATATGGAAAAAAGTCTTAGCTGTTAACACATTTTATTCAGATTGTCAATTTTATTGGCATATAGTAGTGCAAAATAACTCCTAATAATTGTTTTAATTTCATCAACTTTGGTGATACACTAGTCTATTTCAATTTTGATATTGGTAATTTCATTTTCTTATTTTAAAATAAAAATAATCAAAAACTTGCTTATTTTATTGTTTATCTTTTCTATAATTCAGCTCAAATTCTATTGTTTCAGTTTAATATTAAGTTTTATTAATATCTTTTTTTGATTTTCAGGATTCTATTTTGTTTTTAATTGATGTTTTAAAATCTATTTTCAATTTTTTAAAATAGTAAATATAATTCATTAATATTTTTTTTAACATTTGTTTTAAGAGATATAACTTTCTTATTGATTTTAATATTCTACAAATGCTGGTGTGTTGCCTCATTGCTCTCATGTTTTTAAATAAAATTAATTTATTCTATGCTTTATTCCTTAATTCATTCATTTTTAGGACTAGATTATTTCTCTTCCAATTAATTTTATTATTATTAATTATATTAATTTCTGTTGTCACTGACGGAATGCATTTTTATTAACTTATGATCTGAAAAAGGTACATTTTAATAGTTCTGCTTTTCTGCATTTCTTTGAAGTATTTCTTTGGTGCCATGCATAGTTAATAATCAGGTATACTACTTTCTACTCCCATTCAGTTTTCTACAGAGGTATGTAATACTGATATTTTTTCCTAAAATTTCATCTCCTGAATTTATTTACTGTTTTTATAGTAAAGTTTGTTCCTTAATAACAAAATTTGAGATATCCCACTAGCATAGTTTCAATGGCATTTTTTTCTGTAACTTAATTAACTTATTCTTTAAGAATCTGGATGTTTTATCATTTGCATTCATGTTTATATTGAAATTATTTCACTATTTACAGTACTTCTTTAATATGAAGTGGTGTTTTCCTGTCTTTCTCTTTTAATTGAGATTTTTTGTACTTTAAGATTCTCTGACATCATGAGTACTACTCCTGACTTTTTAAAAGAATCTAATATGAAACAAAATATTTTTTGTTCCAGCTTCCCTTTGTTTACTTTTTATATATCTTTCTCTTTTAAATATGTCTATTGTAAGCAATGTATTTTTAGCTTCAGGTTTCTAATCTATTCTGTTATTCATTTTCATTTTATGGATGAAATCATACAATTCAGATTTACTTATGACTATTAATTGTGTATTTCCCTTCACATTGTTTTTTCTGTTTATGTTCTTGTTCTCTCTCTCTCTCTCTCTCTCTCTCTCTCTCTCTCTCTTTCTCTCCAAACCCTCCTCAATTTCTGCTTTGCTTTTGATTGATGCTTCCCTTGATCTTCCCTCCATTTTTATTATCCCTATACCCAATCTTTTATTCCTTTTCCATTATCTTTCCTTTTGAGGTCAGATAGATTTCAATACCAAAACAAATATGGCATTTTAGTCTTCCCTATTTGATCCAATTAAATGAAAGTTTCATACTTTGGATACCATGTATATCTATTCATTTCTCAATATTTGTAAACATTCTTTTCTTGTGTGATCGTTCTTTTTGAGGATATTTTTCTCATTCTTCCTTTTTTTCCTCCTTTCAGGATATCTCTTTTCCCCTTCTTTATTAATGAATCATTCCAACATAATAAACTCACACATATTCCTTTTTTTAATGTAGGCTCTTTCTAACTAAATAAATAATAAAGTTACTAAGAGTTTACCATATTTTTGAATTTAAAAAAAAATGCAAAGTTAAGACAGATTGGACATAAAGCAGATAGCTATGTGAAAAGTAAGAAAATTATTTCAATAATCTGCAAGGTGTACCTTTTTCCCCCAAGTATCTATTCTATGACTTTCATTTCATTTAACAGGTGTGATTCTATGTTAGTTTAACTTGATTTTAAAAGATGGAGTGATCTAGGATTACTGGGTTGCTCTTTTCCAAGCTTATATATTTCAAATGAGAGAAGATAGCTCTTTTATTGTTGCAACAGATTGGCAAATTGATTATTCATAACACTAATCTTTTGTTTGGATAATTCCAAGTACCCAATTATTATTATTTTTTCTTCATGTGAGACTGAAAGTTATAGTTTCTATATTCCCAGGAGATAAAGACAAGTTAGCATTGGTTAATGAAGACAATTTTATGAATGTTAATAGTTTCCCTCTCCACAAATGGTAGCAAGGTTATATGTGCCAAAAACAAAGTCAATATAAATTAGAATCATTAGTTTGTCATTTCAGAGAGAGAGAAAGAAAATTGGTCACAGCCCTGAAGGGGGCCTTGAAAAGGCCCTAATTACTAACCTGTAATCTCACAGGGCAGGATGGGCAAAGGCAAAGTTAAGTTAGTATTTTTTCCTTTGATATTCCTGGCTATTTTTTATTATATTTTCTTCCTCAGTGAAGTCCTTTAACTACTCCCATCTTCCTCTAGCTCTGAAAATTCAAACTGTGAAAATAATTGTTAAATCAATAATTGCAACTCTCAGGAGGATTTGCATTTCAAAGTTGAATGACAAGCTTTGATTTTGTTAAAATAACTTTCAATGTTGTGGATGAAGAATGTTCGTTTGAAGTTAGGGCTCTTTTTCTGTGACTTGACATTCATTTCATATATTCTCATGTTCATGCTACTTATTTGTTTTTTTTTTTTTTCCTTATATATGAATTTGAGATCGCATTACAAATAGTGGTGATTGTTGAAAGTCTGGGCTAAGAAAAAAGTTAGAATCTTCATGTTATCAATGCATGAGTGAGTCTGACCTCAAGACACCTACAATATTACAGAAAATGTGAATTTCAGTCACATATATTGAGAAAAGGATTTTAAAATTGTGCAGTTCCTTCATATATTATTCAATATGCATTTTGGGGATATCATATCACTTCTTTCTTCTTGCCTTTATAGTTTATATCAATTTACAAAACTTCAGTTTCTTAATCATTTATATTAATATCATATTCTGGCAGCAAGCACAGAAGAAATAAAAGGGAGAGCAGTGAGTGGTGCACACTTCAATTAAGTTGAGAAATTCTAATGATTTGGAAGTGAGAAAAAATATTTGAAATGCATTTTAAATTTGTGTAATTGCTATTTTATTCTCTGTGGCCTGAAGGCCAAGTAGGTTACATTTACTTCTTCCTCAAGTCTCAGAAATATCCTTAAGTAAGTTACAAGTTCACTTTGTGTCTGCTACTCAGGAAGTTTTAACTTCCTGAAAATAGATGCCCCTCCCAGGATAAGTTCATCACTTATAAACTCTCCACTATGCTTCTAATCCAATTTTGATTAATATAACTTCCCTTAATCCTCCTTCCTTTTTTTTTTTTTTTTGATTTGGGGAGTGGAAGGAAGAGGACCAAACTACTCCCAGCGTTTGCAGAGGAGAAGAAGGCATACTTTTTACAGTTGAGTGATGGGACCAAAGTGTAAAGGGATTTTGTTTTCATCACTGAGGATGAAGCACATTTGAATGTAGGAAAGAATAATGTACAAAACAAGAACGATTTCCAGTCTAGCCAATTTAAAAGGTTCAGTCTTTCTGGTTTTGCATCCAATTGAACTAGATTACCTCCATCCATATGGTAGTTTATGCCAGGAACATTTATGCTAGGTGATCTTGCTAGGTGCCCATTAAGGTGATTCCATATTAACTAATTAATTGGCTTCAAAACCCATTATCATTTTTATATCTATTTTTTAATTTATTTTTATTAAAAATTTTTATTTACAAAACATATGTATGAGTAATTTTCAACATTGACCCTTGCAAAGCTTTCTGTTCCAAATTATCACCTGTTAGAGTTCAAATGCTGGAGTTCTTGTTCTTCTCAAAGCACAGCTGATTTAGAGGCTTAGAGCCCTTCGGATGTCTCCAAATCCAAAGGTTCTGTCCTTCAGCCTCTGCCTCTGCTTTCTTCTGCCTCCAACCAACACAGAGATGGAATGTCTCTCTTGACTCCTTCTGGGGAGCCCAGCCACCAACTACAGTGGTGTGAGATGAAGATGAATCTGGTTGTCCACTGAACTCTCCACTCGTAGCTTTATCCTCTGAAAACCCTTCGTCTGCCACCAGAGTCGCTCCTCTCGAGTCCAGCTGAACTTTCTTCTGCGACCAGCCAGCCAAGAGGAAATAATGTATTCTGCCATAGAGCCCTCATCGCTGGCCTTTTATTTGACTCTTCTGAGAGAACGGGATTATGGGTTTTCTCCCATAGTGCTCTCTGGCCCAACGAGCTTCAAGGGAGGTGTGAACTCATTGAACTCCAATGAGTAAAGGTGTGAACACAAGCCTTGTATTAATTAGTTCTACTTAGTACTTGTTTCAGGTTCTGCCCAAAACATCTTCTTGTAAGATTAGATCAACTCTAATTAGTTAGCAGTTAGTAAGGATTCCAACAATCACCTCCTATCCCCACCCCCTAACCTAGATGACAGGTAATCCAATATATGTTAAATATGTTGAATCATCTCATTTGTAGTGGGCTGGAATGCTAGAAAGGTGTACTTAAATCAAGGATAACAGGGTGCTTATTGTTAAGCAACTACTCAGTCTGAAATAATGGTTCTCTAAACATAGACTTAATGTGATGGTGATGTAATGAGCAATTGGCACATGCTCAATTATGTAGAGATATTATTGTATTGAATTATTTAAGGGCTGGCTCTGGGAACTGAGAATCTCTCAGCCACAGACACAAAGAAGATTGGAGTGAGAGACTGTGCTCGAGTTCAGACTCCAGACTCCAGACTCTATCCCTGACCATCCTTGTGGTGACTCTCCTGCTAAGACCAAGGCCCAACCAGAGATCCTCAAGAAAGCTAGCCCAGACATTACACTCATTGTTGAGGAGAGCCATGTCCATCAGAAATGATCATTGAATATTCCTGTTGTACAGCGATCTCCTGGTTATGTTCATTTCACTTTGTATCAGTTCATGTAAATCTGTCCAGCCCTCTCTGAAAACATGCCGCTGGTCTTTTGCTACAGAACAATAATATTACATAACATTCATATACTATAATTGATCCAGCCATTCTCCAATTAATGGGCATCCCTTTAGTATTCAATTTCTTGCCACTACAAAAGGGCTGCCACAAACACTGTTGAACATGTGGGACCCTTTCCCTCCTTTAGGATCTCTTTGGGACATAAGCACAGTAGAAACATTGTTGGGTCAAATGGTAAGCACAGTTTTATAACTTTTGGAGCATAGTTCTAAATTGCTCTCCACAATGGTTGGATCTACACAGTTCCACCAACAATGTATCAGTGTCCCAGTTTTCCTACATGCCCTCCAACATTTGTCATTATTTTTTCCTGTTATCCTAACCAATCTGAGAGGTGCATAGTGATATCTCAGAGTTGTTTTAATTTGCATTTCCCTGATCACTAATGATTTGGAGAACCTTTTCCTATGACTATAAATAGTTTCAATTTCTTCCTGTGAAAATTTTCTTTCATATCCTTTGACCATTCATCGATTGGGAAATAACTTGAATTCTTATAAGTTTGAGGCCTTTAACAGAACCTTTGAATGTAAAAATATTTTCCCAGTTTATCAGTTCCCTTCTAATCTTGTCTGCATTAGTTTTGTTTATACAAAACTGTGTAACTTACTTTAATAAAAATCTTCTATTTTGTGATCAATAATGATTTCAATTTCTTCTTTGGTCACAAATTCCTTCCTCCTCCACAGATCTGAGAGGTAAACTATTCTATGCTCTTCTGATTTGTTTATAATATAATTTTATTTTATGTCTAGATCTTATCATGGTGTTATGTGTGAGTCAATGCCTAGTTTCTGCCATACTAGTTTTCAATTTTCCCAGCAGTTTTAGTCAAATGGTAAATGTTTATTTCAAAAGCTATGATCTTTAGGTTTGCCACACACAAGGTTGCTATAGTCATTGACTATTTTGTTCGGTGAACATAACCTATTCCAATGATCAACTGCTCTATTTCTTAGCCAGTACCAAATGATTTTGATGACCGCTGTTTTATAATAGAGTTTTAGATCTGGTACAGCTAGGCCACCTTCATTTTGCTTTTTTATTCATGAATTCCCTCAAAATCCTTGATCTTCTGTGCTTCCAGATGAATTTTGTTACTTTTTTTGAAAGTCAGATAATAGTTTTTGAGAGTTTGATTGGTATAGTACTCAATAAATAGATTAGTTTAGGTAGTATTATCATCTTTATTATATTCTCTCGACCCATCCAAGAGTGCTTGATTTTTTCCAATTGGTTAGATCTGACTTTATTGATGTGGAAAGTATTTTTTAGTTTTGTTTATATAGTTCCTGACTTTCCCTTGGCAGATAGATTCCCAAATATTTTATACTATTGAGAGTTATTTTAAATGGAATTTCTCTTTGTATCTCTTGCTGTTGGATTTTGTTAGTGATGTATAAAAATGTGGACAGTTCATGTGGATTTATTTTGTATCCTGTAACTCTGCTAAAGTTGTGGATTATTTCTAATGGATTTTTAGTTGATTCTATAGTGTCCTCTAAGTATACCATCATATCATCTGCAAAGAGTGATAATTTAGTTTCCTCATTATGTACTCTAATTCCTTTAATCTCTTTTTCTTCTCTTATTGCCAAAGCTAGCATTTCTAATACAATATTGAAAAGTAATGTTGATATTGGGCAAACATTTCAGCACTGATCTTATTGGGAATGGTTCCAGTTTATTACCAAAATATATGATGCTTTCTGATGGTTTTAAATAGATGCTACTGATGAATTTTAAGGGAAAGTCCATTTGTTCCTATACTCTCTAGTGTTTTTAATAGGAATGGGTGTTAGATTTTATAAAATGTATTTTCTGCATCCATTGAGATAATCATTTTTTTTTGGTAATTTGGTTATTAATAAAGTCAATTATGCTAATAGTTTTCCTAATATTGAACCAGTCCTGTATTCCTGGTATAAATCCTATTTGGTCATGGTATATTATCCTGGGGATTTTCTGTAATCTTTTTGCTAATATCTTATTTAAGATTTTTGCATCAATATTCATTAGGGAGACTGGTCCATAATTTTCTTTCTCTGTTTTCATCCTACCTGGTTTAGGAATCAGTACAATGTCTGTGTCATAAAAAGAATTTGGTAGGAGGACTTCATTCCCTATTTTTTTCAAATAGTTTATATAGTATTGGAGTTAATTCTTCTTTAAATGTTTGGTAGAATTCACACATAAGTCCATCTGCTACTGATGATTTTTTTCTTAAAGAGTTGATTAATAACTTGTTCTATTTCTTTTTCTAAAAGGGGACTACTTAAGTAATTTATTTCTTTTTCTGTTAATCTGGTAAATCTATATTTTTGTATGTATCCCTTCATTTTACTTAGGTTATCAAAGTTAGTGTCATAAATTTCAGCAAAATAACTCCTAGTTAATGCTCTTCTGATCTCTTCATTAGTAGAAAGTTTTCCCTAACCATTTTGATTTTCCTAACCTTTTGATCCTAACCATTTGATTTTCTTCATTCCTTTTTCTGATCAAATTAACTATAGGTTTATCTATTTTTTTTCGTTTTATTTATTAATTCAATAGTTTTTTCTTTTTCTTTTAATATTATTAATCTCTGGTTTATATTTAGAATTTAGAATTTGATATGTGATTGGGGATTTTTCATTTGTTCTTTTTTCTAGCTTTTTTAGTTGCAAGCTCAATTTATTGATCTCTTTTTCTATTTTATGCAAGTAAGCATCTAAAGATAAAAAATGTTCCTCTTTTTACCACTTTGACTGCATCCCATAAATTTTGCTGTGTTGTCTCATTATTATCATTCTCTTGGATGAAATTATTGATTGTGTCTATGATATGCTATTTCACCCATTCATTCTTGAGGATGAGATTATTTAGTTTCCAATTCCTTTTTTGGTATATTTTCACCTGGCATTTTACTGATTGAAATTTTTATTGAATTGTGATCTGAACAATTGCATTTTCTATTTTTGCCTTTCTGCATTTGATTTTGAGGTCTTTATGTACTGACATATGGTCGATTTTTATATAGATTCCATGAACTGCCAAGATGAAAGTATACTTACTTCTTTTTGTCTCCACTTAATTTTCTCCAAAGATCTATCATACCTAACTTTTCTAGAACCCTTTTTGGGGTTTACTATTTACCTTTTGTCTTTTTGTTGGATGTTTTATGACTTCTCTACTCATCTACTGGCTTGAAACCAGGGCAGAGTGGCCAACACTGCTGTAGATTCCACCTTGTACATTAGACACAGAACTGAGCTCTCACCATCCCATGTCTACACAGCCTGCACTGGAATCTATACTCACCCTGCTTGTGCTTGGCCTGCATGCCTTTGTGTCTGATTGAAACAGACCTCTTCTGGAGATATTCTAATTTATTTTCTGCTGTTAATTTGTTGCACTCCTAATATTTGTGGATTCTGCCAGTCCAGAAGTAATGCAGAGGCTGGATTTCCTAATTAGTCTGAGGGTCAGAAAGAAACCTGTGACCTCTCTGCCATATTGGCTCCATCCCCCAGCATTTTTATATGTAGAATTGTTATTGATTTTGCTGTTGTGTGGTCTTTTTTTCTGCTTTGTTTGATTTTTTTATGAAACCATTTAGCATTTTCTTGTAAAAAATACTAACTAGGATATTTTGGCATTTCCTTCTCCAGCTAATTTAATGATAAAGAAACTGAGGCAAATAGGATTAAAACTTGCCCAGATCAAACAGCTGGTAAATGTTTGAGAGAAAATTTGAAATCTGAAAGATTATTTTTCTTTATTCTAGACCCATCTTCTGTACTTTGTGTTACTCAGATGCCACAAATGTGGTACCCTGGAGTTTTACTAATGAAGTTATATCATGAATAATTGGAGTGAGATTCCACACTTTCTTAATTCTTTATTTCTTAGTGTATCAAATGCACAGTTTGATACAATTAAGGGAAGAGTAAATGTATACAAATACATTGACCTTATTCTGGAAACTGATGTTTTTCAACAGAACATTCTTAATCAGAGGAGATGCATGAAAGGAGTCAATTGAAAGGGTTTGGAGTTGAAAATGAATTGACGACTTCCGGGCAAGTTGGGGGAGAGGAGGCACACAGTTGTGTAAGCTCCGCGTTTTTCTCTCATTATCCATTTCATTACAAGCCTCTGCATTAATGCTCAACTGAAAAAAAAAAAAAAAAAACCTACAATTTGTTACCAAGAGAAGCCATCCTTGAGACTCGTTAGGAAAGGTCTATTTTTGATCTAGGGCGGGGACGGGTTTAGAATCGGAAGCAGGCTGCAGGCAGGCAGCGAGAGCAAGGAAGGCAGCTCAGAGCCCAGCAGAGCGGAGAGGGGGTGGGGCGTGATCACAGCCATCTCTGCGGGGAGAGCTTTGCTACAGGACTGGATACTTTGCTCCGGCAGCAATTCAGCAGCCCAGTAGAGAAGCTAAAAACACCAGGGGTGAAGAATACAACCCCAAACAGCTGGAGTCTCTCAGGACCTGGCCACTCCTCCCCCACAGTGACTCAGCACGCTCTGGGATCTCAGAGCCCAGGTGCAGCACAGCCATTGCTGTCCTGTTAGGGCCTCACTGCTGCCCCGCAGTCTGTAGAGGAAGCTCGGTAACATCACCCAGCCCCTCCCCCAAAGAAAGCAGCCTCCACTCAAGGGTTTCTTCTTCTGTTTCTTTACTAGTTTGTCTTTGATTATTAGACAAAATGAGCAAGAAACTGAAGAGGACTTTAACCCTGGACAGCTTCTATACAGAAAGAGAGCAGACTCTAAATCCTGAGGAGACTAAAAACAGACAGTCTCCAGGTGAATCCCCAAAGGAGGAGATCATCGGTTCCTCAGCACAGATGCATCTCATAGAAGTGATTAAAAAGGCTCTCACAAGGGAGCTAGAAGAAAAATGGGAAAAGGAGAGGGAGGCTTGGGAAAAGGAGAGAGAGGCTTGGCAAAAGAGCCTGGAGAAGTCATCCCACTCAGTTAAAGAGAGAGTGGATAAAGAAATAAAATCCTTGAAAAATAGGATTAGTGAACTGGAAACAGAAAATAGTTCGCTAAAAAACAAAATTGGCAAAATGGAAAAAAATTCCACAGAACAAAAGAACTCAATGGGACAATTAGAAAAAGATTTTTAAAAAGTGAGTGAAGAAAATACTTCACTGAAAATCAGAATCGAACAATTGGAATTGAATGACTCGAGGAGACAAGAAGAATCAGTCAAGCAAATCCAAAAAAATCAAACAATGGAAAAGAATGTGAAATACCTTCTGGGGAAGACAACAGACCTGGAAAACAGATCCATGAGAGACAATCTGAGAATCATCGGACTCCCAGAAAAGCATGATGAAAAAAAGAGCCTGGTCACTATTTTCCAGGAAAGTATCAAAGAGAACTGCCCAGAAGTCATAGAAACAGAGGGTAAAATAGACATTGAAAGAATTCATCGATCCCCTACTGAAAGGGATCCCAAAATCAAAACATTAAGGAATATAGTGGCCAAATGCCAGAACACTCAGACGAAAGAAAAAATACTGCAAGAGGCCAGAAAAACCCAATTCAAGTATCGAGGAGCCACAATAAGGACCACCCAGGATCCAGCAGCATCAACATTAAAGGATCGAAGGGCCTGGAATATGATATTCCGAAATGCTAAGGAACTTGGTATGCAAGCAAAAATAACTTACCCAGCTAGAATGAACATCTTTTTCCAGGGAAGAAGATGGGCATTCATTGAAGTAAGCGAATTTCACCTATTTTTGATGAAAAAGCCAGAACTTAACAAAAAGTTTGATCTACAAATACAGAACACAAGAGAAATCTAAAAAGGTAAAGATTAATCTTGGGAAATAGATTTTGGCTATAAAGATGTATAAAGAATACATGTATACCTGGTTCTAGAAACTAGATGTGGAAAGGACATTGTACCAGAAAAAGGAGAAAGTGGGGGTACTAATTCTCATGAAGAGGCAAAGGAAACCTATTATATCTGAGAGAAAGAATGGAGGGGGATGAATATAGTGAGTATACTGCTTTCAGAATTGGCTTTAAGAGAAAATTTTTAGACATATTCAATCTATGGTGAAACTTCTCCCACCTCATTGAAAAGTGAGAAGGGAAAAGTGAAAAGGGAAGGAATAAGCTAAGTGGAAGGGAATACGGTAACTGGGAAGGAAAGGGTAAGATAGTGGGAGGAATTCTAAGGGGGGGAGGGGTACTAAAAAGGGAGGGCTGTGAGAAGCAAGTGGTGCTCACAAGCTTAATACTGGGAAGGGGAGTAAGGGGGAAAGAAGGGAGAAAACCATAAACCGGGGTTAACAAGATGGCAAGTAATACAGAATTGGTCATTTTAACCATAAATGTGAACAGGGTAAACTCTTCCATAAAGAGGAAGCAGTTAGCAGACTGGATTAAAAGCTAGAATCCTACAATATGTTGTTTACAGGAAACACACCTGAAGCGGGGAGATACATGCAGGATAAAGGTAAAAGTTTGGAGCAAAACCTACTATGCTTCAGGTGAAGTCAAAAAAGCAGGGGTAGCCATCCTGATCTCAGATCAAGCTAAAGCAAAAATTGATCTAATCAAAAGAGATAAGGAAGGGCACTATATGTTGCTAAAGGGTAGAATGAATAATGAAGCAGTATCTATATTAAACATATATGCACCAAGTGGTGTAGCATCTAAATTCTTAAAAGAGAAATTAAGAGAGCTGCAAGAAGAAATAGACAGCAAAACTATATAAAAACTATATAAAACTATATAAAACTATATAAAAACTATATAAAAACTATATAAAGCTTATTTGAACAGAATATAATTATGAAGTGTTAAATGAGGCCTGGACAGGAAAAAAAAAATGTGGAGAGTTATTTAAAAGCAAAAAACAAACAAACAAACAAACAAACAAACAAAAAAAAAAAAAAAAAAAAAAAACGTGAATTGATGAGGCCCAACTTCTCTTATGGAATCTAATCTGAAACCAATAATTTTTTTAAATAGGGAATTATAACAATTTCTCAAGTGCCAAATTTTGGATTTCTTTTGAAATTTGTCTTCAGCTTTTTAATAAAACTGAATTACTTCATAAAATTCAGGTATGTGGAAAAACTTGAAATATCAAAATGTAAATTATAGGAAGGTTTTATAATTTAAAACTTTGAATCTTTCGCATGTAACAAAATATTCTGGTTTTTATTTCAAATCCATTTTTTTTTCAGTTTAGAAAATGCTTACTATGAAAACATCTCTCATTCAAATAGATAAATAACTTTGCCTATCATTTATTATCAAAAATATGTTCCTAGGGTAATTAAAAGTGAAATAAGTAAAATAATATTATTGTCTCTGAAGCACTTTCTCTATTTATTATGTCCAATTGCCTCTCTGAGCAAGTCTTAACAGATACTTTAAAAGACTTATTTTATTGTATTAAATTAGTTAGGTTGGAGAAGATGGTAGACTTGTACTCCAAAAAATGATATATTGTCTCTCTGATAGAAGGAATCATATCTATCAAAAAGAGAGAACCAGAATATATGTTTACCAGAAGATTTCAAAGTTTTAAGATATTCTATTCTAAGAAAATAAAGTTTATATGTAAATCAAGAAGTAAAATGAATTTTTAAAATCTGCTTATATAACAAGAATAAAAGGGAATACAATTGGATTTAGCTTTTCCTTAACTTCTGATGTGCACATACCGCCTAGCAATCACGATTTTCTGAGTCACAAGGCTTCAGTGGCCTCATTGTGTCACTCATATATCCAAATGTAAAGTGCATCTTGTCCCAAGCACAGTCAGGGAAAAGAAAAGTACATATCTGACATTCTTTTCTGGGCATCAAGATAACAAACTGTTTCCTTCTCTGACCCATACTTTGATTACAACTCCTCATGGATAGAGATGAGTTGTAAGGTTGTATTTCCTCATATTCCATGACAAAATGAAATTGCAAGGGTACTTATATCTCCAGACCCATAGTTACTGAACATAAGAGGAATTCTACATTAGATTTTGCAAAACTACCATTTTTTGGTTCAGTTCTTATTTTAGAAATCTAGCTTGTTGATTTTTGTAAAGCCTGTTTCTACTTCCTCTCTGTCAGCTAGATTGTAAATAATATGTAATTCTGTGCATCATAAGGACATCCCACAATTATACAAAATATAATGCATGTATACATATATATGCATGTGTGTCTTATGTGAATTTATATGTGCACAAATATGTGTATCTCTTTAAATAAGTTTAGCATTTTTTGTTGTAATATATTTTGAATAATGAATATACTTATAAATTATATATGTGTGTATGACATATGGACATCCACAGCAGAAACACACATATATAATATGTATTTATGTGTATATACATATAGAAATTATATTTATATATTTAACTTGGTAAATAGGTTGGTAGGTATATCTGCCTGCATATATAAAAATACTTCAATGTCTCTCTTCCAAAACTGGCATTTTGTGGTCAACATCCTTTTAATCAAAATTAAAAGAAGTTTCATAACAATTACGAATAATACAATGGTATGATCAAATAAATAAAAATATTTTTATAAATCATAACAATAATTATTGGTAAAATACTTTAAAGTTTTAGAGAGCATTATGAGCATATATGTATTATACCATTAATCCTAACAACAACTCAGATACTCTAGTTCTTGCGATTTCAGTTTTAGAGATGAAGAAAATGGAAGTTAGTCAAGTTGTTGAACTTGCCTAAAGAGACACAGTTAGAAATTGTGAGAAATGAGATTTGATTTTTTATCAAATATGTCATTCACCCTATTATATCTTGATCACTAGCATTGTGCAAAGGAAAGGAATCAACATTAGGAATTGAAATAAATGTAATAAAATTTAGCTACATCAGATGAATAGACAGTTAGAGTTCTAGATAAATACATAGATACATAGTGAAGTCTGGGTTAGCTCCCTGTTGACCTCAGGATCAGCCAGAGTTAGGATCAGCAAAAGTCCTTGGTCCTTAGTGGGAGAAGCAAAGAAGACAGACAAACCTCCATGAGACTCACCACCAACCTCCACTCTCCTTGTCTTCCTCCTCGAAAGTGACTCTGGCTTGTCTTACTGCACCCCCTAATCCCTCCTACAATTATCTGTATACACCAAAAGATCGAGCCAGCACAGAATTGTAAGAAAGGCCATTTTCCAAGCATATGCTAATAAAGTATTGAACAATAGGTAATTAGCCTTAAGTGCTCAGTTGTCTGATTCCAGTGCACCTGTTCAGAGTTTCAGCCCTTTACATAGATCATTTATAATGGCCAAGCTATGTCCCTGGAGGGCCTAGGATCAGTCAGAGTCAGGAGCAATCAAAGCTCTTGGTCTTTAGGGGGAGAAGTCAAGGAAGCAGGCAAGCTGCCATGTGGCTTCCCAAAGATGTAACCTGGATTCTGGAGTCTTGATTCTTCAGGCTTTCTCCTTCTTGTCCTACAGCCAAGTGACTCTGACTTCTCTCCCTCAGCCCTCCAATTCTTGCCTATAATTACCTCCCCACCAAACATTTAGCAAGCACCAATGGTGAGAAGAACCATCACATCACTATCTCTTCTAAATATGTAAAGAGAGCCATTATCTCACATCAAATAGGTAATTAGCCTTAAGTGCTCTGTTGTCTGATTCAGGCACACATTTTCAGAGTTTCAGCCCTCTACATAGATCATTTATTATTTATTTACTAAATGACTGTTTCTTTTCTAAGCAGAGAAAATATAAATTCAAGCAGAGAAGACCATCTGTGTCCCCAAGAAGCTAATAATAATAATTGATAAAGACAAACATAAAAATTGTTGGAAAGAGTAACAAATTAGAAAAACAGTAAAAAGAATGGAGGTGCTACATTGACCTATGGCCAGCAAAATAAGGCAAATAAGTTCATTTATCAGGACTGAGAGATCAAGAATATAGAAATACAAAGAACCTCTATCATTAAAATTCAACAATATTTATAGTTTACTGTCTTAAAAGTGGAAAGGAATTAAAAAGATTAAAAATAATCCAAAATCAAAAGTTAGAACAACTATAATACTTTCAATTATATATTAAGATAAAGTTAGTGGTTTTAATCACTCAGTAAGCCCCAAAGTCAGATTCTGAATGAGGTAAAATAAGAAATAGAAGAAAAGCAAAAGTCACTAAGATAGCAACAGCAGCAGCAGCAGCAGTGCAAGAGGAAGCAAAGGAGGAAAAGCAAGAGGAGGAGGAGAAAAAAAAAAGGAGGAATATCAGAGGGTGTAAGCAGTAGGGGGAGAGAGAAGAGAGAAAGAAATCATATAATATGGGTTGAATATTGATTATGTCATAGATGATTTCTATAAAATAAAGTTATATATTTAGTAATTTTTAAAAATTGGGAACAGATATAAATTTAACTGATTTGACTTTTAATCATGAATTTTTTGTGGAATTTTATTTTATTTATTTTTCAATTTTTTTTTTTGTTTTTTTAATAGCCTTTTATTTACAAGTTATATACATGGGTAATTTTACAGCATTGACAATTGCTAAACCTTTTGTTCCAACTTTTCCCCTCCTTCCCCCCACTCCCTCCCCTAGATGGCAAGATGACCAGTAGATGTTAAATATGTTAAAATATAAATTAGAAATACAATAAGTATACATGACCAAACCATTATTTTGCTGTACAAAAAGAATTGGACTCTGAAATATTGTACAATTAGCCTGTGAAGGAAATCAAAAATGCAGGCAGGCAAAAATATAGGGATTGGGAATTCAATGTAATGGTTCTTAGTCATCTCCCAGAGTGCTTTCACTGGGCCGTAGCTGGTTCAGTTCATTACTGCACCATTGGAACTGATTTGGTTCATCTCATTGCTGAGGATGGCCAGGTCAATCAGAATTGGTCATCATATAGTACTGTTGTTGAAGTATATAATGATATCCTGGACCTGCTCGTTTCACTCAGAGTCAGTTCATGTAAGTCTCTCTAGGCCTTTCTGAAATCATCCTGCTTGTCATTTCTTACCCAACAATAATATTCCATACTATTCATATACCACAATTTATTCAGCCATTCTCCAATTGATGGGCATCTATTCAGTTTCCAGTTTCTGGACACTACAAAGAGAGTTGCCACAAACATTCGTGCACATACACATCCCTTTCCCTTCTTTATGATCTCTTTGGGATATAAGCCCAAGAGTAACACTGCTGGATCAAAGGGTATGCACAATTTGATAACTTTTTGAGCGTAGTTCCAAATTGCTCTCCAGAATGGTTGGATGTATTCACAATTCCACCAACAATGTATTAGTGTCCCTGTTTTCCCACATCCCTTCCAAAATTCCGCATTATCTTTCCTTGTCGATCTAGCCAATCTGACAAATGTGTAATGGTATCTCAGAGTTGTCTTAATTTGCATTTCTCAGATTAATAATGACTTGGATCATATTTTCATATGGCTATAAATAGTTTCATTTCTTCATCTGAGAATTGTCTGTTCATATCCTTTGGCCATTTGTCCATTGGAGAATGGCTTGATTTCTTATAAATTAGATTCAATTCTCTATTTATTTTGGAAATGAGTCCTTTATCAGAAACTTGGACTGGAAAAATGTTTTCCCAGTTTATTGCTTCCCTTCTAATCTTGTCTACATTAGTTTTATTTGTACAAAAACTTTTCAGTTTGATATAAACAAAATTTTCTATTTTGTGTTCAGTAATGATCTCTAGTTCTTTTTTGGTCACAAATTTCTTCCTCTCCCATAAGTCTGAGAGGTAAACTATCCTGTGTTCCTCTAATTCATTTATAATCTCATTCTTTATGCCTAGATCATGAATCCATTTTGACCTTATCTTGGTGTACAGTGTTAAGTGTGAGTCAATGCCTAGTTTCTGCCATACTAGTTTCCAATTTTCCCAGCAATTTTTGTCAAACAATTCTTATCCAAAAACCTGGTGTCTCTGGATTTGTCAAACACTAGACTGCTATAGTTATTGACTTTTTTGTCCTTTGAACCTAACCTATTCCACTGATCAACTAATCTATTCCTTAGCTAATACCAAATGGTTTTGGTAACTGCTGCTCTATAATATACTTTTAAATCTGGTATAGCTAAACCACCTTCATTTGATTTTTTTTTCATTAATTCCCTTGAAATTCTTGACCCTTTCTTTTTCTATATGAACTTTGTTGTTATTTTTTGTAGGTCATTAAAATAGTTTTTTGGGAGTCTGATTGGTATAGCGCTAAACAAATGGATTAGTTTAGGTACTATTGTCATCTTTATTATATTTGCTTGCCCGGATAGTTAATTTTTTTTTCAAATATCTATTTACTACTAAGAGTCAGAAAGAAGAAAGATAAAAAAATCTCTAAAACCTCAGGAATATATACTTTACTAATACATTTTTCAGGTGTGTATATGAGGGGGGAGTGGAGAGAGTAATGTGAATAGATCAAATTTAAGTTAGTTCCTCTAAAGCATTTGCCCCACAAAGTTTGCACCCAAGGTAATATCTCTGTAAGATGATTATTTGCTTCACCTAAAGTTGGAATGATGTCCTAAGTCACAACTTGTACCTTTAGACAGCAATCCTATCCTATCTCTGATACTGAGACTTTGGAATTTCTGGGGAATTTCAGATATGACTCTTTCAAATTCATAGGATTTGAGATTCCAATCTCCTTTATTAAAAGGAAAATGAATATGGAAACGAAAAGCCAAGACCTACAAACTACATATAACTACATATAACCATATAACTACAAAAGGAAGAAAGCCCTATGACCTCTAAACTTTCAACATTGTTTTCATAGAAGACTGTGAAAAAGATGTCACTCCACCAAATCAGAATTGAAATAGGAATGACTAAAGGGGTTAATTCTTGTCAGCCAGGCCTTTATGAAAGCCTTCACAGTGAATGAAAAGTCTCTTTTTAATTGTTCACCTGATCAGAGCATAATATCTCCACAAATTCTACAATCTGCTTAAGGAATTTCTCTTAGTTCCTCATGCGTGAATCATTCAACAGCAAGGTTCTCCTCTTCACAGGGAGAACATCAATCTGAGATACTATGAACAGACTATAGAGTCCCTCTAATTTCATTCTATGATGCAAATGTAAGGCTTTGCAACAAAATGTTTGAAACAATAAGAAGACTTAAAGATACAGAACTTAACCAATACAAATTTACATTACAGAACACAAACCAAGAACTTTAAAAGGCAGAAACTTTATGACATTTCAAAACAAGCAGAGGGAATGAGGATTAAAATATTTCATAGAAAAATTGATATATTCTTGTTATATTTTGGAATGAAAAGTTATCAGACTTAAAAATAAATTGCACATTATTCTTTGCCAAAAAAAAAAAAAAGTTCCAAATTTGAAGTTTTTCTATGATAAAGAAAAATATGTAGTACTATGCTACCTAGTTGATATTTTGTATAAAATGTCTTCTTCCCCTTCAATAATAACCTAAATTTTAAAAGAAGCTCTTCATGAAGAAACAAATTCTTTAATGTAGAAATATTGGCAGGAGTGGGGAGGAAGAGTTTGATGATGTTTCCCTTCCTATGTCATTTTGCAGCTAAAAGTGATGCCACTTAGAATTAAATATATACATGCATTAAATGATACAATAAAATTTCTAACCTACTTAAAGGAAAGAATTAGTGGATTGTGGGGTGGAGCCAAGATGGCAGAGAAGGCATACATGACTCTCTATCTCTCATTCCCCTCATAACCAACTATTTAATCCAGCCTCAAAAATAGCTCTTCACTGCTTAAATTCATGAAGATTAGAAGCACTACAATTTACCAGCCAAAGTCAGTCCGGAAGATTGCCACAAAAGGTTTGTCCTAAGGGGCCAGGAACAGACTAGCCCAGGCAGAGAGAGACTAGCATCCAGAGCACACAAGGGGCGGGGTGATCTCTGGGGCTAAAGAAGTTATAGAGACAATTCTGCTATAAGCTAACTGCTCTGCCTTGACTACAAAGCAGTAAACTGGCAGAGAAATTAAAGCCTAAAACAGAGGGTACTCTAAAAAACACCAGAACCTAAAGAGATCTAGCTGTAACCATTCAAAACTGAAAGTGACTCAGGCAGACTGTAAGGCAGCCCTGTGGCCACATCCTGCAGTTCGGGGCTTTTGCAGGGGCAGTTACAAATCTGCAAGGCATGGGGGCACAGCCTGGGCAGCCTCTAATGGGCACAGTGGGGGGCTCGGCCTGGGGCAATAGAACTTTCCCAGTAAACTGTGCTTCCTGCAGACACTTCCAGTCCCTGCATATCCATTCACTACTCAACTACTAATACCCACAGCCCCAGGGCAAGTTTGGCTTGGGGAAGTGAAACTCCCACAGCTCAGCTTCCAGCTTCAGGGCAGTCGTTATCTCACACAGCCAGGGTTCTTTGCAGGGCACTTTCCCAGCTCCACCCTGCAGGCCTGAGTTACTCCTGGGTGGGGAACTCTTTCTCAGAGCACTCCAGTACCTCCCTGCTGGCAGGACAGCTACCAGTCCATACACCTTTCACTGCTCTGCAGAGGAAACTGGTAACCTCCTGGCTCTGAAGGCAGACCCTACAGGCTTTAACAAAATGAGTAAAAAAATCAAAAGAACGATTGGTAGTTTCTATACAGAAAAAAAACAACTTTTCAACCCTGAAGAAACTAATAGCAGACAATCTCCAGACAATTGTTGATCCCCAATACAAAAGACTCTCCTAGAAGAGACTATTAAAAACCTTAAAAGAGAACTAGAAGAAAAAATGGGGAAAGGAAAGAGAAGCTATGCAAGAGAGTACAGAAAAAGCATATAACTCACTAAAAGAAAAATTTGATAAAGTGGCAAAAGAAAACATCTTCCTGAAATGTGAATTGAAAAATGTAAAAAACTCCCAAGAAGTGCAGGGAAACAGAATGTGTGAATTGGAAAAAGAAAATAACTCACTAAAAAAAAAAAAAAATTAGTGAAATGCAAAAAAAAAAAATTCCACAGAGCAAAACAACTCAATTGAACACATACAAAAAGAAGTAAAATACGCTAATGAGGAAAATAACTCACTAAAAATCAGAATTGAACAAATAGAATGACTGATTCATTGAGACATCAAGAATCAGTCAAGCAAAATCAAAAAAAGGAAAGATTGGAAAAAAATGTCAAATGTTTACTTGGAAAAAAATATTCCTAGAAAATAGATCTAGGAGAGATAACCTGAAGATCATTGGACTAACCAAAAATTATGGTGAAAAAAAGAGCCTAGATACTATTTTACAAGAAATCATCAAAGAGAACTGCCCAGAAGTAATAGAACAGGAAGGGAAAATAGGTGTTGAAAGAATTCATCTAACATCTTCTGAAAAAGACTTTAAAATAAAGACTCTGAAGAATATCCTGGCCAAATGTTGGAATCCTTACTAACTGCTAACTAATTAGAGTTGATCTAATCTTACAAGAAGATGTTTTGGGCAGAACCTGAAACAAGGTACTAAGTAGAACTAATTAATACAAGGCTTGTGTTCACACCTTTACTCATTGGAGTTCAATGAGTTCACACCTCCCTTGAAGCTCTTTGGGAGCATAAATAGAGCTTCAATGGGCCAGTCAAGGAAGTTCCTCAGAATGAAGAAGCTACAAGTCGAGATTTCACTGGAATGACATGAAGAGTGGTGCTGGCTCTGGAGGCTGAAGAAAGCAGAGGCAGAAGCAAAGGACAAAGAGGCAAGAGCTCTTAGAACCAAGCAGAGAGATAGGCCTCTAAGCTAACCGGGCTGTATTGGAGATAATAAAAGATCTGAACTTTTATCACCTGTCTGCGTTTTGAGAAGAAAAAGCTCACCACATTTTGGCGCCCGAACTAGATCACAACATTTTCAGAAACCCGCTATGTTTTAAAATAAAATAAAGGGGGGGGGGGGCACGGGTAACCCCAGAGAACTTCTAAATTTAGTTCTCTATACCATTAATTTTTTAATCTTTGATAAAGATGCACTGGCTCTAGCAGACAGGTTTTATAACCCACCAGAAGAGCAGTGCCCAGTGCGAGCAGCTCCACTATCTTTAGATAATCGCCAGGTGATTTGGAGAGACCCAGAAAGTGGTGAATGGAAGGGACCAGATAGGCTAAATGCTTGGGGGAGAGGATTTGCTTGCATCTCTACATGTGGAGAAGGAATCAGATGGGTGCCGACGAACCGCATTCGCCTTGTCCATCGCAGAAAGATGGAGCAGACCCTTGAAACAAAGGAGAAGACCCAAGAAATATCGGGTGGTTCTGTTGCTGATTGTGATCACCATTGAAAGAGCATAGCTGACAAGGAGACTGTTAAAAAGACTTTTAAATCTTCAGGAATCATTGGATTTCCTAAACCAAGATGAAACTGCTTTAGTTCTTGAAAAACCAGCAAGAATCATTGGGTTCCCTGAGATGAAAAATTGTTGATGAGACTTTTTGCAGTACTTCAGAGCTTACAGGAATTATTAGATTCCTGGCACATGAACTAATGGAAAATGGATTGCTTATGGACTATTTCTAGGACTTATGGACATGTGTAAATTTTCAGATTGATTCTTGTTATTTGTTACATTACTACTAGCCTGTGTTATATTGCTTTGTGCTCATGTAAATTATGTATAATGCCTCCCATATTGATGGATTTATGTATACCATGTATATCGGTTACAAAGTTCTGGCCCATATTGATGGATTTATGTGTACCCCTTCAGAAACCCACTAATCTGATTAGATTTCCTATTTCCTTTAGTGTTTTCATCTAACAAAAGAAAGGGGGAGATGTTGGAATCCTTACTAACTGCTAACTAATTAGAGTTGATCTAATCTTACAAGAAGATGTTTTGGGCAGAACCTGAAACAAGGTACTAAGTAGAACTAATTAATACAAGGCTTGTGTTCACACCTTTACTCATTGGAGTTCAATGAGTTCACACCTCCCTTGAAGCTCTTTGGGAGCATAAATAGAGCTTCAATGGGCCAGTCAAGGAAGTTCCGCAGAGGAAGAAGCTACAAGTCGAGATTTCACTGGAATGACATGAAGAGCAGTGCTGGCTCTGGAGGCTGAAGAAAGCAGAGGCAGAAGCAAAGGACAAAGTGGCAAGAGCTCTTGGAACCAAGCAGAGAGATAGGCCTCTAAGCTAACCGGGCTATATTGGAGATAATAAAAGATCTGAACTTTTATCACCTGGCTGCGTTTTGAGAAGAAAAAGCTCACCACAGCCAAACATCAGAATTTTCAAACTAAAGAAAAAATTTTACAAGCAGCCTGGAAAAAAACAGTTCAAATACTGAGGTACCACAATAAGGGTCACGCAAGATCTTGCTGCCTCAACATTAAAGAATCGAAGGGCCTGGAATCAGATATTCTGAAAGGCAAAAGAGCTTGGAATGCAGCTGAGAATAAACTACCCAGATAAGCTGAGTATGTTTTTCCATGGAAGAAAATGGACATTTAATGAAATAGAGAAATTCCATTTGTATCGAAGAAAAAAACAGACTTAAACAAAAATTTTGATCTCCAACAACAGGACTTAAGAAAAGTAGAAAAAAGTGAAAGGAACTCTTGAGAACTGTATTTCTGTTGTGGATATACATAAAAACCATAAAAATCATATGTATAATTTGATTTTACCAATATAACATAAAAAAGGGAAGTAGAAATGGAAAGGGAATAGTGTCAGAAAAAGGGAAAAGGGGAGATAAAAAGAGGGAAACTACATGCGACAATGAGGCAAAGGAAACCTATCATATCTGAGGGAACTTAGAGAGGGGGAGGTACATTGTGTAATGGTACTCTCATCAGAGTTGGCTCAAAGAGGAAATAATAGACATATTTGTTTTACAGAGATTCTTCTCTCACTTCATTAAAAAGTGGGAGAGGAAAAGGGAAAAAGAAAAAGAATAATAAGGGAAGGGTACAAGAAAGGAGAAGGGATTCAAAGGGAGAAGGGAGGGATACTAAAGAGGGAGAGCTGTGTGATGCAAGTGGGACCAAGAAGTTTAATACAGGGAAGAAGGGAATGAGGGCAAGAAAAAGAAAAGTATAATGTGGGGATATTGGATGGCAGGAAATACAGAATTAGTCATTTTAACCGTAAATGTGAATGGGATGTACTCTGCCACAAAGAGGAGGCAGATAGCAGACTGGATCAAAAGTCAGAACCCTACAATATGTTGTTTACAGGAAACACATTTAGAGCAGGAAGATACTTACAGAGTAAAGGTAAAAGGCTGGAGCAGACTCTATTATGCTTCAGGTGAATTCAATAAAGCAGGGGTGGCCATCCTTATCTCAGATCAAGCAAAAGCAAAATTTGATCTAATTAAAAGAGATAAGGAAGGAAACTATATCTTGCTAAAGAGTACTATAGACAAAGAAGCAATATCAGTATAAAAGGAGAAGTTAAGAGAGTTGTGAGAAGAAATAGACAGAAAAAGTATAATAGTGGGAGATCTCAATCTTGCACTCTCAGATTTAGATAAATCAAATCACAAAACAAATAAGAAAGAAATTAAAGAGGTAAATAGAATATTAGAAAAATTAGGTATGGTAGATCTCTGGAGAAAACTGAATGGTGGCAGAAAGGAGTATACTTTCTTCTCAGCAGTTCATGGAACCTACACAAAAATTGACCATATGTTAGGACATAAAGACCTCAAAATTAAATGCAGGAAGGCAGAAATAGTAAATGTTTTCTTTGCAGATCACAATGCAATTAAAAACTACATTCAACAAAAAGTTAGATGTAAATAGACCAAAAAGTAATTGGAAACTAAATAATCTTATCTTAAAGAATGATTGGGCGAAATAGCAAATTATAGACACAATTAATAATTTCACTCAAGGTAATGACAATGGTGAGATATCATGCCACAATTTATGGGATGCAGCAAAGTGGTAATAAGAGGAAATTTTATATCCTTAGAGGCTTACTTGAATAAAATAGAGAAAGAGAAGATCAATGAATTTGACCTGCAACTTAAAAAGCTAGAAAAAGACCAAATTAAAAACCCCCAATCAATTACTAAACTTGAAATTCTAAAATTAATAGGAGAAATTAATAATATAGAAAGTAAAAAAAAAACTATTGAACTAATAAATAAAACTAAGAGTTGGTTTTATGAAAAAACCAATAAAATTGATAAATCTTTGGTAAATCTGATTAGAAAAAGGAGAGAGGAAAATCAAATTAGTAGTCTTAAAAATGAAAAGGGAGAACTTTCCACCAATGAAGAGGAAATTAAAGAAATAATAAGGAGTTACTTTGCCCAACTTTATGTCAATAAATTTGATAACCTAAGTGAAATGGATGACTACCTCCAAAAATATAGGCTTCCCAGATTATCAGAGGAGGAAGTAAATTGCTTAAATAGTCCAATTTGAGAAAAAGAAATAGAACAAGCTATTAATCAACTCCCTAAAAAAAAAATCCCTGGGACCAGATGAATTTACATGTGAATTCTACCAAACATTTAAAGAACAATTAGCTCCAATGCTTTATAAACTATTTGAAAAAATAGGGAATGAAGGAATCCTACCAAATTTTTTTTATGACACAGATATGGTACTGATACCTAAACCAGGTAGGTGGAAAACAGAGAAAGAAAATTATAGACCAATCTCCCTAATGAATATTGATGCTAAAATCTTAAATAAAATATTAGCAAAAAGATTACAGAAAATCGTCCCCAGGATAATACACTATGACCAAGTAGGATTTATACCAGGAATGCAGGGCTAGTTCAATATTAGGAAAACTATTAGCATAATTGACTATATCAATAACCAACCAAACAAAAACCATATGATCATCTCAATAGATGCAGAAAAAGCATTTGATAAAATCCAACATCCATTCTTATTAAAAACTCTTGAGAGTATAGGAATAAATGGACTTTTCCTTAAAATAATCAGTAGCATGTATTTAAAACCAGCAGTAAGCATCATATGTGATGGGGACAACCTACAACCATTCCCAATAAGATCAGGAGTGAAACAAGGTTGCCCACTATCACCATTACTATTTAATATTGTATTAGAAATGCTGGCTTTGGCAATAAGAGTTGAGAAAGAGATTAAATGAATAAGAATAGGCAATGAGGAAACCAAATTATCACTCTTTAGTGATGATATGATGGTATACCTAGAGAACCCCAGAGATTCTACTAAAAAGTTATTAGAAACAATCCACAACTTTAGCAAAGTTGCAGGATACAAAATAAACCCACATAAGTCATAAGCATTATTATATATCACTAACAAAACCCAACAGTTAGAGTTACAAAGAGAAATTTCATTTAAAGTAACTACTGATTGTATAAAATATTTAGGAATCTATCTGCCAAGGGAAAATCAGAAACTTTATGAACAAAATTACAAAACACTTTCCACACAAATTAAGTCTGATCTAACCAACTCGAATAATATTAAATGCTCTTGGATTTGGGGAGCAAATATAATAAAGATGACAATACTACCAAAACTAATCTATTTATTTAGTGCTATACCAATCAGACTCCCAAAAAACTATTTTGATGACCTATAAAAAATAACAACAAAATTCATGTGGAAAAGCATCAGGTCAAGTATTTCAAGGGAATTAATGAAAAAAAAAATCAAATGAAGGTGGCCTAGTTGTACCAGATCTATAATTATATTATAAAGCAGCAGTTATTAAAACCTTCTGGTATTGGCTAACAAATAGACTAGTTGATCAATGGAATAGGTTAGGTTCAAAAGACAAAACAGTCAATAACTTTAATAATCTAGTGTTGGACAAACCCAAAGACCCCAGTTTTGGGGATAAGAATTGCTGGGAAAATTGGAAATTAGTTTGGCAGAAACTAGGCATTGACCCACACTTAACACTGTACACCAAGATAAGGTCAAAATGGGTTCATGACCTAGGCATAAAGAATGAGATTATAAATAAATTGGAAGAGCATAGGATAGTTTACCTCTCAGGTCTGTAGAAGAGGAAGGAATTTATGACCAAAGAAGTACTAGAGCTCACTATTGACCACAAAATAGAAAATTTTGATTATATCAAATTGAAAAGTTTTTGTACAAACAAAACTACACAGACTAGATTAGAAGGGAAACAAGAAACTGGGAAAACACTTTTACAGTCAAAGTTTCTGATAAAGGCCTCATTTCCAAAATATATAGAGAATTGACTCCAATTTATAAGAAATCAAGCTATTCTTCAATTGATAAATAGTCAAAGGATATGAACAGATAATTCTCAGATGAAGAAATTAAAACTATTTATAGCCATATGAAAATATACTCCAAATTATTATTAATTAGATAAATTCAAATTAAGACAACTCTGAGATACCACTACACACCTGTCAGATTGGCTAGAATGACAGGGCAAGATAATGCGGAATGTTGGAGGGGCTGTGGGAAAATAGGGACACTCATACATTGTTGGTGGAATTGTGAACACACCCAGCCATTCTGGAGAGCAATTTGGAGCTATGCTCAAAAAGTTATCAAATTGTGCATACCCTTTGTTCCAGCAGTGTTTCTACTGGGCTTATAACCCAAAGAAATACTAAAGAAGGGAAAGGGACCTGTATGTGCCAAAATGTTTGAGGCAACCCTGTTTGTAGTGGCTAGAAGCTAGAAAATGGATGGATGCCCATCAATTGGAGAATGGTTGAGTAAATTGTGGTATATGAACATTATGGAATATTATTGTTCCATAAGAAATGACCAGCAGGATGAATACAGAGAGGACTGGTGAGACTTGCCTGAACTGATGCTAAGTGAAATGAGCAGAGCCAGGAGATCATTATATACCTCAACAAAGATACTGTATGAGATGTTTTAGCAAGATCATTTTGACAGTTGGATAAAGGATGGATTGCCATGAAGAGAGATTGTGGTAGGACATCCAAGTATTAAGAGTTTTGCAATAGTCCATGTGTGCTTTGATGCTCCTGGAAAAGGGTATTGGCAGTATCAGGAGAGAGAAGAGAGCATTAGAGAGATTTATTACAGAGAGTAAACCTACAGGTTATGGAAATATGTTAAATATGGGAAATGAGATATAATGAATTGCCAAAGGCTGTGTGCATAATTAGGCTGGGAATATTGTCATATCTTCAAAAGGAATTGTAAAATTCAGAAAAAAGAGGGGGATTGATGTAAAATGGGGATAGAAAAAAAAAGACTACTTTTCTAGCATTTTCTATAATAATGAAAGGTTACTTTTTCCCTCCTTTATCCTCAAAGAAGAATGGTTGAAAAAAAATCTGTTTCATTACTGTCCTTCTAGACTTGCAAAAATAAATCAATATTAAGTTCTGAATGACACAATTTGAATGGTAAAAAATAATTGTAAATATTAGTCAAATGAGAAACCAAGGAAAATAAAAGATAATGTTAATGTAGTTCAAGAATAGAATAAGAATTATTCCAGTATAAAAGCAGCCTAACATCAACAGCTACTCAATTTCTTCTTTTTAACAATTTATGTCATTTTTAATTAGTGGAATAAAACAAGCAATTTCAAATCACAGTGTAATAAAAAGATCACCTAAAATTGCATATCTACTTTGTACAACTTGCTATTTTCTTTAAATGTAAAACAAAATTTAATGTAAATTTATTGTGTGTATATATGTGTGTGTGTGTGTCTGTAAGCACACATATTTGATTTGTTCATCATTTCTTCCATCCGGATGCAGATAATGTGGGGTTTTTTCTGTATGTATTTTGTACTTAATTAGGGCATTTAGAATAGTCAAAATGACTAACTCAAAATCCTTAAAAAAAAAAAAAAACAGTGCTATTATAGTACATAATATTTTCTTGTATCTACTCATTTTGGTCTTCATTATTCCATGCAAGTTTTTTTTCCATATCTTTCTAAGATTATTGAGTGTATTATTTCTTATATCACAATTGTATTCTATCACAAAAAAATCAAACACCTTGTTCAGCCCATCCCCAACATTGGCATCCCTGCAATTTCCATGAGAAAAAAGGATTCTTTTTCAACATCTACTTTCTTAACTTTTTTTTTCATACCAATCATCTTTGGAAATAGATTAGAATTGGTATTACTAGGTAAAAAAATGTATGTAGTTTAATAACTTTTTGGGCCCAATTCCATATTGTTCAAAACTATTAGATCAATTCACAATTTAACAAAAAAAATGATTGTTTCAATTATTTTTTTCACATCTAATTTATGTAGATTTACATTATCTCTTATTATTTTGCTAAAATTATTAATTTTCAATTAATTTTTTTAGTTTAGTCTTTGGGATTTTCCAAGTATATCATCATATTGTCAACAAAAATGAGAGTTTTATTTTCTCATTCTCTCTTCTTGCTGCTTCTATTTTTTTTTCCTTTTCTTCTTGTTATTATTAGGATTTCCAATATCATGCTGAATAATAGTTGGAAGTGGGTATCTTTTTTCACAGCTGATCTTTCAAGGAAGGAGTCTTCATTACAATTAATTATTTTGATGGTTTTAGATTAATACTTTTTGTCAATTAAATGAAAAATCCAATCACATCAATGTTTTCATGTCTTTTAATAGACATTAATATTAGACTTTGCCAAAATTTTATCTATTTATTGATATAATTATGATTTTTAAAACATTTATTATGGATATCATTATTTATGCTAATAGTTTTCCTACTATTAAGCCACCTTTGTGTTTCTGGCAAAGTTCCCAAATTACTCATATTGCATAATATTTGTGATATGTTTTTAAGTAATATTTTATTTATGATTTTGCATTAATATTCATTAATGGAATTAATCTGAAATTTATGTTCTGACTTTGCTTTCCATGATTGTAATATCAATACCATATTTGTTTTATAAAGGGAGTTTAATAGAATTTCTTCTTTAACTATTATTTCAAATAATTTATTTGTTTCAACATTAGAATTAATCTTTAAATGTTTGATTAAGTTCACTTGCAATTCCATCTTGTATCAATGGTTCCCTCTTGGGAAGAGTATTTAGAGCCTGTTTAGTTTATTATTTTTCTAAAGTAGGTTTATTTGCATATTCCATTTTCTCTTCTGGTAATCTAGGAAATTTGTATATTTTTTGCAAATATTTTCCATGTCACTTAAAATTTTTATTTATTGGTAGAAAATCAGGAAAAATTATGTCTTATAGTTTCATCCTTGTTAGTAGTATTACTATAAGACATCATTTTTAATCTAATGATTTAGTTTTCTTTTCCCTTTTTTAATTAAAATTAACCAATTTCTTATATTATTTTTTAAAAATAAAACCAACTCCTAGTTTTATTCATTGGTATTTGTGGAAATTTTTAATTTTTTCTTCTTATAAAATTTTTATTGCATACCCAACTCACTAATCTGCTCTTTATTTTGTGAAGTAAACATTTAGAAATTTAATTTTTCTTTAATAATTATTTTTGTACCCATAAGTGTAAAGGTTACAAAGCCTATAGGAGCAAGGAATGCTGTACAGGAGCATGCAGGAGCGATGAGAGATGAAGAGGCAGAGAGGAGTGTTAAATGGAGGTGGGGAATAGCCCCAAGAGAAGGTGTCTGACTATAGGCACAACCCCTTCTACCTCCTTAGTGCTTTCAAAGCCTAGCCAGTCTCCCTCCTTCTTCTTGGGCCAATCCCATTAAGACCTGCCCTCCAGGGTCACAGAGGACTTCCCTTCCCCGATCCTCAGGAGGGTATAAATGTGTTACCTAAGACTAACGCTCTCTTTTGCTTCACTTCTACCTCCTGGTTGGTCTGTCTCTGTGGGATCCAGGTCAAGGCCCAAGGACTGGTAAGTTGGCCTAGCTGTGCTGCCAATGGGCGGGCCTTAAGGGATGCTACACATAAGTTTTGATATGTTGTGTCATCATTGTCATTCTCTTTAATGATATTATTATTTCTATGATTTATTCTTCAAGCCAGTGATTTTTAAAGATTATTTTGTTTTTTCTCCAATTGTCATGGTCCCTTATATAATGATCTGAAAAGGATATTTTTAATATTTTTGCTATCTATATTTTTACGTATTAAATCATGATCAATCTTTAAAAAGCTACCAGTCACCACTGAAAAACAGGTGAATTTTTTTCTACTTCTGTTCAGTTCTTTTCATGTGTCTATCATATTGAATGTATATAAGGTTAGATTCACTTCCTAAACTTCTTTCCTTTTTTTGTAATTTTGGGGGGTTAGATTTATCCAGTTCTAAGAGGGAAAGGCTAAGGTCCCCCTATTATTATCGTACAACCCTCTTTCTCCACCTGTAATTTAAGTACCTTTTAAAATTTTAGATGCTAAAGTTTTTGGTCCCTATAAATTCAATATCGATATTGCTTCTTTGCTCATGATGTGTTGCAAAACCAAAATACAGTTACCCATTTTCTTTTTTAAGTACATTTATTTTAACTGTTAGATATTTGTTTTCCCCTGTATTTTATTCCACCATCAGAAGCATAATAATTCTAATCCAATTCTCCATTTTAAATTTGTGTGTACCTCTTATTCTTAAATGTGTTTCTTGTAACCAGCACATATTTGAATTCTGATTCTTAATCTACTTTGCCATTTATTTCCATTTTATGACTGAATTCTTCCCACTCACATTCAAATTTATAATTAATTTTTCTGAGTTTCCCCACTATTTCATTTTTACTCATTATTTTCCTTCCAAGCCTTTTTACATTATCTCTGTTACCTTGTCTTCTTTCCTTATCCTCTTATTCCTGACTTTATCTACCTGTCTTAAAATCGCTCCCTTATCTTCTCCTCTGATCTTAAACTTAACCTCTACAATCCCGTAAAAGTACTTTACCCATACCATCCCCCAATTTTCTCATCTCTCTAGAAATTAAGAAAATTTCTAAACATCTCTAGATATATTCTCCAGATGTTGTCTCCTTTTCAAACAACATAAAAATAAGGTTTATTATATTGCCATTCCTTTCCCCTTCTCTACCCTTCCCTTTATATTACTTCAACCTTTCAAACAGCATTTTATAAGAAAAATACTCCTTTTGAGACTTAACATGAACTCATGCTGAGTGAAATGGGCAGAATCAGGAGATCCTTGTACATGGTAACAACAAGATTATATAACGATTAGTTTTCATGGACTTAGCTGGTTTCAGCAATGAGATGATTCAAACCAGTTCCAATGATCTTGTGATAGAGAGAGCCATCTCACACAGAGAGAGGACTGTGGAAACTGAGTGTGCATCACAACATAGGATTTTCATTCTTTTTGTTGTTTGTTTGCATTTTTGTTTTCTTTCTCATTTTTTTCCTTTTTCATTTGATTTCTGGTGCAGCATGATAATTGTACAAATATTTATGCATATATATGCATAACCTATATAACATATATATAACAGCGTATTTAACTTTTTTTTTTTTACCATATATAACATATATTGGATTACTTGCTATCTAGAGAAGGGGGCAGGGGAAAGGGAAGAAATTGGAATACAAGGATTCACAAGAGTTAATGTTGATAATTTATCCATGCATATCTTTTGAAAATTAAAAAGCTTTAATTAAAAAAAATGTTTCTTTTAACTTTTTCTTACTTTATTTTTAAGAATCATCCCATCATACTTAGTCTTCAAATTTCTTTCAAACTACCTTAGTATCGCTGACAGCTTTAAAAATAATGTTTTCAATCCAACCATTCTGGAGAGCAATTTTGAAATGCTCAAAAAGTTATCAAACTGTACATACCCTTTGACCTAGCAGTGTTACTACTGGGCTTATATTCCAAAGAGATCTTAAAGGAGGGAAAGGGAACCACATGTGCAAAAATGTTTGTGGCAGCTCTTTGTGTAATGGCTAGAAACTGGAAACTGAATGGATGCCCATCATTTGGAGAATGACTGAATAAATTTTGGTCTATGAAAGTTATGGAATATTATTGTTCAGTAAGAAATGACCAGCAGGATGATTTCAGAGAGGCCTGGAGAGACTTACATGAACTGATGTTAAGTGAAATGAGCAGAACTAGGAGATCATTGTATATTCAACAATGAATTGATTCAAATTAGTTCCAGTTGTTCAGTAATGAAAAGAGCCAACTATATCCAGGGAGAAAATTATGGAAGCTGAGTATGGACCATAACATAGCATTTTCACTCTTTCTATTGTTGTTTGCTTGCATTTTTGTTTTCCTTCTCTTTTTTTTTTTCTTTCTAGATCCAATTTTTCTTGTGCAGCAAGATAACTGTATGGATATGTATCCATATATTGGATTTAACATATATTTTAACATGTATTAGAAATACCTGTCATCTAAAGGAGAGGGTAGAAGGAAGGAGGGGAAATTTTGGAACAGGAATTTTTGCAAGGGTCAATGTTGAAAAATTACCATGCATAGGTTTTGTAAATAAAAAGCTATAATAAAAAAGAATAATATTTTCATGTGCCATTAGTAAACACTTTGACCCTAAGAAGTTATTAGATCTTAATGTTTTCCTTTTATTTCTTCCAGAACTTGTATTACAACATTTTCATGGCTATTTGGATTTTGTATGCAAATACCTGAGTCTTTCATTTTGTCAAATGTCTCTCCCTCCTTTTTTCTTTTTCTTTCTTTTTCTTTTCATTAAGAATTATAAACAACTTTGCTGGAGCAGTTATTATTGGACATAAACACATAAACACAGCTTCTTTGCTTTTGTAAATGAAATGTTCTAAGACCTATCATACTAATGAATGTAAGAAAATCATTTTTCGTGTGAAAATTTGGGATCTTGTGAAATCCTGTTTTCCCACAATTTTAAGTTGTTTATGTGTGTGTTATTGTTGTTGTTGTTGTTTTGTTGTTGTTGTTGTTTGCAATATTTTCTCATTAATCCAAGATTTTTAAACCTGGCTATGATACTTTTGTTGATTTTCCTTCTGGGATCTACATGGGAAAGGTAGTTTTCTTTTTCCTATTTCTAATTTATCCTCTTGTTATATACTTTGGGGGTAATTTTGTTTAATGTTTTTTTAATATAATTTCCAGATTAATTTTAGTACCTTTTTTATTTTCAAAACTATCAAAAAGATAATTTTCAACATTTATTCTTGCAAAACATTGTATTCCATTTTTTCTCCCTTCCTTTCCTGTCTTTCTTCTCCTAAACAGCAAATAATCCAATGTATATTTAACATGTGCAATTTTGCTATACATATTTCCACATTTATTATTCTGAACAAGAAAAATTAGATAAGGGAAAAATGAAAAAGAGAAAAAAAAAGCAACAAAACAACAACAAAAAACAGTGAAAAAAATTATGTTGTGATTCACATTCAATCCCCATAGTACTTTTTTTGGATGCATATGGCTCTGTCCATCACAAGTTTATTGGAATTGGCCTGAATCACCTCATTGTTGAAAATAGACATGTGCATCAGAGTTGACCATCATATAATCTTGTTGCTGTGTACAATGTTCTCTTGATTCTACTCACTTTACTTAACATTAGTTCATATACGTCTCTACAAGCCTTTCTTAGATCAACCTGCTATCTATCTGTTATAGGAAAACATATTCCATAACATTCATGGATCATTCAACCATTCTCCAATTGATAGGCATCCACTCAGTTTCTAGTTCCTTGCCACTACAAAAACAGTTGCGACAAACATTTTGCATAGCTAGGAAGTGTTAAGTGTCTCAGGCCACATTTGAATTCATGTCCTCCTGACTTTAGGGCTGGTGCTCTGTCCATTGTGCCACCTAGCTGCCCTCTCCTTATTGCTTTTTTATGATCTCTTTGAAATTTAGATACAGTAGAGACACTGCTGAATTAAAGTAATTCAGAATCTGATGTGCCTTTTTGCATAGTTCCTAATTGGTCTCCTGAAAGATTGTATCAGTGCCCAGCAATGTATGACCAGAAATAGTTTTAATTTCTTGGTCTGAAAATTGTCTGTTGTAAATTGAAGAATAGTCTGTATTCTTATAAGCTTGATGTAAATTATTTTCCAGTTTCCTGCTTTCCTTCTAATCTTGTCTGCACTGGTTTTGCTTGTATAAAAACTTAAATTAATGCAATCGAAATTATCTATTTTGCATTTCATAGTATTCTCTTCTTTGTCTTTGAACATACATTCCTTCCTTGTCCACAGATCTGAGATGTATACTATCCCTTGTTCTCATAATTTGCTTAAAGTATCACCTTTTTTTTGTCTAAGTCATGAACCTTTTTTGACCTTATCTTGGAGTGGGATGTTTGGTGTTGGTCAATACATAATTTCTGCCATACTATTTTCTGAACAATTTTTGTAAAAGTTCTTATTGCAGAACCTGAAGTCTTTGGATTTATCAAACAATAGATTACTATAGTCATTCATTCATTATTGTGCCTTGTGAGCTTAAACTATTCCATCTGCTTAACTACACTATTTTTTAGCCAATAATAAATGGTTTTGATGATTACTGTTTTGTAATATAGTTTTAGGTCTCGTACAGCTAGCTCACCTTCATTTGCATTTTTCATTAATTTCCTTGAAATTCTTAACCTTTTTTCTTCCAAATGAACTTTCTTATTATTTTTTCTAGCTATATAAAGTAATTTCTTGTTAGTTTGATTGGCATGGTACAGAATAAATAGATTAATTTATATACAATTGTCATTTTTATTACATTAGCTTGGCTTACACATGAGTACTTGATATTCTTCCAGTAGCTTAGATCTCAATTTTTTGTATGGAAAGTGTTTTGTAATTATGTTCATATGGTTGCTGATTTCATCTTGGCAGGTAGATTCCCAAATATTTCATATTATCAATAATTATTTCAAATGAAATATTTCTTTATATCTTTTATTACTGGACTTTCTTGATAACATATACAAATGCTGACATTTATTTCGATTTATTTTTTATCCTGCAACTTTTCTAAAATTGTAATTGTTTCTTGTAATTTTAGTTAATTCTCTAAGATTCTCTAAGTCTATTATCATCTCATTCAGATTTGCTTTTAATCAAAATTTTCAGGTAGTTTGACAATTCTTATATTGTCTTTCCTTGGTATGTTTTCCAGATTACCTGTTTTTTTAATGAGATATTTCAGATTCTTTAATTTTTTTTCTAATGTTATTAGTTCTTGATATCTTATAAGGTCTTTTGACTTGACTTGTCCAATTTTGATTTTCAAGGAGTATTTTCTTCCTTTAGATTTTGTATCTCTTTTTCCAATTTCTTAAGATTCTTTTTTTTATAATTTTCTTGGATTACTACTATTTTTTTAAACTTTTCTTCACTCTCTCTTGTTAGGATTCTTACAAGGTGCTAAGTAAGTGGGATTGAGGAGACAGTGGTTAAATCTAGTTTAGCATTGATTTAATCCTACAACAAATAATGGTTTCCTAGTGAGATAATGATTGGTGTATATTCAGTGTGGGATATATAGTGAGGAGCTCTCAGGGCCAGAAAGGAGACACTAATTAGAAGCTCTCAGAGCCTCAGCCAGGATTCATTCAAGGAGATTCAGAAGGCAGAAGGCAGTTTAAGCTCTTGGAACCAAGACTAGAGAAGAACTTTAAGAAAACTAGCTGAACCCCAAGTGAAGGAGATAAGACTTTGAGGAGACAATAAAGGATTTGGACTTTAACTCCTGGCTACATTTGGGGTAATTACAAAACTGAAAGGAGGGCTGTCTCTAGAAGTCCCCCAAGAAACCTGCTCCCAGAGAATATTATATTTTAGAGAAGAATATTACATTTTGGCATTTGAAAAGGGACAGACACGATCCTGATTTCAGTGGAAAGGTTTCTGATCCCGTTTTCAGTGGAAAATTCTGAGTCTTCTCAACTCAGAAATTAGGGTAAGTACAAGGACGGTACAAGGACACTTTGTAAAGGACTAAACTACTGCTTCAGCTGAAATGCGACAGATGTTTAGAAAACAGCCTTCTTTTCCAATTCAAGGAAAATGTGTAGAGAGCATGGTCAGACTTATGAAAAGCCAAGGTTTGATTATAATTTGGGAACAGATTACTGAACTTTTAGAAACCATACAGTACACATCTTCTTGGTTCTCTGTGGAAAAACAATTGGATCTAGAGGAATGGAAATTAGTAGGAGAGCAACTATGCCAATTCTACAATGAAAATGGACCTGATTCAATTTCCAAAGACACACTTAATACATATAATTTAATACAACTGACTTTAGGAAATTATATAAGTTATAGAATAAGGAAAAAGACAAAAGAGCAGAAGGGGGGGGAGCCAAATAAACTAGGTGAAAAGGATGAAGAATCAGATAAGAATGGAGTTAAGTACAATTTTAAGTGTGGTGCTTCACAACAGGAGAAATTAGGTCATTCCCCATCCTCTGACCTACTTCCCTCAATTAACCCTTCATGGATGGAGGGAGAAGGAGGAGAGAGAGAGGCAGTAACACTTTCAGCACTACCTATGAAGCAGCCTATGACAAGATTACAAAAAGCACTGGTTAAGGCAAAAAATAAAGGACAGAATGTATCTGACTCAATAAATGCATATCCTGTGATTGAAGAGCTTGACTCTTCTGGTCAGCAAAGGAGAAGATACACTCCTTTTGATATGGAAAAATATAAAGGATTTGAAAAAAAGATTGCACTCTTTATAGGGTTACATGGTCTTATCTTAAGATGTTACTAGATAATTTGGCTTATGAAATCTTAACCCCTTGTGATTGGAAACCATAGTAAGGACATGTTTAGAACGCGGATAAAATTTATTATGGCTTTCAGAGTATCATGAATTATGTAGGATTCAAGCCCAATGCAATAAGCAAACTGTAGTTAACATACAAAACATTTTTGACCAACTAGCAGGTGAAGGACAGTATGCAGAGAATTCAGATTAATTATACCATAACAGTGTATGAGCAAATTGCTACTGCTGCAATAGAAGTTTGGAGTTCCCTCCCAGGGAAAGATGAAGGTAAACCTTCACAAAAATAGAACAAGGTCCCAATGAACCCTTTCTAGATTTTTGTGGGACTTTTGCAAACAGCTGTCACAAGAATCACTGGAGAAAATGAAACTACAGAAATAATGATGAGACAACTGGCTAAGGAAAATACCAATGAGCTAATGGACAATAGGTTCTTTTTGGACAATTTTTAGGACTTATGGACGTGTATAATTCCTCACGTTGATTCGTGTTATTTGTTACATCACTACTAGCCTGTGTTATGTTACTAAGTGCTTATGTAATTTATGTGATTATGTGTAATTCCTCCCATATTGATGGATTTATGTATACCTATTTTAAGAGTGAGCCCCTTCAGAAACCAGCTAATCAGATTTGATTTCCAATTTCCTTTGGTGTTTTCATCTTCCTTCCTGAGACATCAGGGAGGGCATGATTACCTCCTGTTATAGTGTTTTTACCCCTTTTTTGAGCAGTCAGGAAAGGCATGATCATCTTCTTTTTTTGGGTTCTCACCTCTTTGAGAAGTCTAACCCTGTTAGAGGACAATTATACCATAATTGTTAGTTTGCAAGGATGTGTGTGAGGGAGTCTTCTAAATCATAAAACCAGAAATCCAGAAACACCCATATGATCTGATCCTCCAAAAGATTTTAAAAAACATTACTGTTAGTTCAAAACTGAAAATGTGCAAAATAAAATTGAATTTGTTATTTTTAGCTCAAGTTTTCTCCTCAGTAATGTCCTATAACTTTTCTCTCACTGTCCATTTCTCTGTCCACAGACACTGGGAACATACATTAATGTATGTTCCCATTAATAGTAACAAATAAAGATATAACAAAAAAGTAATAAGAATGGTAACAAACCCATTAATAGTAACAAATAAAGATATAAAGGAAAATTCAGAGTTCCTGTATAAGAACTACAACAGTAGGCTAAAAATTGGAGCAGGTATTCAAATAAATAAATAAAAGAGACAAAAAATATTCACTAAGTTAAATAAATTTAAATGCCACCACAGGAGAGTCCAAAGTCTCTTCACCTCATTTCAGAGTCTACTTGTTTGCTCTCCCTGTCTTACCTTGGAGAGTACCAAAATCTTTCCCTCAATAATGATTAAGGTCACTCTTCGTATATTCTACTTACACTCTGATTCTTTGTGTGCTTTTATTGTATTGAAACCTGAGCAAAATTTATATTTTGATTCATTTTACCTACTAAGATATCCTGAATCCAATTTGTTCAGCAATTAAATGATTTGCTATTAAACCACATTACTCAGGCTCTGTATCCTAAGTTACTATATATATATATATATATATATATATATATATATATATAATATATATATATATAATTACAACAGTTTTTTGGCAAAAACATCCAATATGGGCTGAGACAATCTTTGAGAAAAACTACTTAGAGGCTCTAATTGATCTTTTCACTGAAAGACTTCTTCAGAGAAGACTTAAGGACTTTCTCTTTGTCTCAAATTATTTTACATGTCTTCTAAACTGTTGTGAAGTTTCCTTTAAATTGTTTCCCTTAAGGGAATGATGAAATCTTATTGTAGCAATCAAAATGGAAGCACAGTAAGGGAAATATATATGGAGAGATCTATATCTATATCTATATCTATATCTATATTGTCTGGGGCTAATAGCAGCTGATAAACCATTATGACCTCAATACAATATTTTTCCTTAACGCAAAAGAAATAAATTATCAACAGTCTTCATTTAAATAAGATGCATTTTCTGTTTTGTTTAGCCATTTTATCTACTGGACTGTGCTCAAGCGACCCTAAAGTACTTTCTTCTTCATACTGAATCCTGTCTTTTTTCCTTTCAGCTTCACTAAGTTTAGCAATACCATTTTTGATTCTTCAGCTTCCCTAACTCACATGCTATTCACATTGTTATGCAGGTTTCCTTTCTTCCTTCCTTCTCTACTCCTCCATCTTAATCCCCTTTCTAATGTAACAGGAAATTTTATCTCTTTTGAGAAGCGGGACTTGCTACTGGTGTCTTTTCTCTCCATGAAAGGTTTGGGTCTGATTCAACTGGACTGCAAATCATGCTTCTCAAAAGAAAGCACCATCCTTTTAGCCTCTTTGACCTTTCCAAATGGAGAAGAAATATTCCTAGACTTGATGAGGATCTTGGAACTTTTATAACCAACTTTAGGTCATTTATAAGATTTATAATCCTACCTGGGGAGACATAACTGATTTAATGGAACTGTTTCTCTTCCTAGGGGAAAGAACTGCTATTACTGAGGCTGCAAATAGACTAGCCCCAGTAGGGAGAGTACTTGCTGGCCCTGTAGGTCTTCCTAATTGGCCTCTACAGGTTCTGCACTGGAACTCCAATGTTCCAAACAGTTACATCAGATTACAAAAGGCCAGTGAGGTCTTAATTAGGGGCATGTAGCTGTGTATTTGCTCTGAAAATTAGAGAAAGTTCTAGGATACTGTTTAAGAAGAAAATGAAATCTGTAATTATGCTATGAATGAGTTTAGGCAATACACAGGGCTAGATTCAATTCAAAATACAACAATTAAAACTCTGTCTTTTGTAAGCCAATTCATGCCAGAAAAATGAAAAAAAAAATGTAAAAGTTGGCCTATTTAACATGAAAAGAAAGTTTTGAGCATTGTCCAAAATGTATATTCTATTCATATTAAATATTATAATATATCCAAAATATATAATGTCGAGAAACTTAGTATTTTTCATTTTGTGACCATTATCTCAATTTTCTATGAAACTTTTTATTATGACAGCTGTTTACTCAACTTTTTTTTTCCAGCATACTAATTCTTCAAAACAATCAATATCTATTTGCCTTTACCTAGAAAAATATACAATGGACAGGTAGTCATGTACCTCAGGGGTAAATAGAAAGTTTAGCTTGATCACTCCAATCTTAATATAGGGCTTTGGGTGTCCTAGTCTGTTCAACACATTATTAATTGCCAATTTCCCAGAGTGGAAGTTGATCAAAATGACAACCATTTTCTTCTTTAACTTGATCTAAGGAATTTTAAAGTTTTTAAATCAAAGGAGCAAAAGTGTCTCTCCCAGGTGGAGTGATTTATTTTAATATAGTCTATTGGTATTCTTGAGCTATTACCATAAAGTGCAAGAATACTCTTCACCAATTACAAGTTTCCATGACTAAAAATCAGGCACTTGTTATATGGGAGCAAATGTACATTGCTGCCAGCGGAATTCATTGTTTTGAAATATTACTAATTTTCTAGTTTTTTTCTAACCAAAGATAACATTTTAGAACCTTTGCAACGTGAACCAGAATTTCTTACTGCCTTTGCAGACCTCAAGAAAAACCTGTTATACTGCCAATGTAAAACTTTTCATATATATATATATATATATATATATATATATATATATATATCATTATTGAGAAAAGATACTTCTCTTGCTTCTCATATACAAGAACTACAAAATATACTGAGGGAATTCCATAGTATAGGTGCTATAGTACAGTCTTTAGGATTTTTACTATATGACCTTGGCCTTGGTAATACGGTCTATATCAAAATGACTGGTAGGCCAGTGGAATTAGACCTGTGTAGAAAGGTTTATTTCAAATACTGGTAATCACCCCTACTAAAGTTAATATTGATGAAAAGGATTTCTGAAAATATTGTTCTCACATTAAATCTGCCCTATGTATACTGTTTTATAATGTATCTACTGTGTTTCTTTTTTGCTATTAACTTTGTGGCCTTTTTCTCATCTATCAACTTCTTTCAGGAGAATTGAAAAATACTAAATGCTGCAAGTAATTTTAATAGGTAAGCCATACTTTGTCATCTCAGTTCCACTGCATTTTGTTGGAGTTGGGCTTGCCGTTATCAACAAGGTATCTTAATACATGGATATATCTCTTCATTACAGAGACTAAGACCATTCCACAGTCCTGCAAAATCACAGAAAATGGTTTACAGATCTTTGGAGGGAATAGTGAACAACCCAATTTGTGGCTTCTTTTTTTTTTTTTCTTTTGATATTTGTTAAATGTTTTAAACATATTACAGACAGCACCTAACTTGACAGCTCCCAAATCTATTACCTTTGTTGAATTACAGTTTACAATTTAATGAAACTATTACTGCTTATAAAAGTCAGAACATTGTACTACCTATATCAAGTCCCCTATTCATATCCCATATATGTGGAAAGAAGAAATACATGTTACTTGGTGGTGAGAGATTTAGTAAATTTTACTTGAACGGTCCAATTTCCCAATGTCATTAAGAGATTCTTATTGTTGGGCCACTGCAGGGATACATAGCACAGTTCTCACTAGGCTATTTCATATTATGCTTTTCTTCATAGTGTGATCTTTAATGGCTTCATAGCTGGCTTCTTTAAAAAAAAAGTATTTGAGTTATTGGCTGTCACTGCTAAATGCTAAAAAACCTATTGGGATTGTTAGGTCTACTTAAACTATCAAATGCATATCCAATCCATCTGTAACTCCATTGGGACTAGTGAATACTGGACAATTCCTTTTCTCTGGTGATAAGATTAATACATCCCTTCCTATCAATTAGTTTGGGACATGTGGGATTGCCTATTTGGATCTACTAGTTTCTGCCAAAATCAGTCTTTAATCATACTAAAGGACTAATGGAAAATTAAACACTAAAAACATGGATGTACATTGATTTTTTAAATTTTTCCAAAAAGGAATAGGTTTATTTAGAATCTAGAAGTCTATTATATATTAGCTGAAATATCTTAGGTATATGAGAATTTTTATGGGGAGATTGAGTATTTTTTTTATTTTAATATACATTGCTTTATGAATCAAACTAGGAGAGAAAAATCAGAGTAAAAGGGAAAAACCATGGGAGAAAAAAAAAGTGAGCATAACATGTGTCGATGTACAAGAGATCTCTATTTCTTTCTTTTTTTTTTAATGCAGATAGCATTTTCTACCCAAAATCTACTGGGATTGCTTTGGATCACTGAACCACTGAGAAAAACTCAGTCTTTCATAGTTGATAATTGCACATTTTTGCTATTGTTATGTATAATGTATTCCTGGGTCTGCTTACTTCACTCAGCATCAGTTGCAGTAAGTGGTTCCAGACCTTTTTAAAATGAGCTTCTTTATCATTTTATAGAGGAATACTATTTCATTATCTTCATATACCACCATTTAATAAGCCATTCTTCAATTGTTGGGCAACTATTCATTTTTTTTAAATTCTTTGCTACCACAAAAAGAACTGCTACAAACACTTTTGTATATGTGGGTTCTTTTTCCTTGTTCATGATTTCTATGGACCACAGACACAGTAATGGCACTACTGGGTGAAAGAATATACACGATTTGATAGCCTTTTGGACATAGTTTTTTTTTTTTTTAATTTAAATTTTATTTTATTTAATAATAACTTTGTATTGACAGAATCCATGCCAGGATAATTTTTTTACAACATTATCCCTTGTACTCGCTTATGTTTCGTTTTTTCCCCTCCCTCCCTCCACCTCCCCCCCAAGATGGCAAGCAGTCCTATATATGTTAAATATGTTGCAGTATATCCTAGATACAATACATATTTGCAGAACCGAACAGTTCTCCTGCTGCACAGGGAGAATTGAATTCAGAAGGTAAAAATAACTCGGGAAGAAAATCAAAAATGCAAATAGTTCATATTCATTTCCCAGTGTTCCTTCTTTGGGTGTAGCTGTTTCTGTCCATCATTTATCCATTGAGACTCAGTTAAGTCTCTTTGTCATAGAAATCCACTTCCATCAGAATACATCCTCATACAATATCGTTGTTGAAGTGTATAATGATCTCCTGGTTCTGCTCATCTCACTTAGCATCAGTCCATGTAGGTCTCTCCAAGCCTCTCTGTATTCATCCTGCTGGTCATTTCTTACAGAGCAATAATATTCCATAACATTCATATACCATAATTTACCCAGCCATTCTCCAATTGATGGGCATCCATTCATTTTCCAGTTTCTAGCCACTACAAACAGGGCTGCTACAAACATTTTGGCACATACAGGTCCCTTTCCCTTTTTTAGTATCTCTTTGGGATATAAGCCCAATAGAAACACTGCTGGATCAAAGGGTATGCACAGTTTGATAACTTATTGGGCATAATTCCAGATTGCTCTCCAGAATGGTTGGATTCGTTCACAACTCCACCAACAATGCATCAGTGTCCCCGTTTTCCCGCATCCCCTCCAACATCCATCATTATTTTTTCCTGTCATCTTAGCCAATCTGACAGGTGTGTAGTGATATCTCAGAGTTGTCTTAATTTGCATTTCTCTGATCAATAGTGATTTGGAACACTCTTTCATGTGAGTGGTAATAGTTTCAATTTCTTCATCTGAAAATTGTCTGTTCATATCCTTTGACCATTTATCAAATGGAGAATGGCTTGATTTTTTATAAATTTGAGTCAGTTCTCTATATATTTTGGAAATGAGGCCTTTATCAGAACCTTTAATTGTAAAGATGTTTTCCCAGTTTGTTGCTTCCCTACTAATCTTGTTTGCATTCGTTCTGTTTGTACAAAGGCTTTATAATTTGATATAATCAAAATTTTCTATTTTGTGATCGGTAATGGTCTCTAGTTCATCTTTGGTCACAAATTTCTTTCTCCTCCACAAATCTGAGAGATAAACTATCCTATGTTCCTCTAATTTATTTATAATCTCGTTCTTTATGCCTTGGTCATGGACCCATTTTGATTTGGACATAGTTCTAGAATACTCCTCAGAGGTTTTGGATCATTTCACAACTCCAACAACAATGTATTAGTGTCCCAGTTTTTCCACATCACATCAATTATTTATCATTATCTTTTCATATCATCTTAGTCAATCTGAGAAGTGTGAGATGGTACATTTTTGCATGTTTTAATTTGCATGTCTCTAAACAGTAGTGATTAATAACCTTTTTTCATATAACTATAGATAGCTTTAATTTTGACATCTGAAAACTGACCATTTATCAATTGAGGAATGACTTGTAGTCTTATAAAATTGGCACATTTTATTACATATTTTAGAAATAAGATCTTTATCAGATATACTGGCTGTAAAAATTTTTCTTCAGCTGTATACTTCCCTTTTAATCTTGTTTCTATAGGTTTTCTTTGTGCAAAAGTTTTTTAATTCAATGTAATCAGAGTTGTCCATTTGTTTTACATACTGTTCCCTAGTTCTTCTTTGCTCATAAATTTCTCTCTTTTCCAAAGATATATAGGTAAATTATCTCTTGTTTTCTAAATTTGTTTTTGGTATCATCCTTTATGGCCAAATAATGCACCTATTTTGAACTTATTGTGGTATGGGGTGTGGGATATAGGTTTATGCCAAGTTTCTGATGTATTATTTTCCAGTTTTCCCACAAATTTTTGTCAAATAGTGATTTTTTTACTCTATAAGCTACAGTTTAGGGGTTTATCAAATACTAAATTACTATACACCTTGATTATTTTGTCATGTAAATATGCTTCACTATTCCATCATTCTATTTCTTAGCCAGTACTAAATGCTTTTGATGACTTCTACATTATAATATAGTTTTAGGTTAGGTACTGCCATCATTATTTGTATTTTCTTTCACTAATTCCCTTGATATTCTTGATCTTTTGTCCTTTCAGATGAATTTTATTATTTTTTTCCTAGTTCTATAAAATAATTTTTGGCAGTTTGATTGCCATGGCACTGAAAGATTAGAGGAATTTAGACAGAAGTGTCATTTTTATTATATTAGCTCAGCCAATTCATAGACAAATAATATTTTTCCAATTGTTTAGATTTGTGTTTATTTGGTGAAAAGTTTTTTTGTGATTGTGTTCATATAGTTCTTGGGTTTGTCTGGGCAGGCAAACTGTCAAATATTTTATTTTGTCTACGTTAATTGTAAATGGAATTTCTCTTTCTATCTCTTGCTGATTGGCTTTGCCAGTAATATACAGAAATGCTGATTGTTGAGTGTGTTTTGTTTATATTCTGCAACTTTGCAAAAGCTATGAATTGTTTCCAGTAGTTTTTTGGATGATTTTCTAGGATTCTCTAAGGATATTATCATATCATCTGTAAATAGTCATAGTTTTATTTCCTCATTGCCTATTTTATTTCCTTTAATTTTTTTTTATTTTCTTATTGGTAAATATATTTACATGTGTATGTTTTATGAATATATGTAAACTTATATGTGTATATGTGTATATGCATAAGTATATATTCATATATAATTATATGCACTTAACTGTAACTTTCTTGGGGGACATTGTAGGGAAGGGGGGAAATAAATTAAAAAAGTACATCATAGAGAACAAAAGAAAACTGTTAAGGAAGCAAAGAAAGTATGTACAATTCTGAATATAATGAATGTATTTCTTGAAATGGAAATTTATAGTTTTATATTTAGAATTCTCTCATGTTCTAGTGTGCACATGAAGTTTTTCATTATATTTTTATTTAAATTTAACTAAGTAAATACATATCAAAAAAAGGTATACTGGTTGGCCAAATATAGCTAAAGAACACTTATTAAAATATATTTTAAATATAGAAAATAAAAGAAAAGAATTAAAGACAAGCAGAAATCTTAATTTCATATATTAAAGATATTATATACTTTTTTGAGATGTCATTATTTTATATTTTAGTACTTTATGAAATGTTCATTTTATTCAGTGATTGAATTGTGTTTTAAAAAAATAAATTACTAATATAAAAAAGCAAAAAAGGGAGAAAAAAAAAAAAAGATTTGTTTTAAGTTTCCAAAATATCCAGCTCCTTGCCTGGTACTTGCCTTTAGTGCAAATAGAAAATATTGGCCTAATAGAGCTAAATCTAACACAGGAGACACCAGCCAAAATGTCATAGTTAAGATTATATTGGGTATCATTAAATAATCAAGGAATCACTTGCTCATTAGTCCATGGTCACAGGAGAGTTTGACTTAAACATTTTACATTCAATTATAAAAGTCATGAACTTGATTATTATTATCAATATTTTTGATATTTTTCAAAATATAACTAAGTAGAAAGCACATTATCATAATGCTATTATTCAGGTTGGATTCTAATGTTTAAAACTTCTTCCCACAAATCTATTTTTGCTTTGATATTTACAGGCACTAATAATGCAGTTAATAAGATCAGGATTAATTTTTTGAATTAAAATTAAGGGCAAACATGAAAGCTTTAGCAGCTCTGTCTATGTAACCAGTCTCATATATATATATATATATATATATATATATATGTATATATGTATATATGTATATATACATATATATATGTGTATATATGTATATATACATATATATACATGTATATATGTATATATGTATGTATATATGTATATATATGTAACTTTATTTTTTGTGTTTTGAAGCAAAGATATGCATAATAAATACATAGACACACATGCAAATACATACTAATACTGTTTGACAAGGCCTATTTATTCCTCCAAAAGCTTTCTATTAAGTATTCTTTAATAGTAAAGATTGATCATCATCCTAATCTTCTGGCTATCTTTTCTGCTGTTGCTTTGTGTTTAAGGGAAATTAAGACTGTTATCCTCAATTCTTTTTCCCTTTTTGGATTACACTTCATGTGGCTAGATATGCATCATTTTTTCTCCAGATGTTTTTAGGACTAATTTTTGATCACTGGCTGCCATTTTGTGGCCTTGATTTTTCATTCATGGACTATTCAGGATTCATTGTTCTGCCTCAATATAGATAGTAAAAAAAAAAAAAAAATTAAATTGGCATAAAAAAGTTTAGGTAGTTTCAAAAATGATGATATGTAAAACCCTGGAGTGATCATTAAGATGAAATGAAAATGTAATTTTCTGCCTTTTCTTCCTTAATTTCTGAATTTCAACTGGATCTCTTCATTTTCCTCTTCTCTGTGCTTTTTATTTATAGTTAAAGACTTAGGTTCTTTTAAATGCTTAAAACTCCAAAAGAATTCTGAGACATAATCTAACACACAGATCTTTGTCTACAATTTAATCAAGGTTTAGACAAGTAAAAATAAATTTAAATATCTACTTTCTAGTGCTGGAAAGATGTTTATAAAATGTACCAATTAATTCGAGTTGCTGATAAAGATTATGGAACATAAATTGCTCTTGTTATTAAAATTAAAGGTTTTCAAGAACTAATTCTACTCCCATTCAATTGAGAAACACTGGAAAATTTTCAGTTTCCTTGTTGTAGGGTAATATTTAAAAACAGAGTCAAGCTTTAGCAAAATTATGAAGTAGTTCACATCACTTTTTGTGGTGACCACCATTTCCCCTGCCTTTCCCACAAATTGCATCATTTCTGTAAAAGCTTCCAGCTCTTTTTGCTGTTGTTTTTCTTCCTTCATTTTTCAAAATATGAAACATTTGCACATGAATTGGCTTTAAGTGAAGCAGAATTGCACAAGTAATCAATCTCAGTTTCTTTGCCAGAATCATCTAAATCTAGTTGCAAGATAAAAGTCAAGATTAATGGTGATGCTCCAGGATACAGTGGATGACTGAAAATATCTATGCCTGAACAACTTCTACAATGCCTGCTTTGGGAATTGGATTTTTCCTTTTCTTCCTTATTTGTTCTATTATTTTGTCTCTGAAAAATTGGAATAATAAACTCCTTTGTCTCATGTAGTTTTCATTTTGGATCTCTTGCAATACAACTCTAAACAGGCTTTGATAAAGCCCATTATGCTTTAAATGGGATTATCTGGCTATGTCTTTAAAGTCAAATTATTCTGCCTCTCATTTTAGCCAGAAAAAAAGAACACACACGCACACACACACACACACACACACACACACACACACACACAGTCTACTCCTCTCCTACCTCCAAGATGCATTTGCTTATTGTTTACGTTTTGATGAATGTAAATAGGAAATGTTACTGTTCTAATTAAAACTCTGAAAACTTTCCTCTTCCAAAATAATTCTTTTGTGAAGGCAAACTAAGCTATTTTTTGACTCCATTCTTGCCTAATCTTTAAATGCTGAATGAGCATTCCATCAGACAAAATGAGACCTAGGAAAGGCCTTAGTTTTAACAGTTTTTTTTTTTCCATTTCTTCAAAAGTTTTTTTTTATTATTATTATTATTCTTCAAAAGTTTATTGCACTAGGGTGAAAATAGAGCAGAATTCAGCACAGCTTATGCCAGCTTGGCAGAACAGGCCTCAGCAAAACAGGGGGCAATCAGTGATGACAGTTATGGTTTCTGGACCACTCAAGTCACAGTGGTAAAGGGGTTGGATCACTGGTCGGAAGGAAATTACAAGGATCTCTTTTCTGACATTAGAGTTAGTTGGGCTCTGTTGCATTGCTTATACTTGCATCCAAATTGCAAGTATGATGAGTCTTAGTCCAACTGCAAGGAGAAGCATTAACCCAACAGTGCTTATGGCCACAGGGAAGCAGGGAACATGGTCATAATTCCAAAGATAAAGAAAGTACTTGTTATTGTTCACAAATCAGGGCACAGTAGAGAAGAACTGTGAGCACACTTCGTCCTAAACCATAATACCTTAGAAGAATTAAAAAAAACAAAAACAAACAAAAAAAACAAAACAAAACTTACAGGTGCCTAAAATAACTTCAGGAAACAGCTGTACAAAAATCTTGAAGTTTGAGTTGGTTCCTCCACAATGCCAGAAGCAGAGGCTAATGATAGCTGAGATTTAAAATTCAAGAAACAGAAAAATGAGCAAACAGGAGAAAAAAAATCCTGGTTTTAGAAAATTACTAAGATTCCAGGAACATAAAAACACACATTTAAAGGAAGATATCAAAATTGAAACTCTTACATCAAAATCCTCAGAGAAATTTAGTAATTGGCCCAATGGCATGGATGAGTTAATTTTTTTTTCAAAAATAAAATAAGAAGGTAGAAGAAAAATTGAAAAGATAAATGAGAGTGACACAAGAAAATGATGAAAAAAGAATCAAAAGCCTGAGAAAGGAGGCACCAAAAATATTAAAGAAAACAATATGTTAGAAAATTGAAAGCACTATAACAACAGTGCAAAAAATCCAATCAAGAAAATAATATTTTTAAAAGCAGAATTGGCCAAATGGGGGGGAAATTAAAAACTCACTGAAGAATAAAACTCCTTAAAAGTGGAAATAGTCAATTGGAATAGAAGGCACACAATCTCACCAAAGAAAATAACTAAAAATTAGAATAAGCTTATTGGAAGTTAATGATTATGAGACATTAAGAAACAGTAAACCAAAATGAAAAAAGAAAAAAAAAAAAACGTGAGATATTTTATTGGAAGAAATATGGGAAATAGATTCAGAAGAGAAAAGTTTATTTTATTTTGCTGAGACAATTGGAGTTGAGTGACTTGATCAAGGTGACACAGCTAGAAACTGTTAAGTGTCTGAGGCCAGATTTGAACTCAGGTCTTCCTGACTTCAGGACTGGTGCTCTATCCATTGAGCCACCTAACTGCCTCCATCAAGAAGAGCAAATTTAAGAAATTGGGATGGAGAGAAACAAAAGCAGTGTAACCTGTAGGGCCTCATCCAAGCTCTACCGCAAACTCTTACAAAAACCTTTAAGACAAAACTCTAAATTGAACATGTTTAATTTATTTTGGATTATTTGCTGTCTACGGGAGGGGAGAGAGAGGAAAGTAGGGAGAAAAATTTGCAACATAAGATTTTGCCAGGGTGAATGTTAAAAAGATCAGAAAAAGAGTATATCATTTTCCACACCAGGACAACTTTGAAGATCAGCAGTAAAGATCTCACACAATAAGGGGAGAGTGGAGCATAGTCAGGAACAGGCCATTCCAGCATAGCCCTAGACCCAGCAAACTAAAAACAGATCTCAGGGAGAATGAATAAATGGCAATTCCCCAACCTCTCAGCACAAAGATGTCAAAGTTAACTCAGAAGTTCAGAAATAAATGTTTATTGCATCATTGTGAGAATGGAGTACAGTCTAGCTAAGTCTCACCACCATAGACCCAGGAAAACAGGAATGAGCCTTAGAAGCCACTGAATCAACAGCAATAATGGTGGCTTCCTAAGCTTTCAGGCCACAAATGGTAAAGGGGTTGAACAACTGATCAGAAGATGATTATAGCAAGGGTGCTAACACTGAGGCAAGACTGTGTTGTTATGTCCATACTATAATCCTGGTTGCCATCCTCTGTGGCAGTTCTAGGATGAGGAGAAGAATTAATATATCACAGCTCAGAGTTACAATGGAAAAGGGACCTTCCTCACAATTTCAGGGCAGGAAAATGTGCTTGTAGTCTCTAACGGACAAGAAGAGCTAGGAGAGAGGAAATACACCTCTCCGTATGTAATACTACCTTGAAAGAACTAAAAATTTATAAGTCTCTAGAAATGTCTCTAAAAACAGCTGAAAAACCTCTGGAACTTAGGACAGTGAATCTTTCACCCTGGAAGCAGAACCTTACTTCAATAAAGAGTGAAAAGGAAAGTAATAAATTGAGAAAATGTGCAAACAAAAGAAGATTTTGACCATAGAAAGTTTCTATGGTGAAGGAAGATCAAAACCTGTGCCCAGAAAATAAGAAAATCAAAGCTCATACATACTTCACCAAGAATATGAATTGATATATCAGGTCATGAAAAAGGTCAAAAAGAGATTTTGAAACTCATATAACAGAGGTACAAGAAAAAATTAGGAATAGAAATAAGAGTAATGCAAGAACTTTTTTTTTTCATAAAAATGAACAGCTTTGTAAAGGAGGCACAGAGATTATTGAAAAAAATAACTTTAAAAATAGACTAGACCAAATATTAAGTGAAGTATAAAAAGCCAACAGGAAAAGGAATGATTTCAAAACAGAACTGGATAAATGGGGGGAAATAATCCACTGAAAATAATAATTTCTTCATGAGGTGAATTGAACAAATTTAAAAAGAAGTACAAAAGCTCATATAATTTCTTAATAATTAGATTCAAGCAAGATGAAACTAATGACTATGAGCAATCAAGAAACAGTTAAAGAAAACAAAAAAAGAATTTTTTTTAATAGAAGACAATGTGAAATAGCTTATTGCAAAAATAACTGGCCTGGAAAATATATCCAACAGAGATAATATAAAAATTATCAAGCTATCTAAAAGTCATGATCAAAAATAGAGCCTAGACATCATCTTTCAAGAAATTGTCAAAGAAAACTGTTCTCATATTCTTGAACTAAACAGTTAAAGGCAGATCGAAATAATTCAATAATAACCTCCCAAAGGAGATCCCAAAATTAAAGCTTCCAGAATTGTTATAGAAAAAAATTCAGAGCTCCCAGATTAAAGATATTTTTGCAACCAAGAATGACCTACCAAAAAAACAAAAACAAAAACAAAAACAAAAACAAAAAAAAAAAAAAACAAACAAACCTAAATATAATCCTTCTGGGGAAAATTGACATTCAGAGACAAAATGAATTTTCCAGAATTCTTGATAAAAAGACCAGAGCTGAATAGAAAAATGTGACTTTATACAAGACTAGAGAACATACAAAGGTAAACAAGAAAGGGAAATAATAAGGAATTTAATTGTAGAGGGCTGAAACTCCAAAAAGGTGTACTTGAATCAGACAGCTGAGCACTTAAAGGTAATTACCTATTCCATGTGAGACAATAGCTCTATATACATAGTTAGATGAGAGGGTGATGTGATGGTTCTCCTCACCATTGATGCATACTGAATGTTTGGTGTTGAGATAATTGACAGTAAGGATTTTAGGGCAAAGAATTGGGGGAGAGCGGGGGAGAGAAGTCAGAGTGACTTGGCAGCAGGATGAGGAGGAGAGAGACTGGAGATCCAGACTCCAGAATCCAGGATACATCTTTAGCAAGCTACATGGCAGCTTGCCTTCCTCCTTCACTTCTCTCCCTAAAGATCAAGGACTTTGATTTATCCTGAATCTGCCTGACCCTGAGGCCCTCCAGGGAGCTAGCCCATACTTTACATTTAATAATATTGAATTGTTTACATTCCTAAATAGGAAGATGATATTTGTAATTCATATCAACTTTTTCTTTACTAGGGAAATTCAAAAAAATATAGAAAGATATAGAGTACAAACATTAATTGAATATAAGGAAGCAATATCTAAATAAAAAATTAAATAAAGAGAAAAGAAAGGAATACATTGGGAGAAAGGGAGAAAGGGAGAAGGGGAGGAAATTATTACAAAAAGGATGCAAGAAGGTAGTTTTTACAATGAAGGGAATAGATGGAGGACAGAGGTAAAGGGGAGGGGATTAAACTATCATATGAATTGTTTCAAAGAAGAAATAGCATACTTGATTAGGCATAGAAAGCTATCTATCAAAATACTTTTGAGGAAAGATAGGGTGAAAGGACATAGAAAATAGAATCAATGGAGTACATTTGATGGAAATTTCTCTGGTAATTTCTGAAACATATGGAGAATCGATTCAACTTTATAAAAATAAAACAATATAATATTGATAAATGATGAAAAGATAATTTTTTTTCCCTGAGGCAATTGGGGTTAAGTGATTTGCCCAGGGTCTTACATCCAGGAAGTGTTGTGTCTGAGGCCAGATTTGAACTCAGGTCCTCCTGACTTGAGGGCTGTTGCTCTATCCACAACACCAACCAGCTGCCCCAAGATCATTATTTTTAAATAAAATAATCACAGGTATTTATAACCATGTGAAAAAATGTTCTAATTCATTGATCAAATAAATTCAAATTAAAATAATTCAGAAGTGCTACCACATATCTATTAGATTGGCTAATAGCTTAGAAAAGGAAATGGCAAGTGATGGGTGGGGTGAGGGGAAAATGAAACATTCTATTAGACTGTTTATGGAATTGTGAATTAATTCAACCATTCTGGAGAGCAATTTGGAACTATGCCTAAATATCTATAAAACCATGCATACCTTTTGACTTAGCATTATTGCTACTAGGTCTATTTCTCAAAAGAAAAATCATTCCCTCACCCTATATTTAGAGGTATTTACAGTAATACTTTTTATTTTTTTTAAATGAACTGATAAAAAAGAAAGAACCTTACCATTGAAATATATTATTGCAGTAAAGAGGACCAATATTCATCTTCCAGAGGAGGACACGTTAGTAAATAAAAATAAAAGTTTCTATCCCAGAGTATCCCAAAGGATAATGTTTTCTATCCAGAGAGAAGAACTCAAAAAAGAATTTTAAAATCAAATAAGAGACACTGAGAAAAAAACTTTTAAAAATGCAAGAAAAAAAATTGTGGGGGGAAAAATTAAACCATGTAGAAAAGGAGGTATAGAGTCTCCAAGACAAAAATAAATCTTTGAAAATTATAATTGGGCAAAAGGAAACCAGTGAAGGTATGAAAGATCAAAGAATAAGAAAACATGTAAGTGTTCTCATTGGTGTTCTGGAGGTCTCTGGACCAGCCTTCATTTCAGTAGAGTAAACACCACAAGAACAGGCAGGTGTTAGAATCCAAATTCTTTATTGCCTCCTTGCCTGGACCCTGGCTAGCTTTCTTGAGGCCCTTCAGATGGGCCTTGGTCTCAGTGGAGTTAGCAGGAGGACAGACCAGCCACCACAAGGCTGATGAAGATGTAATGAATCTCTTTCTCCTTGGCTCCGAGACCTTGAGCTCCTGCCTCCAGTCCTCTTATCTTCTCAGAGCCTCTGATTATGACTGAGTTTGTTCCAGCTTATATGCTCTATTTTAATTGTATTATCATAGGTGTGAATCTTGTGGAACTATATTAAGTTTTCCTTTTTTTCCTTACTCTATCTTTTCAAATAAAATATTAAAAAAAAAAGAACAGAAAAACACAGCAACGAAAGTTTATGGCAAGTTATCGTTCAATCTCTATAACCTCATTTGCAGTTTTGTTGGGAAAGACACTGGAAGGATTTACTATTTCATCCTATCTCATTTTATAGATAAAATAAATGAGATAGAGTTATAACACAGCTACTAAATGTCTGAGGCCAGGTTTGAAGTTAAGAAGAGGAGTCTTTCTAACTTCAGATCAAACATGTTCTCCATTGCACAACCACCTTCAGGAAGGTAGAATTATATAGGACTTTAAAAGCTAAACAGAGATTATATATTGCACCTTCAAAGAAACAGGAACCAGTGGATTTTATTGGATAAAGACATGACATGATTAGATCTTTGATTAAGGATGATCAATTTGACAATTTAGTGAAGGATATGGTAGAATAGGAATACATTTAAGACAAGAAGAAAAACCAGTGGGAAATTAGAATAATTCAGGCATTAGACAATGGAAACAGCATCACACTATGTATCATGAAAACTTAGAAAGAAGTGTTCTAAGAGCTAGCCCACACATGTAGCAAAGAGGTGTTATTGTGTGACTTAAAGAAAAACATAATACAAATTTCTAGCCTTTTTTAGCAGAAATTCAAATTAAAAATGAATTCCTATCTGGAGACAAAGAAGGAAATTAAATCCAGAGGCTACTATTCTTCTTCCTCCACAAAGAAGCAATACTTGGCTAGAATTATATCTCTTTACACTAGATAGTATTATATGCTATGTGTTTCTCAGATTTATGTTAACTTCATATTACTGCTTTATTGTTGGAAGAAAGAGGACCATATGATTTATATGCAAGACAACCCCTTTGCATCCCAATATTGGTTTCCTAATGAACATACATAGTAAGTAGAAAAAAATCCATTGATTCACAGCATAGTAATGTGGAAGTCAAAGCAACCATATTTAGGAAAAAATATAAGAGAGTGAAGGTGTCTCTCATTGGGAGTGAGGGCAACTCACCTTAACTAAGAGAGAAAAATTTCTAGATCTCACCCAAGACCAAGTGCTCCTAAGTACATAGTCTAACATGATGAGGACAAGTATATGATAGAGAATGCCAACTTTTCCATGTTCATTTCATTTAAGAAACTAACATTTGTTTGTTTCTTTTTATCCTTCACTGACTTGAAGGGGAGTTGGAATTTCCCATCTTTTTTTCTAGAAATTGGAAGCCTGAACTATCCAAAGAGACCACCAAGCCTAGAAAGCTTACAATTACACGATGAATGCTTAAAGCTCAAAGAAAATTTTAAGAAACTGAAAAATCCTCTCTCCTGCTCTTACCAACTTACCCTGTCCTTAATATAGGTGTTACTGTTCATATCCAGTTATGGACTATTGTTAGAAAAGAAATAATGAGGTCAGAAATCAGATTATAAGGAGTTAAAAAGAGATTGAGGAAGTAAAAGTCATCATGTACTCTACTCATACACATCCAATTATATTTTCATCATTTATTTATGTTTATACTTTACCAAAATTGTACTTCAAGCATACTTCACTTCAAAATTGTACTAAACTTTGTGGCACAGTCAATAAAACACTGGCCCACAAGCAGAAAGATTAGTTCAAATTTTACTTTGGGCATTTACATTTAAGTAACTTTTTCAGATATGTGACTTTAGACAAGTCACTAAACTTCTAGCTTTCTCAGTTTCCTTAGCTCTAAAATGTGGATAGTAATAATAGCAACAACAGTAATAATACCTATTTTAAGGCATTGTTGTTAAAATCAAATTAATTAACATTTGTAAAACAGTGTCGGGCACATAGTAAACATTTCATAAATGCTGATCTGTCCCTCTTCCTTTTCATATCCTTATTTCTCTCTTATCTCTGTGAAGCCCAATTTATTCTTTGTATTCTCAGTCATATTGTATAATTAGAAAATGGCCAGCCATTTTTCAGTTGATAGGATAACATTTCTAAATTTGCAAATCTCATGTTTCTTTTGATCTATTACAATTTTACTTTGCTCATAGAGTACATAATTATATATGCATATAGAAACATATGCCACATATATATGTATGTACCTAAATTTCATATCTAAATTAATATCTACATTTATATGTCTATACATGTACTGTCACAGCAAAAGGCTGAGGAACTTTTTTCTATGTCCAGTTTGTCATGCTTACTATATTCCTTCATTATGAAGTCTAAACAACTTGAAAAACTTTTTGGCTTATTGTAGCTCCATTTTAGCACACTGGAGAAAATTATAAAATTTCAAGTATGGGTCTCATATAAATTTACCCAAAGGGAGGAGTCAACATATATTAAGTGAATTATATTCATCAGGAATGACAAAACTATATTTTCCTCTATATAGAAAACATTGTAAAGATACAATCTAGCAGTATGTATCACCTTAAAGCTTTAAAATATCACATGATACCTTCTAGTTAATTCTTCTGTTCTCCCAAAAGACTGAAGATTAAAAACACTAAACAGAATTTTTTTTTAATTACTCAATATTTCACATTTTACTTTTATTATACACTATCTAATATGAAGTTCATGTTCACTTATAACGGCAAATCCAGCCAAGTTCCAGTTCCTTTCCCATCCCCTGAAACACATTATAGTTATAGAATCACCATCTCTGATACAGACTTGCTATACTTCCAGTTAACTCCAATCAACTGTCCCAAGAAAACAGGACATTTCAAATTTTCAAGTAATCTGCAAACATTGATAATGCTCATCTCAGGATTTCTGTTTAACCATATATAGTCGATGAAAGAAGAACAAAACAGAAGTAGCTTTGATCACCTATTTTAAGCTTCTCTAAGGAAGTCATGCATTTTTGTCCTTATGAAGCTAGAATGAGATAGAAATTCCCAGCTTTCACAGGATAGACTTATGTAGCATATATTTATTCTGCTCTGTAATTAGGAAGGAAAAAAGTGTGATGGTGCAAGTCAGTTCTTTTGAATATCTACAGAGTATAAACACTCTTCTTTAAAACCCAATAAATAGGTTGCTTCACTTAGGTAGCTAGAGGAAGCTAGATTGTAGTGTGGAAAGATCTGGAGCCAGGAAAATAACTAATTAAATCCAGTGTGAGACATTTATCTATGTGAGCCTGAATAAGATTTCATATCCTTATTTGCTTCAGATTCCCCATTTGTAAAATAGGGATAATGATAACAATTTCCACCAAAGATGCTAGAGGACCAAATGAGATAAGGTTTGTAAATCATAGAGCATGATACTTTGTCTATAGTAATCACTACATAAATATTGTTGTGTTTTATAACCACATCATCATAATCATTATTTTTATTCATCATTATTATCAGTACGGAAGTATGAAGGATTTATCATTGATTCATATAAGTCCCTGGAATACCAGAAATAACTATGAGAACAAAGTATCCCTTCCCCTTTTTCTCCCTCTCTATTTCTGCCTTATGTTGTCATTATCTCTCTTTGTCACTCTTTCCCTCCCCCACTATTCCATTGGAGATTTGAAGATATAGAATTAAGAAGAAAAGAAAGGATGAGGAATTCTAAATATGAGGTTAACTAGAGTTTCAACTCAACAAATATAAATAAGTCATTCTATGTGCTTCAATATAGAGGACCTAAGCCAGAAGCCCGCCTCTAAGAAAGACATGTATTTTTGTCATCATGTAGCTAGGAATAGGTGAAAACTACCAAATTTTATAGGATAGACTTAAATAGCAAATAGATTTGCTCTACTCTGCAGTCAGGGAAAGAAAAGAGTGCTGGTGCAAGTCACTTGTTTTTGAACATTCACCAAGTATAAACAGCCTTGGCTAAAACCCAAGAAATAGCTACCATCACTATTTTAAGTCAAAGAAGCTAAGTAATAATGATAGATGTTCAGGCAACAATAAAGATAGATCTTATTGTTTTCAAAAGCAAAAAATTCAGCTCAGTCTATTCCTAAAATCTTCAATCATTTTTCAGTCTTGCTTAACTCTCTATATCCCCATTTGGAGTTTTCTTAACAAAGATATTGAAATGACTTTCCATTTCATTCTCCAGCTCATTTTACAGATGAGGAACTAAGGCAAACATGCTTAAGCAACTTGCACAGTCAGATAGATGGTGAGTATTTGAGGCTGGATTTGAATTCAGGAAAATAAATCTTCTGACTACAAAACCAGCACTCCATGTACCATATGATCTAGTTGTCCATATTTATTACTTAGTAACTACTAGTAATACTATAGAGTTCAACAGTCTACTCCAAAGGCCTAATCGTTCAAAACTTCCATTCTTACATTTCTTTCTCTACGTAGGTAGATCTTCTGTTTTTTTTTTTCCCCTTATATAGTAAGTAGAATAACTTTGAATCTACATTTAAATTAATACCCCAAAACTGATCACCATTTGCAGTGTAATCAATAATATGATGAGAAAAATAAAGGATTTTAAAACTCCAAGAGGTAGTTTTTATTCCTGAAAATCCTTTAATTATAAACAGGTGGTTATTTCTTCAATAGTTTAGCACACACACACATAAGCCACATATTCATACATTTTCTTTCCATAGAGATAATATTTCTGAAATGCTGATTTGAATGTGGTGAGATTATGTGTTGTCATTGACAGATATATTTTATAATTCCCAATAATCGTTTTACTTAAAAGAATAAATAATTATCAATTTTAGTTTTTTTTGAAGACATGAATATATAATAGTTAAAAGAAATAAAAATATACCTTCTGAATATTTACTAGTTGTAATGCTATTTTCTCCTGGGTAATGCACTTATTTGCATAATGAGAGCTAACACTTTCATTCTTTAATCATTGGTGATATAGTCAGATTAATATAGATTCATACAATGAATAATAAAGCATCTCAAAATGTTAGTCTACAGAACTCAATGATGTGTAGAACATATAAACAAAATTTAATTTATGAAGATTAAATGTTATTATTTTTATATAGTTGCAAAGGAACAAATGTTCACAAAAGGCACATAAATTTACAAAAGATACATAAATTTGCAAAATATACTTCTTAATACCTAGTATTTAATAATTGCTTTTATTTATTGTGTCATGATATTTAAAGGGAATAAATCATTTTTTAAAAAATGTAGATACTTATACTAGCCACTGACTGTTATTAAAGACTTTTAAGCAGGAGACATGGATTCACCATTTAACTTTTTTTTTTTTTTCATGAAAGAAGCTTGGTGGAAAGAATACTGGAACAGAATCAGAGGGCCTGAGCACTCTCTGACTGTACATATATTTCAACTTGGAACAACTCACTTGTCCTTTTTAATTTTTAGTTTGTCAATATGTGATATGTAAATATCTCTCTAAATGATCTCTAGTTCCATTTCAACTCTCAAAATCTAAAAGCTTTTAGATATTGCAGACTAATATTACAAGCTAATAAACTCTTAACCCAAATTTCTAATCACCAGACCTGTTCTTAGGAGGAAGTAGCCTTTCTGTCATGATTCATAAGGACTGAAATAAAAAAAGTTTTTTGTTTGTTTGTTTGCTTTTCCTCTTCACCTCATTCTAGGTCATGTAGCTTGTACCTCATGAGGAATCTGATGTTTGTGGTGATGATGATTATGATTATAATTGTACCAAATAGTCTTTTCTGAGGGGCTAGTCACTAATATTCATTTCTGTGACCCATTTGCCACACATGAGGTCATCTTTATTAGTCAATTTATATTATTATAAGAGAGATTGATGACCAATACAATATTATTGTGATTATTTTGTTCTTGCTACAGATATTTTAAAATTAATATTATTTTTATTCTCTATTTTTTTCTCCTTTTTATTTTTAATACACATTGCTTTATGAATCGTGTTGGGAGAGAAAAATCAGAGCAAAAGAGAGAAACCAAGCTGTGGGGGGGAGAGAGAGAGAGAAAGAGAGAGAGAAAGAGACAGAGAGACAGAGAGACAGAGGGAGAGAGAAAGTGAAGATCACATGTGTTGATTTACATTCAGTCTCCTTAGTTTTATTTCTGAATGCAGATGGCATTTTCTGTCCAAAGTCTATAGGAATTACTTTGGATCATTGAACCACTGAGAAGAATGAAGTCTTTCATAGTTGATCATTTTACATTCTTGCCATTATTATGTACAAAGTAATCCTGGTTTTGCTTGTTTCATTCAGCATCAGTTTGTGTAAATCTTTCCAGGCCTTTCTAAAATCAGCTTGGTAATCTTTTTTTCTATTATTTTCTATTTTTTTTTAATTTTAATAGCCTTTTATTGACAGGTTATATGTATGGGTAACTTTACAGCATTGACAATTGCCAAACCTCTTGTTCCAATTTTTCCCCTCCTTCCCCCCACCCCCTCCGCCAGATGGCAGGATGACCAGTAGATGTTAAATATATTAAAGTATAAATTAGATACACAATAAGTATACATGACCAAACCATTATTTTGCTGTACAAAAAGAATTGGACTCTGAAATATTGTACAATTAGTCTGTGAAGGAAATCAAATATGTTGGCAGGCAAAAATATAGGGATTGGGAATTCAATATGCTTCTTAGTCATCTTCCAGAGTTCTTTCGCTGGCCATAGCTGGTTCAGTTCATTGCTGCTCCATTGGAACTGATTGGGTTCATCTCATTGCTGAGAATGGCCAGGTCCATCAGAATTGGTCATCGTATAGTATTGTTGTTGAAGTATATGATGATCTCCTGGCCTTGCTTGTTTCACTCAGCATCAGTTCCTGTAAGTCTCTCCAGGCCTTTCTGAAATCATTCTGTTGGTCATTTCTTACTGAATAATAATATTCCATATTATTCATATACCACAATTTATTCAGCCTCTCTCCAATTGGTGGGCATTCACTCAGTTTCCAGTTTCTGGCCACTAGAAAGAGGGCTGCCACAAACATTCGTACACATACAGATCCTTGGTAATCTTTTTTATAGAGCAATAATATTCTATTATATTATTATAACACAATTTATTCAGCTGTTCCCCAATTATTGGGCATGTATTAATTTTCCAATTCTTTGCCAGCTCAAAAAAAAAAAATGAGCTATCACAAACATTTTGCACACATGAATTCTTTTCTTTATGATTTCCTTGGGATAAAGACCCAATAATGGCACCGCTCTGTCAAAGGATATGCACAGTTTTAGAGCCCTTTGGGCATAGTTCCATATTGCTCTCCAGAATGGCTGAATCAATTCACAACAATGTATTAGTGTCCCAGTTTTTCCACATCCCTTCCAACATCAATCATTATCTTTTCCTATCATTTTAATTGATCTGAGAATTATAAGGTAGTACCTACAGAGTTTCTTTAATCTGCATTTTTCTAATTAATAGTGATTTAAAGCATTTTTCATATTACTATAAATGGCTTTAATTTTATCATCTGAAAATTGTTCATATCTGTTGGGAGTTCAAATGTTGGAGTTCTTGTTCTTCTCTGAACACAGCCGGTTTAGCTTAGAGCCCTCCGGATGTCTCCAAATCCAAAGGTTCTGTCCTTCAGCCTCTGCCTCTGCTTTCTTCAGCCTCTGACCAACACAGAGATGGAATGAATATATTCTCTCTTGCCTTGCCTCGGGAAGAGGGCTTCTCGTGTAGCTCTGCTGAAATCTGTCAAAGTGCTCTCTGTCTGCACCAGAGTCGCTCCTCTCCAGTCCAGCTGAACTCTCCTCTGCGACCAGCCAGCCAAGTGGAAAATGTATTCTGGAATAGCTCTCTCTCCTCATTGGCCTTATATGTGAATCTTCTGAGAGAAAGGGATTATGGGTTTTCTCCCATAGTGCTCTCTGGCCTAAAGAGCTTTAAGGGAGGTGTGAACACAAAGGTGTCAACACAAGCATTGTACTAATTAGTTCTACTTAGTACCTTGTTTCAGGTTCTGGCCAAAATCTTCTTGTAAGATTAGATCAACTCTAATTAGTTAGCAGTTTGTAAGGATTCCAACACATATCTTCTGACCATTTATCAATTGGGTGAAATTATCTTATTTTTGGTAAAGTATGATAGAAAATGTCTTAGAATGCATGTTCTCCTATTAAGAATGTATATATTCATATGTATACATTACATTATTATATACAGTATATATAAGTATATATATATATATATATATATATACACACACACACACACACACACACACACAAACACACTATATATATGTGTGTATATATATATATATATATAATATTATATATAATCTCTAGGGAGATTAAAAATATTGGGAAAAACTTTACTTTTTTATACAGTTACCAAAAACATCTTTCAGAAAATTCCAGTAGCAATATCCAGTTGTGATGATATATTCTTGATCCTCATGATACAAAATATTCAGTTTTATTGCTATATCACTTACATTTTAAATTATTTTGCTATAGGTTGTTTGAAATGGTTTTGGATCAATTATATTTAGAACACTGAGAAAAGCAGTTTTATCTGTAGTGATGCTCTAATTCCTATAGAGCTTATATGAATTCTCAAAATATTTATATGTATTTTTAACAGTTTGGAATTTTTTCTTTTTAATTTATTAAAAATATCTTTTAGGAAAAAGGTGCTATCTGAATTGTCTCTAAGATCTTTTAGTCTGAAAAGCATGTTTAGCCTTATTAGACAAAATGGTGTCTTTGTGATTAGCAATACAGAGAGAGAAACATGTTATAGTCCTTGAAATGCATATTGCATTATTTTTATTTTTTATGAAAAAAAATTCCATTCTATTTCTTTAATCTACAACTGCCTCATTGCATGTTACTCAACCAAGGACAATCAGATTTGTTTAAGCTTAGCTCAGAATGATATTTAACCAAAGCCCCCCCAAAAACTTTTTTATTCTAAATCTTACTCCAGAAATGAAAATCCTATTCTGAGACAAAATTTCTGTAGCCTACACATTTACAAATCAATTTTTTATCTTCTAAACATGTATCTTCATAGGATACCCTGTAATCATGTAATCTTGATTTTTTTTCTAAAATGTCATAATCATTGATAATCTTCATTGAAATTCTTTCAGTCAGTATCATTTTGTGTAATAAATCACTATTAATATGTTTAGTCATCAGTTTTGATGAGTCATAGATGATATTCTTTTATTAAGTTAGTATTTTATTCCCTCCCCCCCCCGTTGATATGTAAAAGTATTTTTAACATTAATTACCCAAAAAAAAAAAAAAAAACCTAGAACCCAGATTTTTTTTTTCTTTCTGCTTTCCTCAATTCTCACCCTTTGAGAATGAAAGCAATTCAATATAGGTTATATCTGTGCAGTCATTCAAAACATTTTCATGATAGGCATGTTGTGATAGAAAACATAAACCAAAAAAAAAAAAAAAAAAAAAAAATCAAGGAAAAGAGAGAAAGCTAAAAAATGCTTCAATCTACATTCAGACACCATCAATTCTTTCTCAGGGTATAGATAGAATTTTTCATCATAATTTCCTCAGAGCTGTATTGGATCATTGTATTTCTGAGAATAGTTATGCCATTCACAACTGATCATCAAAAAATATTAATGATACTTTTTACGTAGTACATTTCACTTTGTATCAACTCATAAAAGTCTTTCCAGATTTTCTGAGAGCATCCTGTTCATCATTTTTGATAGTACAAAAGTATCCCATTATAGTGACCTGCCACAATTTATTAAGACTTTACATAATTGAGTAACATCCCCTAAATCTCCAATTCTTTGGCCCAAGAAAAATTCTGCTATGAATATTTTTGTATATTTAGATCTTTTATTTAAAATTTTGTATTTCTTTTGGGAAACAGATGTAGTAATAGCATTTCTAAGTCAAAAGGTATGCAAGATTTTATTACTCTTTGGGCATAGTTCTAAATGTCTTTTTCTTCTTTTATTGACAAAGTGATCATTTTTAATAAAATATTGAATAGTTCTGGGGATAGTGGACAATCTTGTTTCACTTCTGGTCTTATTGGAAATGCTTCTAGTTAATTCCTATTATATATGATGCTTATTTATGATTTTAGGTACACGCTACTGATCATTTTTAGGAAAGCTCCATTTATTCCTAAGCTCTCTAAGTGTTTATAATAGGAATAGGTTTTGGATTTTGTCAAATCCTTTTTTTTTGTTTGTTTCTATTGAAATAAGCATATGATATCTGTTAGTTTAATTATTGACATAGTCAATTATGCTAATAGTTTTCCTAATATTGAATCAGCCCTGCATTCCAGGTACAAATCCTACTTGATCATATATTTTTGCATCAATATTCATTAGGGTTCTATAAGTGTTCTTTATTTCTCTACATATATTCATAAGTGTTCTATAATTTTCTTTCCCTATCTTTTTTAGTTGTCAGCACTATACCTGTATCATAAAAGGAACTTAATAGTCTCCTTCTATCCCTATTTTTCCAAGTAGTTTGATAGTATTGGAATTAATTTGTAACAAACTCTTTAAATTTATTGTAATCCAAGTATCCATTTTGCATTTCATAATTTTCTCCAGCTCTTATTTGGTTATAATTTCCTCTTTTCTCAAAAGCTCTGACAGGTAAATTATTCCTTGCTCTCCTACCTTCAAATATTTATCACATTTACTCTTACTGACTGGATTCTTCCCCTACCTTCATTTATTCTTTTCTCTCTTTGCTTTTACCCCTTCTAAGAAGTGTTTTATTTCTAACTAGCTCCTTCACCAATCACTCCTCCATTCTATCATCCCTCCATTCTTTCTCTCCTAGTATCCTTTAGGGTAAGATGGATTTCTATACCCAAATGTGTTTGTATGTTATTCCCTCTTTGACCCAATTTGAGCCTCCAATGTAAAAGTTATTTCCTTGCTTCTTTCATATGTGGTAATTTATCCCATTTTATTTCTCTTTCCCATTCACCCATAATATATCATTCTCACAATTTTATTATTTTAAATAGAATCCCTTCACATTCAATTCACCCCTGTGACCTCTGTCTATATATGATCCTTCTAACTGGCATAATAATGAGATCCTATGAGTTACAAATATTATCCTCCCATATAGGAATATAAGCAGAAAATCTTATTAAGGCCCTTATGATTTCTCTTTACCATTTCCCTTTTTAATGTTTCTCTAGATGCTGGTGTTTGAAATTAAATTTTCTATTCAGCTCTAGTCTTCTAATCAAGAATCCTTGAAAGCCTTTATTTCATTGTATGTTCATTTCTACCCTGAAGTTTAACATTCAGTTTTGCTGGATAAGTGATTTTTAGTTGTAATTCTAGTTTCTTAGCCCTCTGGAATAATATATTCTGAGTCTTCTGAGCTTTTCAAGGACAAAATGTTAAATTTAGCATATTAAGACTAGGGATGACTTGAGCATGACTAAGCAACAAAGTCTTTCCTCAAAGCTAGCAAGGAAACCCTTGTAATCTTTTTTATGAGCAGATGCTCATTTCTCTTGCTATCTGTGGGATGAAAGCTCATGAACCTACCACCAATACAGCTATTTCTGTGGTTCCCAAGGTCTGGTCCTGAATTTCTGGGATGAGCTGTGTCAATGTGGCCTATGTTGTATAGTGTTCTACTTTCACCTAGGTATGACAAAACTTTCCTTCCAACCTTCTAAGTTGACTGTGGAGTCTGTGAGCTGAGTCCTGGACACTGCAACTGTAGTCATTTATTCAGTTATCCTGAAGTTTGTTCCAGGGCCAAGGGTATTCTAGTGCAATCTGGGTTGGACTGACCTTCACTTTCACCCTGATGTAACATACCTTTCCTGCTGACCTTCCTAGGGTACCTGGGCTGGAAAATTGTTTCATTCTATCTTTTTACAGGTTCTGCTACTCAAAAATTTATTTTGTCATTATTTAAAGGTATTTAGAGGGGTTTGAGAGAATTCTCAGGGGGAATCCATGCCTTTAGTCTGCCAGTTTCACTTCTTTTCTGAAGTAGAATACTTCTGGGGTATTCTCTGTAAGATATTGAATACAATACAATACAATACAAACAATCAGGCAACCTACCTTTCCATTGTTTGCATAAAATCAACACTTGACTTCTTCTGTATCTCAAAGTAGTTAGTAACCAATCACAAATATGTGCCTTTTCTTCTTTTGATCTTCAGCTGATGGATCTATCACCTAATGTTATCTATTAAGTTATTTTATCATTCCTTAAAAGATAAGCAGTTGTCTTTTGAAGGTGATATACATTCTTAGTCAGATATATCAGGAGAAAATAATTTTAACAAACTTGTTTCACAAATATATTGATATATGTGTATGCCCAGATACACACACATAAAATCACATTTGTTTCTCCTATTATTTTGGAATCAAATGACTTTAAATGTAACTTGATTTTGTTAGATATTATTTAAAAGATTCAGAAATATAGTTTTTCTGCTCTTTATTTTTTCCTTTTCCTTTATGCTTCTTCATTTTCTCCCACTTTCCTTTATTTTATTTTATTTTTTGCTTTAAAAAATATAAATATCAGTATCCTACCTCTTCATGCAGCTAAGAGGTAAATTTTTGGTATTTAATTATTGTTGAACTAATTCATGAATAAAGAGATATGATAATGTGGGGAAGTAGAAAGTCTGATCATAAAAACTTCTGTCTTGGTATTATTTTTAAAACCCAAGAGATGGATAAATTGAAAAACAATACTGTTTATCTAAGGAAAATGTTTCTTTCCTTTTCTCACAACTGAAAGTTATGTAAATATGAATGTTTCTAAGAGAAAAGGTAGAAGAAAAAATTAGATGTTAAGTAAATATGCAGCAGACATGTTTTCATACACAAACTTAAGGATAACACTTAAAAACAATATGTAATATCTGATTATAATTTGTTAGACTCATTAATTGAGTTTAAAAAGATATTCTTACTGGAAACTGACTGGATGTCCATCATTTGAAGAATGACTGAATAAATTATGGCCTATGGATATTATGGAATATTATTGTTCTATACGAAATGATCAGCAGGATGATTTTAGAAATGCCTGGAGAATCTTGCATGAACTGATGCTAAGTGAAATGAGCAGAATCAGGAGATCATCATACATGGCAAACAATATTACACGACAATAAATTCTGATGGATGACTCTTTCCAACAATGAGATGATTGAGGCCAGTTTCAATGATATTGTGAAGAAGAGAGCTACCTACACCCAGAGAGAGGGCTGTGGATCATAACATAACATTTTCACTCTTTTTGTTGTTGTTTGCTTGCATTTTCTTTTCTTATTCATTTTTTTTTCCTTTTTGATCTGATTTTTCTTTTGCAGCAAGATAATTGTATAAATATGTTTACATATATTGAACAACATCTATTTTAACATGTATAACATGTATTGGATTGCCATCTAGGGGAGGGATGGGAGAGAGGAGGGAAAATTTTGGAACACAAGTCTATACAAGGGTCAATTTTGAAAAAATTATCTGTGCATATGTTTTGAAAATAAAAAGCTTTAATAAAAAAGATTATATAACAGCAAAAAAAAATATTCTTTTGTAAGTACTTCTAAAATCAGGAGGAAAAGAGATTTAAAATAGCTTTATAAGTCAAAAGTGGCTTATAGTATTTTAAAATAATTTGATTCCACAGGAATCAGCATTCATAACTATCCAAGTTTTCTAGGCTTTTTCAAATTTCTTAATAATTAGTTAATGATACTTGCAATTTATTTACATAAGTTTTTATTATATTAAATACTATTTTTCTTAAAAATATTTAATATGGCAATTTTTCTGGCTACCTAATATTATTTTAATATCAATTCTATAAAGAAAACTTTTCAATTTCTTTATCAAATATATATTTTACTACCCAGTCTAAATATTATACTAAATATTATAAATATTTATTATTATTTTAATATTTTTTATATTTTTTTCTTTTTCTTTTTCTCTTAAACATGAAATTGCATATGACCCATATGCTTCCCTCAATAAGCTTACAATAATGTATAATGGAGCAAATGTTTAAATAGCTCAGAAATCAATTTTAAAGTAAAAGTATATGAAATAAGTTTTTTAAGAAATCTGCTTTACAAGGTGATTCAGGCCAGTTCCTATTGGAATCCTTACTAACTGCTAACTAATTAGAGTTGATCTAATCTTACAAGAAGATTTTGACCAGAACCTGAAACAAGGTACTAAGTAGAACTAATTAATACAAGGCTTGTGTTCACACCTTTACTCATTGGAGTTCACAAGTATGCCAGCTTCACAAAGTAAACTTTCTAACTTCAAAGGAGTCCACACCTCCCTCAAAGCTCGTTGGGCCAGAGAGCACTATGGGAGAAAACCCATAATCCCATTCTCTCAGAAGAGTCAGATAAAAGGCCAGCGATGAGGGATCTATGGCAGAATACATTTTTTCCACTTTGGCTGGCTGGTGGCAGACGAAGAGCTTTCAGAGGATAAAGCTACGAGTGAGAGTTCAGTGGACAACCAGATTCATCTTCATCTCACACCACTGTAGTTGGTGGCTGGGCTCCCCAGAAGGAGACAAGAGAGACATTCCATCTCTGTGTTGGTTGGAGGCTGAAGAAAGCAAAGGCAGAGGCTGAAGGACAGAACCTTTGGATTTGGAGACATCCGGAGGGCTCCAAGCCTCTAAACCGGCTGTGCTTTGAGAAGAACAAGAACTCCAACATTTGAACTCATAACATTTAGCGCCCAAGTGTGGGAACCAAGGACCCTACTTTCACTGAAGAAGTCTCCAGTGACCAGGAATTGAGTGAGTACAACATTTTTTGGCTGAAATGGGACAAATCCTAGGTAAAGATTCTCCATCCCCCACCCCAACCCCACAAACCCCAGCCACACCCAGGAGTGGTGATATAGAAAGCCTGCTTAAACTGATAGAAGATCAAGGGCTACCTTACTTGTTCTAGGAGAAAAGGAAAAAACTCTAGGAATAGCCAAAGGGGGAAGCCTGAGATAAAGGAGGAAGACAAAGAACAGATTAATGGCCATATCCCCACAGGGCAGGGAGACTTAAGTAAGGCTCAAGGGTGGGGTGAATCTGAGGCAGCCTCAGCCCCACCTGAGGAGCAGGTAATTGACTCTCCTCCATCAACTCCACCCTCCGGGATGGAGGGAGGTGGGGTAGTGGGGGGGGGGGCAGTGACAGCACCAGCACCTCTCTCCCAGCATCCAGCACCTCCCCCCCAGCATCCAGCACCTCCCCCCCAGCAGCCAAATGCTCCTATGAGTAGATTGCAAAAGGGACTAATTAAGGCCAGAGAAGAAGGGAAAAATGTATCAGAATTTCAACACCACATTTTTCCTGTAATTCAACAGTTTAATTCTTCAGGTCAAGAAAGTAGAAGATACTCACCTTTTGATATAGAAATCCTCAAAGACCTGAAAAAAGCTTGCACTCTTTATGGGGCTACATCAGCTTATGTTAAGATGCTATTACAAAATTTGTCTTTTGAAATCTTGACCCCTAATGACTGGAAATCGATAGCAAAAATATGCCTAGAACCTGGACATAACTACTTGTGGCTTTCTGAATATAGTGAACTCTGTAGGATACAAGCCCAACAAAATAGTCAAAGTGGAGTTCATACTGCAATCACCTGTGACCTACTAACAGGTACAGGTCCTTATGCAGATGTCACAGCACAAATTGGTTATTCTGTAGCAGCATATCAGCAAATTGCTGATAATGCTATCAAAGTGTGGGCTTCTCTTCACAATAAAGACGACAAGGGGGGCCTTCACAAAAATAACACAAGGGCCAAATGAACCCTTTGCTGACTTTGTGGGATGCTTGCAGACAGCTATCACAAGAACAAATGGAGAAAATGCAATAACAGACATTTTGATAAGGCAACTTGCTAAGGAAAATGCTAATGAGGTTTGCAGAAGAATTATACTAGGACTGCGCAAGGATGCTCCTTTAGAGGAGCTCATAAGACACTGTGCCACAGTGGGCACAGGTGCCTTTTATAGCCAGGCTATGATGCAGACTTCCCAAAATCCAAACATGAGGAACAGAGTCCCTCTTGGCAAGGGACTTCCAGAGAGACTCGTAGATGCTTTCAGTGTGGAAAAGTAGGACATCTGAAAGCTCAATGTTGGTATAGAGATAGAATGGGAAAACAAGGTGGGAGAACAAGACCCCAAACCCCATGTCCAAAATGCAATAGAGGCTTCCACTGGGCCTCAGAATGCAGACAGATTCAGGGAAACGGGATGAGGGGCCCAGCCCCAGGGCCCAAGGCAAAAAACACTTGGGGCATGATGGCAGCCAATGGTGCACCCAGAGAGTGCCTAGAAGTCCAGTACCCAGACATGACCAATCAGCCAGAAAGCCATATGATGGGAGAAGGGGATTACACAGTCAACCAGCCAGGAAGCAACCTGATGGCAGAAGGGAATTACAATTGGGGAGAATAGAGCTGTATGCAGCTGGGACCACTGAGATACCCCCTGGAGAGGTGAAATCTGTTCCTCTCCAGCCTATGGATCCCCTACCTCCAGGCACAGTAGGCTTGACCATTTCACCTCCTTGTATGTACAAAACAGTATCCATCCACACACTGATGTGGGAAACTGGGGAATGTGTAGATAATATCCCAGTCACTAATACAGGTAGACAATGTGTGACTTATCACCCAGGAGATGTAGTAGCATCAGGTTTACTCATACAGAATCCTAATAAGCAGCCTGGTGATAGTCACCCAGGTTCTGACTCCAGACCACAAAATCCAGGAATATACTGGACAGCAGCTGTAACGGCTGATCGACCTATGCTCACTATCTATATAAATGGCCTACCATTGGAAGGATTGGTAGACACAGGTGCGGATCGTACAGTTATTAGAGGTGCCAGTTGGCCCAGTCACTGGCCAAAGATTAAAGCAGATACCTATATGTCTGGAGTAGGAGGATCAATAGCAGCTAAAGTTAGTGCTGCCCCTATGAGATGGACTTTTGAAGGCAAAACAGGAGTTTTTACTCCTTTTATAATTGAAAAAATCCCCATCAATCTGTGGGGAAGAGACGTTTTACAACAATTGGGGTTAAAAATGAGTACTTCGGTTTTTTAAGCAGGGCTACTGTTGAAAGCCTGCCAACACTTTCACCTGTTCCTATCCAATGGAAAACTGATACACCAGTGTGGATAGAACAGTGGCCCTTAAGTAGCGATAAAATTCAGGCCTTATTAGATATAGTACAGGAGCAGCTTGAACAAGGGCATTTACAACCTTCTCTAAGTCCTTGGAATTCACCAGTGTTCATTGTAAAAAAAAAAAAAAATCGGGAAAATGGAGGATGCTCACTGATTTAAGAAAAGTGAACGGACAGATGGAAACTATGGGAACTCTTCAGCCTGGACTTCCATCTCCTACTCAGCTTCCTAGAGAATGGCCTCTTTGGGTTATAGACATCAAGGATTGTTTCTATTCCATTCCTCTGGATAAGGAGGATATGAAGAGATTTGCCTTTTCGGTGCCCAGCGTCAACTTAGCTGAGCCTTATAAAAGATATGAATGGACAGTTTTGCCATAGGGAATGAAGAACAGCCCCACTATGTGTCAAATGTATGTTGCTGCTGCTCTTGCTCCAATAAGAAAAGCATTTCCAAAAGTTATGCTATTACATTATATGGATGATATATTGGGATGTGTACCTGAGGAACAAATGCTGGAAGCATATCTACAAAAAACCATAGAAACACTAAGATACTACAAACTTCATATCGCTACAGAAAAAATTCAAAGGCATGCTCCTTTTCAATATTTAGGATATGAAATATATCCTAAGGCACTTACACTACAAAAACTGTCTTTAAGAACCGAGAGGTTGAACACCTTAAATGATTTCCAAAAATTAATAGGAGATATCCAATGGATGCGTCCAGTATTAGGTTTAACTACCAATCAATTGCAACCCCTATATGACATTTTAAGGGGAGACACTGCTTTAAATTCACCACGCCGGCTTACAAAAGAAGCTCAAGAGACCTTGAGAGAAGTTGAACTGGCTTTATCCAATGTAGTTGAAATAGTAACTCAAAAACCCTTGGAAATATCAGCTTTTGCTACGAAAGAAGCACCCACAGCAGTCCTTCATCAAGGAGACAGTGTGATAGAGTGGGTGAACCTCCCAGCACAACCAGAACAAAGCCTTACGCCTTACCCAGTGCTTGTGGCTAGGATTCTCTTAAAGGCCATTAAGCGAGCAGTACAATAATCTGGGACAAGACCTAACAAGATATACACCTTTTATACAAATGCACAAATTAATGTATGCTGTGAAATCATCCCAGAGTGGCAGATTTTATTGGCCATGGCTCCAAATTTTGCACATGGATCTCCATTAAAGATAATCAGACTACTGCATAATTGGCAATGGATTTTTGAGGAGAAGGTTTCTAAGGTTCCTCTTGAAGGACCAACTATTTTTACAGACGCAGCCAAACAAAATATTTGTGCTGTATACTCTCATGATTTAACCGTAAAAAGAGTAGTCAGAACTCCTTTTCAGTCCACTCAGCAGAACTAATTATATGCAATCATGCTAGCTCTCACTTATTACCCAGGCAACATAAATATAATATCTGATTCAGCCTATTCAGTAGGTGTGGTACAAAGAATTGCCACAGCCCAAATAAAATTTGCAGCTTCTAATATATATCAGCTCTTTAAGGAACTTCAAGAGCAAGTGAGAAAGCATCCAGGAAAGATTTATATCCTGCATGTCCACTCACATAGTGGACTTCCAGGTCCTATTTTTGATGGAAATTCCAAGGCAGATAGCCTTTTAACTATGTTGGCCAGTACGCCTTTATTTCAGAAGGCCCAGGAATCCCATTCTAAATACCATCAGGCTGCTCGAGCTTTGCGTTTACAGTTTGGGATTACAAAAGAAGAAGCTAGGAGCATAGTGAAAAGGTGTACAGCTTACCTTCCCTTCCACGCTCCTACACTGCCTCCAGGGAAGAACCCTCGTGGTTTGAGACCCAATGAAATCTGGCAAATGGATGTGACTCATTATAAATCTTTTGGTCGTCTGTCTTTTATCCACGTTGTGGTAGACACCTTTTCAGGATTCACTTTTGCCATACCAGCAGCAAAAGAGGCAGCCCGAGTGGTCACTGAATTCCTCATTCAAGCATTCGCAATTATGGGTGTGCCACAAGAAATAAAAACGAATAATGGACCGGCATATACCTCCAAACATTTTGAACACTTTTGTGCACAGTATAAGATTTTACACACTACTGGCATACCCTTTAATCCTCAAGGTCAAGCAATAGTAGAAAGAAGAAACAAAGACATTAAGACACTCCTCCAAAAACAAAAGAAAGGGGGAGCCACGGGTAACCCTAGAGAACTTCTAAATTTAGTTCTCTATACCATTAATTTTTTAATCTTTGATAAAGATGCACTGGCTCCAGCAGACAGGTTTTATAACCCACCAGAAGAGCAGTGCCCAGTGCGAGCAGCTCCACTATCTTTGGATAATCGCCAGGTGATGTGGAGAGACCCAGAAAGTGGTGAATGGAAGGGACCAGATAGGCTAACTGCTTGGGGAAGAGGATTTGCTTGCATCTCTACATGTGGAGAAGGAATCAGATGGGTGCCGACGAGCCGCATTCGCCTTGTCCATCGCAGAAAGATGGAGCAGACCCTTGAAACAAAGGAAAAGACCCAAAAAATATCGGGTGGTTCTGTTACTGATTGTGCTCACCATTGAAAGAGCATAGCTGACAAGGAGACTGTTAAAAAGACTTTTAAAATCTTCAGGAATCATTGGATTTCCTAACACAAGATGAAACTGTTTTAGTTCTTGAAAAACCAGTGAGAATCATTGGATTCCATAAGATGAAAAATTGTTGATGAGACTTTTGCAGTACTTCAGGGCTTACAGGAACTATTGGATTCCTGGCACATGAACTAATGGACAATGGATTCCTTATGGACTATTTCTAGGACTTATGGACATGTGTAAATTTTCAGGTTGATTCATGTTGTTACATTACTACTAGCCTGTGTTATATTGCTATGTGCTTATGTAAATTATGTATAATGCCTCCCATATTGATGGATTTATGTATACCATGTATATCTGTTACAAAGTTCTGGCCCATATTGATGGAATTATGTGTACCCCTTCAGAAACCCACTAATCTGATTAGATTTCCTATTTCCTTTGGTGTTTTCATCTAACAAAAGAAAGGGGGAGATGTTGGAATCCTTACTAACTGCTAACTAATTAGAGTTGATCTAATCTTACAAGAAGATTTTGGCCAGAACCTGAAACAAGGTACTAAGTAGAACTAATTAATACAAGGCTTGTGTTCACACCTTTACTCATTGGAGTCCACAAGTATGCTAGCTTCACAAAGTACACTTTCTAACTTCAAGGGAGTCCACACCTCCCTTAAAGCTCGTTGGACCAGAGAGCACAATGGGAGAAAACCCATAATCCCATTCTCTCAGAAGAGTCAGATAAAAGGCCAGCGATGAGGGATCTATGGCAGAATACATTTTTTCCACTTGGCTGGCTTGTGGCGGACGAAGAGCTTTCAGAGGATAAAGCTACGAGTGAGAGTTCAGTGGACAACCAGATTCATCTTCATCTCACACCACTGTAGTTGGTGGCTGGGCTCCCCAGAAGGAGACAAGAGAGACATTCCATCTCTGTGTTGGTTGGAGGCTGAAGAAAGCAGAGGCAGAGGCTGAAGGACAGAACCTTTGGATTTGGAGACATCCGGAGGGCTCCAAGCCTCTAAACCGGCTGTGCTTTGAAAAGAACAAGAACTCCAACATTTGAACTCATAACAAGTTCCAAAGGTCTTGTGATGAAGAAAGTCATTTGCATTCAGAGAGAGGACTGTGGGTACTGAGTGTGAATCACATCATAGCATTTTCCCATTTTTTTGTGGTTGTTTGTTTGTTTTTTGTTTTCTTTCTCATCATTTACTTTGTGATCTGATTTTTCTTATGCAGAATTACAATCGTGGAAATATGTGTAGAAAAATTGTACATGTTTAACATATATTGGATTAGTTGCCATTTAGGAGAGGGGATGGGAAGAAGAGAGGGGGAAAAAATGGAACATAAGATTTTGCAAGGGTGAATGTTGAAAATTATCTATCTCTCTCTCTATATATATCTATATGTTTTGAAATAAAAAACTTCAATATTCATATTCAAAAAAGGAATCTGCTTTAAATGCTGAAAGGCACACAGTGATTAACAATTTTGAAATTTCTTGAAACAAGTATAAAAGAGGATTTTTTAAAATTATGTGGATAAATACACACATATATGTATGTATACACATATATGTATATGCACATATATGTGTATATGCATATGTATATATGTGTGTGTATATTTGTATTTATATATTTAAGCCAAGCAGCACCCAACATAAAAAGCAAAAATCTGGTTTAGCTTTCATGAATCACCACCAGTCTCTTATTTTGTACCATGCTAGAGGGGAAAAAAAAGGGTCAGGAAGGACATGCTGTCTTATCATTATATGAGTCGGCTATAACATTTGATGTGCTCAGGTTAAATGAATGAACACTTACAGATTTAGCTACAAGGCAAAAACAGTTTTTGAAGCAGCTTTAAGGAGATTTGCCAAAATTGAAAGTACTTAGTATCTAAGTATTCGTTTTTGGGAAAATTATATTAATGAACATCCATTAAAGTCTAGGTTTGAAGTTTCATTGTGCTGTGGAAATTATCCTTTACTTCCAAAAGTCATTCCAGCACAATATAATCTTTAGTAAGTATTATTAAGCTCAAAATATTTGACAGTAGTAGATTTTTTTCTTGTGTGAGGACCAGTCAAAGCCAAAGGTCAAAGTAATGTTTCACTACAGATCTCTCAGCTAAGAAATCACAGGCTTCCAGTATTATTAAAATGCTACCATACATTTCTATCATCAATGTAATTATTGTTATTTTTATTATCATTGCTATGTTTGTTATTGTTATTTCATTCTTATAAGTGATTAATATAGCACAATTACAAATGGTACTATAACCTGTTACTGCCCTGTGTATTTGTTTATATTTAAGTTTTCTATAGAATTTTACATTTGGCTTTATCTATATATCTATTACATTTATATGTACAGCTAAAATCATATATGCACAGAAATCCATACATAGTACTCTCTATATACAAATATTTCTACAAATATCATATTATCCATTCATTATATGTGTATATGTCTTTATAGAGGTGGAGATATGCACATGTGTATAATATTAAATGTGCATTTGTTTATTTGTGTGTGAGGGTATTTCCATCTATTACTCACTGTAACATATAAAAAATTTTAAAAGTCAAAGTCTGTGTAATCATTTTATTAATTATGCCAGCAGATCATCAATAAAAGGGATCAGTGATACTCTTGAAAGTCAAAGACTTCACATGAAACAACAGTAATGTTTATATATCATTAGAAGTTTGGATGTTCCTGAGGATGACAATCATCTCTTAGTAGTAAATAATGAATGGAAGAGGAAATATTGTAATGAGAGCTAGACTTATTCCAAAAAGGGCCTGTGGGATATGACTGATCACTCAGCCTTACTTTTATCCATGCTATCTTGTCTAAGATAATCTAGATAAAAAGATGTATGAATTTCTACCCAAACCTGTTTAACTAAATCACAATGGGTTGAAATCCACCAATAATTAGTTACTCACTGTAACATATAAAAAATTAGAATCCCCTTACCTATTGAGCAGATCTATGTTTTCAATCTCTTTATCAGCTCTATCTTCATTTTGTTGTTGTTGTTTATTTTCCAAATCATTTATTGTCCATTTTACAATTTCAAAATTATACATTCAAATGGATGGTAGATAGATGGGAATTGCTTTACACATGCTTTTTCTATACTGCTATGATTTCAAGATATAAGTATATTTCAACAAAGTTTTTTTTTAATTTGATAGCATTATGTTTGATATGTTATGCTTGGAGGAAATCAAAATGGTTATATGTATTGCCTCCATCCATATTTTCAATTTGACCTCCAGATTGAAGCTTCACATCTTCAGTCTCTATCTCTTCCTGAAATACAATAAGATTTTTATATTTATTGATTACAAATGACATTTTATGTTTGTAGGAGGCCTTTTTGTAATGGCAAGAAAGTGGAAATTGAGTGGATGCCCATCAGTTAGAGAATTGTTAAATAAATTATGGTATATGAATGCTATGGAATATTATTGTTTTGTAAAAAATGATCAGCAGGATGATTTTAGAAAGGCCTGGAGAGATGTATATGAACTGATGCTAAGTAATGTGAGCGAAACCAGAACATCATTGTATACAGCAACAGCAAGATTATATGATGATTAATTCTGATGGACATGGCTCTTTTCAACAATGAGATGATTGAGGCTAGTTCCAATGATCTTGTGATGAAGAGAGCCATCTACTCCGAGAGAGAGGACTGTGGGAACTTAGTGTGGATCACAGCATAGCAATTTTAATCTTTTTGTTGTTGTTTGCTTGCATTTTCTTTTCTTTCTCATTTTTTTCCTTTTGATTTGATTTTTTTCTTGTGCAGAAAAATAATTGTATAAATATGTATATAAATATTGGATTATATATATTACCATGTTTAATATATAATAGATTACTTGCCATATAGAGAAGGAATGAGAGGAATGTGGGGACAAATTGGAAAACAAGGTTTGTAATGGGCTGAAACTGAGTTGATACATTGAGGTACTAGCTCTTAAGGCTAATTACCAATTGGACAATACTCTATTAACATTTGCTTGGAAAATGGCCCTCCCCACCACTCTGTGCTGGCTGGATCTGTTAGTATATAGAGAGATTTGGAGGAGGGATTAGAAGGTGGAGTAAGATGAACCAAGTGACTCCTGGCTGAGAGAGCAAGAGTAGAGTTGTGCAGATTCCTATGTCCATTCCTCTGACTTCCACAAAGAATAAAGACCAAGAGCTTTTGCTTACCCTGTCCAGCTGATTTTAAAGTATCCAGGGTGCTGATCTTAAAGTCTCCAGGGTGCTAACTTGGTCTTTACAAAGGTTTTGCAAGAGTTAATGCTGAAAAATTATCCATGCATATGTTTTAACAATTAAAAAGTTTTAATTAAAAAAAAGAAAAAATGACATTGTAATGTCATTGGAGAAATATTCCAAGAGATAAAAAAGTTGCTTAATGGGATTCAGTAGACTTATATAATTTGAAGCTTTTTACATGAAATAATGAATATGATATTTTGGTTTTAATTCCTATTTAAAATAGGAATAACAGTTAATTTTATCTAGAAGCAATGATAATTGTAAAGCTGTGCAGTAACATGAGGATCTTAAGTCAATTGTATGAAAAATAAGGTAATTTATTATCAATTGTTCTTAACACTGTTAACAAATATTAGTGGTTGAGTTTTAAATAGTGAATTTTTTTTCAATATGTTGATCAATTACTGTTGTGTTTTGATTATTCTTGGCTTCATTTTATATATTTGAAGTACCTGAATACCATGTATATGGGAAAGAATGTGAATCTGAATGTTTTAATCTGTGACCAGTCACATAATAGCTTCTCTACTCAGTTTTTCCCATATACATTTTCTATGTGGTTCCCCTTACAGTTATTACAATATAATTTAGAATTGCAAGAAAACATTTCATTTATTCTCCTCTCTTCATTTTATGAAGAAGGAAATCAAAGAAATTAAGAAATTAAGTAACTCAAACAAAACCAATACAGCCAAGACTTGAAGGGAAGTAGAAAACTGGGGTAAAAATAGAGTCAGTATCTCTGATAAAGGCCTCATTTCTAAAATACTTACAGAATTTTTAAGACTACATGTCTTTTCCCAATTGATAAATGGTCAAATAATATGAAGAAACAATTTTCAGATAAATTAATTAAAGCCAAAATGCTCTAAATCACTATTGATTAGAAAAATGCAAATTAAGACAACTCTGAGGTACTATTTTACACCTCTTAAATTGCCTAAAATGACAGGAAAAGATAATGATCAATGTTGAAAGGGATGTGACAAAGCTGGCACTCTGATGCAAGCTTATTGCAGTTGGGAAACGATCCAACAATTCTGGAGAGAAATTTGGAACTATGCTTAAAAAGCTATAAAACTCTGCATACCTTTGATCAAGTACTGTCCTTTCAGAGTCTGTATTCCAAAGAGAACTAAAAGAAGGGAAATGATTCACGTGTGCAAAAATGTTTGTAGCAGCCCTTTTTGCAGTGGCAAGGAACTAGAAATTTAGTTGATGTCTCTCAATTGGGGAATGGCTGAATAAGTTATGGCATGTGAATGTAATGGAACATTATTGTTTTAAAGAAATGATGAACAAGCTGATTTCAGAAAAGGCTGGAAAAACTTACATGAACTGATGCTAAGTGAAGTGAGTAAAACCAAGAGAACGTTGTACACAGTAACAAAACTACATGATGATCAACTGTTATGGACTTGGCTTTTTTCAGCAATGAGGTTATTCAAGACAATTTCAATAGATTTGTAATGGAAAATGTCATCCACATCTAGAGAGAGAGCTATGAAAACTGAATGTGGATCAAAGCAAAGTAATTTCACCATTTCTTTGTTGTTTGTTTGTTTTTTTTTTCCCTTGCCTTTTTCCCCATTTTAATCTGAATTTTCTTGTATAACTTGACAAATATGGAAATATATTTAGAATTGCAAATGGTTCACCTAAATCAGATTGCTTGCTATCTTTGGAGGGGGGATGGAGAAAGAAAGAAAAATTTGGAGCACATGTTTTACAAAGGTGAATATTGAAAACTCTCCTTGCATATATTTGAAAAATAAAATACAATATATATGGATATATCCATATATGGATATCCATATATATATATATGGATATATATATAGATATATAGATAAACATATGTGTGTATAATGCTTATTTAAAGAAATCAAGTAACTTACCAATGCTAATCTGAATAGCAAGAAGCAGAAATCTGTTTTGAAAATTGTTACTTTGACTCCAAATGTACTATTCAGCATAATTTCTTCCACATATTTGTATCACATCTGTGAAGATCAAATGATCCTATCTATTCTGTCATTTTATTCCTTAAATTAGTTCCTTTTGCTAATTTTCAGTTTCTCATCCACTGTTTCCTTCAATACTTTTTTATGATTGCTTCCTCTTTAAAAATCCTTCACTTCATTATCCCAAAAATTTCAACTATCATTTCCCTTGGTGTTTCATCATTCATATAATGCCTCCTAATGAGAGTATACCCTAAGCCATGATTAAGCTATCTTCTATATTTATATTTTCTAACTTGGTGACTTCATTAATATTAATAAGATTTATAATCTGTATAAGTCAGTGTAAAATATATTTGTTTTTCCTTCATGTGAGGCATAGGATAGATTCTAATCTATCTTTCTATAACTGAAATGTAATTTTCCTAAGAGGTAGCATGCACACATAACATGTATAAATATATATGGGTATATGTATGCTTATGCATATATATACAAAGGAATATAAATGTGTGTATTTGAAAGTGAGCTCTTTTAGAATATGCTTCTTAAACTTTTCCCACTCATGACCCCTTTTCACCTCTCAAATTTTTACTTATATCACCCAGGATATATAGGTTTATAAAATAAATGTAAAAATCAAGCAATTAGCAATAATAAATCATAATTTCACAACCCCCACATTAGTTAGGTGATCCTACATAGGGCTGTTTAGAGCATATATATATTTTTTAAATTTCAGAGAATTTTTTAAATTCTCAACATAAAGCATAATCCCTGGTATGTTAAAAGCATCTAGATGTTCAGTGCTTAGAGCATTGGGCCTAGAGATCAGAATGATTAAGTTGGGAGAACAATTCCTAATCTGAAATAAGAGAAAGCAACAAGGTACAAGACACATGTGACAAATTCACAGTGGTTATTCTCTTTCTGATAGATACCTCTATTTATGAGAAAAAGTCCTGAACAAAATCCAAAAAATATTTCACAACTTTCCTGGGAAAGGAGGTGGATTTTTATAGATAGAAGGAGAAAGATAGAAATCTTGGAAGAATTAAGGAGACAAAGAATGTTTATTAAGATATGCTGTCTTAAAGATTGGCTAATGAGACACTCTTAGAGTGGATGATCTGATTAAAGAGTTTCCACCTTAAGTTACTGAGACAATAGAGGCCCAATTTGCTAGTTTCATGTCATATAAGTGAGGCTAAGGAAGTTAATTAAAGTGTTTTATTATTGAGACAAAAGAAGGTGATAAAGGGATTCTGTCTCTATTATTTCCCTACAAACAGTTTAGTCCATGAGAACTAACTTTCTTCTAGAATTTAAAAAGCTGGTTTCAAAGTCTACATCAGTAACACTAACATATCTGGTCTTATATATTTAAAAACTGTGCTATAGTGGACAAGTCACTTAACTTCTATTTGACTCATTATCCTCATTTATAAAAAGGAGTTAAAAATACTTATCGCACAGGGTTGTTTTGAGGACCAAATAAAATATTTGGAAAGCCTTTAGTACAGATACTATATGATCCGTTTTTTTAAACCAACTCTTCCATTTCACCATCAGGCAAATAGTTTTGACTAATAAATAGTTATTAAATGAAATGATTTGTGTACAATAATTCATAAACATGAAAATACTATGCAAATATATGTGATTATTATTGTAATTATGTCTGTTTATCGCAATTTTTTTTTTAACCTTTCAAAAATGAAGAAAATGTCTTGCAAGCTTTTTAGCTCTACATATAGGTGAAAAGCACGATAGAGTTCCAGACCTGAAATAAGTAAGACCTGAGTTCAAATCAGGTCTTAGATACTTACTAGAAACATAACCCTTGACAATTCACTTAACTCCATTTTCCTCAGTTTCTCCTCTGCAAAATGACCTGGAGAAGGAAATGATAAATCACTTCAGTATCTTTCCCAATAAAACCCTAAATGAGTTCATTCAAATAAGTCATGTTTGGGGAGGAAGCATAAAAACTAAGAAATAGTAACAGTGGATAAACAATAAAAGTAAAACAATAGTACTAATCATAATATATTCTATTATTTCTTGAACTAGGTGAATAAGGACGATTAGTCTACATAAAATAATAAATTTAATTAAAGTAGTTACTTTTATGTTAATAAATTTAATTAAAGTAGTTACTTTTATGTTTATCATAAGACTGTCCATTACATAATATTTAAATTGAGTTTTACTTCTGTTCTCATATTTTTACTCTTCCTTTCCCCTAATCCTTGAAAGATGGCTAGTGCTTATAAAACATAGAAATTGTGTTTATCTTTGAGATATTAATGTCAGTGACATTATATATAATACCTGAAACAACCATCTTGGCCTTTAACAATTACTGCTCTTTTATATCCCAAAGATATTAAAGAAGGGAAAGGGACCTGTATGTGCCAAAATGTTTGTGGCAGCCCTTTTTGTTGTGGCTAGAAACTGGAAAATGAATGGATGCCCATCAATTGGAGAATGATTGGATAAACTGTGGTATATTAATGTTATGGAATATTACTCTTTTGTAAGAAATGACCAGCAGGATGAATACAGAGTGGCTTGGAAAGACTTATATGATGCTGAGTGAAATGAGCAGAACCAGGAGATCATTATACACTTCAACCACAATACTGTATGAGGATGTATTCTGATGGAAGTGGATATCTTCGACAAAAAGATCTAATTCAGTTCCAATTGTTCAAGGATGGACAGAATCAGCTACACCCAGAGAAGGAACACTGGGAAATGAATGTGGACTACTTGCATTTTTGTTTTTCTTCTCAGGTTATTCTTACCTTCTGAATCCAATTCTTCTTGTGCAACAAGAGAACTGTATGGTTCTGCACACATATATTGTATCTAGGACATACAATAGCATATTTAACATGTATAAGACTGCCTGCCATCTAGGGGTGGGGGTAGAGGGAGGGAGGGGAAAAGTCGGAACAGAAGTGAGTGCAAGGAAAAATTACCCATGCATATGTTCTGTCAATAAAAAGTTATAATAATAATAAAAGAATTACTGCTCTCTGTCAAAAGTATAAAGATTGTTCTATTTTGTTTTCCTAAAATATTTGTCTTTAGAGACACCATTTCAATCCTTGTTTAGAAGAACCTTCTATTCATTTGCTAATTGTGACATCACCTTTCTGATACTATAATCCTCTTCAAGAAGGAAGGAATAGAAATGTCTCCCAGAGGAACCTAGTTTGAATAGAATAGTAGAGGGAGAAACTCTTTATTACCTTCATTTGTCTCAATAATAAAACACCTTAATAAACTTCTTTTGTCATCAGTAGGACAAACTGCACCACTTCTATTAGGCAGTGTAGCTCCTTCTTTCCTTTCCCTCTCACTCTCTCTTTTCCCTTTTCCTTTTCTCTTTCCTCTTTCTCCCTCTGTTCATGTAGGGCATCATATATTGCTGGTGCTCTGTGCAAATCAATGTAAATTTCCATCACTGAAACCTCACAAGTTACCTTGAGGTTTGTGGACTAAATTCCTTGCTCAAGAAATTTGCCTTAAATCCAAATTGTTCTGGCTTTCACTGATTGTCCAACAATATGTTCCAGCCTAAACTTTATCCTATCCATGAATGGAGAGCTCATGGATCAAACTGAATGTAAATAGCAACTAACTTTGTTTTTGACCAAAAGCAGGGTCTTCCTCATCTAGATTTTTTTTTTTTGACTAGGCAAAAGAGGCCACTTTTATTCTCATTTTTACCTAGTCTTAATCACTGAATGGATAGAGGCCTCAGTAAAAATGAGACCATGGAAAATTTTAGCTTAAAAAACACCCAATGCCTCCCATTGCATCCAGGGCCATTTCCAGGCACTTTGATCTATGTCTTGTCACTGGACCTAGATGGCTTTAGAGGAGAAAGTGAGTCTGGTGACTTTGCAGAATCCTCCTTTACTTAAATCCAATTCACTTGTAAGTCATGGCATCATCTTCCTGAAGTCATCATCTTCTTCAAGAAGAAAGACAAACAACAACAAAAACAATAACAAAGGTTAAGCAAATCCATATTTCTAATCTTTTAATTAATTAAACTTAATTTTTAATGAACTTGTTAGCAATGTTTTCCAATGTTATTATTTAGCTAAATGCCTTTTAAAATAAACATTTGTGATTCATTTACTTAATTTTTGATTAGTGGGAACAAAAATAACTTTAGTTTTCAGGGATTTAGAAAAGGAGAATTTATATTCAGAATGAATTGTTCCTGAGAGAATTCTTTGTCTTCTCTTTATCTTTTCCCAAAGAATGATTTGAAATGAAGAGCCATCTGATAACATTTATATTAATGAGAAAAAGTTGTTGCAGTTTTTACCCATTTCAATCTGCTGGCAAATGAAAAAACATGTCTCTCAGAAACTCAGGAGGGGAACTTCCTTTTGTATTGAAAAATCTAGCAGTCTTGGCAACTTCCTACTATATCTACAGAAATTTTAAGCAAATGTGGATTTAAAAAAATCAGTGTTCTACTGTATTTGTAAGATTTGATTCTCACATATGTTAGAAATATATTTCTCTAATTTTTACCTTCATTATATAATTCTGTCAGGCTCAAACTTGCCCAGTCTTTCCTGTGAACCATTTCATCTGTATCGTCGGCTCCTAAGGAAGATACAATAGCAACATGTAAACAACAGTATAAAAGCTGCTGATTAGATTGAATAAACTAACAAGTTTTATATACATTGCAAATTAAAAATAAATTATACCGATCACTTACCTTGTGTTTTTCAAATGACCTTTTATAGTCTGAGAACTTTATTAATCAGTGATTTGTGGGATGCTTTGCAAATGTTTTTATGTATCTGGTTCAGAAAACAGGAAAGTCATATAATGAATCCTTTTTGGGGAAATTAAATTAAATAAATATTTATCAACAAAATCTACTAGGAAGAGCAGGTAAGCAACAAATTATAAAAAAAAAAGAGAGAGAGAGAGAGTAAAAGAGAGAGAGAAGATACAAAAAGAGAAGGATATTTGTTGTCTCCACAATTGATTATCAAGTGCCCCTCCCCCCCAAAAAAAAGTAGCATTTCAGGAATGAGGAATGAAGTTAAGATGTTCTATATAGCTGAAGAATTTTAGATAGGCACTTCTGGGGTATATCTTATGATTTCAGGAATATGGAAACACATAAAAGTCATTTGAATATGAGGTTGAAAAAAATCTGAAATAACTTTAATATATTATGTGCAAATGGATTTATGCACCATAGTCAGCTTTTTTAGATAGATCAAAAGCTGTGAAGTCAACTGAGTAGTAGAATCAAAGAAAATCTAATAAAATGGAACATGATGCTCCTAACAAGGCATAGACTCTGGTATGGCGAAATGGATGCTTTATTTTATGACTTTATTTTGATTTAAGAAAAATTTGAAAATCCATAGTTGTAAAAGAGGATTTGCACTGTTCATAGTACTATTAGTTTAAATAATTCTTACTAAATTTTCATCACAGAATCCCCCAGTTGTCTGAAAATTAACTTTTTTCTCACTTCTATATATCAATTTCTTCACAACCACCCTGACAACCACTTTCTCATATTTTATCCCTGCTTTTGCTTACATGACAAATAGCTAATGAGACAAAGCAGATCTGATTCTTTCTGCCATAATTCAATACAATTCAATTAGTCAACCATTTATTAAGTATTTACTATATACAAGGCACTATGTTTGGTACTGATTATACAAAGACATGATAAATTGCCTGTTTTATCAAAAAAAAAAAACAAACTGATCTCAAAGAACTTATATTCTCCTTGGCATATGTGACATTTATACTTATTAGTAGATCCAATATGATTTAATTCATTTAAATAATTGAATGGATCAACATAATTTAGTTAAAAATTGGAACCTGAGCTGAATCACAAAAACAAAAAAACACAGGAATGTACAGGCTTTTGTTACATTTCTTTTCTTTGTCTTCTATCATTTCTACTTTCTGCCTCTGCTTCAAAATAGCAATATCAGCTAAATAGATGTAATTGTCTAGATAAAGAAAAAATTATTAAATATCCTTAAACTTTGTGGTATTTAAGCTTAGGATTGATTACTTCAATTTTAAAGCTAATTTAACTTACACAACAATATTTATGTTAATTTATTAGTACACTTATAAGAATTAGATTATTTTGTGTTTATTATGCAACAATTCATATTATTTATTAATCACTTTTATTGTCTGCATATTTAATGTATTCTACTGATTATTTTATTCTTATCCAGTACCAACATTTTTTGATGATCATTTTCTGTTGATCATTTGTTGGCAATACACAGAGATATTCATATATATATATATATATATTCTGTAATTTTTGCTGAAGTTATGTTTCTTTGTTTTGTTTTTAATGTTGTATAATTTCTAAGTTTTCTTTTCATTTATGCATCTTCTCTCAAATCATATTTTTCTTTTCAATTCAAAAGTAAGCTTTTCCTATACTATATCAAATAATTGTAAAGAAAATGTTTTTATTTTATGCTCAATTTTATAGGATAGTCCTCTTACATAATCACATTTTACATAATTCTGACTCTTGAATATAAAAGATCCTAATTAGCATATTAAGGAAGGCTACATTTATGGCTCTATTGTCTAATGTTTTTAATAGAAATAATCATTGTACCTTATAAAAAGCTTTTTCTTATCCAGACATAATTTGATTTTCTTAATATCTGTATTTTAACAATAAACTATAAACATATGTAGCACACTAATGCTTGAAAAACTATATGCACATGTAGACAGATAGATAGATAGATATGTGTGTGTATGTGTGTTCAAAAGACTTGAACAGGGTTGTGTAGTTGGTGAATGCTAAGGCAGAATTTAAATTGAGATCGCAGGTTTAATATATTGAAGTGACTGATAATGTTGAATCATTTGGGATATTGGTCTACAGTTTATTTGACTATCTTTGGTTTAGCTATCAATATCATACTTGTACTATAGAATGAATTTTATAAGACTATTTTTACCCCCCCCCTTTTTTTTTTATTTCAAACAATTTAATGCTTTTTTTTTTCTTTCAATATTTGATAGAATTTGCTTATAAATTCATCTCATTTGGAGTACTCCATTCATGTTTGGAAGCTAAATTATGATTTAAGGTATTTAATTTTCTAACACTGGAGAATTTAAAACTATTTTTATTGATCTGGCAATTTTATATACTTATAAATATGTATACATTTTATTAGGTTTTCAGTTTTGATGATACAGCAAGATGGCACAGTAGATAGAGTACTCTGCCTGGAACAAGGAGAAAATCAGTTTGATCTCACCTTAGAATACTTAATAACATGGAATTCCTGCACAAACCACTTAACCTCAGTTTGTCTCAGTTTTATAACAGCAAACATATATATAGTTGCTATTACTAATATAAAACATTTGCTAATAATTTCCCTTATTTCACTTTATCAAATTCACCTTTTTAATTTTTTTTAAAGAAAGGATTATATAACTTTATTTATAGATCAAATGAGACTTTTTTTTTACCATTTGTGTCTAACAACTCCTAGTATTATTTGCTAAATTAAATTATTCTATTTTCAGTTTAGCAAATATAAATTTTTTGCTTGTTTTTTAGAATTGCGAACAAATGAAGGTATATTTTCAGAAATGTAGTTAAAATACATTAATCTTTATCTTTAGTATCATTAAGCATAATGTAGTTTACATTTTTATCCTTACCTTTCTGGTCTAAAACTTACAACCTTTGGCTTTAAAACCATGCATGCGCGCGCGCACACACACACACACACACACACACACACACACACACTTTGGCTAAAAAAATGGATATTTCTCTTGGCCTTTATTTTTAACTCTTTTTAATTACATAAGTTTCAAATATGTGTCTTATATAGCACATAGTGCAAAATTTTAGTTTTTGCTTTCTAATCTATTCTTCTATCCGCTTCAGTGAAACAATTGTTAATTGTATATTTTCCATGATTATATATGCATATTAATGTATATATGTGTGTGTGCACATGCAGACATGTATGTTTTAATTCAATCTAACAAAATATTATACACTTATATTATTTTGATCCTCACAGCACCCCTGATAGTGGGGTACCATTATTATTTCTTTTTATAAATAAGGAAATTAGAGCAAACAAGATAACTTCCCTGAGATTATACAGCAAACAAATCTTTGCAACATAATTCAAGTTTTGCTACATTGCTCCTATATTTGGGAATCTATTCTGAGAAGAGAGGGTTTAACAGAATAGAAGGCAGAAGGTCTTGGGGGGAATCACAATAGATCTTTGATTTGAACAATCTTTTCTCTTTTCATGGTCAAGGAAGGGTTAACAAGAAGTGACAATAAAGGGCAAACTATTTACCGACTTTTATTCTCTTTCTTCATTATGTAATTACTGCCAAACTTCCTTTCTGCCCCAGAACAATGAAGTTATCCATCTTCCAGAAAATATTTAATTACCTTTTTTTAAAATTTTTATCAAATTAAATCTTCTTTATCCTTAAAACAAATTTTATATGGAGTGGTACCCCAAAACTTAGTAAGATATTTCAGAAGGGAGTGATTTAGTGAAATCAGCAATTTAAAATAACTAATCCTCTGATCTCCAAAATCTGTTATGTCTTTAACAATTCTACAAACTTTGATCATTTAACTTTATTTTAATAATTCCAATATACTAAAATGTTGGACATGGGGAAAAAGTGTCTTGTGGGATATTTTTCTTTTTCTCTCTTTTCCCCTCTTTCTCTCCTCTTTTTTTTTCCCTTTTCTTATAGTCTAAATCCCCTAAAAAAAAAAAAAAATTAAAGTGGAGTTTGCCCTGCTTACTGGGGAAATTGCTTCAAGTATAAAAATTCATGAATCTTTTCCAGTGTTCTAACTCCTTATTAATTTTTCTGACTATCTTTATTCTAAAACTTTCAAGGTAATGAAATGGGCAAACAGCAAATGTAACAAATATTTTCCTACAATTTACAAAAACAAAAATACAACCAAAATTATAGATACACATAGTTTATCTAAATTTTTGTAAGGGAATTTAAATGACAAAAATATTTCCTGATTAATGATTTTTGAGGAGCTATAAAGCTCAATCCAAAGCCCCAAATTGACCAGCAGTCCTAAAATATGACGATTTCTTAAGAAACTTTAACAATCTGGTCAAATTTACCATGGTCTGCCTTCCATGAACTAAATGACCATCCCCATTCAATTTATTTGGTTTCATAAGTCAGTGACATGTCAGTTTGCTCAGTTTCCTACTTTGTTTATACCACATGTCATCAAAGTAGCATTCATTAAGTGATTAGTATGTTCCAGGAACATTGCTAAATGCTGGGGATGCAAAGAAAGATTCTAGTAAGGTTTTCTAAGATGTATAAGATCAAAGAATAATCTAATGACTGTTAACTACTGAACAGCCAAAACAAATTATCAAAAGATTGGACAAAAAGTGATGAAGTTTATTATTACAGTAGATTGAGAAACCAGTTGTAGATACATGGAGGAAGGAAATTAAACTGCATTGGAAAAATAACCAGGATTAATGAAAACATAATCTTTTTAAAGCTCTAAAATAATTGTTCTTAACTTTTTTCTTTCTTTTTGTTAGAACATACAATATGTATTTCTTGTAATTTAATTTAATTTAATTTAATTTTTTATTAAAGCTTTTTATTTACAAAATATATGTATGAGTAATTTTTCAACATTGACACTTACAAAGCCTTTCCTTCCAAATTATCCCCATTCTTCCCCCTCACCCCCACCCCTAGATGACAGGTTAATTCAATACATGTTAAAAGTTGTTCTTAACACTTCAAATAAAGCATCCTGGGAAATTAAAAAATAAAATAAATTTTTGTATGAATGGTTTTTGTATCAAATAACTTTTAGACAAAAAAGTGAAGACTGTAATCATTTAGTTATTTGCAGCTAGGTGAATGAAAGAAAGCCTTATGTAATATTTTATGATGATTCTCCTCATAACACTGATGAAGCACTAAGTTGGGAGAGTAATTTGGAATGTGAAAAACTCACAAAGGCATTGTAATAGTTAAAGTGGTGATTTATTCTGTGAAAGGCACCTGGACTAACTCAAATAGATCTAGTGGGGCTGAGAGTGCACTGAAAAAATTTAAAAATCAGAGGCAGGGAGGGAGAGAGGAAGCAAGGGTAGAGATTACAGAGTGAGAGAGGAAATAAGGAGGATCCCAAGAAAGAGGGAACTTCCCTCTCTATTATGTCTAAGTTAACAAATGCATGATGGGAGTAACAAGTGCAAGGATAAGCTAAGGGATGATAATGAGGGGGTCTCCATCTCAAAGTTTACTATCAGATAAAGGTACACTCCAATGCACCTGCTAAGAAGGAGGGAAAGTCCCTCAAGCTCATGGTTCTTGATGATTAGTTTAAACTTTGATAATAGGGGTAAACAATGACTCCCTTTCTTGATCTAAGAAATATTCATTGATTGGGTACAGGTGCAAGACAGAAGCCCAGATTTTTGGATCACAACTTTCGAATGGGTAACATGCTTGAAGGATAGCTTTGTGAAATAAAGATATCAGGCCAATTCTCTTCTTTTACACATATTGCCAAAGATTATGCCATATTACTCTCAATAGCTACATTCCTAAGGTCCTAAGGTGACATTTTCAAGGCCTGGTGGCCTGAGGTTTCTTGGAAAGTATTGGGAATTGTAGCAGGAGCCAAAATGGCAGAGAAGGCACATGTGACTTTCTAAGTTCCTCTCTTACCATCACGACCAACATTATATGCAGCCTCAAAAATATAGCTTGACTGCTAAAATTCATAAAGATTAGAAGCACAACTACTCACCAGCTGAAGATAATCAGGAATTTTGCAAGAAAAGGTTAGTCCTGAGGGGCCAGGGAGAAGATCAGTGAAGGCAGGGAGAGAAGTAGAGGTGACAATATTGTGCAGACAGGGCTGAAGTGTGTACACATCCAAAACTGGAAGTGATAGCACAGGACACAGCACAAGCTTGCAGCCCTAACCCTCAGTACAGGGCTTTTCCTTGGGGCAGTTGTGAACCTGCACAGCAGGGGGGCACAGCCCAGGGCAGCCTCTAATCTGCACAGTGAGGGTCTCAGCCTAGGGCAATAGAACTTTCACAGGGTGGTTTGCTTCCAGGCAGAGACATTTCCAATCTGAGCCAGGTTATTTGCTGGTCAGCTGCTAATACCCACAGCCCTACAGAGGGGTTTGACTTCAAGTAGTGACACTTTCACTGCTTAGTCTCTAGCCTTAGGGCAGTCACTAAACCACACAATGGAGTTCTCCACTGGGCACTATAGTAGGCCATGCTGAATCACTTCTGGTTGTGGAAGGGGGAACTTTTGCCCAGAGCACTCCCATACCTTGCTGCTTGAAGCCTGCTTAGATCTCTCCCTGCTTTGCAGAGGAAGATGGTAACTCCCTTGCCCTGAAGGCAGATTCTAAAGGCTTTAAAAAATGAGTTAAAAAATTAAAAGGATTATTGATAGTTTCTGTACAGAAAAAGAGAAAGTTTACAACCCTGAGAAGACTAATAGCAAACAGTCTCCAGACAATAACCCAAAGGGGAATGTTATCTGTCCCCCTTTACATAACACTCTCATAGAAGAGACCATTAAAAGTCTCAAAGGAGAGTTAGAAGAAAAATGGGGAAAGGAAAGAGAAGCTTTGCAAGAAAGTAACAAATTGCTAAAATGTGAATTGGAAAAGTTAAAAAAATTCCCAGGAAGTTCAGGGAAACAGAATATGTGAATTGGAAAAAGTAAAAAAAAAAAAAAAAAAAAAAAAAAAATCTCTGGAAAGTAACATTTGTGAATTGGAAAAGACAGAGGACTCACAAGAAAGTAGAATCTGTGAATTGGAAAAAGAAAATAATTCACTAAAAAAAAAAAAAGAATAGTGAAATGGAAAAAAATGCCACAGAGATAAACAATTAATTTAAAAACTTAATTGGACATATACAAAAAGAAGTAAAAAAAAAGCTAATGAAGCAAATAATTCATTAAAAATCAGAACTGAACAAATAGAAACAAATGATTCCTTAAGACAGCAAGAATTGGTCTAACAAAACCAAAAAAAAAAAAAAACATGAAATATCTAGTTGGAAAAACAACAGATCTGGAAAATAGATCTAGGAGAGATAATCTGAGGATTATTGAACTTAATAAATATTATGATGAAAAAAGAACTTAGATACTATTTTGCAAGAAATCATCAAAGAGAACTGTCCAGAGGTAATTAAATCAGAAGAGTAAAATAGGCATTGAAAGAATTTATCAAGGGGACTTCCGGCCAAGATGGCGGAGAGGAGGCACACAGCTGTGTAAGCTCCGCGTTTTTCTCTCAGAATCCATTCCATTACAAGGCTCTGAATTAATGCTTGACTGAAAAAAAAAAAAAAAAAAACAAAAACACAAATAGTTAGCAAGAGAAGACATCCTTGAGATTCGCAGGAAAGTTTGTCTTTGACACTTCTCTGACAAAATGAGCAAAAAATTGAAGAGGACTTAAACCCTTGACAGCTTCTATACAGATAGAGAGTAGACTCTAAATCCTGAGGAGACTAAAAACAGACTGTCTCCAGGTGAATCCCCAAAGGAGGAGATCATCTGTTCCTCAGCACAGATGAACCTCATAGAAGAAATTTAAAAGGCTCTCACAAGGGAGCTAGAAGAAAAATGGGAAAAGGAGAGGGAGGTTTGGCAAGAGACTCTGGAGAAGTCATCCCATTCATTTAAAGACAGAGTGGATAAAGAAATAAAATCCTTGAAAAATAGGATTAGTGAACTGGAAACAGAAAATAATTCTCTAAAAAACAAAATTGGCGAAATGGAAAAAAAAATTCCATAGAACAAAAGAACTCAATTGGACAATTAGAAAAAGATTTTTAAAAAAGTGAATGAAGAAAATACTTCATTGAAAATCAGGTTTGAACAAATGGAATTGAATGACTCGAGGAGACAAGAAGAATCAGTCAAGCAAATCCAAAAAAAAATCAAACAATGAAAAAGAATGTGAAATACCTTTTGGAGAAAACAACAGACCTGGAAAACAGATACAGGAGAGACAATCTGAGAATCATTGGGCTCCCAGAAAAGTATGATGAAAAAAAGAGCCTGGACACTATTTTTCAGGAAATTATCAAAGAGAACTACCAAAAGTCATAGAAACAGAGGGTAAAATAGACATTGAAAGAATTCATCAATCCCCTACTAAAAGGGATCCTAAAATCAAAACACCAAGAAATAGAGTGGCCAAATGCCAGAACCCTCAGATGAAGGAAAAAATATTGCAAGCAGCTAGAAAAACCCAATTCAAGTATCGAGGAGCCACAATAAGGATCACCCAGGATGTAGCAGCAGCGACATTAAAGAATCGAAGGGCCTGGAATATGATATTCCAAAAGGCTAAGGAACTTGGTATGCAAACAAAAATAACTTACCCAGCTAGAATGAGCATTTTTTTCCAGGGAAGAAGATGGACATTCAATGAAGTAAGAGAATTTCACCTATTTTTCATGAAAAAGCCAGAACTTAACAAAAAGTTTGATCTACAAATATAGAACTCAAGAGGAATCTAAAAAGGTTAAGATTAATCTTGGGAACTATAATTCTGCTTAAAGATGTATAAAGGATACATGTATACCTGGTTCTAGAGACTAGATGTGGAAAGGACATTGTACCAGAAAAAGGGTAAAGTGGCAGTACTACATCTCATGAAGAGGCAAAGGAAATCTGGCAGAAAGAATGGAGAGGGATGAATATAGTGGATATATGACTGCCTTCAGAATTAGCTTTAAGAGAAAAATGTTAGACATATTCAATTTATGGTGAAACTTCTCCCACTTCATTGAAAAGTGAGAAGGGAAAAGTGAAAAGGGAAGGAATAAGCTAAGCAGAAGGGAATACAGAAACTGGGAGGGAAACCGGTAAGATATGGGGAGGAACTCTAAGGTGGGGGGAGAGATACTAAAAAGGGAGAGCTGTGAGAAGCAAGTGGTGCTCACAAGCTTAATACTGCAAAGGGGGGTAAGGGGAAAGAAAGGAGAAAAGCATAAACAGGGGTTAACAAGATGCCAAGTAATACAGAATTGATCATTTTAACCATAAATGTGAACGGGGTGAACACCCCCATAAAGAGGAAGCGGTTAGCAGAATGGATTAAAAGCCAGAATCCTACAAAATGTTGTTTACAAGAAACACACCTGAAGCGGGGAGATACATGCAGGTTAAAAGTAAAAGTTTGGAGCAAAATCTACTATGCTTCAGGTGAAGTCAAAAACGCAGGTGTAGCCATCCTGATCTCAGATCAAGCTAAAGCAAAAATTGATCTAATTAAAAGAGATAAGGAAGGGCACTATATCTTGCTAAAGGGTAGCATGGATAATGAAGCAATATCAATATTAAATATATATGCACCAAGTGGTGTATAGCATCTAAATTCTTAAAAGAGAAATTAAGAGAGCTGCAAGAAGAAATAGACAGCAAAACTATAAGAGTGGGAGATCTCAAACTTGCACTCTCAGAATTAGATAAATCAAACCACAAAATAAATAAGAAAGAAGTCAAAGAGGTAAGTAGAATACTAGAAAAATTAGATATGATAGATCTCTGGAAAAAATGTAATGGAGACAGAAAGGAGTACACTTGCTTTTCAGCAGTTCATGGAACCTATACAAAAACTGACCATATATTAGGACATAAAAACCTCAAATTCAAATGCAGTAAGGAAGAAATAGTAAATGCAACCTTTTCAGACCACGATGTAATGAAAATTACATTCAACAAAAAGCCAGGGGAAAGTAGACCAAAAAATAATTGGAAACTAAATAATCTCATACTAAAGAATGATTGGATGAAACAGCAAATTAAAGACATAATTAATAACTTCATCCAAGAAAATGATAATAATGAGACATCATACCAAAATGTATGGGGTGCAGCCAAAGCGGTAATAAGGGGAAATCTCATATCTCTAGAGGCCTATTTGTATAAAATAGAGAAAGAGAAGGTCAATGAATTGGACTTGCAACTAAAAATGCTAGAAAAGGAACACATTAAAAACCCCCAGTCAAACACTAAACTTGAAATTCTAAAAATAAAAGAAGAGATCAATAAAATTGAAATTAAAAAATCTATTGAATTAATAAAACTAAGAGTTGGTTCTATTAAAAAAACAACAAAAATAGACTAACCCTTAGTAAATCTGATTAAAAAAAGGAAAGAGAAAAATAAAATTATTAGTCTTAAAAATGAAAGTGGAGAACTTGCCATTAACAAAGAGGAAATTAGAGCAATAATTAGGAGTTACTTTGTCCAACTTTATGACAATAAATTCGACAACTTAAATGAAATAGAAGAATACCTCCAAAAATATAGCTTGCCCAAACTAACAGAGGAAGAAGTAAATATCCTAAACAGTCTCATCTCAGAAAAAGAAATAGAACAAACTATCAACCAACTCCCTAAGAAAAAATCCCAAGGACCAGATGGATTTATATGTGAATTCTATCAAACATTTAAAGAACAATTAACTCCAAAGCTAAATAAACTATTTGAAAAAATAGGGATTGAAGGAGTCCTACCAAACTCCTTTTATGACACAGACATGATACTGATACTTAAACCAGGTAGGTTGAAAACAGAGAAAGAAAATTATAGACCAATCTCCCTAATGAATATTGATGCTAAAATCTTAAATAAAATATTAGCAAAAAGATTACAGAAAATCATCTCCAGGATAATACATTATGACCAAGTAGGATTTATACCAGGAATGTAGGGCTGGTTCAAAATTTGGAAAACTATTAGCATAATTGACTATATCAATAACTAAACAAACAAAAACCATATGATCATCTCAAAAGATGCAGAAAAAGCATTTGATAAAATCCAACATCCATTCTTAATAAAAACACTTGAGAGCATAGGAATAAATGGACTTTTCCTCAAAATAGTCAGGAGCATATATTTAAAACCTTCAGTAAGCATCATATGCTATGGGTAAATACTGGAACATTTCCCAGTAAGATCTGGAGTGAAGCAAGGTTGCCCCCTATCACCATTATTATTCAATATTGTATTAGAAACCCTATCCTCTGCAATAAGAGTTGAGAAAGAGATTAAAGGAATTAGAGTAAGCAAAGAGGAAACCAAACTATGACTCTATGCAGATGATATGATGGAATACTTAGAGAACCCCAGAGATTCTACTAAAAAGCTATTAGAAATAATTCATAATTTTAGCAAAGTAGCAGGATAGAAAATAAATACCCATAAATCCTTAGCATTTTTATACACCACCAACAAAATCCAAGAGGAAGAGATACAAAGAGAAATTCCATTCAAAATAACTGTTGATAGCATAAAATATTTGTGAATCTATCTACCAAAGGAAAGTCAGGAATTATATGAGCAAAATTACAAAAAAGTTTCCACACAAATAAAATCAGACTTAAATAATTGGAAAAATATTAAGTGCTCTTGGCTAGGCCAAGCGAATATAATAAAGATGACAATACTCCCTAAACTAATCTATTTATTTAATGCTATACCAATCAGACTTCCAACAAAATATTTTAATGACCTAGATAAAATAACAACAAAATTCATATGGAACAATAAAAAGTCAAGAATCTCAAGGGAATTAATGAAAAAAAAAATCAAATGAAGGTGTCTTAGCTGTATCTGATCTAAAATTATATAATAAAGCAGCAGTCACCAAAACCATTTGGTATTGGCTAAGAAATAGATTAGGTGATCAGTGGAAAAGATTAGGTTCACAAGACAATAGTCAACTATAGCAATCTAGTATTTGACAAATCCAAAGATCCTAACTTTAGGGATAAGAATTCATTATTTGATAAAAACTGCTGGAATAACTGGAAATTAGTATGGCAGAAATTAGGCATGGACCCACACTTAACATCGTGTACCAAGATAAGATCAAAATGGGTCCATGACCTAGGCATAAAGAACGATATTATAAATAAATTAGAGGAACATAGGATAGTTTATCTCTCAGACTTGTGGAGGAGAAAGAAATTTGTGACCAAAGATGAACTAGAGACCATTACTGATCACAAAATAGAAAATTTTGATTATATCAAATTAAAAAGCCTTTGTACAAACAAAACAAATGCAAACAAGATTAGAAGGGAAACAAATCACTATTGATCAGAGAAATTAAAATTAAGACAACTCTGAGATATCACTACACACCTGTCAGATTGGCTAAGATGACAGGAAAAAATAATGATGAATGTTGGAGGGGATGCGGGAAAACGGGGACACTGATGCATTGTTGGTGGAGTTGTGAACGAATCCAGCCATTCTGGAGAGCAATCTGGAATTATGCCCAAAAAGTTATCAAACTGTGCATATCCTTTGATCCAGCAGTATTTCTATTGGGCTTATACCCCAAAGAGATACTAAAAAAGGGAAAGGGACCTGTATGTGCCAAAATGTTTGTAGCAGCCCTGTTTGTAATGGCTAGAAACTGGAAAATGAAAGGATGTCCATCAATTGGAGAATGGTTGAGTAAATTGTGGTATATGAATGTTATGGAATATTATTGCTCTGTAAGGAACGACCAGCAGGATCAATACAGAGAGGCTTGGAGAGACCTACATGGACTGATGCTAAATGAGATGAGCAGAACCAGGAGATCATTATACACTTCGACAACGATATTGTATGAGGATGTATTCTGATGGAAGTGGATTTCTATGACAAAGAGACTTAACTGAGTTTCAATGGATAAATGATGGACAGAAACAGCTACACCCAAAGAAGGAACACTGGGAAATGAATGTGAACTATTTGCATTTTTGATTTTCTTCCCGAGTTATTTTTACCTTCTGAATCCAATTCTCCCTGTGCAGTGGGAGAACTGTTCGGTTCTGCAAATATGTATTGTATCTAGGATATACTGCAACATATTTAACATATATAGGACTGCTTGCCATCTTGGGGGGGGGTGAAGGGAGGGAGGGAAAAAAAAAACGAAACATAAGCAAGTGCAAGGGATAATGTTGTAAAAAAATTATCCTGGCATGGATTCTGTCAATACAAAGTTATTATTAAATAAAATTAAATTAAAAAAAAAAAAGATTAGAAGGGAAACAATAAACTGGGAAAACATTTTTACAATCAAAGGTTCTGATAAAGGCCTCATTTCAAAATATATAGAGAATTGACCCTAATCTATAAGAAATCAAACCATTCTCCAATTGATAAATGGTCAAAGGATATGAACAGACAATTCTCAGACGAAGAAATTGAAACTATTTATAGACATATGAAAATATGCTCCAAATCATTATTAATCAGAGAAATGCAAATTAAGACAACTCTGAGATACCACTACACACCTGTCAGATTGACTAGAATGACAGGGAAAGATAATGGGGAATGTTGGAGGGGATGTGGGAAAACAGGGACACTGATACATTGTTGGTGGAATTGTGAACGCATCCAGCCATTCTGGAGAGCAATTTGGAACTATGCTCAAAAAGTTATCAAACTGTGCATACCCTTTAATCCAGCAGTGTTTCTACTGGGCTTATATCCCAAAGAGATACTAAAGAAAGGAAAGGGACCTGTATGTGCCAAAATGTTTGTGGCAGCCCTGTTTGTAGTGGCTAGAAGCTGGAAAATGAAAGGATGTCCATCAATTGGAGAATGGTTGAGTAAATTGTGGTATATGAACGTTATGGAATATTATTGTTCTGTAAGGAACGACCAGCAAGATGAATACAGAGAGGACTGGCGAGACTTACATGAACTGATGCTGAGTGAAATGAGCAGAACCAGGAGATCATTATATACCTCAACAACGATACTGTTTGAGGATGTATTCTGATGGATGTGGACCTCTTTGATAAAGAGAGCCTTAATTGATCAGAGATGGACAGAAGCAGCTACACCCAGAGAAAGAACACTGGGAAATGAATATAAACTGCTTGCATTTTTGTTTTTCTTCCCAGGTTATTTATACCTTCTGAATTCAGTTCTCCCTGTGCAACAAGAAAACTGTTTGGTTCTGCACACATATATTGTATCTAGGATATACTGCAACCCATTCAACATGTAAAGGACTCTTGCCATCTGGGGGAAGGGGTGGAGGGAGGGAGGGGAAAAATCGGAACAGAAGTGAATGCAAGGGATAATGCTGTAAAAAATTACCCTGGCATGTGTTCTATCAATAAAAAAGTATTTAAAAATTTAAAAAAAAAAGAAAAAAAAAAAACTTTGGCATTTCTCCTACATTATTCCTGAAGGTTACACCACATCAACACAACCTTACTAAATATTCAATTCAACTCTGTTAGTAAGATATGAACAATGCTAAAATGGACTCTATTAAAATTTTATGTATCTATTAGTAATTTTTCAAATGGATTGACAACTATAAGTCCTGAGAAAAGTCCAATTGTTATGCCCATGTTAGTTTCTGAAGTGCTTAAATCAAGCGATGATAAATATTTGAAGCTATTAAATTCTCATAGCAATTGCCTTCTTGCCAAAATGCTGACATGAGTGGCTCAGTCATTTCCTATCTCAGGAATCCATTCCAAAGGTGGATAACAGTTTTCTAATGTCAATATGTGATTATTCTGAAAGATTTTGCTGAAGTTATTCAGTTTTTCCACAAAGGGCTGACAGTGAAATTTAAGATAACAAAGAAAAGGAATTTGAATGGGATTTAGTAGACATTATTTTAATGGAGAATAGATAGCATGGGGTAGTACAGAATAGAAAATACTTGAACAAAAGAGGCATCTATACTCAAGAGAAAGAGAAATGGAACTGGAAACTGAGTAGATGTCCATCAATTGGAGAATGGCTGAATAAATTGTGGTATATGAATATTATGGAATATTATTGTTCTGTAAGAAATTACCAATGGGATGATTTCAGAAAGGCCTGGAGAGACTTACACGAACTCATGCTGAGTGAAATGAGCAGAACCAGGAGATTATTATATCCTTCAACAACAATACTATATGATGATCAATTCTGATGGACCTGGCCATCTTCAGTAATGAGATGAACCAAATCAGTTCCAAGGGAGCAGTAAGGAACTGAACCACCTTGAGGTTCAGCCTTGAGACAGTTGTTGATATAGTTTATGGAGTAATGGACCAGAAATCTGGAAAATCTGGGTACAAATCAATCATCAGACATTTATTTCTGTATGACTCTGGGCAAGTGACTTAAATTCTGTTTGTCTCAGTTTCTTCAATTGTAAAAAGATGATAATAATAGCAGCTATTTAATGTTGTTTGGGACATCAAATTAAAAAACATTTGCCAAAAGAAAAAAAAGTGCTTAAGACAGTTCCTGAAACATAATAGGTAATGTAAAAGTTTATTCCTTTCCTCTCCTCATACTCCATTGTTTACTTTAGGCAGAAATATGTTCAGGCTTTTATAAAATTCAAATCAAGGAGTCTAAAGATGCCTGTCATCAAAGTTCTCTTTAGGAGAAAATAAATCAAAATGTTACATTTGGGAAAATGTTTTAAAAGTATATTGAGGGAAACTAAAGTCAAGTTACTAACAATCTAGAAAGAAAAAAATTGGTCTAAGAGGAAATCAAAGTATAAACTTAACTTCTAAGTAGATGGTTCAATAGTGAAATTCAAAGATGGAAAAATATATTAAAAATTGAAAAGTCATATCAGATTGAACCAAAATATAAACGTGAAGAAAAAAATTAAAAACTTTTTAAAAGAAAATCTTCAGAAACTCCAGAAATCAATAAATGACAGTAAAATACTCCAGAGTATTTCAAAGGAGATTAAAAATGTTTAAAAGTTGTTAGGATAGAAAAAAATCAGAGTTCTCAAGCAGAATTACTAAGACAGAAAAAAAATCTTAGAAAATCTTTATTAAGTAGTGGAGTTCTGAAAATGACTTAAAAAAAAAAAAGATGATTTAGCAACTTAAAACACAGAAACAGAAAAAAAAATATGACATAAGACTGATCAAAGACAACAACTGTAAAGAAACATGTTTTGTTTTTTTTACCTGAAGCCAATCTCCCTGAAAAACATGCTTTAAAAATGAATAAAAATAACAACGATGAAACCTAAGTGTAATTGTGATACTGAATGACACAATTAAAAAAGACAAAGAGAAAAACAACAAAAGGAAAAAAAAAGAAGCCTTCTCTGTCCTCAAAGATGTAATATTCTTTTGGGGGTAGAGTTTATTGGGGACCTTCATGTAAAAGAGGCAAAAGAGAGTCTTGACTTACAAGAGGAAATGGAATGATACTACTGAAAAAAAAAAGTTAAAAAAGTCTCCTTAGATTAGGTAGCATGTCTACATTGAGAAATAGAACTTTTATTAATGACCTTCATCTGTAAAAAATGAGGAGAAAAGGAGACAACCTCTTCTTCCCAGGCACACTAAACCTTCTACTTTATATTATCCCTATTCTCCTAGCAGTAGCCTTCCTAACACTTATGCAACACAAAGTGTTAGGCTACAAACAATTCCGAAAAGGACCAAACATCTTAGGCCCCTATGGCCTCTTACAGCCATTTACCGAAGCAGTGAAACTATTTACCAAATCCCTTCGCCCACTAACCTCTTCTATTTCAATATTTATCATCACTCCTATTCTAGCCCTTTCCATCGCCCTCACAATTTGAACACCTCTATCCATACCCAATACACTCCTAGACCTTAACCTAAGACTTATTTTTGTCTCACCTCAGGAAAGAAGGTATATCAGTCATAGCATTTTACCAGCATTCAATTTAGTAAGAGAAATATAAATCTACACCTAGAATAATCTGTAATTAGTTTAACTTGAAGAGAGGAAAATGATCATGTTAATGTCAGGGCAGTTTGAATCCAGATATAAAATACAGAGTAGATTCCAGGCCATATGACCCTGCTTTCTTGATTACTTGGTCTCTTTGTAAGTCATACTGCAGGAAGTCAAAACTACCAGAATTTTGTCCTATGTTATCTACACTTTTCCCTCTCTAATATTTCCCTTCATGATCACATGAGATTACATGAATTCAAATAATATCTTTATGTAGATGATGATCTTCAGATCCATTTTTTCCTGCCCTAGATTATACCCTGAATTTATATTTTATGTCTCTCACAGCTATTTGGATATGTGGACCTTAAAATATGCTAATTATCTTAAACTCAACATGCCCAAACCAACTCTTCCCTTCCAAACTTTTCTATTTCTGTAAATGATATTCTCATACTCATCCTGGTTCCCATTCTAGATGTTGTAAAATCCTAACTTTTTCATCTCCCAAATTCAATGTTTCCAAATCATATTATTTGTAAATTTGTAACATCTCTTACATATGGTTCTGTATATGAGGAATGATCTAACTGCCTTCAGTCTCTCTCTAGTCCAATCTGTGTCAATTTTTACAAGGACCCTAACCCAAAATTAACTACTCTTTCCTCCCTCACTTCCTTTCTCTCTCTTTACTTCCTTCCTTCTTCACTTCCTTCCTTCTCTCTCTGTCTCTCTCTGTCTCTCTCTCTCTCTCTCTCTCTCTCTCTCCCTCCCTCTCTTCTTTCTCTCTCTCTCATTTTCTTTCTCTCTTTTCTTTCCCCACCATATTGTAATTCATAAATTTTCATGAGCTGAACACCAAATGACTTAATAAAGTAAGAAAATGAGAAAATGAGTGAAATCAACAAAGGTAATATAGGGAAATGATAGAGGAGGTGTGAGAAGTAATTCCATTGGATTTGGCAGAAGTAAAATTAAGTCTCTAATCACACAACTACAGAGATGAGTATCTCATAATGCATTAATGCTTGGATTCAATATTTGTCTTTTTTTTTTCCTCCTCCACACCTGAAAGCCCTTTGGCTGATGTCTCATTGGCTAAATACTACAATGTTCACAACCTATCAGGAATGAATAATCCCACCATTGACTATGAATCTACACTTCAGATTACATCCTTATATCTCCCTTGTATTTCTCTTACTTGGACATAGTTTAATCCTTCCCCTGATTCCCTATTGATTGTGTAGATAATTGGCTATTATCTGAAGAGTCTAATTCCACCACCAAAATCTAAATCTCTTCCTCTGATCACATCCCACCATTTACTGGAACGCATCCCCCCCAACAGAAACACACAGTATGTTTGAGTGGTTCTCTACTATGTTATTTGTAAATTTGTAACATCTCTTACATATGGTTCTGTATATGAGGAATGATCTAACTGCCTCCAGTCTCTCTCTAGTCCAATCTGTGTCAATTTTTAGAAAGACCCTAACCCAAAATTAACTACTCTTTCCTCCCTCACTTCCTTTCTCTCTCTTTACTTCATTCCTTCTTCACTTCCTTCCTTCTCTCTCTGTCTCTCTCTGTCTCTGTAACACCCCAACAGAAACACACAGTATGTGTGAGTGGCTCTCTACGTGAAATTACATTTTGCAAAAGTATATATATATTTTTTCTAAATCTCTACTTCTGATTACAATCATCTGAGTGTCTGAGTTCTCCACTCCTGTTTTCCTTAAATAAATAAATAAATAAGTAAAATTGTATTCCCTTGTTCCATGAACTATCATCCTAACTTTTATTTCTTAAATTTGAGTTTACTAATTTAAGTTTTATTTCTTTGTATATCTCTAATTCTATTTTCCTCAATCTGGGGAAAATAGACTTTCATCCAATTTTTACAAGGGATCTAAAATTTGGTACTTTGAAAGTTTTGTCACTATGAGAGAGAGGATAATTGTGGAGTAAATAAATTAATAAGTAAGATATAATAAATTAAAACTTTGTTAATTATGAAATAAGTAAATGTAGTTAGAATGCATAAATTAGTAATTAACAGTGAACTAGAAGTAGAAGATAAAGTAAATGAATGCAGCACATATTGGCTACAAAAGATAGTCACAAATATGCTATTTAAGCTAAAAGTTTAAATGTGGAGTTAAATGGAAGAAATTGTGTAGATCTTAATTTTCTTTTAGTGTGAAAAAGGAAGTTATTGAAAAACAAAAATTCAAGAAAATGAATAAAAATCAGTTAAGTAAATTTAAGAAACTTGGTATAATTATATCAAATGACATTCATGAGAATCTATGGAAAATACCAATATGAATAAACAAAATGCATCACTAGGAAATCATAGCCTCTTATTAAATAATACAATTCAATGAAAGAAAAGTTAAATCAATCCAATTCAAAAAAAAAATTATGAAGTGCTTACCAGGCATTATTGTAAGTGCTGGAATATAAATAAGAAAAAAAAGAATGACAATTTTGCCCTCAAGGACTTTATAATTTAGGGAAGATGACAAAGAGAAAGAAGCTGAACACCATCACAGGAGCTAAAAAGCAAGTAGACTTCTACATACCATGTAAAATGACTTGTTAGATCAGCTTCTGTACTTAAAAAAGGTGTTTAGAATGGTTTAGTACTCAACTCTCATTCCCTCCCATCAAAGGTTAAGGCAACTGAAAGGAAGTAGGAATGTGTTGAGTATCCAAGGCTTGAATAAAAAGCATAACAATAAATTTAGAATTGATCAACCTTTACTACTAAGACTCAGTTTAAACAACAAAACAACAACAAACACAACAATAACAACTTTATTGCATTTGATAAGTATCTAAAACCTAAAGACAAAAATGTTGGAACAAAATTTTATTACAATTTTCTGATTCCACAAAAAAGCAAGAATGAAAGAAATACAATAATTCTAAGAAATTAGCTGCAATTAATGCAGAAAAATTTGTGTAGAACAGAACAAACTTGAAATTCTGATTATAAGTAGTTTAAGAGTTGAATGAATAAAACAAATTAAGCCAGATAAAGAAGGTGTATTTGAATTGAAGAAAAAAACAAAAAACCCAAACAAAAAATAATTTGCATTGTGTAAAATACAACATATTTTAACAAGAACTCCACTGACTTACAGATGAATGCAGAAATTTTTTTTTTTCCAAGAATGAGCATGTATGTTAGTAAATGATACACTTTTGGAAAGATAAAGACAGTGTTTTATTTCCTACCTTGAAGTGCAATTCCCTCTTTCCCTGATTCTCTATTAATTGGGGGTTACAGAAATTACAGAATGTGAATATTCACCTCTCATTACAATCTAATCCATTTCTGCTTACCTTATTTTGAGTTTTAATTTTCTAATTTGTTTCATTTCTCCAATTTGCTTTTTATAACTTTGTGGAAACTAAATAAATCCCCATCCATTTCTCACAATTGGATATCTCCATTAAAGTTCAATTTCAAAGCTCACACAAAATATGTAATTAGTAAAGAATTCATGCCAAAATATAAGATTAAGATATTGATTATTTTACAATATTTCTGTTACTTAGTACACAGCACATTTCACTCTAGGAATTCTTTCCAGGTTTTTCTGAGAGCATCTTCCTCATCATTTCTTATGGCATACTAATTTTTCCTCATAATCACAATTTGTTCACAATTAATGGGCATCCACTCAAGTTTCCAGTTATTTGTTCCCAGAAAAGAACTGCTATAAATATTTTTATTCAAAGAGTCTTTTTAAAATTTCTTCTCGGGACTTCCGGTTAAGAAGGCGGAGAGGAGGTACACAGCTGTGTAGCTCCACGCTTTCTCTCACTATCCATTTCATTACAAGCCTCTGAATTAATGCTTGAATGAAAAAAAACCACAAATAGTTACCAAGAGAAGCCATCCTTGAGATTCGCCAAGAAAGGTCTGTCTTTACTGGAGGGCGGGGACAGTTTTAGATTGGGCGCAGGTGGCAGGCAGTGGCAGTGACAGCATGGGAGCAGACTGGAGAGGGGGTGGGGAGTGATCGCATCCGTCTCTTCGGGGAGAGCTTCACTACAGGACTAGATATTTTGCTCCAGCAGCAAGTCATCAGCCCAGCAGAGAAGCTAAAAACACCAGGGTTGAAGAACACAACCCCAAACAGCTGGAGTCTCTCAGGACCTGGCCGCCCTCCCTCTCTCCCCCCCCACAGTGACTCAGCACACTCTGGGATCTCAGAGCCCAGGCGCAGCACAGTAGGGCTAGTGCCTCACTGCTGCCCCCCTTCCCCCCCCCCTTCCCCGCAGTCTGGAGAGGAAGCTCGATAACACACCCAGCCCCTCCCCCAAAGAAAGACTCCAGTTTTTTCTGTTTTTCTTTGATAGTTTGTCTCTGATTATTAGACAGAATAAGCAAGAAACTGAAGAGGACTTTAACCCTTGACAGCTTCTATACAGATAGAGAGCAGACTCTAAATCCTGAGGAGACTAAAGACAGACTGTCTCCAGATGAATCCCCAAAGGAGGAGATCATCTGTTCCTCAGCACAGATGAACCTCATAGAAGTAATTAAAAAGGCTCTCACAAGGGAGCTAGAAGAAAAATGGGAAAAGCAGAGTGAGGCTTGGCAAAAGGAGAGGGAAACTTGGGAAAAGGAGAGGGAGGCTTGGCAAAAGAGCCTGGAGAAGTCAGTTAAAGAGAGAGTGGATGAAGAAGTAAAATCCTTGAAAAATAGTATTGGTGAACTGGAAATAGAAAATAGCTCTCTAAAAAACAAAATTGGCAGAATGGAAAAAAATTCCACAGAACAAAAGAACTCAATGGGACAATTAGAAAAAGATTTTTAAAAAGTGAGTGAAGAAAATACTTCACTGAAAATCAGAATTGAACAATTGGAATTGAATGACTAGAGGAGACAAGAAGAATCAGTCAAGCAAATCCAAAAAAATCAAACAATGGAAAAGAATGTGAAATACCTTCTGGGGAAGACAACAGACCTGGAAAACAGATCCAGGAGAGACAATCTGAGAATCATTGGACTCCCAGAAAAGAATGAAGAAAAAAAAGAGCCTGGACACTATTTTCCAGGAAATTATCAAAGAGAACCGCCCAGAAGTCATAGGAACAGAGGAAAAAATAAACATTGAAAGGATTCATCGATCACCCACTGAAAGGGATCCTAAAATCAAAACACCAAGGAATATAGTGGCCAAATGCCAGAACCCTCAGACGAAGGAAAAAATATTGCAAGTGGCTAGAAAAACCCAATTCAAGTATCAAGGAGCCATAATAAGGATCACCCAGGATCTGGCAGCATCCACATTAAAAGATCGAAGGGCCTGGAATATGATATTCCGAAAGGCTAAGGAAAAGGAACTTGGTATGCAACCAAAAATAACTTACCTAGCGAGAATGAGCATCTTTTTCCAGGGAAAAAGATGGACATTCAACAAAGTAAGCAAATTTCATCTATTTCTGATGAAAAAGCCAGAACTTAACAAAAAGTTTGATCTACAAATATAGAACTCAAGAGGAATCTAAAAAGGTAAAGATTAATCTTGGGAACTATATTTCGACTATATAGATGTATAAAGAATACATGTATACCTTGTTCTAGAAATTGATGTGGAAAGGACATTGTACCAGAAAAAGGGTAAAGTGGGGGGGGTAGTACATCTCATGAAAAGGCATAGGAAACCTATTATATCTGAGAGAAAGAATGGAGGGGGATGAATATAGTGGCTATCTTACTGCCTTCAGAATTGGCTTTAAGTGAAAAATCTTAAGACATATTCAATCTATGGTGAAACTTCACCCACCTCATTGAAAAGTGAGAAGGGAAAAGTGAAAAGGGAAGGAATAAGCTAAGAGGAAGGGAATACGGAAACTGGGAGGGAAAGGGGTAAGATAGGAGGAGGAACTCTAAGGCAGGGGGAGGGATACTAAAAAGGGAAGGCTGTGAGAAGCAAGTGGTGCTCACAAGCTTAATACTGGAAAGGGGGGAAAGGGGAAAGAAGGGAGAAAAGCATAAACCGGGGTTAACAAGATGGCAAGTAATACAGAATTGGTCATTCTAACCATAAATGTGAACAGGGTAAACTCCCCCATAAAGAGGAAGCAGTTAGCAGAATGGATTAAAAGCCAGAATCCTACAATATGTTGTTTACAGGAAACACACCTGAAGCGGGGTGATACATGCAGGTTAAAGGTAAAAGGTTGGAGCAAAACCTACTATGCTTCAGGTGAAGTCAAAAACGCAGGGGTAGCCATCCTGATCTCAGATCAAGCTAAAGCAGAAATTGATCTAATTAAAAGAGATAAGGAAGGGCACAATATCTTGCTAAAGGGTAGCATGGAAAATAAAGCACTATCTATATTAAACATATATGCACCAAGTGGTGTAGCATCTAAATTCTTAAAAGAGAAATTAAGAGAGCTACAAGAAGAAATAGACAGTAAAACAATAATAGTGGGAGATCTTAACCTTACACTCTCAGAATTAGATAAATCAAACCACAAAATAAATAAGAAAGAAGTCAAAAAGGTAAATAGAATACTAGAAAAGTTAGATATGATAGATCTCTGGAGAAAATGTAATGGAGACAGAAAGGAATACACTTTCTTTTCAGCAATTCATGGAACCTATACAAAAATTGACCATATATTAGGACATAAAAACCTCAAAATCAAATGCAGTAAGGCAGAAATAGTAAATGCTTCCTTTTCAGACCACGATGCAATGAAAATTACATTCAACAAAAAACTAGGGGGAAGTAGACCAAAAAATAATTGGAAACTAAATAATCTCATACTAAAGAATGATTGGGTGAAACAGCAAATCATAGACATAATTAATAACTTTACCCAAGAAAATGATAATAATAAGACATCATACCAAAATGTATGGGATGCAGCCAAAGTGGTAATAAGGGGAAATTTCATATCTCTAGAGGCCTATTTGTATAAAATAGAGAAAGAGAAGGTCAATGAATTGGGTTTGCAACTAAAAATGTTAGAAAAGGAACAAATTAAAAACCCCCAGTCAAACACTAAACTTGAAATTCTAAAAATAAAAGGAAAGATCAATAAAACTGAAAGTAAAAAAAAAACTATTGAATTAATTAATAAAACTAAAAGTTGGTTCTATGAAAAAGCCAACAAAATAGACAAACCCTTAGTAAATCTGATTAAAAAAAGGAAAGAGGAAAATCAAATTGTTAGTCTTAAAAATGAAAAGGGAGAACTCGCCACTAACGAAGAGGAAATTAGAGCAATAATGAGGAGTTACTTTGCCCAACTTTATGCCAATAAATTCGACAACTTAAATGAAATAGAAAAATACCTCCAAAAATATAGCTTGCTCAAACTAACAGAGGAAGAAGTAATATCCTAAACAGTCCCATCTCAGAAAAAGAAATAGAACAAACTATCAATCAACTCCCTAAGATAAAATCCCCAGGACCAGATGGATTTACATCTGAATCCTATAAAACATTTAAAGATCAATTAACTCCAATGCTAAATAAACTATTTGAAAAAATAGGGATTGAAGGAGTACTACCAAACTCCTTTTATGACACAAAAATGGTACTAATACCTAAATCAGGTAGGCTGAAAACAGAGAAAGAAAATTATAGACCAATCTCCCTAATGAATATTGATGCTAAAATCTTAAATAAAATATTAACAAAAATATTACAGAAAATCATCACCAGGATAATACACTATCACCAAGTAGGATTTATACCAGGAATGCAGGGCTGGTTCAATATTAGGAAAACTATTAGCATAATTGACTATATCAATAACCAAACAAACAAAAACCATATGATCATCTCAATAGATGCAGAAAAAGCATTTGATAAAATCCAACATCCATTCCTAATAAAAACACTTGAGAGCATAGGAATAAATGGACTTTTCCTTAAAATAGTCAGGAGCATATATTTAAAACCATCAGTAAGCATCATATGCAATAGGGAAAAACTGGAACCTTTCCCAGTAAGATCTGGAGTGAAGCAAGGTTGCCCTCTATCACCATTATTATTTAATATTGTATTAGAAACACTAGCCTCAGCAATAAGAGTTGAGAAAGATATTAAAGGAATTAGAGTAGGCAATGAAGAAACCAAACTATCACTCTTTGCAGATGATATGATGGTATACCTAGAAAACCCCAGAGATTCTGCTAAAAAGCTATTAGAAATAATTCATAATTTTAGCAATGTAGCTGGCTACAAAATAAATCCCCATAAATCCTCAGCATTTTTATACATTACCAACAAAACCCAACAGCAAGAGATACAAAGAGAAATTCCATTCAGAATAACTGTTGATACCATAAAATATTTGGGAATCTATCTACCAAAGGAAAGTCACAAATTATATGAGCAAAATTATAAAAAAGTCTCCACACAAATAAAGTCAGACTTAAATAATTGGAAAAATATTAAGTGCTCTTGGATCGGCCGAGCGAACATAATAAAGATGACAATACTCCCTAAACTAATCTATTTATTTAGTGCTATATCAACAGACATCCAAGAAAATATTTTAATGATCTAGAAAAAATAGCAACAAAATTCATATGGAACAATAAAAAGTCAAGAATCTCAAGGCAATTAATGAAAAAAAAAATCAAATGAAGGTGACCTATCTGTATCTGATCTAAAATTATATTATAAAGCAGCAGTCACCAAAACCATTTGGTATTGGCTAAGAAATAGATTAGTGGATCAGTGGAAAAGGTTAGGTTCACAAGACAGAATAGTCAACTATAGCAATCTAGTGTTTGACAAACCCAAAGATTCTAACTTTTGGGATAAGAATTCATTATTTGATAAAAACTACTGGGATAATTGAAAATTAGTATGGCAGAAATTAGGCATGGACCCACACTTAACACCATATACCAAGATAAGATCAAAATGGGTCCTTGACCTAGTCATAAGAACGAGATTATAAATAAATTAGAGGAACATAGAATAGTTTATCTCTCAGACTTGTGGAGGAGAAAGAAATTTGTGACCAAAGATGAACTAGAGACCATTACTGATCACAAAATAGAAAATTTTGATTACATCAAATTCAAAAGCCTTTGTACAAGCAAAACTAATGCAAACAAGATTAGAAGAGAAGCAACAAACTGGGAAAACATCTTCACAGTTAAAGGTTCTGATAAAGGCCTCATTTCCAAAATATATAGAGAACTGACTCAAATTTATAAGAAATCAAGCCATTCTCCAATTGATAAATGGTCAAAGGATATGAACAGACAATTTTTAGAGGATGAAATTGAAACTATTACCACTCATATGAGTGTTCCAAATCATTATTGATCAGAGAAATGCAAATTAAGACAACTCTGAGATACCACTACACACCTGTCAGATTGGCTAAGATGACAGGAAAAAATAATGATGAATGTTGGAGGGGATGCGGGAAAACTGGGATACTACTGCATTGTTGGTGGAGTGGTGAACGAATCCAACAATTCTGGAGAGCAATCTGGAATTATGCCCAAAAAATTATCAAATTGTGCATACCCTTTGATCCAGCAGTGTTTCTATTGGGCTTATTTCCCAAAGAAATACTAAAGAAGGGAAAGGGACCTGTATGTGCCCAAATGTTTATAGCAGCCCTATTTGTAGTGGCTAGAAACTGGAAAATGAATGGATGCCCATCAATTGGAGAATGGCTGGGTAAATTGTGGTATATGAATGTTATGGAATATTATTGCTCTGTAAGAAATGACCAGCAGGCTGAATACAGAGAGGACTGGCGAGACTTACATGAACTGATGCTAAGTGAAATGAGCAGAACCAGGAGATCATTATACACTTCGACAACGATATTGTATGAGGACATATTTTGATGGAAGTGGATTTCTTTGACAAAGATACCTGAGTTTCAATTGATAAATGACGGACAAAAGCAGCTACACCCAAAGAAAGAACACTGGGAAATGAATGTGAACTATCTGCACTTTTGTTTTTCTTCCTGGGTTATTTATACCTTCAGAATCCAGTTCTCCCTATGCAACAAGAGAACTGTTTGGTTTTGCAAACGTATATTGTATCTAGGATATACTGCAACATATCCAACATATAAAGGACTGCTTGCCATCTAGGGAAAGGGGTGGAGGGAGGGAGGCGAAAAAATCGGAATAGAAACGAGTGCAAGGGATAATGTTGTAAAAAAAAAATTACCCTGGCATGGATTCTGTCAATATACAGTAATTATTAAATAAAAATAAAAAAAATTTCTTCTCAGTTTTGTTGGGTGGGTGATTCCTTTTTTGTAATTGTAGCTCTCCAGAGTATCATATTCTAAGATCTCCAATCCTTTAAAGTAGTAGCTACTAAATCGTATGTCACCCTGACTTGAATTGTTTCTTTCTGGTTTCTTGCTATCTTTTCTTCTTGAATTGGGACTTCTGGAATTTAGCTATGAAATTCTTGTGAGTTTTCACTTAGGGATGTCTTTCAGGAAGTGACTAAGTGGATTATTTTAATTTCCATTTTACCTTTCATTTTCAGAATATCAGGGTAGTTTTTCTTGATAATTATTTTGAAAGAGGAAGTATAAATTCTTTTTGTATTATGACCTTTGGGTAGTCCAATAATTTTTAAATTAACTCCTGCTCTATTTTTTTTTTTTAGATAATTTGTTTTTCCAATGAGATGATTCACACTGTCCTTCTTTTTTTCATTCTATTGGTTTTGTGTTATTACCTTGTTACTTCTTGATTTCTTATTGTGTGGAATGGGTGCTACACCACCTCTCCCAAATTAACTAATCAGAGACATCTTCAGGTACAAAGAGAGAGCATTTATTTAATCTTTGCAGGAGACCTGGAGCCATCCCAAATCCCATCATGTGGTCCTGAATCTGATCAGCTGGAAGTAGGACCGCTGGTTAAATAGGAACGACCCAAGCCTTTTCATTGAATAGACCAAAAGACCATCCCTGACCAATGGTCACCAACATTGACTGCTTCCTATAGGTCACTGTTACTTCCAGTAACTTCACTAACTTCCTGCATCCCACGGTTCAAGGCATGGGAATAGGAATCATGGGATTTAGAGAAATACTTCATTGAATCAGTTCCATTCATTATAAAATCATCACCTTCCTTTTGCTCATTTCTAATTTTTAGTGTTTTCTTCAGTGAGCTTTTGTACCTTCTTTTATTTTTGATCAATTGTAATTTTTTAAGAATTTTTTGTTTGTTTGTTTTTTGTGTCACCCCTTCCATTTAGCCAATTTTGCTTTTTAAGGCATTTTCTTCATTGGCTTTGTACCTTTTTTTTTTTTTTTTTTTTTTTTTTAACCATTTGTTCTAGTCTGTTTTTTTTTTTTTAAGTAGTCATTTTCTTCAGTATTGATTTGTGAATCTTTTACCAAGAAGCTGATTTTGTTTTGATGATTTTCTTGCATCACTCTCACTCTCATTTCTTTTCCCCAATTTATCCTTTCTTCTCTCACTTAATTTTTAGTATCCTGAGTCCTTTCATGGCTATGACTAAATTTAATTTTTCTTGTGGACTTTGGATGTAGGTACTTTGATTCTGTTATCTTCTTCTGAATGTGTGTTTTGACCATTTTTATTACCATGATAGCTTTCTATGGTTAGGATTTTTTATTTATGTTGTTTACTCATTTTCCCATCCTATTGCTTGCCTTTTATCTTTTTGATAAAATAGGGCTCTATTAACTGCATGGAGTATGCAATAGCCCATACTTCCAGGGTTTGATACAATTGTTTTCTGAGATACTTTTCTATACTTCTAAGATGGTAAACTCTAAGGAGACATGTGTTTATTTTTCTCTTGATCTGTGATCTAGTCTATGAGTGACCTCAAGCATTCTTTTCTGCCCTGCTTCAATGTGGCTGCAGGCTAAAACTTGAACTATTCTTAATCACTTGTCACCCAAGTCTGAGACCTAGATCCCATTATGAGTAGGGCAAGAGAATCTGTCTTCAGAACTAACAATGAGATATCTACAATCTGCTTCTGACTATTTGTTCAACCCTTTATGTTCTGTGGGCTAAGAAACCTGGAAGATGCTACTGTTGTTTTTTCAGGGTCTCCCAAGACCTGATCCTTGTTTTGTTAGACTGGTGCTGTGTTCCCACTTTCATCCAGATGGGACAGACTTTACCTGTTGAACTTTTAAGCTGTCTTTGGTAACTATGAGCTGAGTAATCTAGAAACTCTCACTAGATTTTCTCATTTAGTAGCTCCATTGCTACCTCTTGTTTCACTGGATCCTGGTATCACTGGCAAGGCCAAAGCTGGATTGAGCTACATTATCACCCTGGTGCAATAAAATTTTTCTGCTGACCTTCTAAGTTGTCTTTGCATGGGAAATTGTTTCATTCCATTTTTGCATATTTTGCCTCTCTAAAATTTGTTGAAAGTCAATGTTTAAAAGTATTTGGAAGGATTTAGAGTTGAACTCAAATGAATCCCTGCCTTTTTGCAGTCTTGTTTGTTTCATCCTTATTCTGTTAGCTTTTTTGTTCCTCTTTTAACACTTGTCCTAGTCTATTTTAAAATGTTATTTTTAAAATATATATATATGTATATATATATATATATATATATATATATATATATATATATATATATATATATATATATATATATGACAGAATAACAGAAAGAAAAAAAATATATATATGACCATATAATGGTGACAAGGAAGATCAAAACATACACTCAGAAGAAGATAATCAAGTCAAAGTTTCTATATCCAAAACCTTCAAGAAAAATATGAATATATATACACATGTGTATATATATTCATATTTTTCTTTTTTTTTTAAGTTTTTTTATTTAATAATTACATTATATTGACACTCATTTCAGTTCCGATTTTTTTCCCCTCCCTCCCTCCACCCCCTCCCCTAGATGGCAAGCAGTCCTTTATATGTTGGATATGTTGCAGTATATCCTAGATACAATATATGTTTGCAGAACCGAACAGTTCTCTTGTTGCGTAGGGAGAATTGGATTCAGAAGGTATAAATAATCCGGGAAGAAAAACAAAAATGCAGATAGTTCACATTCGTTTCCCAGTGTTCTTTCTTTGGGTGTAGCTGCTTTTGTCCGTCATTTATCAATTGAAACTCAGGTCTCTTTGTCAAAGAAATCCACTTCCATCAAAATATGTCCTCATACAATATCGTTGTCGAAGTGTATAATGATCTCCTGGTTCTGCTCATTTCACTTAGCATCAGTTCATGAAGGTCTCTCCAAGCCTCTCTGTATTCATCCTGCTGGTCATTTCTTACAGAACAATAATATTCCATAACATTCATATACCACAATTTACCCAGCCATTCTCCAATTGATGGGCATCCATTCATTTTCCAGTTTCTAGCCACTACAAACAGGGCTGCTACAAACATTTTGGCACATACAGGTCCCTTTCCCTTCTTTAGTATTTCTTTGGGATATAAGCCCAATAGAAACACTGCTGGATCAAAGGATATGCACATTTTGATAATTTTTTGGGCATAATTCCAGATTGCTCTCCAGAATGGTTGGATTCGTTCACAACTCCACCAACAATGCATTAGTGTCCCAGTTTTCCCGCATCCCCTCCAACATTCATCATTATTTTTTCCTGTCATCTTAGCCAATCTGACAGGTGTGTAGTGGTATCTCAGAGTTGTCTTAATTTGCATTTCTCTGATCAATAATGATTTGGAACACTCTTTCATATGAGTGGTAATAGTTTCAATCTCATCCTCTGAAAATTGTCTGTTCATATCCTTTGACCATTTATCAATTGGAGAATGGCTTGATTTCTTATAAATTTGAGTCAGTTCTCTATATATTTTGGAAATGAGGCCTTTATCAGAACCTTTAACTGTGAAAATGTTTTCCCAGTTTGTTGCTTCCCTTCTAATCTTGTTTGCATTAGTTTTATTTGTACAAAGGCTTTTTAATTTGATGTAATCGAAATTTTCTATTCTGTGATCAGTAATGGTCTCTAGTTCATCTTTGGTCACAAATTTCTTTCTCCTCCACAAGTCTGAGAGATAAACTATTCTATGTTCCTCTAATTTATTTATAGTCTCGTTCTTTATGCCTAGGTCATAGACCCATTTTGATCTTATCTTGGTATATGGTGTTAAGTGTGGGTCCATGCCTAATTTCTGCCATACTAATTTCCAATTATCCCAGCAGTTTTTATCAAATATTGAATTCTTTTCCCAGAAGTTAGGGGCTTTGGGTTTGTCAAACACTAGATTGCTATAATTGACTATTCTGTCTTGTGAGCCTAGCCTTTTCCACTGATCCACTAATCTATTTCTTAGCCAATACCAAATGGTTTTGGTGACTGCTGCTTTATAATATAATTTTAGATCAGGTACAGCTAGGCCACCTTCATTTGATTTTTTTTTCATTAGTTCCCTTGAGATTCTCGACTTTTTATTGTTCCATATGAATTTTGTTGTTATTTTTTCTAGATCAATAAAATATTTTCTTGGAAGTCTGATTGGTATAGCACTAAATAAATAGATTAGTTTAGGGAGTATTGTCATCTTTATTATGTTCGCTCGGCCAATCCAAGAGCACTTAATATTTTTCCAATTATTTAAGTCTGACTTTATTTGTGTGGAGACTTTTTTATAATTTTGCTCATATAATTCCTGACTTTCCTTTGGTAGATAGATTCCCAAATATTTTATGGTATCAACAGTTATTCTGAATGGAATTTCTCTTTGTATCTCTTGCTGTTGGGTTTTGTTGTGATGTATAAAAATGCTGAGGATTTATGGGGATTTATTTTGTAGCCAGCTACTTTGCTAAAATTATGAATTATTTCCAATAGCTTTTTGGTAGAATCTCTGGGGTTCTCTAGGTATACCATCATATCATCTGCAAAGAGTGATAGTTTGGTTTCCTCATTGCCTACTCTAATTCCTTTTATATCTTTCTCGACTCTTATTGCCGAGGCTAGTGTTTCTAATACGATATTAAATAATAATGGTGATAGTGGGCAACCTTGCTTCACTCCAGATCTTACTGGGAAAGGTTCCAGTTTTTCCCCATTGCATATGATGCTTACTGATGGTTTTAAATATATGCTCCTGACTATTTTAAGGAAAAGTCCATTTATTCCTATGCTCTCAAGTGTTTTTATTAGGAATGGATGTTGGATTTTATCAAATGCTTTTTCTGCATCTATTGAGATGATCATGTGGTTTTTGTTTGTTTGGTTATTGATATAGTCAATTATGCTAATAGTTTTCCTAATATTGAACCAGCCCTGCATTCCTGGTATAAATCCTACTTGGTCATAGTGTATTATCCTGGTGACAATTTTCTGTAATCTTTTTGCTAATATTTTATTTAAGATTTTAGCATCAATATTCATTAGGGAGATTGGTCTATAATTTTCTTTCTCTGTTTTCAGCCTACCTGGTTTAGGTATCAGTACCATATCTGTGTCATAAAAGGAGTTTGGTAGGACTCCTTCAATCCCTATTTTTTCAAATAGTTTATATAACATTGGAGTTAATTGTTCTTTAAATGTTTGGTAGAATTCACATGTAAATCCATCTGGTCCTGGGGATTTTTTCTTAGGGAGTTGATTGATAGTTTGTTCTATTTCTTTTTCTGAGATGGGACTGTTTAGGATATTTACTTCTTCCTCTGTTAGTTTGGGCAAGCTGTATTTTTGGAGGTATTTTTCTATTTCATTTTAGTTGTCAAATTTATTGGCATAAAGTTGGGCAAAGTAACTCATAATTATTGCTCTAATTTCCTCTTCGTTAGTGGTGAGTTCTCCCTTTTCATTTTTAAGACTAACAATTTGATTTTCCTCTTTCCTTTTTTTAATCAGATTTACTAAGGGTTTGTCTATTTTGTTGGTTTTTTCATAGAACCAACTCTTAGTTTTATTAATCAATTCAATTGTTTTTTTACTTTCAATTTTATTGATCTCACCTTTTACTTTTAGAATTTCAAGTTTAGTGTTTGACTGGGGGTTTTTAATTTGTTCCTTTTCTAGCATTTTTAATTGCAAACCCAATTCATTGACCTTCTCTTTCTCTATTTTATACAAATAGGCCTCTAGAGATATGAAATTTCCCCTTATTACCGCTTTGGCTGCATCCCATACATTTTGGTATGATGTCTCATTATTATCGTTTTCTTGGGTGAAGTTATTAATTATGTCTATGATTTGCTGTTTTACCCAATCATTCTTTAGTATGAGATTATTTAGTTTCCAATTATTTTTTGGTCTACTTCCCCCTGCTTTTTTGTTGAATGTAATTTTCATTGCATCGTGGTCTGAAAAGGATGCATTTATTATTTCTGCCTTACTACATTTGAGTTTGAGGTTTTTATGTCCTAATATATGGTCAATTTTTGTATAGGTTCCATGAACTGCTGAAAAGAAAGTGTATTCCTTTCTGTCTCCATTACATTTTCTCCAGAGATCTATCATATCTAGCTTTTCTAGTATTCTGTTTACCTCTTTAACTTCTTTCTTATTTATTTTCTGGTTTGATTTATCTAATTCTGAGAGTGCAAGGTTAAGATCTCCCACTATTATAGTTTTACTGTCTATTTCTTCTTGCAGCTCTCTTAGTTTCTCTTTTAAGAATTTAGATGCTACCCCACTTGGTGCATATATGTTTAATATAGATAGTGCTTCATTGTCCATGCTACCCTTTAGCAAGATATAGTGTCCTTCCTTATCTCTTTTAATTAGGTCAATTTTTGCTTTAGCTTGATCTGAGATCAGGATGGCTACCCCTGCTTTTTTGACTTCACCTGAAGCATAGTAGATTTTGCTCCAACCTTTTACCTTTAACCTGCATGTATCTCCCCGCTTCAGGTGTGTTTCCTGTAAACAACATATTGTAGGATTCTGGCTTTTAATCCATTCTGCTAACCGCTTCCTCTTTATGGGGGAGTTTACCCCGTTCACATTCATGGTTAGAATGACCAATTCTGTATTACTTGCCATCTTGTTAACCCCGGTTTATGCTTTCCTCCCTTCTTTCCCCTTTCCCCCCCTTCCAAGTATTAAGCTTGTGAGCACCCCTTGTTTCTCACAGCCCTCCCTTTTTAGTGTCCCTCCCCCCGCCTTAGAGTTCCTCCCCCTATCTTACCCCTTTCCCTCCCAGTTCCCGTATTCCCTTCCGCTTAGCTTATTCCTTCCCTTTCCACTTTTCCCTTCTCACTTTTCAATGAGATGGGAGAAGTTTCACCATAGATTGAATATGTCTTAAGATTTTTCACTTAAAGCCAATTCTGAAGGCAGTAAGATACCCACTATATTCATCCCCCTCCATTCTTTCTCTCAGATATAATAGGTTTCCTATGCCTCTTCATGAGATGTACTACCCCCACTTTACCCTTTTTCTGGTACAATGTCCTTTCCACATCAATTTCTAGAACAAGGTATACATGTATTCTTTATGCATCTATATAGTCAAAATATAGTTCCCAAGATTAATCTTTACCTTTTTAGATTTCTCTTGAGTTCTATATTTGTAGATCAAACTTTTTGTTAAGTTCTGGTTTTTTCATCAGAAATAGATGAAATTCGCTTACTTCGTTGAATGTCCATCTTCTTCCCTGGAAAAAGATGCTCATTCTCGCTGGGTAAGTTATTTTTGGTTGCATACCAAGTTCCTTAGCCTTTAGGAATATCATATTCCAGGCCCTTCGATCTTTTAATGTGGATGCTGCCAGATCCTGGGTGATCCTTATTGTGGCTCCTTGATACTTGAATTGGGTTTTTCTAGCCGCTTGCAATATTTTTTCTTTCATCTGAGGGTTCTGGCATTTGGCCACTATATTCCTTGGTGTTTTGATTTTAGGATCCCTTTCAGTGGGTGATCGATGAATCCTTTCAATGTTTATTTTTTCCTCTGTTCCTATGACTTCTGGGCAGTTCTCTTTGATAATTTCCTGGAAGACAGTGTCCAGGCTCTTTTTTTCATCATGTTTTTCTGGGAGTCCAATGATTCTCAGATTGTCTCTCCTGGATCTGTTTTCCAGGTCTGTTGTCTTCCCCAGAAGGTATTTCACATTTTTCTCCATTGTTTGATTTTTTTGGATTTGCTTGACTGATTCTTCTTGTCTCCTCGAGTCATTCAATTCCACTTGTTCAATTCTGATTTTCAGTGAAGTATTCTCTTCACTCACTTTTTTAAAATCTTTCTCTAATTGTCCAATTGAGTTCTTTTGTTCTGTGGAATTTTTTTCCATTTCGCCAATTTTGTTTTCCAGTTCACTAATCCTATTTTTCAAGGATTTTACTTCTTTATCCACTCTCTCTTTAACTGACTTCTCCAGGCTCTTTTGCCAAGCCTCCCTCTCCTTTTCCCAAGCTTCCTTCTCCTTTTGCCAAGCCTCACTCTGCTTTCCCCATTTTTCTTCTAGCTCCCTTGTGAGAGCCTTTTTAATCACTTCTATGAGGTTCATCTGTGCTGAGGAACAGACGATCTCCTCCTTTGGGGAATCACCTGGGGACTGCCTGTTTTTAGTCTCCTCAGGATTTAGAGTCTGCTCTCTATCTGTATAGAAGCTGTCAAGGGTTAAAGTCCTCTTCAGCTTCTTGCTCATTCTGTCTATTAATCAGAGACAAACTACCAAAGAAAAACAGAAAAAACTGGAGTCTTTCTTTGGGGGGGGGGGGCTGGGTGTGTTATCGAGCTTCCTCTACAGACTGCAGGTGGCAGCAGTGAGGCACTAGCAGGACTGTGCTGCGCCTGCGCTCTGAGATCCCAAAGCGTGCTGAGTCACTGAGGGGGGGGAAGGGGGGGCGGCCAGGTCCTGAGAGACTCCAGCTGTTTGCGGTTGTGTTCTTCAGCCCCGGTGTTTTTAACTTCTCTGCTGGGCTGTTGACTTGCTGCAGGTTCCAAACCTGTAGCGAAGCTCTCCCCGCAGAGACAGCTGCGATCACTCCCCACCCCCTCTCCAGTCTGTTCCCGTGCTCTCACTGCCACTGCCCGCCGCCTGCGCCCGATCTAAAACCGCCCCAGCCCTCCAGTAAAGACAGACCTTTCTTGGCGGATCTCAAGGATGGCTTCTCTTGGTAACTATTTGTGGGTTTTTTTCAGTCAAGCATTGATTCAGAGGCTTGTAATGAAGTGGATAGTGAGAGAAAGCGCGGAGCTTATGCAACTGTGAGCCTCCTCTCCGCCATCTTAACCGGAAGATATATTCATATTTTTCTTGGAGGTTTGGATGATGGACAGAATCAGCTACACCCAGAGAAGGAACATTGGGAAATGTATGTGGACTGCTTGCATTTTTGTTTTTCTTCCCAGGTTATTTTTACCCTCCTGAATCCAATTCTTCCTGTGAACAAGAGAATTGTACAATTCTGCACACATATATTGTATCTAGGATATACTATAACATATTTAACATGTATAAGACTGCCTTCCATCTAGGGGAGGGAATGGAGGGAGGGAAGAGAAAAGTCAGAACAGAAGTGAGGGCAAGGGATAGGGTTGTAAAAAATTACCATGCATATGTTCTGTCAATAAAAAGTTATAATTAAAAAAAGAAAAAGAAACAGTAACTGAAAAAAGAAATCTAAATCTGTATTGTTGATCTGCATACATTATTTTTGTTTTTCTTTTTGATATTATGACTGTTCTTGCACTAAATATTTCAGGTAGTTTTCCTTTTGTTTTTACATCTGCTGAATTCTTTCAAGAAAGAGAAAAGTTCCTACTAATATATCTTGTGAAGCATTTTTTTGAAAGGAGTTGAAGATGAAGTTCTGTTTCAAACCCTGTCATACACATTACCAGATTAGATTTATTTTGACCAATTTTAAAGCAACTCAGTGGATTTAGGCATATTGACATTTCTATAGTGATGATAAATCACATCATTTTACTTTTCAATAGACTATACTACAAGCAATAAGGGGGAAAAGTTGCAATGGAGAGGCAAGGTGATATTTTTTTTCCAGTATTATTTACTCTTGAGAAATGTATGGCTCAGGTTAGCTTTGTTATTTTAACATTATCTTTATAGGGGGAAAAATACAGGTGCTGTTTAGTTTTGGACATCTTAATCTAAGGGGAAAAAAATCCCCCCAGCCTTCCACAAAGTACATCCATACTTAAATTTAGCGCCTATTTTTTTTTTTTTGGTCTTTTCTCATAATCAAAGCAGTTGTCCATATACTTTGCTGTAAGGAAAATAAATCTATGATTTAGGTATGGAATACTATCTATTTTGATGAAAATTCAATTGTTTATTCTTTTATCTATTTCATATTTTTTACATTTCTAAATTATTATAGTCTTAGAATTTTCAGTGGTTGAAAATTTTCAGCTTTTTATCATTTCTTTTCTATTTTCACATAGGAAATATAAGAAAGCTCTTCCAATTCTTAATTTCATATTAATTAGCTGTGACATTGATATTCACAGGATTCAACTTTATAAAAAAACATGTATTTCTATTTCTGTTTTTAAATAGTTTTCACTCTCTGAGCAATATGTTATAAATGCTATAAAGATTTTTTTTTAATCTCCATCCTGATATATTTTCAAAAGGAGCTCTCATCTTTTCAAATTCCATTTCTTTATCTACCTTTACAATATTCACCACCAAAATAAAACAATTCATAACTTTTTTTATATTTCAAAAAGTCCATTGTTATAATATCCTCTGTGTAACTATGGGTAATTTATCTAACCTCCGGGTGATTTAGGCAACACTTTAAGATTTAAAAAGTGGAGAAATTTCCCTTTTATACTATAAATCTATATTATTGTTCCCCAAACAAAAACCACACCAAAAGCCACCCTTCCCTAACTATAAAACAGTAGGAAAAAAAAAAAAGAAAATGTACTTGTCAGATTGACTTTTATTTTATTTTTTATTAGGTAATGCCATGGTTACTCAGTAAGCTCTCTTTCATTTTCTTCCATTTATGTTATCTTTCATGAGGCATTTTTTTGAAGAAATGAGCCAACCCAATTAGTTCCTTGTCATCTTCTGAAGCCCTATTTAAAATTAAACTCTGATAAAGTTTTTTGGATGACCTTGGTTAAAGCATACTTTCTTCTTTTCCCAATAGGTAGAATATTCAATGAATTATAAACAAGGATATATTAAATAGAAACTGTAATTTCTGAGAAGAATCCATGCAGCTTAGTATGGAACACATTATCATCAGTAGAAATTTCCAAGTCTTGCTAATTAAAGACAATTATCTACTTTCTTTCTTTTATCCTCATTAGACAGAGACAATTAAATGATATGCCTGGAAAAAGAAGATGCAACACTGTTATCTAGAATAGGATTAACATGATTGTGTTCCAAAGAAAATATGTTGACGCACAAATATAGATGATTAAGGGGAAGGCACTTACAGAAACTATTTCTGTGATTACTGTGGTCCTATAAGTTTCCTTATTAAGGTCAATAAGCTCTCTCAGTAAATCCTGTCTTTAATGAGCACAGTTCAATGGCTAGGCCAGATCACCAGATCTCGCTCAACATTTTGTGGGTAATTACCTTTAAAAAGAAAAGAGGAAGAAACTGACTCCAAACCTGGAAACTTCTTTTCCCAAAGCTGTAGTCTGCTGCTGACTGACTACAATTTTTATAGATATAACCTAAAGTATGTCCTATTTGTTTGGTCAATCAGAAGATATAACATCATCTGTTTTCATCCAAATGTCTAATTCTGTACCTCATGATCACCTTAAATTGATCAATAGCTTATTATACATATTATACATATATTATATATGTATAATATGTATAATATACATAATATGTATGATACATATTATAGAGGGATTTCAAGAAAAGCCTTTAACATTTAGGATATACTATTAATTGATTTGTTCAATGGAAGTACATGAGCCTTTTTTGATTTACACTGATGAAATGGGTTTGGAACATGCCCTCTTATATTAGGATAAAGGCTACTAGCTTTTGGATCAACTATGAGTTTGTGTCATTAATCATCCCATATTCTGTTAAACGCCTGAGTAATTTTTGCTATGATAAATAGTTTCTAACTGACATTGCTCCTATAAAAAAGTAGTGGCAAGAGAACTTAAGTAACTTTTTTCTTTCTGCAACCTAATCTGTTGATTTTAAAGGAAAATTCAACCATATTTACCTTCATTTGCCTTCATTTTCTTCACTCACAACACCACATTACACATTTCCATAACTTTGAATGAATAATACTTCATGACTAAATCCTTTTCACTTCTTTCTTTTAAAAATCCCTACTTTCCTTTCAATATCCAGACCATTTGCCAGCTTCTAGATGTAGCCTGTCTTGACAGCCTCCCATCACTATTAGTGGTAGCTCCTTCAAACTCAGCTGATATTATGAATGCTTGCTCCTCCAGTTAGATGAAAAACTCTTTTGAATCAGACTATTTGATTTCTGCCTTAATGTTCTTCACTATGCTAGTCATGATAAAGCCTAAGAGCAATTACATTTGCAAGAATTGCAATTGTGGTAAATTAGAAACTTGGACCAGTAGTAGGGAGTTAAAAATAAATGTTACATTTGGAGTCAGGAGGGAGAAGTTTGAATCTCACATAATTACTTACTAGTTATATGACTTTTGGTAAGTTAATTAAACTGTTGTCTCTTATTCCTTATATAAAAACAGAGATAACACCAATTTCATAAGATTATTGTCAATAAATGCAACATAAAGTTTGGTATTGTTAGTTATTCACTATCACATATGCATAGGATCTTTGAAAATAAAAATATAAATTTAATAAATAATTCAACTATCCCGATGGTTGCATGATTTCATCAACGTGAATACTCTTTCCAATAATCCAAACTACAATCCATATATGCCTGCTCATATTGTATGCTTCTTATTGGTGTTCTATCATAAATTCAAAGTCATCTAAAGGCCTTATTGACACTCTTTGGGTTCATGAGTGAGTTCTTTCTGTGTCCTTTACTGTTCAAATAAATCTTTTATATTTGAAATCTTTCCTATCTAAATGCAGTTAAGGACAATACCTGGAGGAAGTGACAGTTAATAAAATTTCCAAGTTTCACCTAGGAAGAAAGAAGAGGGAATGAGGATAACAAAATGGTTCTAAAAAGTATATCTGAATAATTAATGTCCAGACACAGTTTTTCTTAGAGAATGGCTAAGTAATGGGGGACATACCAGATTTAACTTCCTTTGCTCATGTGTCATTTCTGACTAAAGTCCAAGTAAAAATAACATACTCAAAGTCAAAGAGGAAAGTGTGATCCTAACTAATTGCCTAACTCCCATGCTATTGTATATTTGAGGTGAATAATACTCATGACTATGAAGTTATTAAGAAACTTGCATATACTACTTTGTGACAAATACATATAGTAGAGAAAGAAAAATCAGCATGTATATTTGAGAGTAATAATAAATATGGAAGATGGGAGTGTCATAGAGAGGGAGACATATGTAATAGATAAGTAGTTTCTTAAGCTATGTTCTTTCTTTATCTTTCTCTGTATAACAAATATTTATATGGTTTAAGGTGATTTATTTTGTGGGTAAAGTATTTTAAAAGAAGATGTATTTTGAACCCTCACAAAGATTTTGAAAAGAGAATAAAAAGTAATAAAGTAGCTATAAGAGAAAGAGACTGAACTCAAAAGGAAAAAGAAAAGAATGCTAGTTAGAGCTGCAATGATGACTCTAGATATTCCATTGTGAGACCAATCTTTGAATCCACATACATTGGGCTTTAATATTTTTCCTGTGGTCATAAAAAGTCAGAGTTCTCTCTCTACTAGTAACAAGGTAAGTACCATAGGTTTCTAAATTGCTCCTATCTACTATGGTACTCTAATGATGTGGTGATACAACTTCTAGGGAAAATATAGCAATAACCCCAAAGTCACCTGGCCTTGGGAATGACATAGAACTGCCTATTGGTCAGTGATAACAGAGTTTCTGAGACTAATTAACAACAATAATGATGTGCTTAAAGTTGACACAGGTGCAGAACAAATTGAATGTTCACCACCTGATATAGTATAAGTTTTAGGTCTAAAAACACACCTCTTTAAAGTTCTCCTAGTGAACTCTGGTCGAATTATGATATTGCACCTGGCACAAATTCAGAATCAGAACACTCCTTCACTCTACCTCTAAACCGTAAAGTTAGCATATTAATAACTTGAAGTGCTGATTTATCAAACTTTTTACCTATAAATGTATATATTATTGTCCCTGATCTTGGCTAAAATCTTTTGGTATTTAGCCTGCTGTTAGTAGCATAATAAGTATTTGCTCTCTAACTTGTAGACAAAGTGAATTTACAAGTTCTTTTTCCCATACTGGTGAACCCAACCTGGGGACCCTAATATTGTTGTGGTAGCTTATACCTCAACAATAATAGAGCCATATACTGAGAATTATGTGACTTAGACTAGTTTTTTTTTTTTTCATTTTCTTAATTAGGAAAAGATTGAAGGAAAATCGATCATATGACTCCATATTAGATTGTACAATATTATATAAACTCTTGGGAACCTTGAATCACTAGGGAATAGAGAGAGCTTCTAGAATAAAATAAGTAACATGCTGCTAAGTAGTAGCAGCAGTTGAAAACAGAGAGCAACATCAATGTCATTACCCTCTGGCATCCAGTGAAGAGGAGAAAATGGAAGATAGTGAAAGTTATTAGAAAGACAGGCAAGTTCCCTGGTCATAAAAACTTATCTTCTGAGTCCTGATGTTCTAATATTTAGGGAGTACCTTTGAGTGGTATGGAACATAAAATTAATCAACCCTTTAGAACAGGAGTGAGGAAACCTTTGTTGTTTTTGCTGTTGTTGGTTTACATTCAATATCCATAGTTCTTTTTCTGGTGTAGGATTGTTTTGGATTACTGAAACACAGAGAAGAATGACTTTCATTAATGAGCATCATTACATTGGTATTCCTGGTTCTTCTGGTTTCAAGTAACATCAGTTCATGTAACTCTTTCCAGATCTTTTTCAAATCAACTTGTTCATCATTTTATAGAAAAATAATATTCCATTTTCTTCTGATATCACAACTTGTTCAATGATTCCCCAAATGATGGGCCACTAATAACTTTCCCATTCTTTGGTACTCAAAAATTGTTGCTACAAATATTTTTTTTTCACATGGGGTTCCTTTTCCCTTCTTTATGATTACCTTTTTTTTTTTTGGCAGTGTACACTAATGTGGTGCTTTTTTATTTTCAGAGCTCTATGACATTAACTCATTCTCCATCAAAAAACAAATCAGTAATACCATCTTCCTGCCAAAATGGAAAATGCTGCTTTTGATAAAAGAGATATGATTACCTTTTTTTAATTAAAGTTTTTTTTTAATTTTCAAAACATATGCATAGATAATTTTCAACATTCACCCTTCCAAAACATTGGGCTACAATTTCTTTCTCTCTTCCTTTTCCTCTGACCCCTTTCAAGAGATGGGAAGTAATCCAATATATGTTAAACATATTCAATTCTTCTATGCATATTTTCAGAGTTATCATACTGAACAAGAAAAATGAGGTCAAAAAGGGAAAAAAATGAGAAAGAAAACAAAATGCAAGCAAACTACAACAAAAAGAGTGAAAATATTCTGTTGTGATCCACACTGAGTCCCACACTGACAACTATGGATATTGAATGTCAACCAACAACAGTCCTCTCTCTGAGTGCAGATGGTTCTCTTCATCACAAGACCATTGTAACTGACATGAATCACTTCTCACTTGAAAAGAGCCACAGTCATCAGAATTGATTATTCTGTAATTGTGCTATTGCTATCTACATTGTTCTCCTGGTTCTATTCACTTTGATTAGCATCAGTTCATATAAGTCTCTCAGGCCTCTCTGAAATCATCCTGCTGATTAATTTTATCAAACACTATTTCATAACATTCATATTCCATACCTTATTCAGCCATTTTCCAACGGATGAGCATCAAATGAGTTTGTATTTTCTTGCCACTACAAAAGAGCTGCTAAAACATTTTTGCACATGTGGGTTCTTTTCCCTTGGAATGAACTCTTTGGGATACTGGTCCCGTACAGATACTGCTGGATCAAAGGGTATGCACAGCTTGAAAGTCCTCTGGGCATAGTTCCTAATTGGTTCGATCAATTCACAACTCCAACAGCAATGTTAACTGTATTCCAGTTTTCCCACATTCCCTCCAACATTCATCATCTTTTCTTGTCATCTTCGCCAATCTGAGAGGTGTGTAGTGGTATCTCAGAGTTGTATTAATTTGCATTTTTTCTGGTCAATAGTGACTTGGAGCATTTTTTTCAAATAATTAGATATGGTTTTAATTTCTTCATATGAAAATTGTTTATATACTTTTGACTATGTGTAAATTTGAGAATGGCTTGTATTTTTATAAATTCAAATCTATTATCTATATATTTTAGAAATGAGTTATCAGAACCCTTGAGTTTAATTGTTTTCCTAGTTTACTTTGTTTTTTCTAATGTTATCTGCATTGGTTTTATTTGTTAAAAAAAAAAAAAAGTTTGTAATTTAATATAATAAAATTATCCATAATTAACTCTGATTCTTCTTTGGCAATAATTTATTGCCAAATATTTCGTCTTCATATATCCAAGAAGTAGACTATTCTTTCTTCTTCTAATCTGTTTATAGTATCAGTGTTTATGTTTACATCATGAATGCATTTCAAATTTATCTTTGTTGAGTGTATTTAGGTTTGAATCAATACCTAGTTTCTGCCACACTAATTTCTAATTTCCCCAACAATTTATGTCAAATAGTTAAGTTCTTATTCTAGCAGTGGGGACTTGGCATTCATCAAACACTAAATTATTATAATCAGTGAGTATTGTGTCTTGTGAACCTAACCTATTCCACTGATTGACTATTATATTTCTAAAGCCAATCACAAATGGTTTTAATGATCACTATTTAATAATATAGTTTTTGGTCTAGCTCAGCTAAGCCACCTTCATTTGCAGTTTTTCATTAGTTCCTTTGAAATTCTTGATGTTTTGTTATTTCAGATGGACTTTATTATTATTTTTTCTACCTCTGTGAAGTAATTTCTTATAAGTTTGAATGGTATGGCCCTGAATAAGTAGATGAATTTAAATAGAAATGTCATTTTTATCATATTAGCTCATATTATCCATGCACACTTCACATTCTTCCAATTGATTAGATCTGCCTTTTTTTGCATAGAAACTTTTTAAATTGTGTTCAATTAAACATAATTTAATTCCTTTAATTTATTTTTCTTCTCTTATTGCCATATTAAGTAGTAATAGTGAGCGTGGGCAAACTTGTTTCCCCCCTGATCTTACTGGGAATGGTTCTAGTTTATCCTCATTACAAAAAGTGCTTGCTGATGATTTTAAATAGATGCTACTGATCATTTTAAAGAAAGCACCATCTATTTCTATGCTCTCTGATGTTTTTTTAATAGGAATAGGTGTTGGATTTTATCAAATGCTTTTTTCTGCAACTTTTGAGATAATCATATGATTTTTGTTAGTTTGGTTATTGATATGCTGAATTATGCTAAAAGTTTTCCTAATATTGAACCAGTCCTGAATTAATATTATAAATACTACTTGGTAATGTTGTATTATTCTAGGGACAACATGTGATAATCTTTTTGCTAATATTTTATTTAAGAACTTCCCATCAATATTCATTAGAAAAATTGGCCTATAATTTTCTTTCTCTGTTTTGACCTTACCTGGTTTAGGTATTAGTATCATATGTGTATCATAAAATCAATTTGGTAAGACTCCTTCTTTCCCTATTTTTCCAAATACTTTGTATAGGAATGGAATTAATTGTTCCTTAAATATTTGTTAAAATTCACATGTGAATCCACTTGGCTCTGGAGATTTGTTCTTAGGGAGTTGATTAGTACCTTGTTCAATTTTTTTATCTAAAATAGGACTATTTAAATAATTCATTTACTCCTCTCTTAATCTGAGCAATCTATAACTTGGTAAGTATCCATTTCACTTACATTACCAAATTTGTTGGCATACTATTTAGCAAAATAATTCCTAATTATTGCTCTAATTTCCACTTCATTGTGGAAAATTCATCCTTTTCATTTTTGATATTAACAATTTCATATTCTTTCCTTTTTCTAAACAAATTAACCAAAGATTTATCTATTTTGTTTTTGCTTTTTTTTTTGTAAAAAAAAAAATAAAAATCTTAGGTTTGTTTATTAGTTCAATAGTTTTCTTACTTTCAATTTTATTAATGTCCCCTTTTATTTTTAGAATTTTTAATTTGATATTTAATTTGTTCTTTTTCTAGCTTTTTTTTAGTTGAATGCCAAATTTATTGGGCTTCTTTTTCTCTATTTTATGTAAGTGAATATCTAGAGATGTAAAACTTCCCCTAAGAACTGCTTTGGATGCATCCCATAAATTTTAGTATGTTTTCTCATTATTGCCATTCTGTTGGATGAAATTGTCAATTGTGACAATGACTTCTTGTTTTACACAGTCATTCTTTGGGATAAGATTATTTATTTCTATTAATTTGGAGTGTATTACATGTAATTTTATTGCATCATGATCTGAAAAAACGCATTTACTATTTCTGCCTCTTTGAATTGATTTTGAGGTTTTTATACCCTAATACATGACCAATTTTTGTATAGATTCCATGTATTGCCAAGAAAAAGTGTATATTCATTTCTGGTTCCATTCAATTTTCTCCAGAGGACTATCATATCTAACTTAAGGTTGAGATCCTCCACTAATATAGTTTTGCTGTCTATTTCTTCTTGCAGCTCTCTTAACTTCTCAACTAGAAACATGGATGCTATACCACTTGGTGCATATATGTTTAGTATTGATATTACTTCATTATCCATGGTACCCTTTAGCAAGATGTAGTTTCATTCTTATTCTATTTTAATTAAATCCATTTTTGTTTTTGTTTTATCTGAGATAAAGATCACAACCCCTGCTTTTGTTTTTAATTTCAGCTGAAGCTTAATAGATTCTGCTCCAGCCTTTTACTTTTACTCTGTATGTATCATTGTGCTTTAAATGTGTTTCTTGTAAATAACATATTGTAGGATGCTGGCTTTTAATCCAGTCTGTTATCTACTTTCTTTTTTTATAGGAGAATTTAACTCATTCACAATCACAAATAAAATTACTTATTCTGCATTTTCTGCCATCTTATTTTCCCCGTTATACTTTTCTCTTTCTCCTATCTCTCCCTCACCAATATTTTGCTTCTGACCACCACTTCTCTCAAATAGCCTTTCCCTTTTATAGCCCCTCCTCACTTTCCCCTTCTAATTCAATTCTCTTTCCTTTCCCCTTTCTCCTCCTACTTCTCTATAGGATGAAACAAGTTTTTATATTAAACTAAATGTGTCTGATATTATCTTTTCCATCCAAATCTGATGAGATTAACTTCCCTACAACGTTCACCCCCTCCCTTTTTTTCCTCAACTAAAACAGGTCTTTTTTTTCCCCACTTCATGTGATATAATTTACCTCATTTTATCCCCCTTCTTTCATCTTTCAGTACAGTCTTCCACACCATCTGTTTATATCCCCATAGTAAAGTCAAATTATACCTATACTTTCTAAGTATACTCCTAACAAATATACAATTCTCAAGAGTTAAATATGTCATCTTCCAATATAGGCATGTAAACATTTTAACCTTTAAAAACAGTTTTTTTTTTTCCTTCCTTATTTAAATTTTTATGCTTCTCTTGAGTTCTGTTCAAAATGTTCAGCTCTGGTCTTTTCATCAAAAATAAATAATACTCACTTACTTCATTGCATGTCCATTTTTTCACCTCAAAGAAAATGAATAATTTTGATGGATAGTTAATTCTTGGCTGCAGTTCAAGTCCTTTGCTACTCCCTCTCCCCATTTCCATTTCAGAAATTCTGTTTTTCTAGTTGATTTTCATATTGCCAGCACTATTCTTTAAGCAGTGATTTTCTTCAGATAATTTCTGTGTTTTGTTTTTTAGAGCTTTCATTTCCTTTCCCTATTTTTCTTCTAACTCTCTTTTAAGATCCTTTTTGAATTCTTCCGAGAGCCTTGTGAGATAGAGAACCATTTACGTCACTCTTTGTGATTTCATCTAGAGATGTCTTCAGTGTCCTCAGGATTGGAGGTCTGTTCTTCTCTGTCTCCCTAAAAGCTATCTATGGCAAGAGCTCTTTTTGCTTTTTTTGCTCATTTTTAAAGGTTGAAATCTGCTCTTAGGTAAAAGAGGGGATTATCTCAAGCTTCCTTTATGGGAAATAGTGTCTTCACACTGTCCTGAGGCTAGGACTGCCAGCTTCCTACCTGCATTTGGTGGACATGGACAGGAGCCATTTTATGCTGGCATTCAGGCTCACTATATGCCTTTTGCTTTTATGTTGGAAGTATCACAGCTAGTCTACCAATCCAGGCTTGTGAAATAATATAGAGTAATCAATGATGCTGTGTTTTGGCTGAGAGCCTCCTGCTATATTTCTGTACCCCACAGATATCACTTCAGCATGGATCCCTCCACTATACTTGTGGTTGGATGCCTATCAATCCCCCAACTTGCATGATTGAAACTGACCTTTTCTGATATTCTTTCAAAATATCTTCTCTGAAATCTGTTACACTCCAAAAATGTGGGGATTCTGTCATTCCAAAACTCATTCAGAATTTTGATCTGGTGTTGAGCTGAAGGAAGACAGAAAAAGCTCAAAGACCTGACTACTCTCTGCCATCTTGGCTTTGCCCCCTGTTCACTCTCTTGCATGTCTCTCATGTCTTTTCTTATTTTTCTACTGCCTCTCATATTTGCCTTTTAAAGTCTTTTCTGAGCACTTCCAAGAAGCCTTTTTAGGCTTGAGATTAACTAATTCTATCACTTTTTCAGATTTTCTCTGGGGATATTTTATTCTTGTCTGTTAGTTTTTGAATTTTCCCTGTCACCACAAAACTTTCTCTGCTCAAGGTTCCTTTCTGTTTCTTTTTTTTTTTTCTTTTGGTATTTTCTCTTTTCATTTTTTAGTTGTATGTTTTGGCTCTGCTTTGGGGGCAAAAGGGGTACTGCCCCAAGCCTCGGGTGCATCTCTGAGTTTTGGCTTTGAGCACAGGGTCCCTTGTGTTTTCAAGGGGTAACTTTGCCTGCTCTTTCTAGGAAACAGCCTAATTTCCCATAATTTGGCTTCTGAGTTGGAACAGCAGGCTGTCCCACTGGTCTTATCCTATACTGAACCAGGAAGAAGGGTCTCAGTTGCTGATCTGCTGTGATTAAGGCCTTCTCCCTGACTTTCAGAGTCTGTCTGTGCTAGGCTGAACACAGCTCAGTGTTTCATACCAGTGAAACTGATCTTTTTTTGAAGTTTTTCTGATCTATCTTGAACTGCAAAGTAGTTTCATTCTGTCAGATTGTTCAGAGGTTTGGTTTCATGTGCTTTTTGACAGAAAGTAAGAGAGCTGGAGCATTTTCCTAGCTTCATTTTGCCATTTTGGCTCCACATCCAGAAGAGTTCCTTTAACTCACTTAAAATCTTCTCTAAAAATTTGGATAATATACACTAGCCTTCTAGTAAAAAGAAATACAGTAATAGGTCATTCATGCCTCTTCAAGTGATGTAATTTACACATTCTGCCTCACCTTTCTTCTTTTCTCTGAAAAAAAAACTTTTTTTTTTAAATCTTAAACAAGTTTTTTTCTTAACTCAATAAAGTCAAATTTGCCTAGCTGTATATATGTTTAGTATTGATATTAATTCATTTCCTTTCTATATTTTTAGTAAGATGTAATTTACTACTTTTTTTGTTTTAATTAAATCTATTTTTGTTTTGCTTTGTCTGAGATGAGTATGGTTCCTCCCCCATTTCTTTTACTTCAGCCAAAGTGTAATGTGTATTGTTCCAGCCTTCTATTTTTACTCTTTGTGTGTATCTCTGCTTCAATTTTTTTTTTTAAAACAAATAACATATATTTAGGATTTTTTAATCCACTCCCTTATCTGCATCTATATTATGGAAGAGTTTATCCTATTCACTTTCATACTTATGATTACTAATTCCATATTTCCCTCCTTATTTGTCCCATTTATTTTTTTTTCCTCTCTTCTTTCACCCTTCCCAACTCACCAGTGTTTTGTTTCTGACAACTGCTTCCTTCAACCTGCTCTCCCTTCTATCATCCCCATTTTTCTTTTCTGTTTCCCCTCTTAATTCTTGATCGGATAAGATAGTTTTCATTATTCACTTAAATTTATGTTATTATCTCTTTGAGCTATGTCTGAAGAGAGTACAGTTTAAATAAATATAATAACCTTTTTTTATTTCCTTCTACTGTAATAGGTCATTCATGTATCTTCAAGTGACATAATTTACACTGTTCAGACTCATCTTTCTTCTTATCTCAGAAAAAAAAAAAAGTTTTTTGTTTTTTTTTTACTCCTTAACAAATTTTTTCTTAACTCAATAAAGTTAAATTTGCCCCACATCTTCTGTTTAAATTTATTCCTTTTAACTATCCTAATAGAGATATGGTTGTTAAGAGTTCTAAGTTTCATTTTACCATAAAGGGTTATAAACCATTTATCTTTATCAAATTATTGAATACCATATTCATTTATTTCTTTTTTATTTTCATTCTCCTTGTTATCCTTCTCATTAATCCTATATTGGATGATCCAATTTTATGTTCAACTACATTCTTTTCATCAGGAAAGTTTGAAAGTTGCCTATTTCTTTGAAAATCATTCTTTTACCCTAGAAGAATTATGCTTTCCTTTGCTAAATAATTGATTCCTGTTTTATTCAAGGATCAGTGATCAGTGGATTCTTTGAATGATTATTTTACTCTCTAGTTCTAAGATATTAGAACATATTTTCCATGATAATTTCTTTAACGGTGTTTTTCTATCTTTTTATTTTTTTTCATTTCTTTTTTTTTTGCTTTTTGGAATATCATATTCTAAGTTCTCTCATTTTTTAATATAGAAACTGCTAAGTCTTTTGTCATCCTGATTGGGAATCTTTGATTTTTAAATTATTTTCTTCTTACTGTTCGCAGTATTTTTCCTTCAACCTGACAGTTTTAAAATTTGACTACAATACTTGGAGTTTTCATTTTGGTAAGGTCATCATTGAATTCTTTCAATGAATATTTTGTTCTCTGGCTCAAGAATATTGGGGAGGTTGTCAAGGATTTTTTTTTTTTCATTTTATCATGGCTTTTGGCAGTCTTATAATCATTTAATTATCTCTCTTATAGCTATTGTTTTCTAATGAGCTCTTTTACCTTTTTATTTTCATTCTTTTGATTTTGTAAGCCTGGTTCTTGATATTGCATAGGCTCATTAACTTCTACTTTTTAAGTAGTTTTAATTCTAATTTTTCATAACATATTTTCTTTAATCAACTTCTGTAAGTCATTTTCCATTTGGCCAGTTCTACTTTTAAAGTTTTATTGTTTTTGTTGTTGCTTTGTTTTCAGTGTATTTCTTTTCTTATTTTATTATTTTTCATGGCATGAAAAATTGTTTCATTTTAATTTTTTAATGTATTCTATTATTCTGAAATTATTTTAGAGACTCGATTTTTGAAGGGAAAATGGGGAAAGTTCAGGCAACTTTCTGGCTTCTCCTTCCCTGCCATCTTGATCTTGTGAACAAATGCAGTAGAATGTCAAGGATGCAAGCCTCATCATAACAAGTTGATGAGAGATTGGAAAGTAAAAAAAAAATGGGAGCAGTAGGTAAATATATTTTTTAAATTTTATAATGATGGAGATGAGAGAAATATTGAATGGTATAAATTATTAGGGAGAGTGTTTTGTAGTTGTGGAAGGGATCTGAGACAGCAAATGAGAAAATGATCTATCAAAGTACAGATAGTAGTGAGTTTTTTTTTTAATAATGGAAACAGAAAAATCCAGGTTAGTGAAAAATCAGGAAGATTCTTTTGTGTCCTGAAGAAACAGAGAGAGATTTATCTAAAATGGAAGAGGGGAGTATAAGGAGTTCATGTCAGATGGCCTAAGTACTGGTCCATATGTCAAAAGTAAGGTTATTGTCTAAAAATGTGTGGCTGGGATTTGAAATAATCTTGATAAGAAAAGAGCACAATATTATTTGATTCTCACCAAAGAGAATGAGATATGTTGGTGATTATTTTAAGTATCTGTAAATGTATTGCTAAGAAACAGCAAGATTCTTTTTCGGGTGGGTATGGGGGTGTTTTGGGTTTTGTTTTGTTTTTTGATGAGGCAATTGGGTTTAAATTGATTTCAAATCTGGGATCAGACACACAGTATTTACTAGCTGTGTGATCTTAGTATGATTTTTTTTGTAAGAAAAATAAATTGATTCTGGTATCTTGTCACTTCTATAGAAAGAAGAAAGAGAGAAAATGAAAGAAAGAAAGAAAGAAAGAAAGAAAGAAAGAAAGAAAGAAAGAAAGAAAGAAAGAAAGAAAGAAAGAAAGAAAGAAAGAAAGAAAGAAGGAAGGAAAGAATTTTCACTTTTGTGGACTATACATTCTCTTCCTGGCCATATGAAATGAGCCTTGAAAAGGGAACTGATTGAAGTACATGAGGATGAAAAAAAAATTCTCAGCAGAGTCAGGTTTCAATTAAAGTGAGAAAGTAGAAAGAATATTTGTAGCAAAAATTAAGGATGCAAAGCAATTGTTGGTGGATACAATATATGTTTCAACAGATGAAATAAACAGTACTGAAATAGGTCTCAAGAGAAATAAATCTGGGTTTTGAAAGGCATGACAGTTCAGGAGGAAATTGAGGGAGTTGAATGTTGACCTATATAAATGGAAGATTTATGTACTTTATATAATCATGAGTTCCAATCTGGATATTGGAACTAATATTATAGTGGCTAGATTATTGAGTTTGGAATCAGGGTGACTCAGAGTCAAATTTGACCAATATTAGTATCATAGAAAGGCTGACATAAGCTGGAAAAAAATCAGCTAACCATGAGGTGGAATAAGTGCTACTTCAGTTTGACATGTCTGTTATCCTTTATGATGTTCACTGGGTAAACCCAGAACACTTCTGCTGTGACAGAAAACACAGGACAGTCTCATAGTGATTTGTACCCACATCAAAATGATTTGTGCATTATACAGTTTTTCTAATAATTAGTTGATGTATAAATGCTTGTCAAAAGACTTTGAAATAAGTAAACTTACTCCTCAAGATCAAAACTGGTATTGAATATGCATTCAAAATTCTGAACAAATGTAGAAATGGAAAAGTTTTGAAAATAGAGGTTTTTTTTTTCTTTGCTTTCATTCTGTGAGTATGAACATACTTCTATAGTACCAGGGTTATTATTGGAGTATAGGTTTCATATTGAATCTGACTGCAGAGGTTGAAAACCTGGAGTTTATAAATTAATTTCAGGTAACAATAAAGTTAAATGGGAAAATGTTAGCATAACCACTTTCCTTTACAATCATCTGTATTTTGAGTTATGAATTTCAAATTATTTTCTGAGAATGGGGCAATAGCTTTTGATAGACTGCCAAACCAATTAGTAATCAAAGAAACATTAGACACCTGAGTTTAGAGACCAAACAGGTTGAAAATATATCTTAGGACCACTTTTGAATAATTAACCATTCCTTGGGAAAATTTTTGATTGTGCCAATAATCTATCTTTTAAAATCACTTTCATTTATTTTATTTTCCAATAACAGGATATCAAATTGAGAAGGTCCGTATATGACCCAAGTAGTTTGCTGAAGTTGACTAAAAAGATAATGAACAGTAACTGAACATTTGTGAAAAGTGAGAGAATATAATTGCGGTTTTTATGCATTTCTGTCACATAGATTAGAAAGGGAAAGGAGTGAAGACTACTTAGATGATTACTTTTTTAATAATAACTTTTTATTTTTAAAATATTTGCAAAGAAGTTTCTCTATTGGCCCTGTATTGCAAAGAGATTATAAAAAGGGAAAAAGACCCACATGTGCAAAAATGTTTCTAGCAGCCCTTTTTGGAGTGACAAGGAACAGGAAAGTGAATGAATGCCTAACAGTTGGGGAATGAGTGAATAAGTTATGGTATGTGAATGTTATGGAATATCATTGTTCTATAGGAAACAAGCAGCAGGATGATTTTGGAAAGACATGGAGAGACTTGCATGAACTGATGCTGGATGAAGTGAGTGGAGCCAAGAGACAATTGTGCACAGAAATGGCAATGTTATACAATGATCAATTCTGTTGGACATAGCTCTTCCCAATAGTGAGATGATTCAAGTCATATACAATGATCTTGTAATGGAGAGAGCTATATGCATCCAGAGAGAGGACTGCAGGTATTGAGTGTGGATCACAACATGATTTTCACTTTTTATCTTTGCTTGCAATGTTTTTCTTTCTCATTTTTTCTTTTTGATCTGATTTTTTTTCTTGTGCAGCGTGATAATTATGTAAATATCTATAGAAAGTTGTACCTGTTTAAAATACTGTAGATTACTTGCTGCCTAAGAAGGGGATGGAGGGAAAGGAGGGAGAAAAAAATTGGAACCAAGGTTTTCCAGGAATGAATGTTGAAAACTATCTATGCATGTGTTTTGAAAATAAAAAGCTTTTATAAAAAAAAACAAAGAAACAAAAAACAAAATATATGCTAAGGTAATTTTTAAAAATTCACTCCTGCAAAACACAAAGATAAATGTACCCATACTGTGTCCCTAACAAGAAAGTTGGGATTATTAAATGAAATAATGCATGTGAAAATACTTGAAAATCAATGACAATCATATTAATTTATGGATACTAATTGTAATTAATACTTTAGTTATGTAGCAAATGCACTTTTTGTTATATAATTTAAATCTACAATAAGTCCATTAAAATTCCAAACATGCATTTCCAAGATGGACAAGGATATGTTTTCACCTCAATTAATATTCAGATCTAAGCCATGGTATTAATATAATATATTAAGTAAAATCTCATAGCATTTTAGTACACACATGTGTTATTTGGTTTTTATTTAGTAGTTGTATGCTCATCATATTAAGAATAATATATTAGGTAATTCAGGAAACAGCATTCACCTACAATTCTCTTTTCAAATATCTTCTCTTCTTAATATGCAATATGATTTATCTAAGTAAGCAAAACTAGAACACCTGCTGTTATCCAGTAATTAATGTTGGCTGGCCAAGAAATGACTTATCTTTAAGTAAGCTTCAAAATTTTTCCATGTTATGTATAAAAAGAACAATTTGCCTTTCATTTTACTTATATCAATTTAAATAATAAATCACAGGTTCTTCACTGCAATACAACTTAGAAGCATTATCTCATTTAATAGCTTTCATCTTTCTGATGTTCTCTATAATGGATATCACTGTACACTAATGACTTTGCAAGAAACTAAAGAAGATACATGATTATCTATGGAATTCTTTCTCTATCCTAGGAAATACAATATGGATTTATCAGTTTGGTAGTTTCTCTTAACACATATGGATTATGGACATTAAAATTCTTTTAAAATATATCATCATTGTTATCTATTTTTAAGTGGCATCCCAAAATTATACATATATTGCTGTATTGTTCTTTGTAAAACTGGATTGTGGGCCAGACTAGACAGTGTTTGTCTGGGAATAGCACAGCCACATCCATGAAAGTATTTAATTTTTAAAGCTATTATGAAAAGAGCCAAAGAATAATAGATTTCATTCATTTTATTCATCAAATATTAATAGTCATTTCTAAGAACAACATCAAAAATAAAATATTGTATCCTTACGTTCCTTTTTTTAATCAGAATCACCAAAGACTCAATAGAAATAGACAAGAGCATATTGAACAAAAGAATGAAATAAATGTAAATGACTCGGAACCCTATGGTTTCAGGAGATCAAGAAGTATTAATTTGCAACAACGTTTTAATAATTTTAATGTGATATATGCATTGAATACATAAAATGATTATTAAATCTATTTTGAGCAGAATACTGTGCTTTATAACAAATTGTGTGATTTTTGAATCAAAAAAGCTAGAGAGTCCTTGAAAGGATACAGTTTGCCTGTTATGTTATATGTTGAATAAAGATGTGTATGTTTGTATACAACTATATATATGTTAGAAAGGGAAGGACATAAGCATATATTATCTACTATCTTTCAGATAGTACACTGAACACTTGTAAAAATATTAATAGTTTAATCATATTTATTAATTTTAATAATAGTAGTAGTTACTAATTATGGATTACTTATTATGTGTCAGGAACTCCACTAAATGTTTTATAATTACTATCTTATATGATTCTCATGACAAGCTTGGGAGGTAGGTACTATGATAATCTACATTTTATAGAAGAGGAAATCGAAGCAGGCAAAGTTCAGTGACTTGCACAGAGTCACACAGCTAGAAAAGGTCTGAGGTCAGATTTGAACTTGGGTTTTCCTTACTCTCAGGACAATGTTTTATCAACTATATCATCTAACAGATATTTGTGAATTATATATACTATGAATCTAAATTGCTTAATATCTGTTTTGCCTGTAAAATACTGTAAGATTTATGTAACAAAATTAGTTTGGAAATAGTTTACTGGGGATAATGTAAATATAATTTTTTGAAGTTTATCTTCTAGTCATAATTACCAAAAGAGGGCTTTATTTTAATTTTTTGGAAAAGAAAAAATTATTAGGTACCCAGATTTTAAAAATAATTTTCAAATATGTATATATATGTTTATCATTCATTTCAGTCTCCCTGTACTTCACAGTAACACAGTCTTTAAAATTATATTTGGCTTTGCAACACTTTCTTATTTGTTCTATTCCAACCATTGATTTAAAAGGATAAAAAAAAAAATCATGCCTACTTTTTTCACCAAACTTCATGATGTTTTACCATACTTCCATAATTGTTAATAACCTAGTCCTGCTTCACATTACTTGTCACTCACAGAAATCACCTAATATAAAATAAGTAATGAGGAAACAAAATAATCACTCTTTGCAGATAATATGATAGTGTACTTGGAGAATCTCAGAGTATCAATTAAAACACTACAAGAAACAATTAACAGTTTTATTAAAATGTCAGCATACAAAATAAATAATTCCACATAAATCATTAGCATGTTGGGGCAGCTAGATGGCACAGTGGATAGAGCACCAGCCCTGAAGTCAGGAGGATCAGAGTTCAAATTCATCCTCAGTTACTTAATACTTCCTAGCTCTGTGATCCTGGGAAGTCACTTAACCACAATTGCCTCAGCAAAAAAAAAAAAAAAAAAATCAGCATTTCTATATTTTACCTGACACCTTATAGCAAGATAAGGTCAAAATGAATTCATGATTTAGGCAGAGTGATACTATAAACAAATTAGGAGAACAAGGATTAGTCTACATCTGAGATCTGTGGAAAAGAAAGAAATTTGTAGCCAAAAAGGAACAAAAGTACATTATGGAATGCAAAGTGGATAGTTTTGATGATATTAAGTTAAAATTTTTGTATAAACAAAATTAATGCAGACAAGATTAGAAAGGAAGCAGAAAACTGGAAAAAATACATTCAAGGATTCTGATAAAAGACTCATTTCTAAAATATATAGAGAATTGACTCAAATTTATAAGAATACAAGGCATTCTCCAATTGATAAATGGTCAAAAAAAAGTTTCTAGATAAAGAAATCAAAATCATTTTTAGTCATAAATTTTTTTCTAAATCACTATTGAGCAGAGAAATGAAAATTAAGACAATTCAGATGTATCACTACATGCCTTTCAGATTACATAAGATGACAAGAAAAGATTATGCTAATGTTGGAGGGGAAGTGGGAAGTCTGGGACCCTAATATATTGTTGGAGGTGTTGTGAACTGACCCACCATTCTAGAGAGCACTTAGAAACCATGCCCAAAGCGTTATTGAACTGCACATCCCTGTGATGCAGCAGTGTCTCTATTGGGCCTGTATCTAAAAAAAGATCATCAAAAAGGGAAAAGCATCCACATGTGCAAAAGAACTTTAGAAGCCCTTTTTGTAGTGACAAGGAATTATAAACTGAGTGGAGGCTTATTAGTTGGAAAATGGCTGAATAAGTTATGGTATATGAATGTTATGGAATATTATTGTTCTGTAAGAAATGACCAGCAGGATGATTTCAGAGAGGCCTGAGAGAATTAGATGGACTAATGCTAAGTGAAATGAGTGGAACCAGGAAATCATTCTACACTGCAACAACCAAACTATAAAATGATCAATTCTGATGAACATGGCTCTTTTCAACAATGAGGTGATTTAGGACAATGCCAATAGGACAATGATGGAGAAAACTGTCTGCATACAGAAAGAGGATTGTGGAAACTGAAAACATAGATCCTAACACAGTATTTTCACCGTTGTTGTTTGCTTGCATTTTGTCTTCTTTCTCATTTTTTTCTTTTTGATGTGATTTTTCTTGTGTAGCATAATAATTATGGAAATATATATGAATGTTTAAAATATATTGGTTTACTTGCTGTCTAGGAGAGTGTATAGAAGGAAGGAAGGCAGAAAAAAATTGGAACAAAAGGTTTTGCAAATGAAAAGCAAGGTATAGCTAGTTAAAATAGTTGTTTAAAGTAATATAGGGAGTAAATAGGATAGGAAGGTCGGCATTTTGAACTAAAGAAAGTTGACCTTCATTTAACTGTATGACAAAAACTACATGGCAATTACAGTAATCTCTTTTCTGAAAATTAAATGTTACGTATTTTGGACACTCACAAATTCAATAGGGACCTGGAATAAATAGGTATAAGATTATGTGGGTCATATGATGCCTTATTAATTAATTAATATTTCTTTTATTAATTTGTTAAATCTGAAAATAATGATTATTATGTGGTTTAATCTTCCTCTAAGAAATGTGTTGGAAAAAAAAATTATTTTCAGGACAGCTAGGTGGAACAGTGGATAGAGCAACAGCCCTGAAGTCAGGAGGACCTGAGTTCAAATCTGACCCCAGACACTTAACACTTTCTAGCTGTGACTCTGGGAAAGTCACTTTACCCAAATTCCCTCAGCAAGAAAAAAACACATATTTTCCAAATGTTAAAAATTCTAAGGTAGATAAATATGATATAGACTAGATCATTGCACCAATCAAAGTTTCTACAATGACCTTTAACTATCTTCTAGAGATACTATACATATTTATAGTATATACATTTATATTTATATGTGTGTGTATGTTTCCCATTGACAATTTACATTCAATAACCTCAAATGCCAAAATCACAATTAATCAATCAGTGAATATTTATTTATTAACTACTATATGTCAGGGACTTAACGAAGTAGTAGGGATAATGAAAGAGGACAAAAAGACAATCCCTCCCATTAAGGAAGTTAAAATTTGAGGGGGGGAAAACCTATATATGTATTTATATATTCCATAACATTCATATTCCATAACTTATTCAGCCATTCTGCAACTGATGTGCATCCACTCAGTTTCCAGGTTTTTGCCACTACAAAGAGAGCTGCCACAAACATTTTTGTACATGTGTCCCTTTCCCTCCTTTAAGATCTCTTTAGGATATAAGCCCAGTAGAAACACTGCTGAGTCAAAGAGAATGCACATTTTAATAGCCCTTAAGGCAAAGCTCCAAATTGCTCTCCAGAATGGTTGGATCAATTTGGAGCACAACCAACAATATATTAGTGTCCCAGTTTTCCCACATCCCTTCCAACATTTGTCATTATATTTTCCTGTCATCTTAGCCAAACTGAGAGGTATATAGTGGTACCTCAGAGTTTTCTTAATTTCTATCTCTCTGGTCAATAGGGATTTAGAGCACTTTTTCATATGACCAGAAGTGATTTCAATTTCTTCATATGAAAATTATCTGGTCATATCCTGTGAGCATTTATCAATTGGAGAATTGCTTGAATTCCAAGAAATTTTAGTCAAATCTATATATATTTTAGAAATGAGGCCTTTATCAGAATGCTTAAATGTAAAAATGTTTTCCCAGTTTATTGCTTCCCTTCTAATCTTGTCTGTATTGGTTTTGTTTGTACTAAAAAGTTTTTAACTTAATATAATCAAAATGATTTATTTTCTGTTTAATAATGAGCTCAAGCTATTTGGTCACAAATTCCTTTATTCTCCACAGATCTAAGAGGTAGACTATCCTTTCTACTTTTAATTTGCGTATAATATCACTCTTTATGTCTAAATCATATACACATTTCAACCTTATCTTGGTATGTGGTGTTAGGTGTGGGTCAATGACTTGTTTCATCCATAATAATTTCTAATTTTCTCAGCAGTTTTTGTCAGATAGTGAGTTCTTATCCCAAAAGCTGGAGTCTTTGGGTTTGTCAAACACTACACTACTATAGTCATTGACTATATTGTCTTGTGAACCTAAGCTATTTCATTGATTCTTAGCCAGTACCAAGTGGTTTTAATGACTGCTGCTTTATAATATATTTTTATGTCTGGCATAGTTAATCCACTTTCACTGGCACTTTTTTTCATTAATTCCCTTGAAATTTTTGAAATTTTGTTCTTCCAGTTGAACTTTGTCATTATTTTTTCTAGATCTATAAAATAATTTCTTGGGAGTTTAATTGGTATGACAATAAATAAGTAGATTAATTTAGGTAGTATGTCATTTTTATTGTATTTGCTCTTGAACATTTGATATTTTTCCAACTTATTAGATCTGACTTTATTTGTGTGGAAAGAGTTTTGTAGATGTGTTCACATAGTTCCTGACTTTTCCTTGGTAGATAGATTCCAAAATATTTTATATTATTGACAGTTATTTAAATGGAATTTCTCTTATATAATTTGCTATTTGACTTTGGTGGTAATAAATAAAAATGCTGATGATTTATGTAAATTTATTTTGTATACTAGATCTTTGCTAAACTTGTAAATTTTTTCTAGTACTTTTTTAGTTAATTCTCTAGGATCCTCTAATTATACCATCATATCATCTGCAAAGTGATCTGATCATTTATATCCTCATTACTTACTCTAATTCTTTTAATCTCTTTTTCTTCTCATTGACCAAACTAACAATTTTAACACAATACTGATTAGTGATGGTGATAATGGGCAACCTTGTTTCACTCCTGATCTTATTGGGAATGGTTCTATTTGGTCCCCACAACATATAACACTTGCATTGGTTTTAAATAGATGCTACTGCTCATTTTAAGGAAAACCCCTTTTATTCCTATGCTCTAATGTTCTTAATAGGAATAGATGTTGCATTTTGTGAAATGCTTTTTCTGCATCTATTGAGATAATCATATGATTGTTGTTAATTTTGATATTTTTATAGTCTATTATGCTAATAGTTTTCCTGATGTTGAACCAGCCCTACATTACTTGTATAAATCCTACTTGATCATGGTATATTATAATGGAGATTCCGAAAGTTGTCTCCATTTTAATACACCAGGACCAAGTAGGAATTATTGGATTAGGTATCAATACCATATCTGTGTCATTAAAGGAATTTGGTAGCACTCCTTTTCCTATAATTTCAAATAGTTTGCATAATATTTGGAATTAATTATTCTTTAAATGTTTGGTGGAATTCCCATGTAAATCCATCTGACCCTGGAGATTTTATTCTTAGATAATTGATTAATAGCTTGTTGTATTTCTTTTTTCTAAAATGAGAATATTTATGTAACTTATTTCCTTTTTTTAAACTTTTTTTTAAACTGGACAATTTATATTTCTTAGGTATTCCTCCATTTTCAGGTAGATTATCAAATTATTAACATATAGTTGGGCAAAATAACTCATAGTTATTGTACTAATTTCCTCTTCATTGGTGGAAAGTTCTCTCTTTTCATTTTCTTTCCTTATTTTTCTTTACTTTTTGTAATCAAATTAGCTAAAGGTTAATCTATTTGTTGGTTTTTTCATAAAACTGATTCTTATTTTTATTTATTAATTCATATTTTTCTTATTTTCAATTTAATTAATCTCTCCTTTTATTATCAGAATGCCAAATTTGGTATTTAATTGGGGGAGTTTAATTTGTTCTTCTTGCTTGCTTTTTCAGTTACAAGCTCAATTCATTTATCTTCTCTAACTTTGTTTTATGCAATTAAGAATCTAAATATATAAAATTTCCTCTTTAAGCACTTTGACTACTTCCCACAAATTATGATATGTTGCCTCATTATTGTCATTGTCTTGAATGAAATTATTAATTGTGGCTATGGTTTGTTGTCCCACCCACTCATTCTTTAGAATTAGATTATTTACTTTTTAATTAATTTTTGGCCTCTTTCCCCCTGACATGTAATTTTTATTGAATCATAATCTGAAAAAATACATTTACTATTTCTGCTCTTCTATATTTGATTTTGACATTTTTGTGCCCAAATACATGGTCAATTTTGTAGAGGTTCCATGAAACACTGAGGAAAAAACTATATTCTTTTCTGCCTCCATTCAATTTTCTCCAAAGCCTATCATTCCTAACTTTTCTAGTATTCTATTTACCTCCTTATCTTCTTTCTTATTTATTTTGTGGTTCAATTTATCTAGTTCAGAGACAGCAAGTTTGAGATCCACTACTAGTATAGTTTCCTGTCCAATTCTCCTTGCAGCTCTGTTAACTTCTCCTCTAAAAGTTTGAATGCTATGTCATGTAGTGCATATATGTTTAGTACTGATATTATGTCATTATCATGGTACTTTTACATAGATGTAGTTTACTTCCTTATGTCTTTTAAATAGTTCTATTTTTGTTTTTGCTTGTGTATCCAGGAGCCCAACTTCTGGGACGGTGGGGGCGATTTCAATTTGGTGCATGCTCGATGCCTATTCTGATGTGTCTACAGGGTGTGTACCTCAGACCTTTAGCCAATGAGGCAGAACTCATACCCGAAGCATCAACATCCATTCCCAAGAGTGAACTGACTGAGATCCAACCAGCCAAAGACCACAAGGGTCAAGTTTGTACAAGACTTGTCTTTACACAGACTTGTTGCCTATGCAAATAGTTCATTTTGTGCAAGGTACATGATGAAGAGTCTCAAGATTAATGCAGACTCTTGTTATTCTGTTACCTAGCATTCTTGTTGCTAGGTTCCCTAGCATTTCCCCTTTTACTACTCTTCTCCCTTTTATTAGCCTTGCTTTTCCTTTCCCAGTCCCCCTCCTACTTCCCTATAGGGTAAGACAAGCTTCTCTGTGAAGCTTAATGTGTCTAATATTCTCTCTTTCTGCCAAATCTGATAAGAGAAATTCACACAATGTTTATTCCCTCCCCTTTCCTCAATTGCAATAGGTCTTTTTTTCCTCCTCATGAGATGTAATTTACCACATTTAAACCCCATTTTTCTCTTCTTCCAGTAGAATCACTATTCTTTCTGTAGTTTTTTTTTTTTTTTTAAATCATCACAATAAAATCAGATTATATCTGTAGCTTCTAAGTATACTCCTAAAAGAGATACAGATCTCAGGAGTTAAGAATATCATCTTCCCATTAGAGATAGAAGTTTTTTAACTTTTAAAAGAAAGATGTTTTTCCTTTTTTTTTTTTCAACCTGTTTATACTTTTCTTGAGTGCTGTATTTGAAGATTCAATTTCCTATTCAACTCTGGTTTTTTCATCAGAAATCGATGAAATTCATCTGTTTCCTTGAATCCATCTTTTTCAATGAAAAGCTCAGTTTTGCTACATAGCTGATTTTTGGCTGCAATCCAAATTCTTTTGCCTTTCAGAATATCAGAGTCTATGTCTTCAGTTTTTTAAAGTAGAAATTAAAGTGGGTAATACTGATCATGGCTTCTCGATATTTGAATTGTTTCCTTCTGGTTTTCAGGAAGTCTAACAATCTTCAGATTGTCTCTCCTAGATCTATTTTCCAGTTCTGTAGTTTTTTTTTCAGTGAGGTATTTTACATTTTCTTCTTTTTTTTTCATTTTTTTGGTTTTGTTTGATTCTTAAAGTCTCATTGAGTCATTCACTTTCATTTTTTCAATTCCAATTTTTAGTGAATTATTTTCTTCAGTTAGCTTTTTAATCTCCTTTTGCATTTGGTCAACTGTACTTTTAAATGATGTATTTTGTTCATTGCCATTTTTTCTTTCATTTCACAAATTCTGTTTTTCAACAAATTGGTTTCTTTTCAATATCTATTTTATAAGGAATTATATGTTTCTTTGTTTTTTTTTTCCATTTCATCAAATCTATTTTAAGATATTTTCTTCAAATAATCCCTGCTTTTCCTTTTTCAAACTCTCTTGCCAATTTCTCTTTTCCATTCCCCATTTTTCTTCTAACTCTCTTTTAAGATCCTTTTTGGATTCTTCCAAGAAAGCCTTGTGAAATGGGGAACAACTCATATTACCTTCTGGGGCTTCATCTAGCGATGATTTATTTGCTTTTAGGACTCTAAGGATTTGAGGTTTGTTCTCTTTCTCAATGAAAAGTGTCTATGATCAGAATTCTTTGTTGATTTTTTGATCATTTTTAAAAATTAAGATCTGCTTTTAGGATAAGGGAGAGATTGTACAAACCTTCTCTACAAGTGGCAGTGGCTGCACTGGGTCACTATCTTCTGGTGCTGCATAGGCATGGCCAGGTCCTGTGAGACAGTGGCATTGTGGGATTCACTATTTGCTTTTTGTGTTTGTGTTGGATTTATTATAACTAGTCTGCTGATCTTCTGGCTTGCAACCAGGGCAGAGTAACCAGCACTGCTGTAGATTCTTTCTGGTAGATTCTCTGTCTCTCACAGCTGTGCTCAGCCTGCTTGCATTTAGCCCATCTCCCTCCATGCCTGATTGAAACAGACATTTTCTGCAGATCTTCAAAATTATCTTGTCTCCATCTGAGCCCTATCTTCTCAATAAAGTGGACTAAGTATTTTAATTTTAACTTCAGTATTTGACTTTCCAGTAAATATCCTAAATTAATTTATTCAATTATTGATTAATTTGACCTTCTTCCTGTCCACAGTACTCTCAAAATTTCTTTAGCATCATAAATTTAAAATATGGATTCTGCAGAATTCAGTTTTTAATAGTCCATTACTGAAAGTCAGACATTGATTTGGGGGTAAAAACAAACAAATAAAGAACATTTTGCCTACAGATTATTTTTTTACAAAGTAGTATCTTTTTTTTTTTAGTACATTCTCAAAATTTGTCATAGTTTTCCTTTCAAAGAGTACACATTTTTTTTCATTTCATGTATATAGTCACTATATGCAGTTATCTTTGAGACCAAGAACAAAAAATCTGAAAGTTAAAAACATTTGCTCTCTTTTTGCCAAGAAATAATAGTTTTCTATTAAAAATATTAACAGGTTGATTTTAGAAAGGTCTAGAAAGATCTGCATGAACTTATGCTAAGTGAAACAAGTAAAACCAGGAATATTGTATATGTAGTAATAGCAAGATTGTTCAATGATTAACTATGGAAGATTCTTCTCAGCTATTCAGTGATCCAGTTCAATCCCAATAAACTTTGTATACAAAATGCCATATGCATCCATATGCATAGCAAGAACTACGAAAATAAGAATGTAAATCAACACATGCTATGTTCACTTTTCCCACCCTTTTTCTTCAGCTTTTTTTCCCATCATTTTTCTCTCTTGTTCTGATTTTTATCTCCCAACATGATTCATAAAGAAATGCATTTTAAGAAAATAATGTGCATGTATAATTATAAAAAAGAAAACAATAAAAAGTAAAAAAAAATAAGATTGAATGTCACTATATACATTAAAATGACCACCTCTAATACTTTACAGAGAAGCTTTTTTAATGGACTGACAAATTCTTTAGAGCAAACTCTTAGGGGAGTCATAGGGCAAAAGGGTAAAAGTACTGAACTTAAGGTCAGAAGACTGAACAATTTTCAGGACTACAAGTATGGCTAATTCATCTAATGTCTTAAACATGCTGATTCTCAGTTTTTACATCCATTCTCTAGGGCAATTAATAGTTACAATGTCACACACAAATTATTCTCAGGAGTAAGGTGTCTTACACATTTCTAAAGTTTTATATGATGTCCTTACAAATTTATGGAGATTTACTCATCTAGTATGTCCTTTCAATTTTTTTCTCCAGTTAACATTTGCCTAATATCTTCTAAATAGGGATTAACACCCCAATATCCTTTGGACTTGTGGAATCATCTCCATAACATTAATATATGTTAAATATCCATTAGTTTTAACACATGGGTTTTTACTGAGAAAGAATAGCAAGGGAAGAAGAATAAAAACAGCCTTCTCCTTCATGTATCTTTTCACTCCCAGTTCATAAATGTGTTACATATTTTCCCTTTGCACCTTTTTTGCAAAGAGATAAATGTGGGATCAAATTTAATGTGCTTGTTATAAACCTTTCCTTTTACTAAGTTCACTTATATTTATAAAGCGTTGATGGATGAGTTATTACTTTCCATATAGGATAAGATATCAGCTAATGAGTCAATTCCTTTTTTAAGTTAACCAATTTTGATAGTTGCTCTGGGTTGTCTATTGTACCTATAGCAGATTGTGATGGATAACAATTTGAAGATCTTGGTCACTACTCTGAATTTTTGAAGTTTATTATAAGCACTCAACCATTTACTATCAAAGAAGAACTTATACAAAGATAAAGGATGAAAACACCATTCCTCATGACCACATTGCAACCAATAGGGACATAGAAGATTCTCTAAACCAGCAGCTTACAGCAGTTTTGTTTTTTTTTTTTTTTTTCCCCTTAATCATTACCAGAGAAGATAGAGGTTACATTCTCTCATTAAAGCATTTTGTATGCACTAAGCTTTAGAGCAGCAGAAAATTCAAATATGATTCATCATTATTATATTGTCAATAAGCTGACAGGAAAGTCAGAAAACTTACACATGCTTTGAAATAGGGAAGAATTTCTCAAGTACACATTTTCACAATTTACTGAAGCAGATTCACCAAGTCTCTTTTTTTTTTTTTTTTTTTGATAAAAGTTAAGAAATTGTATGCGATCACAATGACTGGAACACTCTTGATCAGTACTGTACTATGTTATTATACAAATGAGAACTATTATTTTTTGGCAAATTATATAACATTTTAATGAATGGAAAATCTTTCATAAATTGATGCCAATTTTAATTTCTTCAGTGTTCAATATTTTTCAGAGAAGTTGGTGAGTTTTGACAAGATATGCATCTACATAGCAAACCTCTGAATCCCAACACATTTTCTTTTTTTCCCTTTTTTATTTGATATTTTATTTTTTTTCAAGTTACATATAAAACAGTTTTAAAAAAATTTTTTGATATGTTGAGTTCCACATTCTCTCCTTTCCTCTGTCTACCCTCAAATGAGAAGACATAACATTGCTACATATACATTGCTATATATATACAGCACATTTCACTTTATATGAGCACATAGATTACTTTCCAGTTTTTTTTTTTCTGAGAACAATCTCATTATTCCTGAAAGAATGATAATATTTCCTCATAATCACACACACTACAAATTATTGTCATTTCCCAATTGATATGCATCCCCTCAATTTCAAACTTTTTGCACTGAAAAAAAGAGCTGCTATAAAAAAGTTAAATCTATCTCTGTCTAAATCTATATAGATATACATATTTACAGATAGGTAATTTAGCTTAAAAAAAAACTATTTTGGAATACATGCATAGTACTGTTATTGCTATGTGAAATGGTATGCATAGTTTGTAGCCCTTTGGACATAGTTCAAAACTGATCTACAAATGACTGAATCAGTTTACAATTCTACCAATAATTCTCTCAATATTTGTTATTTTCCCTCGCTGACCCATGGATGAAAGTTAGAACCTCAGAATGATTTAATTTGCATTTCCTCATTCAACACTGAGTTAAATAATGTTTATATGGCTATAAATAGCTTTATTAATTTATTCAAAAACTGTCTATAAGTTTACTTCATTTATCAATTAGGGAATATCCCTTAAATAAATTTGGCTCGGTTCCCTATATATTTGAGAAATGAAAACTCCATTAGATAAACTTGCTTCAAAATTCATTTCACTGTTATTATTGCTAATGGTATTTCCCTCCTATGCATTCTATTCTCTCTCTTTTTTTACTCAACCCTTCCTCAAAAAATATTTTGCACTTAACTAGTCTCTCCACAATATTCCCATTCTTTTATTATTGCTTCCCTTCCCTTATCCTCTTCCCCTCCTACTTTCCTATTCATAATGAATACATATATTAATTATATGATGATATTTATATGATATGATTTCTATACTCCTAATGAGTGCATATATTATTATAGCCAATTTTGATGAGAAGAAAATTTAAACAATTTAAGCCATTTCTTTTGGATAACAGTTTCACCAAGAAACTTCTCTCTCCTTATAGAAAAGTGGGAGGAGAAAGAGGAAAAGGGAAGGGGTAGGCTAGAAAGAAGTGAAAACAGAAGATTTTTGCATCAATATTCACTAGGGATATTGGTCTATAATTATCTTTCATTGTTTTTGCACTACCTTGTTTATGTATCAGGACCATATCTGTACCATAAAAAGAATTTGGTAGGATTCATTCTTTCCCTATAATTTCAAATACTACACATAGTATTGGAATTAATTGTTCTTTGAATGTTTGATAGAATTCACATGTATATCCATCTTACCCTGGAGATTTTTTTCTTTGGGAGTTAATTAATAGCTTGTTCTATTTGTTTGTCTAAAATGGGTCTATTTAAGTAATGCATTTTCTCTTCTGTTAATGTAAGCAATCTAAATTTTAGAAGTGTTCCACCATTTCACTAAGATTATCAAATTTATTGACATATAATTGGGCAAAATAACTTAATTACTGTTCGTTTCTTTTTCATTGGTAGAAAACTCTCCCCTTTCATTTTTGAGACAAACAATTTGATTTTCCTCTTTTCTTTTTCTAATTAAACTTACTAAAATTTATCTATTTTGTTATTTTTTTTTCATAAAACTAATGCACATTTATTTATTATTTCAATAGTTTTCTTACTTTCAGTTTTATTAATCTCCCTGTTTATTCTCAGAATTTTAAATTTGGTATTTAATTGATGGCTTTTAATTTGTTCTTTTTCTAGATTTTTAGTTGTAAGCCCAATGCACTGATTTTCTCTTTCTCTATTTTATGCAACTAAGCATCCAGAGATATACTTTTTTTTTCCTAAAAAATATTTTGGCTGCATCTGATAAATTTAATATGTTGTCTCATTATTGTAATCCTCCTGGATGAAGTCATTGATTGTGTCTATTATTTGTTGTCTCACCCATTCATTCTTTAGGATTGGATAACTTACTTTTCAATTAGGTTTTTCATCTATTTTCCGCTGCCCTTTTATTGCATGTGATTTTTATTGCATCGTGATCAGAGGAAAAATAAAAATCTTTTTACTAGATCACTTTTTGACTTTGTTTGATCTGACATCAGGATCACTATCCCCTCTTTTTTTTTTTTTTAACTTCATTTGAAGCATAATAGATTCTGCTCCAGCATTTTACTTTTATTCTAAATGTAGCACTCTATTTTCAATGTGTTTCTTGTAAACAACAAATGGTAGTATTCTGGCTTTTAATCCAGTCTGCTATCCACTTCCATTTTATTTATCCATCCTATTTACATTCACAATTAAAATAACTAATTCTGTATTTCCTGTTATTTTATTTACCCCAAATTATGCTTTCCTTTCTCCCTTCCTTCCTCCCCAATATTTTGCTTCTTACCACCACTTCCCTCAAACAGCTCTCCTCCTTTAAAGCCCCTCCCCTTTTCTTATGTTTTTCCCTTACTACTTTTTCCCCTTCTATAAGATATTCCCTTTCATTTTCTTTCCCCTTTCCCCTCCTACTTCATTAACTTTTGAGAAATTTCTTTGTGAAACCAAATAAGTCTGATGTTTTCTCTTTGACCAAAATCTGATGATGGTAAGATTCACATAATGTTCATCCCCTTCCCTTCTTTCCCTTAATTATCATTGACCTTCTTTGCTTCTTCATGTGATATAATTTCCCTCACTTTACTTCCATTTTCTTCCTTTTTCTGTATAATCCCCTTTCTACTTCTAGTTTCCTTTTCATATTATCACAATAAAATCAAATTATACTTGCACTCTCTAAGTATACACATAACAGACATAGTTCCCCAAGAGTTCTTTCCCTTTTTTTTTTTTATGCTTCTCTTGAATTCTGTATTTGGAGATCAATTTTTTTGTTCAACGCTGGTCTTTTCATCAGAAATAAATTCAATTCACCTGTATCATTGAATGTCCATCTTCTTCCCTAAAATATAATTCTCAAAATTATCTGGATAGTTAATTATTGGCTGAAATCCAAGTTCCTTTGCCTTTTGGAATATCAGTTTCCAGGCCCTTTGGTCCCTTAAAGTGTAAGCTGCTAAGTAATCAGGTAATCCTCATTGTGGTTCTTTGATGTTTGAATTGTTTCTTTCTGGCTGCTTGCAATATTTTTTTCCTTGATATAAAAATTTTGAAATTTTGTTATATTCCTTGGAGTTTTCATTTTGAAGTCTCTCTTAGGAGGTGATCAGTGAATTCTTTCAATGGCTACTTTCCCTTTTGTTTCTGGGACATTAGGACAGTTTTCCTTAATGATTTCCTGAAAGATGATGTCTAGGGTCTTTTTTATTCCATCACAGTTTTTAGGAAGTCCAGTAAAGATTGTCTCTCCTAGATCTATTTTCCAAGTCAGTTGTTTTTCAAGTGAGATATTTCACATTTTCTTCTATTTCTTTTCATTTTTTTTGGTTGGGTTTGACTGAATCTTGAAGTCTTATTGAGTCATTCACTTCCATTTTTTCAATTCTAATTTTACTGTATTATTTTCTTCAGTTACCCTTTTTGTATCTGGGGAATTGAAGTTTTATATGAATTGTTTTGTTCATTGTATTTTTTTTTCCATTTCACAAATTCTTTTTTACAACTGGTTTCTTTTTCATATCTCTTTTGTAATGGATTATATGCTTTTCCTATTTAATTAAATCTATTTTGTAGGGAGTTATATGCTTTTCCATTTTATCATATCTAATTTGTAAGGAGTTTTCTTCAGATAACTTCTGTTTTTCCTTTTCTATACTCTTATGCTAAGATTTCATTTCTTTTCCCTATTTTTATTCTAACTCTTTTAAGATCCTTTTTGAAATCTTACATGAAAACTTCATTAAATGGGGACCAGCTCATGTCATCCTTTGGGACTTGATATGGAGTTGATTTGCCTTTAGGAACCTCCAAGTTTGAGGTCTGTTCTCTCTCTCCATAAAAGCTGACTATGTTCATAGTTCTTTTTATTTTTTTGCTCAATTTTAAGGGTTGAAGTCTGCTTTTAAGGCAAATGGGGGTCACAGCAGTTTTAATTTGCTCTGGCATAGTTTTTCTGGCTGATTTTTGGTGCTGGGAAATCGTAGCCAGGTCCTGCATTCTTCTGGGGCTTATAGCTTACACTTTGCCTTTTGTTTTTCTTTTTGGGTACCTTTCAGCAAATCTGCCAAATTACCTGCTTGCAATCAGGACAGAGCAGCCTAAGAACCTGACAGTAGATTCCTTGGTGTGCAGAAGCAGCACTCTTAACTCCCTGGCCCAGGTTCTTGTCCAGGGCTCCCTACAGTGTAGTCTGGATTCCAGAGACTGTCCTCTTGCCCAGTTGAAACAAATCGGTTCTGAAAAATCTCGCAAAGTATCTTCTTCTGGAAATGTATTATATTCCAAATATTTGTGAGTTCTCTCACTCCAAAAGCAATTCAGAGGCTTAATCTGTTGTTGGTTTCAAAGAAGATTGGAGAAGGTCAGATAGAGATGTTTCTACTCTCCACCATCTTGGCTCTGCCCCCAAGGTGAAGAGTTTCAAATGAAATCATTGAAAAAATGCCAATGAAGGTGACCTAGCTGTAACAAATCAAAAATTATATTATAAAGCAGCAGTCATCAAAACCATTTGGTATAGGTTACAAAACAAAGTAATCAATTAGTGTTTCAGGTTAGATTCACAAGACACAATAGTCCATGATTGTAGTAATCTAGTGTTTAATTAGACCAAAGACCCCAGTTTCTGAGATAAAAACTCACTATTGGATAAAAATTACTGACAAAATTGAAAATTAGCATGACAGAAATTAGAATCTAACACCCTCTACCAAGATAATGTCAAAATGGGTGCATGATTTAGAAATAAGGAATGATACTATAAGCAAATTAGAAGAACAAAGGGTTGTCTACCTCCCATAACTGTGGAGAAAGAAATAATTTGTGGCCAAAGAAGTACTAAAATATATTATGGAATGCAAAATGGATAATTTTTATTATATTAAATTTAAAAGGTTATGTGTAATGGGCTGAGGCTTGAGTTGATGCACTGAGGTCCCAAGCACATGAGGCTAAATAGTAATTGGACCATACTCTATTAATATATAAGCTTAGAGAAAGAATGGCCCCTGCCCACTCTTTGTGCAAGTCCTGATGTGTTGTATAGGAAATGACGATTTTGGTGGGTGGAGGCAGGGGAGTGGAAAAGGAAGGGGAAGGAAAGACTGGGAGCATTTTGCTATTGCGATTGTGATGGCTTTTCAGCTCAGGTCTCTCTCTGCTAGCTAGTTTTCAGTTGCAGCTGCCCATATTGCTATCACAATCTTTTTTCACCTCTTCACTTCAATAAAGATTGAAGATTTTTCCCTTAACCTGAATTCCTGACTCCGGCTGATTAAATACGCGGTCATTACAGTTATGTGCAAATAAAATCAATGCATACAAGTTTAGAAAGAAAGCAATATACAGAGAATTTTTTTTTTTTTAATGTTCAAAGGTTCTGATAAAGGCCTCATTTCTAAAAATATATAAATAATTGACTCAAATTTATAAAAATACATGGCATTCTCCAGTTAACAAATGGCCAAAGAATATGAACAGACAATTTTCAGTGAAGAAATTAAAACTTTTCTAGTCATCCAAATAATCATTGATCAGAGAAATGCACATTTAGAAAACTCTGAGTTACCAAATCTGGCTAAGATGACTAGAAAAGACAATGACAAATGTTGTAGGGGATGTGGGAAAACTGGGACACTAATATATTGTTGGTGAACAACACCTTCTATAGAGCAATTTGGAACTATGCCCAAAGGGCTATCAATTGTACATATCCTTTGATCCAGCAGTCTCTCTGCTGAGTATGTATCCTGAAGATTGTAAAAATAGAGAGGGTCCTATATGTGCAAAAAGGTTTGTATCAGTCTTTTTTGTTGTGGTAAGAAACTGGAATCTTAGTGGATGCCTACTAGTGGGAGAATAGTTGAATAGGTTATAGTACATGAATGTTACAGAGTATTATTGTTTATAAGGAATAATCAGCAGGATGATTTCACTGAGGCCTGGAATGACTTACATGAACTAATGCTATGTATAGTAAGTAGAACTAGGAGGACATTATACACACTAACAGTAAAATTATATGATTATCTATTCTGATCGACATTGTTCTTTTCGATTGTGAGGTGATTCAATATAGTTCCAATGATCTCATGATATAATCATCTGCATGTAGAGAAAGGACCATGGAGACTGAGTGTGGAACACAACATACTATTTTCAGTTTTTTATTGTTGGTTGCTTGCATTTTGTTTTCTTTCTCATTTTTTTTCTTTTTGATTTGATTTTTCTTGTGCATCATGATGATTGAGGAAATATGGATAGAAGAATTTCACATGTTTGTTATATTTTGTTTTCTTTGCCATCTAGGGTAGGGAAAATATTTGGAACATAGAGTATTGCCTGTGTTAATGTTGAAAATTATCTGTGCACATGTTTTGAAAATAAAAGGCTTTAAAATAAACAATAAAACATATTTTGGATTACTTGCTGTCTAGGCGAGAGTGTAGGGAGAAGGGATGGAGAAAAAAAATTTTTGGAACAGAAGATTGTGCAAAGGTGAATGTTAAAAAAATATGCATGTGTTTCGAAAATTATATATATGTAAAATATTACATGAACCACAAAAAAGTTAGCAGAAACAACTCTGATTCTTCAAATCTCTCAGATTGGTTAAGATGACAGGAAAAGATAATGCTGAATGTTGGAATGAATATAGGGAAATTGGGAAACTAATAAATTTTTTGTGGAATTGTGAAACAATTCAACTATTCTGGAAAACAATTTGGAACTATGCCCAATGGTGCATAACACTATGTATACCCTTTGACCCAACAATGCCATTACTAGATCTGTATCTCAAGGAACTTTTAAATGAGGGAATTGGCCCACATGTGCATAAGTGTTTGTAGCAGTTCTTTTTGTGAAAGCAAAGAACTGAAAAATGAGTAGATCTCCATCAACTAGGAAATGGCTGAACAAGTTGTGATATGTGAAAGTAATGGAATAATATTGATATTTTAAAATGATGAGTAAGCTGTTTTTTTTTAAAGGTCTGAAAAGATTTATATGAACTGATACTGTGTGAAACAAGCAGAAACAGGAATGTATTGTATACAATAATAGCAAGAATGTATGATGATCAACTATGAAAAACTTGGTTCTTCTCAGTAGTTCAGTGATCCAAAGCAATCCCAATAGAGTTTGGACAGAAAATTCCATCTGCATCCAGGGGGGGGAAAAAAAAAAAAAAAAAAAAAACTAAGGAGCCAGAATTTAAATCAATACATGTGTTTACTTCTTTTTTTATTTTTTAATGTCTTCCATAGTTTTTCCCTTTTGATCTGATTTCCCTTTCCTAATTCACAAAGCACTATATATTAAAAATAAAATTTTAAATGCTTAAAAAAGCAAACCTTTTTTCTCCATTTCAAAATGTTGTCATTTTACTTTCATCAAAACTTGTCAGGAAAATTTTAATTTATTGCATGATGTTCCTCTGATTGTATAAAGAAAAGGATTTCAATTGGTTACATTTTGGTTCTCCTTGTTTTTCTTTTTCTTTCTTTCTTTTTTTTTTTTTTGGAAAACAATTTCTACCAATTATTTTTATCCATGAATTACATTGATTTTGTTCAACCTATTTCCATACATTTCCACTTACCATATCTATAATTTTCAAAATTCTTTCCCTCAAAAAATTCTTAGCCTATCCACTATATCGTTTCTGTGATACCTTTCCAAGTTAAAATAAAAAAGTATTTGAGAACTGGTATTTTGTTCCCCTTTTTATTTCTTTATTTCTATCCTTCACAGAGATTCTCCTAAATTCTTTAACAAAGGGAGTATTTAATGCCTTACACATTTTAGGTGCACAATAAATATTTATTTGCTTAAATATTTCATTTAAATTTGACTGACAAGTATTTATTTTCATTATTTAGTACATGGTACTTGATATCATAATACATTTTTGTCTAATTCATAAATGAGAATTTTGGATTTTATTTTCTTTCTCCTGTAACTTTTGATTAAATGAAAGCCAATGTATTAAAATTTAATATTAATCTGACCTGACCAAAACCTGACTTGTGGAATAATAATGTTAAGGGAAGATCAGGGCTGTTTCTTCTAGTTGAGAGGTCACTGAGTAAATGGAAGCCATACCCATGGGATATGAAAATTTACTTAAGGCATTAAACATTCCTTAAATAAGAAGCCAGAGGAGAAATTTTAACTGTCCCTTTCTCCTTGGTGGCATGTAAAGCTTGCTTCTCAATTAGCCTATTGGTGCACTCTTTAAATGCAGTTTAATATGTAACCTGATTTGTGTTACTTATAGTTTATTTGAAAATAATTTTTCCTTAGGGGATGTATGAGTTCATGACTCTTAAGTTTGTTCAACTTTTATGACACTGAAGTAAGTATGATGTTGATAAATCTGCATTTTCTTTAACTTTTATATCCTAAGAAGGATAGACAGGATTTCAATATGCAATAGAAGTATTTCTCTGTCACTCTGACATAATTTTATTTGTAAGAAGCTTTGTTAGAATTATGATTTTTCAGAGTTGTTAGAATGTTCTTTCTGAGACCTGAACCTAAGCTTTAGCATCATAAGGAAAACTGGACTTCTACCTTTAGAATTTTTTATTTGAAAGCTATATATATTCAATAGCTCACTTCTATATAACTTCAAAGAAGAGATATTACTTTCATAAAAAATGTAAAAAATAGTGTGACCAAAACAATTTACCCCACTGCTACAGCAGAACCCTTTTCTTTTTGGCACAGTCTCTTTTGGGCCTATAGCCTAGATTGTGTAATAGTCCATCATTTAGATGTAACTCAACTCCTTATTTCCAAAACGAATTTTCACTTGCATCTATACATAGATGTCTTCTCTTCTACCAAGGATAAACTTCTTCAAAGCCACCTTCATGAAATATGTTTGTTAAATGATGATTGCAAGGTCTCTTTATCATGGAGAAATCCTGCTAATCTGACTGATTCAGGAGAAAGACAAATACACATTCCTCAATTATGCTTCATTAAATACTTAGAGTAGTTAGTTGTCCCTTGACTCTATGTGAATGTTCTACTTATAGAGACAAAAAAGAAGAAAAGAAGAAAGGAATGAAGGAACGAAGGAAAGAAGAATGAAACAAGGAAGGAAGAAAGAAAGGAAGCAAGCAAGGAAGGAAAGAAAGAAGGAAAATAAAATAAAAGAATTCATATACTCAAGTGTTTTGTAATTGTGCTCATATAGTTCTTGGGTTTCTCTTAGCATGTAGACCCCCAAGTATTTTATTTTATCTACAGTAATTTTAAGTGGAATTTCTCTATCTCTTGCTAATAATGGTCTATCAATAATATATAGAAATGCTGATGATATATTTGGGCTTATTTTATATCCTGCAGCTTTGCTTAAGTTTTGAATTTTTTAAGTAGGTTTTTGGATGATTTTCTAGGACCTTATAAGTATATCATTGTATCATCTGCAAAAAATGAAAAGTTTCATTTCCTCATTGCCTATTCTAATTCCTTTCATTTATTTTTTTTCTTTTCTTTTTTCTAAAACTAACATTTCTTATATGATTTTGAATAATAATGGTGATAATGGACATCCTTGTGTCACCCCTGATCTTATAGGGAATGCATTCATATTTTTTCCATTATAAATAATGCTTGCTGGGTGGAACCAAGATGGCAGAGACCAGACATGACTTTCTGTGATCACTTCTAATCTCCTCTCAAATCAACAGCAGATTAAGAGTCTAAACTGGTTTTGGAATCAAAGGATCCACACATATTTGGAGTACAACATACCCAGAAGAAGACACCTTGGAAGAATTTCAAAACAGGTCTGTTTCAAATGGATAGAGGGACAGTCTGTCAAGGCCAGAACACAGAATAGGGAGACCAGGGCAAGGAGATGAGGAGGGAAGTTAGAGTGTTGAAGATTTCATCCACCTGGAAATCTTCTGTGAGCTTCTTAGGCTACTCTGTCCTGATTACAAACAAATGGTTTGGCAGATTTGCTACAAAAGGCAAAGTGTAAACCCCTGAGCCCCTGAAGAATGACACACCTAGCCAACCATTATGCAGCACTGGAAATGAATCAACAGAACTGACCCAGGACAAATTAAAGCAAATTTTTACTCCTTTGCATTGAACAGACCTTAAACCTTAAAAAAATGAATAAAAATCCAAAGAGAAGTCTCACCATAGACATCTTTTATGGAGAGAGATAAGAACAAATCTCAAATCCTGAGGTTCCTAAAGATAAAGCAACTGCAGATGAAGCATCAAAGGGAGAAGTGAGCAGGTCTTCATTTCACAGGGCTTTCATGGAATATTGCATAAATGATCTTAAAAGAAAGTTAGAAGAAAAAAATGAAGGAATGAAATGAGATCATTGTAAGAAGGAATGGAAAAGGCATATAATGCTCTGCAAAAGAGATATGAAAAAGACACCAATTCACTGTACTGGGGTTACAGAGAAGAAAAAAAAAATCTGACTAGCTAAAATAAGGATTATATTTCAGGGAAGAAGATGTACATTCAATGATATAGGTAAATTTCCCCTATTTCTAATGAAAAGACCAGAATTGAATAAAAATTTGATCTCCAAACATAGAACTCAAGAGAAGCATAAAAAGGCAAAAAGGAAAGAACCCTTGAGAACTCTATTTTTATTATGGATATACTTAGAGAATGTGGGTAGAATTTGAATTTATTATGATAATATGAAAAAGGATATATAGATGGAAAGGGGATCATACTGGAAAAAAGAAGAAAAGGGAGGTAAAATAAAGGAAATTATATCTCACAAAGAACAAATAAAATCTGTTATAATGGAGGGAAAGAAAGGAGGGGGATGAGGATTGTATGCATCTTACTCTCATCAGATTTGTCTCTAAGAGAGAAGATCACACATGTTTGGTTTCACAGAGAAACTTGTCTCAATTTATAGGGAGATATAAAGGAAAAGAGGAAAAGGGAAAGACGAATAGAAGGAAAAACTGAAGTATTAAGGGAAAGGTGAAAAAAAGAGGAGCTCTAAAGGGGAAGGAGTGTTTAAGGGAGGTGGTCAAAAAAAAGCAAAATACTGGGGAGGAGGGAAATGAGAAAGGAAAGAGAAAAGCATAACTTAGAGTGAATAAGATAACAGGAAATATAGAATTAATTATTTTAACTGTGAATGTGAATGAATTCCCATAAAATGGAAGCCAATAGCAGACAGTATTAAAAGCCAGAATCCTACAATATGTTGTTTACAAGAAACATGTTTAAAGCAAAGTAATACATACAAAGTGAAGACAAAGACCTGGAGCAAAATCTATTATGCTTCTGGTGAAGTAAAAAAAAAAAAAAAAAAAAAAAAAAAAAAAAAAGCAGGGGTAGCAATGCTGATCTCAAATCAAGTAAAAGTAAAGATAGATCTAATTAAAAGAGATAAGGAAGAAAATTATATTTTACTAATGGGTACCATAGAAAATGAAGCAATATCAATACTAAACATATATATGCCAAGTGATAGAGCATCAAAATTCCTATAGAAGAAGGTAACAGAGATGACAGAAGAAATAGACAGGAAAACTATACTAATGGGGGATCTCAATCTTGCTCTATCAGAACTAAATAAAATGAAGCAAAAAATAATTAATTAAGAAGTTAAGGAGGTAAACAAAATATTAGAATTCCTTCTATGACACAGATATAATGCTGATAGCTAAACCAGGCAAAGTGAAAACAGAGAAAGAAAATTGGTATAAGCTCCACATTTTCTTTCAGAATCCATTTCATGACAAGCCTCTGAATTAATGCTTGACTGAAAAAAACCTACAAATAGTTACCAAGAGAAGACATCTTGAAATTCACCAGGAAAGGTCTGTTTTTGCTGGAGGGTGGGGATGGTTTTAGATCAGGCACAGGCTGAGGGCAGGCAGCAGCATCGAGAGCATGGGAGGCAGCTCACAGCCAGAAGATCGGAAAGGGGTGAGGTGTGATCTCAGCCATCTCTGTGGGGAGAGCTTTGCTACAGGATTGGCTACTTTGCCCTGTCAGTAGCAAGTCAGTAGCCCAGCAAAGAAGCTAAAAACACCGGGGGAGTAGAATACAACCCAGAACAGCTTGAGTCTCTCCAGACCTGCCCACCCCTCTCCTACAGTGGCTCAGCATGCTCTCAGAGTCTCAGAGCACAGGGGTAGCACAGATATCGCTTGTCTTGTTAGTGCCTCGCTGCTGCCCTCCCCTCCCCCCCGCCACCTCCACAGTCTGTAGAGGAAGCACAGCAACACCACCCAGCCCCTCCCCCCAAAAAAGCAGATTCCATTTGGGTTTTTTTTTTTCTTTTTTTCTTTGCTAGTTATCTTTGATTCTTCTCTGACAAAATGAGCAAAATATTGAAAAGGACCTTGAACATCGACAGCTTCTATATGGACAGAGAGCAGACTCTAAACCCTGAGGAGACTAAAAACAGACTGTCTCCAGGTGAATCCCCAAAGGAGGAGATCATCTGTTCCTCAGCACAGATGAATCTCATAGAAGAAATTAAAAAGGCTCTCACAAGAGAGCTAGAAAAGAAATGAGAAAATGAGAGGGAGGCGTGGCAAGAGAGTTTGGAGAAGTCATCCCACTCATTTAAAGACCAGAGTGGATAAAGAAATCAAATCCTTGAAAAATTGGATTAGTGAACTGGAAAAAGAAAACAGCTCTCTAAAAAATAAAATTGGAGAAATGGAAAAATAAAATTCCATAGAACAAAACAACTCACTTAAAAACTCAATTGGACAATTAGAAAAAGATATAAAAAAAGTGAGTGAAGAAAATACTTCATTGAAAATCAGAATCATCAAAGGATATGAACAGACCATTTTCAGATGATGAAATTGAAACCATTACCACTCATATGAAAATGTTCCAAATCACTATTGATCAGAGAAATGCAAATTAAGACAACTCTGAGATACTACTACAAACCTGTCAGATTGGCTAAGATGACAGGAAAAATTAATGATGAATGTTGGAGGGGATGTGGGAAAACTGGGACACTGATACATTGTTGGTGGAATTGTGAACACATCCACCCATTCTGGAGAGCCATCTGGAATTATTCCCAAAAATTTACCAAACTGTGCATATCCTTTGATCCAGCAGTGCTACTACTGGGCTTATATCCCAAAGAGATACTAAAGAAGGGAAAGGAACCTGTATGTGCCAAAATGTTAGTGGCAGCCCTTTTTGTAGTAGCTAGAAACTGGAAAATGAATGGATATCCATCCAATGGAGAATGGTTGGGTAAATTGTGGTATATGAACCTTATGGAATATTATTGTTCTGTAAGAAATAACCAGCAGGATGAATACAGAGAGGCTTGGAGAGACATACATGAACTAATGCTAAGTTAAATGAGCAGGACCAGGAGATCATTATATATTTCAACAATGATACTGTATGAAAAGGTATTCTGATGGAAGTGGATTTCTTTCCCAAAGAGATCTAACTCAGTTTCAATTGATCAATGATGGACAGAAGCAGCTACACCCAAAGAAAGAACACTGGGAAATGAATGCAAACTGTTTGCATTTTTTTTTCTTCCTGGGTTATTTCTACCTTCTGAATCCAATTCTCCCTGTGCAACAAGAGATCTATTTGGTTCTGCACACGTATATTGTATCTAGAATATACTGTGATATATTTAACATATATAAGACTGCTTGCCATCTAGGGGTGGGGGTGGAGGGAGAGAGGAAAAAAATCTTGTCAGAAGTGAGTGCAAGGGATAACATTGTAAAAAAATTACCCTGGCATGGGTTCTGTCAATAAAAAGTTATTATAAAAAATAAAATAATATTTTTTTAAAAAATCGGTAAAAAAAAAGAAAGAAAATTTAGACTAATTTTGCTAGTGAATATTGATGTAAAAATCTTAAATAAAATATTAGTAACAAGATTACAGAAAGGTATCCCAAGGAACACTCTATAACCAAGTAGGATTTATACCAGGAATGCAAGGTTGGTTAGCTCAATATGAGGAAAACTATCATCATAGTCAACTGTATCAATACCCAAACTAACAAAAATAATATCATTCTTTCAATAGATGCAGAAAAAAAAAAACATTGATACATGTTGTGTTCTTTTTTCTTCTTTAAAATAATAATAATATGAATGGTTCTCTCTGGGAGAAGGTAGGTTTCTTGGGGAGGTTTTCTGGAAGCAGCCTTAGTATCAGTTCAGATCAATAATTACCCCAAATGCAGCCATCTGGTAAAAGTCCAAATGTTTATTTCTCCTTCCAAGTCTTGTCTCTTTCCTTGGGCCCGCATAACTAGATTCTTAGAGCCTATCTTTCTGCTCAGTTCCAAGAGCTCCCTCCAAATGTCTTTAAATCTAAAGGTTTTGTCCTTCAGCCTCCAGCCAGAACAAAGATGGAATGAATCTCTTGTCACCTTCACTTGGGGCTCGGCTAGCTTTCTGGCAAGTCTTTCAGACCAGCTTGGTCTCAGTGGGGGAAGTGCAGGAGCCCAGCCACCACAGTGGTATGAGATGAAGATGAATCTGGTTGTGACTCTGAGAGAGCCTTCTCAATCTTCCGCTGAACTCTGGACTTGTAGCTTCTTCCTCTGAAAACATTTTGTGAATTCACATACTTGTGAATTCTAATGAGTAAAGGTGTAAACACAAGCATTGTATTAATTAGTTCTATTTAGTATCTTGTTTCAGATTCTGGCCCAAAACATCTTCTTATAAGATCAGATCAATAATCTATCAACTCTAATGAGTTAGCAGTTTGTAAAGATTCCAACAGATACACCCATAAATAGAAACACCCATTCCTATTAAAAACACTAGAGCATATATGAATACATGGACTTTTCCTTAAAATGATCAGTATCATCTATTTAAAGCCATCAACAAGCATCATATGTAAGGGGAGCAAACTAGAACCATTACCAATAAGATCAAGAATGAAACAAGGCTGCCCACTATTACCATTACTATTCAATATTGTATTACAAATGTTAGCTTTGTCAAAAAGAAAAGAAAAATAGACTAAAGGAATTAGAGTAGGTCATGAGGACAACAATTATCACTCTTTTCAAATGATGGTATACTTAAACAACCCTAGAAAATCAACTAAAAAACTATTAGAAACAATTCACAATTTTAACAAAATTGCAGCATACAAAATAAGCCATATAAATCATCAATTTTTTTTATATTTTTATATTTTTAATATTAGCAAAACTCAGCAGCAAAAGATAGAAAAAGTAATTCCATTCAAAATAATTGACTATGATATAAAATATTTGCTAATCTATCTGCCAAAGGAAAATCAGGAGCTATACAGACACCTCTATAAAACATTTTCCACACAAATGAAGTCAGACTTAATCAGTTGGAAAAATATCAAGTGTTCATGGGTAGGCTGAGCAAATATAAAAATGACAATACAAATTAAATTGATCTACTTATTTAATGTCATACCAAACAAACTCCAAAGAAATTATTTTACAGATCTAGAAAAAAAAATAGTAACAAAGTTCATCTGGAAGAACAGAAGGTCAAGAATTTCAAGGGAATTAATAACAACAACAACAACAAAAAAAAAAAAAAAATGATGCTAAGGAAGGTGGCCTAGCTGTGCCAGACCTAAAACTATATTATAAAGCAGTGGTCATCAAAACCATTTGGTGCTGGCTAAGGAATAAAGTAGTGGATCAGTGAAATAGGTTAGGATCACAGAACAAAATAGAAAATAACCATAACAAACTGTTTGACAAACCTAAAGGCCTCAGCTTTGGGGATAAAAACTCTGTATTTGGCAAACAACCACTTGGAAAAGTGGAAACTAGTATGGAAGAAATTAGGATTTGACCCACACCTAACACCACATAGCAAGGTAAGATCTAGAGGGGTTCATGATTTATACATAAAGAGTGATATTATAAGCAAATTAGAGGAACATCAGATAGTTTACCTCTCAAATATATGGAGAAGGAAAGAATTTGTGTTCAAAGAAGTGCAACTCATTTTTGAATACCAGATAGATAATTTTGATTATATTAAGTTAAAAAAAATTTTGTACAAACAAAACAAATTCAGACAAGATCAGAAGGGCAGCAATAAATTGGGAAATCATTTTTACATTTATGTATTCTGATAAAGGCTTCATTTCTAAAATATAGAGAGAACTGACTCAAATTTATAATAATCCAAACCATTCTCTAATTGATAAATGGTCAAAGACTATGTATGAACACACGATTTTCAGATGAAGAAATTAAAACAAATTTTAATCATATAAGAAGGTGCTCTAAATCACTATTGATCAGAGAAATGCAAATTAAGACAATTCAGAGATAACACTACATACCTCTCAGATTGGTTAAGATGACAGGAAAAGATTATGACAAATGTTGGAGGGTATGTGGGAAAACTGGGATACTAATACATTTTTGGTAGAACTATGAATGGATCCAGCCATTCTGAAGAGCAATTTGGAACTATGTTCAAAAAGTTATCAAACTATGCAGTGTTTCTATTGGGCCTGTATCCCAAGGAGATCTTAAAGGAAGGAAAGGGACTCACATGTGAAAAAATGATTTTTTGGCAGCCCTTTTTATAATGGCAAAAAAGTGGAAACTGAGCAGATGCCCATCAATTGGAGAATGGCTAAATGTTATAGTATATGAATGTTATGGAATATTATTGTTCCATAAATGGAATATGGAATATGATTTTAGAGAGGCCTGGAGAGACTTACATGAACTGATGTTAAGTGAAATGAGCAGAACCAGGAGATCATTGTACACAATAACATAAATATTATACGACAATCAATTCTGATAAACACAATTCTTTCCAACAATGACATGATTGATGCTAGTTCCAAAGATCTTGTCATGAAGAGAGACATAAACACCCAGAGAGAGGATTATAGGAACTGAATGTGAATCACAACATAACATTCTCATTCTTTTTATTGTTGTTTATTTGCATTTTGTTTTCTTAGTCATTTACTTTATTTCGTCTGATTTTTTTTTCTTGTACAGCAAAAGAATTGAATAAATATGTTTATAATATTGGATATAACATATATTTTAATATGCTTAACATATATTGAATTGCTTCCCATCTAGGGAATGAGGTGGGGAGGAGGAGAAAATCTGAAAAACAAGGCTTTGCATTGGCCAGTGTTGTCAAATTATGCTGTACTTTGTGAAAAGCTTGTTCTGCATCTATAAAGATTAGAATATGATTTCTCTTAGTTTTGTTATTGATATGCTCTATTATAGTAATATATTTTAATATTCTAATAGCAGAACCAGTCCTGCATTCCTTGTATAAATCTCTTTTTTTATAATTTATTTTTTTAAAATTTTTATTTAATAATTACTTTATATTGACAGAATCCATGCCAGGATAATTTTTTTTTTTACAACATTATCCTTTGCACTCGTTTCTGTTCCAATTTTTTTCCCTTCCCTCCCTCCACTCCCTCCCCTAGATGGCAAGCAGTCCTTTATATGTTTGATATGTTGCAGTATATCCTAGATACAATATATGTTTGCAGAACCGAACAGTTCTCTTGTTGCATAGGGAGAATTGGATTCAGAAGGTATAAATAACCCGGGAAGAAAAACAAAAATGCAGATAGTTCACATTCGTTTCCCAGTGTTCTTTTTTTGGATGTAGCTGCTTTTGTCCGTCATTTATCAATTGAAACTCAGTTAGGTCTCTTTGTCAAAGAAATCCACTTCCATCAAAATATGTCCTCATACAATATCGTTGTCGAAGTATATAATTTTGCAGCACTCCTGTTTTACTTTTTTTCCAAATTCCAAATAGAATAGGAATTGATTTTTCTTTAAATATTTGGTAGAATTCATTTGTGAATCCATATGATCCTGGAGAATTTTTCTTAGAGAGTTCATTAATGGCAATTTCTTTTTCTAAAATGAACCTATTTAAGTAATATATTTCCTCATTTGTTAATCTGGGCCATTTATATTTTTGTAAATATTCATCCATTTCAGTTAAATTGTCAGACTTGGTGCCATACAGTTGGACAAACTACCTCCTAATTATTGCTTTAATTTATTTCTATTGGTGGTAAATTCACTCTTTTTATTTTTGATGCTGGTGAATTGTTTCTTTTTTTTTTTCTTTCCCTTTTCTAATTAATGAAATCAACCAAATGTTTATCTATTTTGTTTTATTTTTCATAAAACTAAACCAAATCTTAGTTTTAGTTCAACAGTTTTCTTATTTTCAATTTTATTATTCTCTCCTTTGAGTTTCAGAAGTTCTAATTTGGTATGTGATTGGGGAGATTTTAATTTGTTTTATTTTTTCCTGCTTTTTAAAAATTATATGCCCAATATATCCTCTCTATAGATTTTGGTATGTTTTCTCCCTGTTGTCATTCTCGTGGATGAAATTAAAAATAGTTTCTGTGATTTGTTGTTTTGACTCACTTGTTTTTTAGAATTATATTATTTAATTTCCAATTGGTTTTAGTCTGTATTTCCCTGGACCTTTTTTGAATATTATTTTTATTGTATTGTGGCTTAAAAAAGAAAACATTAACTATTTCTACCTTTTTGCATTTCATAGTGAGGTTTGTGTAGCCCATGCATTATTTTTTTTTAATTTAAATTTTATTTTATTTAATAATAACTTTGTATTGACAGAATCCATGCCAGGGTAATTTTTTACAACATTATCCCTTGCACTCATTTATGTTTCATTTGTTCCCCTCCCTCCCTCCACCCCCCCACAAGATGGCAAGCAGTCCTATATATGTTAAATATGTTGCAGTATATCCTAGATACAATACATATTTGCAGAACCAAACAGTTCTCCTGTTGCACAGGGAGAATTGGATTGAGAAGGTAAAAATAACTCGGGAACAAAATCAAAAATGCAAATAGTTCACATTCGTTTCCCAGTGTTCCTTCTTTGGGTGTAGCTGTTTCTGTCCATCATTTATCCATTGAAACTCAGTTAGGTCTCTTTGTCATAGAAATCCACTTCCATCAGAATACATCCTCATACAATATCGTTGTCGAAGTGTATAATGATCTCCTGGTTCTGCTCATCTCACTTAGCATCAGTCCATGTAGGTCTCTCCAAGTCTTTCTGTATTCATCCTGCTGGTCGTTCCTTACAGAGCAATAATATTCCATAACATTCATATACCACAATTTACCCAGCCATTCTCCAATTGATGGGCATCCATTCATTTTCCAGTTTCTAGCCACTACAAATAGGGCTGCTACAAACATTTTGGCACATACAGGTCCCTTTCCCTTTTTTAGTATCTCTTTGGGGTATAAGCCCAATAGAAACACTGCTGGATCAAAGGGTATGCACATTTTGATAACTTTTTGGGCATAATTCTAGATTGCTCTCCAGAATGGTTGGATTCGTTCACAATTCCACCAACAATGCATCAGTGTCCCAGTTTTCCCGCATCCCCTCCAACATTCATCATTATTTTTTCCTGTCATCTTAGCCAATCTGACAGGTGTGTAGTGATATCTCAGAGTTGTCTTAATTTGCATTTCTCTGATCAATAGTGATTTGTAACACTCTTTCATGTGAGTAGTAATAGTTTCAATTTCATCATCTGAAAATTGTCTGTTCATATCCTTTTACCATTTATCAATTGGAGAATGGCTTGATTTTTTATAAATTTGAGTCAGTTATCTATATATTTTGGAAATGAGGCCTTTATTAGAACCTTTAATTGTAAAGATGTTTTCCAGTTTGTTGCTTCCCTACTAATCTTGTTTGCATTCTTTCTGTTTGTACAAAGGCTTTTTAATTTGATATAATCAAAATTTTCTATTTTGTGATCAGTAATGGTCTCTAGTTCATCTTTGGTCACAAATTTCTTTCTCCTCCACAAGTCTGAGAGATAAACTATCCTATGTTCCTCTAATTTATTTATAATCTCGTTCTTTATGCCTAGGTCATGGACCCATTTTGATCTTATCTTGGTATATGGTGTTAAGTGTGGGTCCTTGCCTAATTTCTGCCATACTAATTTCCAGTTATCCCAGCAGTTTTTATCAAATAATGAAATCTTATCCCAAAAGTTAGAATCTTTGGGTTTGTCAAACACTAGATTGCTATAGTTGACTATTCTGTCTTGTGAACCTAACCTTTTCCACTGATCAACTAATCTATTTCTTAGCCAATACCAAATGGTTTTGGTGACTGCTGCTTTATAATATAATTTTAGATCAGGTACAGCTAGACCACCTTCATTTGATTTTTTTTTCATTAATTCCCTTGAGATTCTCGACTTTTTATTGTTCCATATGAATTTTGTTGTTATTTTTTCTAAATCATTAAAATATTTTCTTGGAAGTCTGATTGGTATAGCACTAAATAAATAGATTAGTTTAGGGAGTATTGTCATCTTTATTATATTCGCTCGGCCTATCCAAGAGCACTTAATATTTTTCCAATTATTTAAGTCTGAGTTTATTTGTGTGGAAACTTTTTTGTAATTTTGCTCAAATAATTCCTGACTTTCCTTTGGTAGGTAGATTCCCAAATATTTTATGCTATCAACAGTTATTTTGAATGGAATTTCTCTTTGTATCTCTTGCTCTTGGATTTTGTTGGTGGTGTATAAAAATGCTGAGGATTTATGGGGATTTATTTTGTATCCTGCTACTTTGCTAAAATTATGAATTATTTCTAATAGCTTTTTAGTAGAATCTCTGGGGTTCTCTAGGTATACCATCATATCATCTGCAAAGAGTGATAGTTTGGTTTCCTCATTGCCTACTCTAATTCCTTTAATCTCTTTCTTGACTCTTATTGCAGAGGTTAGTGTTTCTAATACAATATTGAATAATATTGGTGATAATGGGCAACCTTGCTTCACTCCAGAGCTTACTGGGAAAGGTTCCAGTTTTTCCCCATTGCATATGATGCTTACTGAAGGTTTTAAATATATGCTCCTGACTATTTTAAGGAAAAGTCCTTTTATTCCTATGCTCTCAAGTGTTTTTATTAGGAATGAATGTTGGATTTTATCAAATGCTTTTTCTGCATCTATTGAGATGATCATATGGTTTTTGTTTGTTTGGTTATTGAAATAGTCAATTATGTTAATAGTTTTCCTAATATTGAACCAGCCCTACATTCCTGGTATAAATCCTACTTGGTCATAGTGTATTATCCTGGGGATGATTTTCTGTAGTCTTTTTGCTAATATTTTACTTAAGATTTTAGCATCAATATTAATTAGGGAGATTGGTCTATAATTTTCTTTCTCTGTTTTCAGGCTACCTAGTTTAGGTATCAGTACCATGTCTGTATCATAAAAGGAGTTTGGTAGGACTCCTTCAATCCCTGCTTTTTCAAATAGTTTATTTAGCATTGGAGTTAATTGATCTTTAAATGTTTGATAGGATTCAGATGTAAATCCATCTGGTCCTGGGGATTTTTTCTTAGGGAGTTGATTGATAGTTTGTTCTATTTCTTTTTCTGAGATGGGAGTGTTTAGGATATTTACTTCTTCCTCTGTTAGTTTAGGCAAGCTATATTTTTGGAGGTATTCTTCTATTTCATTTAAGTTGTCGAATTTATTGGCGTAAAGTTGGGCAAAGTAACTCCTAATTATTGCTCTAATTTCCTCTTCATTAGTGGTGAGTTCTCCCTTTTCATTTTTAAGAATAACAATTTGATTTTCCTCTTTCCTTTTTTTAATCAGATTTACTAAGGGTTTGTCTATTTTGTTGGTTTTTCATAGAACCAACTCTTAGTTTTATTAATCAATTCAATAGTTTTTTTACTTTCAATTTTATTGATCTCTCCTTTTATTTTTAGAATTTCAAGTTTAGTGTTTGACTGGGGGTTTTTAATTTGTTCCTTTTCTAGCATTTTTAGTTGCAAACCCAATTCATTGACCTCCTCTTTCTCTATTTTATACAAATAGGCCTCTAGAGATATGAAATTTCCCCTTATTACCACTTTGGCTGCATCCCATACATTTTGGTATGATGTCTCATTATTATCGTTTTCTTGGATGAAGTTATTAATTATGTCTATAATTTGCTGTTTCACCCAATCATTCTTTAGTATGAGATTATTTAGTTTCCAGTTATTTTTTGGTCTACTTTCCCGTAGCTTTTTATTGAATGTAATTTTCAATGCATTGTGGTCTGAAAAGGATGCATTCACTATTTCTGCCTTACTGCATTTGAGTTTGAGGTTTTTATGTCCTAATATATGGTCAATTTTTGTATAAGTTCCATGAACTGCTGAAAAGAAGGTGTACTCCTTTCTGTCCCCATTACATTTTCTCCAGAGATCTATCATATCTAGTTTTTTTAGTATTCTATTTATCTCTTTGACTTCTTTCTTATTTATTTTATAGTTTTATTTTCTCTAATTCTGAGAGTGCAAGGTTGAGATCTCCCACTATTATAGTTTTACTGTCTATTTCTTCTTGTAGCTCTCTTAATTTCTCTTTTAAGAATTTAGATGCTACACCACTTGGTGCATATATGTTTAATATAGATACTGCTTCATTATTCATTCTACCCTTTAGCAAGATATAGTGCCCTTCCTTATCTCTTTTGATTAGATCAATTTTTGCTTTAGCTTGATCTGAGATCAGGATGGCTACCCCTGCTTTTTTGACTTCACCTGAAGCATAGTAGATTTTGCTCCAACCTTTTACCTTTAACTTACATGTATCTCCCCGCTTCAGGTATGTTTCCTGTAAACAACATATTGTAGGATTCTGGCTTTTAATCCATTCTGCTAACTGCTTCCTCTTTATGGAGGAGTTTACCCCGTTCACATTTATGGTTAAAATGACCAATTCTGTATTACTTGCCATCTTGTTAATCCCAGTTTGTGCTTTTCTCCCTTCTTACCCCCTTCCCCCCCTTCCCAGTATTAAGCTTGTGAGCACCACTTGCTTCTCACAGCTCTCCCTTTTTTAGTATTCCCCCCCCCTTAGAATTCCTCCCCCTATCTTACCCCTTTCCCTCTCAGTTTCCATATTCCCTTCCACTTAGCTTATTCCTTCCCTTTTCCCTTTTCCCTTCTCACTTTTCAATGAGTTGGGAGAAGTTTCACCATAGATTTAATATGTCTAAAATTTTTCTCTTAAAGCCAATTCTGAAAGCAGTAAAATACTCACTATATTCATCCCTCTCCATTCTTTCTCTCAGATATAATAGGTTTTCTTTGCCTCTTCATGAAATGTAGTACCCCCACTTTCCCCTTTTTCTGGTACAATGTCCTTTCTACATCTAGTTTCTAGAACAAGGTATATCTGTATTCTTTATACATCTATATAGTCGAAATATAGTTCCCAAGATTAATCTTTACCTTTTTAGATTTCTCTTGAGTTCTATATTTGTAGATCAAATTTTTTGTTAAGTTCTGTCTTTTTCATCAAAAATAGATGAAATTTGCTTACTTCGTTGAATGTCCATCTTCTTCCCTGGAAAAAGATGCTCATTCTCGCTGGGTAAGTTATTTTTGTTTGCATACCAAGTTCCTTAGCCTTTCAGAATATCATATTCCAGGCCCTTCGATCCTTTAATGTGGATACTGCCAGATCCTGGGTGATCCTTATTGTGGCTTCTCGATACTTGAATTGGGTTTTTCTAGCTGCTTGCAGTATTTTTTCCTTCGTCTGAGGGTTCTGGCATTTGGCCACTATATTCCTTGGTGTTTTGATTTTAGGATCCCTTTCAGTAGGGGATCGATGAATTCTTTCAATGTCTATTTTACCCTCTGTTTCTATGACTTGGGCAGTTCTCTTTGATAATTTCCTGGAAAATAGTGTCCAGGCTGTTTTTTTCATCATACTTTTCTGGGAGTCCAATGATTCTCAGATTGTCTCTCCCGGATCTGTTTTCCAGGTCTGTTGTCTTCCCCAGAAGGTATTTCACATTCTTTTCCATTGTTTGATTTTTTTGGATTTGCTTGACTGATTCTTCTTGTCTCCTCGAGTCTTTCAATTCCAATTGTTCAACCCTAATTTTCAGTGAAGTATTTTCTTCACTCACTTCTTAAAGATCTTTTTCTAATTGTCCAATTGAGTTCTTTTGTTCTGTGGAATTTTTTTCCATTTCGCCAATTTTGTTTTTTAGAGAGCTATTTTCTGTTTCCAGTTCACCAATCCTATTTTTCAAGGATTTGATTTCTTTATCCACTCTCTCTTTAACTGAGTGGGATGACTTCTCCAGACTCTTTTGCCAAGCCTCCCTCTCCTTTTTCCAAGTCTCCCTCTCCTTTTGCAAAGCCTCCTTTTCCTTTTGCAAAGCCTCCCTCTCCTTTTCCCATTTTTCTTCTAGCTCCCTTGTGAGAGTTTTTTTTAATTTCCTCCATGAGATTCATCTGTGCTGAGGAACAGATGATCTCCTCCTTTGGGGATTCACCTGGGGACTGTTTGTTTTTAGTCTCCTCAGGATTTGGAGTCTGCTCTTTATCTGTATAGAAGCTGTCAAGGGTTAAAGTCTTTTTCAGTTTCTTGCTCATTCTGTCTAATAATCAAAGACAAACTATCAAAGAAACAGAAGAAAAAAACCCTTGAATGGAGGCTGCTTTCTTTGGGGGAGGGGCAGGGTAGCCGTGAGGCACTAGCAGGACTGTGCTGGCGCCTGTGCTCTGAGAGACTGTGGAGGACGGGTGTCCAGGTCCCGAGAGACTTCAGCTGTTTGGGGTTGTATTCTTCACCCTCGGTGTTTTTAGCTTCTCTGCTGGGCTGCTGACTTGCTGCCGGAGCAAAGTATCTAATCCTGTAGCAAAGCTCACCCCACAGAGATGGCTGCGATCACGCCCCACCCCCTTTCCTCTCTGCTCAGCTCTGAGCCGTCTTCCCTGCTCTCCCTGCCGCTGCTGCCCGCAGCCTGCTTCCGATCTAATAACCGTCCCCGCCCTCGTGCAAAAACAGACCTTTCTTGACGAGTCTCAAGGATGGTTTCTCTTGGTACCTAATTGTATGTTTTTTTTTCAGGTGTGCATTAATTCAGAGGCATGAAATGAAATAGATAGTGAGAAAAAAACGTGGAGGTTACACAGTTGTGTGCCTCCACTCCACCATCTTGGCGGGAAGTCGCCCATGCACTATTAAGAAAAAGATGCATCCCTTTTTAATCCCAATTCAATTTTACTTACTATGCAGTTCTGAGCCTTGGTTTTGAGCACAGGGTTCCCTTGTGTTTACGGGGGTGGGATTATCTGCTCTTTTCAGGAAACAACCTGGTTTCCCAGAGTTGTCCTTCTGAGCTGGAATTGGAAGCTGGCTCATTGATTTACTCCTCTAGTAACTGAGGATTGAGAGTCTTAATTGCTGATTTGCTGTGAGTAAGATCTTCTCACAGACTTTCCCTAAGTCTGTCTGACCTGGGTTGAAAAGTCTATTTTTAACTGGAGAGTGGTTTGACTCCATCTGATTCTGCTCAGAGGCTTGATTTTATTTAGTTTTCAAGAGAAACTTAAAGAGCTAAAGCAATTTCCTGGCTTTACTCTGCCATTTTAGCTCCTCCCCTGGAAGTCCCAAAAATATTTTCTTATGGAATTATAAATAAAACATAAAGAGGATTTCAAACAGACAAACTGAAAAGTGAATTAGAATAAATAATTTTCTTTTATTATAGAAAATCAAATGGAAGTACTTAATTTTATGAATACTGAATAAACATAAAGTGTTGTTTAATATGTATGGAATGAGGAAATACAAGCAAGATGTTTGTATTCTTAAATTTTACAAAAATACATAAAATATTGATTTTTTTAAAAAATCAATGTATCTCTATATTTTCCATTTACTAAAATGATCTAAAGTAAAAATAAATAAATAAATAAAACAGGAGTACCACAAAATTCCTTCTATGACACAAACATGGTACTGATACCCAAACCAAGAAGAGTAAAACAGAAAAAGAAAATGACAGAAAAATTTGTGTAAAGCATATTGATGCAAAAAATTAAATGAAATATTAGAAAGATTACACCAACTTATCAGCAGAATTAATTAGAATAATAATATTGAATTTTTAAAAAACACTACGTTTTAGTTTGTATCATGTACTTAAAAGATTTATTTTTAATTCACAAAACAAAAAAAAAGTGGAATTTTTCAAAGATTTCTGCATAGTGTAATGTAGAAGATAACATTTAAAACAACTATATACAAATAAGATACATACAGGATAAATTGGAATGAAGGTATTAAAGAAAGATCAGCAAATGTTTCTTTGAGAACATGGATATTATCTGGAATTTGGGGGGAGATAAGAGAGATAGGAAGCAGAGAAAATGAGGAAGAGAATTTTTGGTATAAAGGACAACCACCTAAAATACAGAGATGAGAGATAGAGTGTTTTGTTCCAGGAACAGCATGGAGATTAGTATCACTAAACTGGATTTCCTTTATTTGGATAGGATCCTATGAAGGAATGAAATGTTCACAGTGGCCCAACATTTGTGGTGCAAGTGAAGAAGCCTTCTTGCAACTCCATGAGAATAAGTATTTTTTATCTTTCTATATGAACCCCCATATCTCCATCCTTTATTTACTGCTAGCACACGTGTGTGTGTGTGTGTGTGTGTACTACACTGAGCCTCTGGCTTACAAATGTCCAGTCATTCCCATTTCTGTAACTCCCCTTGCTAAAAGGCTAAATTGTTGCGGTGGCCAGCATTTCTGAATATTTTTCCTTCCTTGTGGAATTTGAACCCACTAGCAAGTTTAGTCAATTCATGCTGGCCATGTAAAGGAGAGCTTTTAATACCAAAGCAGGGAGGGGGAAGGAAATATATATGTGTGTGTGTGTGTGTGTGTGTATAAAACAAAATATGACAGGGAGCCACTGGAGTTTCTTAAATAGAAAGATGGCATGGTCAGAACTATAATATAAGATGATTAATTTTTTAGCAGAATGCAGCATAGTCTACAATGAGGAGAAAATTGAGACAAGAAAACTATTCAGCAATGTCATATAATATAATTATAAATATATATATCATGTAGATTCTGAAAAAGTGTGCTTGAATCATATAAGAGAGCACTTAAAGCTAATTACCTATTCGATGAGAGATAATGGTTCTATATACATATTTAGATGAGATGGTGATATGATGGCTCTCCTCATCATTGGTGCTTGCTAAATGTTTTGGTAGTGAGATAATCATAGGAAAGGATTGGAGGGCTGGAGGAGAGAGGTCAGTATTACTTGGTGGCAGGGTGAGGAGGAAAGAGGCTGGAGACTCTGAACTCCAGAATTCAGGATATATTTTTGGCAAGCCGCATGGCAGTTTGTCTGTCTCCTTAACTTCTCCCCCTAAAGACCAAGGACTTTGATTTATCTTGACTCTGACTGATCCTGAGGCCCTCCAGGGAGCTAGTCTGGACATTATAATGTGGGGCATAATGATGTGTGTATATATACACATATGTGTGTGTGTGTGTGTGTGTGTGTGTGTGATGTATATAAAATTTTCAAGCTTTAGAAAATCCAGACACAAGGATAATTGTATGAATCATGTTGATGTTATTGTAAGTAGGGAGATGGCATAAATATGAGATATCAGGAAGGTTACCAAGCTTTGGTGTCACTGGATAAAAGGAGTAAGAGGGCAGAGTTGAGAATTACACTTAGATTTTTAATCTTAGGTGATTGGGGAATTATGGAACCATAAATGGTAATAAAGAAGTTGAAAGATGGGGAGAGTTTTGAAAGGAGAGAAAAGGAATTCTGTTATGGTTATGCTTAATTTCAGTTGTTTACAGGATATCCATACTGGAAAGCTCATTAGAGGCAATAGGAGATTAAAGTCAAGAAGTTAGGAAAGATATTAAAGCTCAATAAATTGATCTGAGAATCTATTAGGGAGCCCAAAACACAGGTGGACCCAGAACATTTCTTATAACTATCTCTGGTTTCACAAGAGAATTAATGAGAGCAGTATCTCATTCTGGTTTTCACAATATTCAATTCAAAAGGTAAATTCAAAGATTATAATAATTAATAAGGTTTTCCAAACAATATAATAAAATATTTCCCCTGGACTGAAAACAGGGCCCAGAAAAGAATCTAAAAGGATACTCATAAGTAATAGATGTGAATTGATTAAATGTCCAGGAAAAAAAAAGGCACTAAGAAACATAAGACAAGTATGAGAAGACTTAGAATAGAATAATGTAACAAAATATAGAAGAAGAAAGTTTAACAAATGAGGGATCTAGAGAAAACCTGGGTAAGAAACCTCACTGTACCAGTGTTGTTTGTCCCATCTGGGTAATAATTAACTTTAAAAAGTTATCCAAATCATTTATAAATTTTCATTTACCTAGGTCACATAAGTAGGTTGTGAAAGATATATCTAGGGCATGAACTAAAGTTTTCCTAGCTTTAAGTCTTATTGTGTGTGTGTGTGTGTGTGTGTGTGTGTGTGTGTGTGTGTGTATTTTTTCTATGCAATGCACTAGAAATGAAAAATAAGCCACAAGTTTTATGCCCAGAAAAAAAGATTGGCCAATTATGAATTGAAAATGAAAGATAAGAAGTCAGCATAATTTCTTATGTGATCATGAGATGTAAAAAGACAGAAAAGCAGAAAAGAAGACTTTTAAGATGTTAGATCAATGGTCAATGTAGAATTTATGGTGAGAAAAAGAATTATGTGAAATTCGATGGTAGGCATAGTTCACTCTTTGTATTATTGAAAGGAAACTGAATATCTTGGATATCTCACATATATTCAAGATTAAAATCCAGAGTTGTTTGGTATTTTTTCCTATTAAAATTAATTAAGCCCACTTCATCTAAGTGTGATTATACTGATTTTCAAGTATGATACTAGGAATTTTCACTGATTGAGATCTTTCTCAAATCAATAATCAAAACAATTATTATGAAGATATTCAAATACTTGAGAAATTTAGACTAAGGCTGAATTTCTAGATTTATTGCTATATACAATATTATATTAAAGTATTTATGTAAAATTTTTGCCCTAATTAATACATATTTGATAGAGGCCCAAGAAGTGTTTGTTGTCCTTGTGTGTCACTGGCTCATGATATCTGGAAAATTATATCAGATAATAATGAAAAAAAAAACATTCCCATGATATTCTCAATAAAATGAATTCTGGAGTCAAAGAGAAAGTTACTGTGCTGACTCAAACAGTTATAGTCCCAGTGACTATACATATATATGTGTGTGTGTGTGTATGTGTGTGTGTGTGTGTGTGTGTGTGTGTGTGTATCACATAAACTTTCTATATCTCAGTTTCTTCATCTTAATGAGGAATTCATTTTAGATTATCTATCTTTAAAATCTCCCCAATTTTGAAGTATTGATAATCAATCATAGGAAAAGATACACATTATGAAATAGGATATATATGAAATTACATAATAAAAATGATCAAAATTATTCAATAGGAGTAAATCTACTGACATAGGTAAGAATGCTGGACTTGAAGTAAGGGAGGCTTGAATTCAAATATCTTCTGAGAAATTTAATAATTATGTGATTCTGGAAAAGTCAAAACTTCCTTTGTGTGTTTGTATCTGTGTATATATATGTACACGCACTCTCTTTTACACACACACACACACACACACACACACATATACAAACAAATATGCATATAACATATAGCATACATATAACATCTACAATTATGTATATATAAAATAGACACAAATATATGCACATATGTATGTACATATATATGTACATACATATGTGTATTGTGTGTGTATACACATTCATACAAAATGACTATTTTTTAAATTTAAGTAACAGTGATATTTCTGGTTTTAACATGGAATTATTAGGATATATCTTCATTGCATTATCATCTATGATAAGAGAAATATTTTTAGAGGACTCTGTCCTTTAGGATATGTTAATTCTTTTCTTTAAAAGAAATTGGAAGAGGTGGAGTCAAGATGGTAGAATATAGGGAGAGATGCATCCAACTTCTTCCACAAAGTACTCTAAATTCATTTAAATAATAGTCCCAAACAAATTTTAGAGCATCTGAAAACCCCCAAAATTGGAGTAAAACATTTTCCAACAGAAGATGATTCAGAAGGTCAAAAGAAATGATTTGTGACACCAAAGTGAGAGTCCAGCTTGTAGTCCTGGAGCAGCTCATGCCATTTCATTTCCAGCTTCAGCCCTAGCCCCAGCCCTGACCCCACATCAGTAAATCAGGAATGTATCTAGGGACCTCTGAACCAGCATCAGTACTGATGGCTTCCAAACCTCTCAACACAGAGACAGAAAAGAGGAAATGGCAGGTCAGCAGAAAAAGGTCTGTGGCCAAAAGATGAAAGTCTAGCATGCAATCCCAGGGCAGGTCACTATAACACAGTCCTGGCCCTAACTCCAGTCCCAGTGCCAGTAAAACAGGATGCATTTGCTTTAGCATGCTAGGTCTTATAGTTACAGTGTAATAGGAATATCTTAATAGTTCCAAGGCAAAAAAGAGTGCTTGTGTTTAGAGCCCTAGAAGGATCTGTGGAAACTGCTGCAAAAAAATCCCTAAAGCTTGGGCCAGTTCACCCTCTACTCTTGAAATAGAGTTTTATTTTAACAAAGAATTAAAAGCTGTGTAATAGACTAAGGAAATGAGTAGAAAACAGAAAAAGTTTCTGCCCATAGAAAGTTACTGTAGTGACAAAGAAGATGAAAACACACTCAGAAGAAGATAACAAATTCAAAGGTCCTACATCCAAAGCCTCCCCCCCCCAAAAAAAAAATAAGAATTGGTCTCAGACAATGGAATAGGTCTTAAAGAAAATTGAAAATTAAGTATGATAAAGGATAAAATAGGAAAAAAAATTGAGAATGGTACAAAAGGAAATACAAAAAGGTAATAAGGAGAAGAGTGCCTTAAAGAGCAAAAATGGCCAAATGATAAATGAGGTAGAAAAACTCAGTGAAGAAAATAGTTCTTTAAAACTTAGAATTGAGCAAATGGAAGCTAATGACTTTATGAGAAATCTAAATACAATAAAGCAAAAAAAAAAAGAATGAAAGGAAAGAAAAAAGAAAAAAAAAGGAAAGGAAAAAAAGAAAAAAAATGAAAGGAAAGAAAAAAAGAAAATTGACAAAGCAACTGACCTGAAAAAATATATCCAGGAGAAATAATTCAAAAATTAGTGGTCTACATGAATGTTATGATCAAAAAAATCATCCTGGATATCATCTTTCAAGAAATTATCAAGGAAACTTGTCCAGAAATTCTAGAACCAAAGGGTAAAATAGAAATTGAAAGAATTCACTGACCATCTCCTGAAAGAAATCCCAAAATGAAAACTCCCAGGAATATTATAGGAAAATTCCAGGAATTCTCAGGTTGAAGAGAAAATATTGTAAGCATTCAGAAAGAAACAATTTAAGTATAATGGAGTCACAGTCAAGATGACACAAGATTTACCAGCTTCTACATTAAAGGACTGGAGGGCTTGAATATGATATTCCAGAGAAGAATGGAAATAGGGTTACAAGCAAGAATCATTTACCCAGCAAAATTGAGTAAAATCCTTCTGAGAAAAAGGTAGTCATTCCAAAAAATAGAGGATTTTTAAACATTTGTGATAAGACCAGAGCTGAATAGAAAGTTTAGTTTTTAAATACAGGGCTCTGGAGAATCTTAAAGAAGTAATCAGGAAAGTGATAATATAAACTTGAATAAAGTTTATTTGTTTACATTTCTAAATGGAAAAATTAGCTTATAACTCAGAACTTTCTCATTATTATGGCACTTAAAAAGAGTATATATATATATATATATATATATATATATATATATATAGACAGAGAGGCACAGGTGTGAGCTGAATATGAAGGGATAGTATTCTACTAAAAATGTAGAAATTAAGGAGTGAGAGAGTAATGTACTGTGAGAAAGGGAAAGGGAAAAGTTAAATAGTGCAAATTATCTGTCATAAAAAAGAGACAAGAAAAAGCTTTTTACAGTGGAGGGGAGCAGAGGGGGAGTGAGTGAACCTTTTTCTCCCCAGAATTGACTCAAAGAGGAAATATATACACATTCAATATTGTTATATAAATCTATCTTACACTACAGGAGAATAGGAGAGGAAACAGATATAGGAAAAGGGACTGTGATAAAAGATAGAGCATACTGGGGAGAGATTGGTCAGCAAAAAACATTTTTTCAAGAACAAACAGAGTGAAATGACAGAGAATAAATAAGGGATGCTGATAGCAATAGTAAAAATGTCTGAAACAAGTTTCTCTGATATGACCTCATTTTTCAAACACAGAAAGAACTGAGTCAATTTTATTAAAAAAAAAAAAATAAGTGCCATGCACCAATTGATATATGATCAAAAGATATGATCTTTGTCCAAAGGCCTATAGAGTCATGCCTGAATTTTGGCGTAACAATACCATGATGAGGCATGAATTCTAAAAGATATTTTTAAAGGGAAAAGGACCATATATACAAAAATATTCATAGCATATCTTTTCTCAGGGCAAAACACTGTAAATTGATGGAATGCCCATCAATTGGGGAATAGCTTAATAAATTGTGGTATATGATTTTGATGGGATATTATTGTTTTTGAAAAATAATGAGCAGGTTTCTCTGAGAAAAAAAAATCAATAAATAAACAAACAATCTCCCACCTCCCCCCCCAAAAAAAAGAATTCTATGAACTTAAGAAAAATGAAATGTATTTTATACAAAGTAATAGAATTATTCTAGGATGACCAGATGTAAATGATTTTGCTATTCTGAGCAGTACAATGATACAAGACTTCTGGAAAGGTCTTATGATGAAAATTCCATTCATACTTAGAGAAAAAACTGATTGTATCTGAATACAGATAGAAACATTATCTCTCTCTCTCTCTCTCTCTCTGTTGCTTTATCTTTCTCTCCCTCCCTCTTTTCTCTCTTTCCTCTTTTCTCCTCCTTTCTCTTTTTCTCTTTTGGTCTTTATCTCTCTCTGTGTATTTGAGTCTCTATTTTACTTTTTTTTTTTTTTGTTATTTTTTTGGTGTGTTTTTTAATGGGGTGGGAGATCTATGTTTTCTTTCACATTGTAATTTTTATGAAAGTGTTTTACATAACTTCCCATGTATTTTCACATGGGAGCTGGGGGGTGGGTATAAGGGAAAGAATATGGAATTAAAAGTTTTAAAAATAAATGTAAAAATTATTTTAAATTTAACTGGGGAAATATTAAATAAATAGATTTTTAGAAAAAGGAATTGAAATTGTCCTTGGCACTTAGTTGACTCATAGGACTAATTTTTAGGCTACTAAAACAGTTTTGCAGTCAAATAAATATACAATCACAATAAGGTCCAGCTGGACCACGAAACTTTCCTTTGAGTAAATCAAGAGCATGACCAATCCAAAGAATCTGTGTTCAACATAAGCATCTTTATCCTTGATACGTTCCATTTCCTGCTCTGAATATTCTTTTCTTGTTATGGAAGAATAAGTAAACTTTTCCTAGCTATTAAATGTATTACAAGCATCTCATTTCATTATAATCTCAAATCTGAGTTTGATGTTAACCTGGTCATACCAAGTAAAAGACATGTTCTAAATAAAAGATTTATAAATGAAATGATTCCTTTCTTGATTTCTCAGAAAAATAAATTAAGAAGATTATAATTAATGCAAAAATAACTATAAGGAAGTTGAAATACAGAAAAAAAATATTTCCCTTTGGGAAAAAAAAAAATCATATCTAACAGTAAAAGGAAGAAAGAAAAATAAAAAAGACCTTGGATTTAGATTCAAATAAATGGGAGTAGAATAATGGCTTTGCTGTTTACTACCTGTATAATTTTAGGAAGCATTTTAAACATCTCTGAGCCACATTCTCTTCACGTTTAAAATGTGAATAATACTGATAATAATATTATTCTCCTAATGGAATTGTTGAAAGAATGAAATTAAATAATTTATATCTAAAAATATTGTAAGCCAAAAGGCAAAAATGTAAATATGGAATATTGTTATTTTTATATAAGATGATCTTAATAGATTGAGGGGTGTCTGCAAAAAAGCAACCTTTATTTATTTTTGCAGTGAAGAGGAACTAAATTCATTTAAGTAGGGAAGCAAACATTTTTAAGTAAGGAGAAAAACATTCATAAAGTTTTCATTATCAGTTAGTGTTTTCTGGTTAGTTAAATACTAAGGTAATACTGGGGATAAAAATTCAAGCAAAAATGATAGCTCTTCTCCTTAAGCAGCTTACATTCTAATGAGGAAGATAATTTACCAAAGAAAGCTCTCTGTGTGTGTGTGTGTGTGTGTGTGTGTGTATTACATATAAGTATGTGTTTCTGTATCCATATCTGTGTATGTTTATTTTATTTTATTACTTTTTTTAATCAAAGGTAGTTGTGTAGGAAGTGGTGAGGAACTAAATAAGTACCATCTATGTGGCCATTGTTCTGAAAACCAGAAAAAGTCAATATCTGCAAAGAGAAGAGTAGACTATGATCAGCACTACCAGAAAAATTAAGGCAGCAAAAAGCAATTGAGGCAACAAAAAGAAACTCACCACTTGGAGAAGGCAGGACAGGACTTTCAGGTGGATATTTATGAAAGATAAATCAGAGAAAAGTACAATATTTGGACATATTAGGAGGTCTCAAACAATGAGGGAGATTCTAGAATAAGCCAGCAATAAAAAGGTATGATTCCAAAATCCAAAAGACAGGAACAATGTGGTAAGAAGAATTAAAGATGCATGTAAGAGTCTAATCCACATAAAATACTGTGATAAGCACTAAGAAAACAACTAAAAGAAAAAAAATTACTTTCTGATCTGACCAATTTTTATTTTATTTTTCCCCAGTGAAGACAACTTAAGTTATTTAAAATGTATTTTCAAACTGAGAGATCAATAAAGGGTGGTTTGGGAAAAGTGTTCATAAGAAAGTTAGACCTGGGCTTTACTTAAAGGAAATTAGGGCTAGATGAGTAAGTATATAGAAAAGCAACTGAACAAATGAATGAAACAAGAAATATATATGTGTGAACACACATATATGTAGGTAAGTATACACACATAAATGCACACACACACACACACACACACACACACACACATATATAGTACAGATGTAAAGTGAACTTTATGGAATGATATTCCTCCCTTCAAAACTAAAGAACAAAATTAAGGAGGGAGTAAGTTGTACTGGCAAAAGAGAAACTAGTGAGAGATAGATTAGGATAAATTATCTCCCTTAATATGTGAAAAATATTATATTGGAGAGGAAGATGGAAGTATAGTGGAAAATGCTTGGATCTTACTCTCATTAGAATTGGCTCAAAGGGAATTATATACAGACTCAATCATACAAGAATTTATCTTATCCTATATAAATGTAAAAATACATAGAAATAAGAGAAAAAGTAGGTGATGCTGGTAGAAGAAAGAATGGAATGGAGAAGGTGGTGATCATAAGGAAACCTTGAGGATGGAAAGGATAAAAGTAAAAAAGAAAGATGAACAAAGCGAAAATAAAATGGAAGGAAAGACACAGTTATGACTACAAATGTCAATGTGATGAATTCATAAAACAGAACATATAGCAGCATGGATTAAAAAACAGAATTTAAAAAATATGTTGTTTGCAAGAAACAAATTTGAACTACACATAGAGAGTAAAATTATGGTGCTGGAACAGTGTCTGTAATGCTTCACTAAAAATTGAAAAAACAAAACAAAAAAAGTCATAGCAATCACATTCAGATAAAAGGCTAAAGGTATGAACAAGTTAAAAGAGAAATGGAAGAAAATTATAACTTGATGAAAGGTACAATAGAATCAGCTTCTTACTGTGGGTTGCAACCCATGTGGGATGTTAGAGTTGAACATGAGTGTCCTAATATTATGATTAATTATCAGTAAATGTTTGATTTTTATACCTTTTTATATATTTATATACCCAGGGTCAGGTAAATTTTTCTCAGGCAAAAATTTCCTTAGTTAGAAGTGAAAAAAGGTTAATAATGCTTGCCATAGACAATTAAATAATAATGATACTAAATATGTGTGCACCTAATGCTATATCATTCAAATTCTAAAAGAAGTTAAGTGATATACAGGAAGAACTATACTAGTGAAGGAACTCTTCATCACCTCTAAGAACCCAAAACCAGACTTTCAGAAAGGTTCTCTTTATAATAGAACAAACACACTCACATACATACACACTAATGTGAGATTAATAGAATTTTGGAAAAAGTTAAAAAATGATAGATGTTTGCAAAACATAAATTGCTAATAGAAAGGGATGATTTTTTTCCCCAGTGGTTCATGGTTCCTAAACACAGAACAGCTGTGAAGCCACATTCTGCAGCACAGGCTTGCTTGGGGCTGTAGCAAATCAGCATGGCAGCAGGGCACAGCTCGGGGCAGACTCTATTCTATATAGTGGGAGGCTCTGCCTGGGGCAATAGAACTTCAGCAGTAACACTGTGCTCCCCAAGGCAGAGACACTTCTGGTATCTGCAGAGCTATTCACAGGGAAAGTGCTAATACCCACAGCCCCACAGTTTGCTTTTAGCAGGAATAGTGACACTTTCGCTGCTCAGCCCTTAGCCCCAGGGCAGTCGCTAATCTGCACAGTGGGGTTCTTGGCAGGGCACTTCCCTAGCTCACCAGTGCAGGTCTGAGTCACTTTGATTGTGGAGATTTTCCCAGAGAACTCTTGAAGCCTTGCTGCTCTTTGAAGTCCATTGCCAGAATAGCTACTGTCCATATACCTATCCCTGCTCTGCAGAGGAAGCTGGTAACCTCCATGCCCTTAAGGCAGACCTTAAAGGCTTTAAAAATGAATTAAAAAATCAAAAGGACAATCAATAGCTTCCAAAGAGAAAGTGAACAGGTTTTCAATCCCAAGTAGATGAATAACAGACAGTCTCCAGACAAAATCACAAAGGGGGGAATGTAACTTGATCCCAATCACACAAGGCACTCCTAGAAGAAACTATAAAAAATTTTAAGAGAGCTGGAAGAAAAATGAGGAAAGGAAAGAGAAGTTATGCAAGAGAGTAATAACTTCCTGAAATGTGAATTGGAAAAGGTAAAGACCTCCAAGGAAAGTAAAATTTGTGAATAAAAAAAAATAAAGAACTCTGAAGAAAGTAGTATGTGTGAATTAGAAAAGATAAAGAACTCCCAAAAAAGGATGATTTCAGAAAGGCTTGGAGAGACTTACATGAACTGATGCTGAGTGAAATGAGCAGGACTAGGAGATCATTATATACCTCAACAACAATACTATGATGATGATCAATTCTGACAGGCGCAGCCCTCTTCAACAATGAGATGAACCAAATAAGTTCCAATAGAGTAGTAATGAATTGAACCAGTTACACCCAGAGAAAGAACTCTGGGAGATAACTATGAACCACTAGGTAGAATTCCCAATCCCTCTACTTTTGTCTGCCTGCATTTTTTATTTCCTTCACAGGTTAATTGTGCACTGTTTCAAAGTCTGATTCTTTTTGTACAGCAAAATAACTGTATGGACATGTATACATATATTTTATTTAACTTATGTTTTAACATGTTTAACATATATTGATCAACTTGCCATCTGGGAGAAGGGGTGGGAGGAAAGAAGGGAAAAAATTGCAACAAGGACTTTGGCTATTTTCAATGCTGAAAAATTATCCATGCATATATCTTGTAAATAAAAAACCAAAATAATAATAAAAGCTTTGTTTTCTTCTCTATCTATCCTCTGATATCTATTCATCTCTTTAGCTATCAATGATATGATTTTATACATGTCATCATTTCTATACAGCTGATGACAGAAGTGTGTGTCTTCCTCTAATCTCTTCCTTATTTTTAACTATCTATTTAGGCATCACTACTGAAACCAATAAGATGTCAAATAAGAATCTCAAACATGACGGGTCTAAAATTGACCTGATCTTTCCCCTAACCTGTCCTTCCTCTTTTCTATTATTAGGGAGAGTAATACTCTCTTCCCAGTTAACTAGGTTGGCAATCTTTATCTTTTTCCCTCTTTTTAAGCACTAATATTTAATAAGTTGTCAAGTTTTATCAATTTATGCTCCATCACATATATCACATCCATTACTTTCCTTCTCCTCACAATGCTACCACCATAATTCAGGTCTCACTCATCACCTCTTTTCAAGATTATTAAAAAAAAAATCCCTCCCATTTCCTCTCCCTTTAATTCTCTACTTTCTCAAATCAATTTTTCATGTAGATGATCAAAATACTATTTTAATGTGTGGATATAACAGTAATATTTTTCCAGTGAAGAATAAAACAAAATCAATTGTTTCCTATTGTCTTCAGGTTAAAATAGATTATGATGATATTTAATATGAAGCGTTTACTGCAACATATTTTTATAGGTCTATTTCATGTCCCTTTACACACCCTTTACAAACTTCTGGTTTAAGTGTAAATATAGTGGTTTACCTCTTAATTCCATTAATCCATATAAGCTTTGATCTGTGGTTGGACTATACTGCCTCCTGATTATCTTTATTTCAGACTATTTTGTGTAACTTTGACTAATATTTCTGATTAAAAGATGAAAAGGCCTAATTTCTAAAATCTATAAAAAACTGTGGCAAATTTATAGAAATACAAATCATTTCCCATTTGAGAAATGATCAAATGATATGAACAATTTTAATGACAAAATTAAAGACTTCTATAATTACATCAAACATTATCTAAATCATTATTGATTAGAGAAATGCAAATTAAAACAACTCTAAAGTAGCACCTTACACCTTTCACATTGACTAAGATGCCAGGAAAAGATAATGATAAATATTGGAGAGGATGTGGGAAAACTGCAACTCTAATAACTTATTATTAAAAAGCTCTAAACATTCTGGAGAACAATTTGGAACTATGCCTAAAGTGCTATAAAACTGGATCTACTCCTTGACAGAGAAGTGCCATTCCTGAGTCTGTATCCCAAGAAAATCATAAAGGAATTAAAAGGATTTACATGTGCAAAAATATTGGTAGTAGTGCATTTTGTGATGGGAAAGAATTGGAAAATGAATAGTTGCCCATTAATAGAGAATGGCTGAATAAGTTAGGTTATATGAAAGCAATGGAATATACTTATCCATAAAAATATGAACAAGCTGATTTTAGAAAGTCTGGGAAAGATGCGCATAAACTAAAGTTGAGTGAAGCAAATATAACCAGGAATACACTGTACACAGTAACAGCAAGATTGTGTGATAATCAGTTATGAAAGAATTGTTGAGTGATTCAATGAGCCAAGGCAATTCAAATAAACTTTGAATAGAAAACACCATCTGCATCTAGAAAAAAAACTATGGATACTGAATGTAAAGCAAAACATGCTATATTCACTTGTTTTTTTTTTTTTTTCTTTTTCTTTTTCTTTTGTTCTTTTTTCTCTCATTATTTTTCCCTTTTGTTCTGATTTGCCTTTCCAAATATGATTCAAAAAGAAATGCATATTAAAAATAATGTACATGCATAATCAGGAAAAAAGAAAACAATAAAATAAAAAGGGAAAAAAGATTACCTTTTTAATTATTCCTGCATCATTTTGGATTCTTCTCTTTTCTTCATTATTTCTTATACTGTATCTAAACAAGAATACATTGCATTCCTTTTCTTTGATAGAATAGAAAGTCAGCTCCTTGAAGGATGACTGTATGCATTTTTCTTTCTCTTAATTCCTGGTACCTAGCATATAATACATATGCAAGAAGTATTTCTAGGGTACCAGGCAGTGAGTCCTTGAAACACTTTTCTCCCCTTTTGTGAGTGGAGCTTTCTTATTAGCAGAGGTGTGACTGGCTTTCCCCTTTCAAAATTAGAAACACTGATGAATGAAAGAATAGATATGAATTAAATAGCTTTTTGAGGAATTACTATTTGCAAAACACTATGCTATCTGCTGGGATCCAAAGAGCTTTAAAGGAGCTCACATTTTAAACTGAGACTATGGCCACATGGAAGATTACAGTTGTAAATTCTGTGAGAACAAAAGGTCCTTATTGTACAGCAGCAAAGCAGATGGTATTGTAACATTTTTAAGATCATTTCACTTTTTGATAAAAATCTTTCACTTTTTGAAGTTTAACCAGTTGAGATTGTTAAAGACTTTGGTGACAAGAAATTTCTTTTCTGGATCTTCAATAGACATGGCTATAGCTTTTGAATTTAAATTGTAGGATTGTATCACCTTGGGATTTGTTAGGATGCATCTTTAATTAAGTGATCAGACTTTTCTTAATTAATATGAGCTCTTACAAGAATCATCTAGATAAGTGAGATATTACTGTAATTCCTAAATTTTGTTTTACCACTAAACTTCAATAACTGGAAGAGAGAGTGAAGCTGACAACTTTGTGCATCTCTGTCTCACTTAAATTCTGTTTACCCAAGACTCAAAGTATGCCTCTATTATGTCATAGGTTCTCTTAGAAAACAAAAGACAAACAACAATATAATCAGAGTGAAGAATTCATTAATGTATAAAATCCATTATGATCTCACTATATTTTGAGGGACTTTAAGAAGTATTAATTTTATTCTTCTCTTTTATGATTTCTTTTTTTCCCTTTTCAGATAAAATGTTTTACACTAATGTTGTTGAGAACACTTAATGTAGTGTCTGGCACTTTTATATTATCTTTTTTTTTTTTAAATCATTGCTTTGCAACACTATTTGCACAAAGACACTGGAAAATCTTTAAAAATGTTTTCAGGAAATCTTAATGATTTCATTATATTTTCATTTAAGCCTTTTTCCCCCTGGCTTAAATTTTCTTATTGACCACTTAATTAAGCTTCTCTTAGATCAGAGTTATTCATTGATATCTCAATTCCTTTTAAAGAAAATTTCTCCAATACAGAGCTGTTAGATATTAATGCCAATTAATGAAACATTTTGATGTGCCTGTTAAAAGTTAGAATGAAACAAATGCTCCTTTAGTGCTTGGATTGAAAAAAAACTACCTTTTTTTTTCATTCTGTCTTTCTTCTTTTCTTTTTATTTCTTAACTTTTTGTTGTTATTTATTCTTTCCCTCTTCTTTCTCATTTTTTTTTTTTTTGGTGGTACAGTGAAGTGATTTGTCCAGTATCACACAGCTAGGAAGTGTTAAGTTTCTGAGACAGGATTTGAACTTAGATCCTTCTGACTCTAGGTTCCATGTTCTATCCAGGTTCCATTTAGCTGCTCCTTACTTCTCTTTTTTTAACTTTCTCTGTTCCTATCTTTTTCTCTTTCTCTTTTTCTCTTTTTCTTTCTCTCTTTCTTTCCTATTATCCCTTCTTTCCCCTAGGAAGTGCTAATTATCTTAATGTAGATTGCTTTTCATTCAAGTCTAGGGTATCTGGTTACATATGTTCATGTTCTCTTTTCCTGGATTTTTTTCTGGATGGTTAATTATGCTGATTATTAGTAGAAATCAATAATTTCAGAAACCTACTCTCAAAATAAGTAACTTTTAAACATTTTTTTCATCAATTAGCAAAGACTAAGCTGGCTGCTCTGTTTCATCTCCACCAGTCATTAGAATTCCTATGTTTACTTATTTTCCTCCTTTATAGCAAATTAACTTATAATTCAATAAAAATTAGCTTCTAATTATCTTGAAAAAAAAATCTCCCATAAAAATGCCAGCAACTAGGAAATCATACCTAACCAAGCAGAAAACTCTGAAAAAGAATTCTGGTTCCATAAGCCAAATAAGAGTTATGTTCAGAATAGAATAAATATTTATTGAGTGCCAAGCATTGTGCTAAGCACTAGGGATGCAATGAGAAAAAATAAAATAAAAATATTCACAGACCTTAAAAAAAAAACAACATCATCACTTGCTCTCAAGAAAATCATCATCTAATTAGGGAAAATTATATATATATATATATATATATATATATATATATATATATATATATATATATATATACACATACATAAATATGTATATGTATATATATATATATATATATATATATATCCAGAAGCTACAGAGAATTTTGTGATATAGCCCATTCTTTCATAATGAAATTGTCAAACATGAGTAGGAAATAACTTGAGGATATGTAGCTTACTGATTTTATTTCATCTTTCAGGATGAGTTTTTAGAGATAATGAAGCTGTACAGTAGCCAGGTAAGAAATGATGAATTGAATGACCTGGCAGCTTCAATCAGAGTTAGGGAGAGTCCTAATACACAAAAGGAAAGGGAATTGAGGAAGTGTAAGTTTCAAAGTAGATTTCATTTTGCAGAATAATGAGTTTCTGGCTAGCTATAGTTCTTTCCCCTCACTGTTCACCCATGGGAACTGATATTAATCAAAACTACTATGATAATATATGAGGCTGCATTTTTTTTAATTTCACAATACATCTTAATGACTTTTTTGTTAGTTACATAAACTAAATTTCTTCTTCTATTCTTCTTGTCATTGTAATATTCTGGGAGTGATAGGATAAGAGTGAACATCAATTGTTGCAATCATATCTGAGGTACTGGTAGAATGGTTTATAGAAGACTAATCCTACCTGTAATTTCAAGTACCTTTTGCAATTAATCCATTATATTTCTATTGTCTTTTCATTTCCTTATTTTGTAAATTAAGAAACTGAGACCTTGATTATCTAAGTTATAATAACTTTTGAGGAAATCACTATGCTAATAAAAGTGGAAATTTTTCTGTTTACACATTTATTATATTTCTTTTTATTTCTTTATTATCTTTCTAGTTTTCATCAAATACTGTCTTGGCAATTGGGCTTACCATATAGATGTCACAGTGAGAACAATTGATCAAGTTTAGTTCTGTTATGTGCTTCCTAACTCCCAAATACAGCCTATCTATTAGTAAAGACTGCAAATGTGCAACACCATGCTTTTGGGTGCTATCTTCTTTTTGATGAAAGGTTGAATGCCTTATTCTTTCTTATATATGTACAAATACAGTCAACTTATCTCTGACTGTACTATTCCACAAAATTAAAAAAAAATTGTCTTCTTCATTGTAAAGCTAAACATAATATTGTCCAGAGATTAATTTCAAATATCACTGGAAAAAGTCAATGCCAAATACTAAAGGGGAGATGTGGGATGATTAGCAGCCAAAGTAATAAGGATTATTTCAAAAAAGTGATCATTCAAAAATTAAAAAAAAAAAAAAGATTGCCCAAATGAGGTCAGGGGACCACAAAGGGAGAATGGACAAATGGAGATTAAGGCAAAAGAAAATTTCAGTACTCTTGTCATGGGTATTACATAGAAGCAAAGGAAGAAGTTACCTAATAAATCAGTGGTTCCACTTATTCAGATTACAAAAGTTATATTTGGATATTAAAAGAAACGGTGGGCAAAGAAAAGGTTAGAAATGCTGCAACATCAGAAAAGGAAAATTGAGCTTTGAAAAATGATATCTTTTTCTACTTACCCTCATACTAGCCACTAACATCCTATTCCTTGATCTGCATATTCCTCTCACCATTTTCTTAATTACTTCCCATCAAATAACATTGCACTCTAAGGACCATGGGAATATTGTATTTTCGGCTTGTATTCCAATTGCTTGGTGTACTTTTTTGTACAAAATAAATGTTTAATAAATCAATTTTCATTTGTTCCACAATTCATTATCACCATTATAATCCTTCTTTTTGTCTCTTTTACTCCAGCCCCTGTTGATATTTCATCTACCTTGTCCTAATCTTTTACATTCAAAAAGATACCTGTTTTTTGCCTATAACTAAATACAATTTTCCAAATGATCAGCAGTTCTTATTCCAAAGATCTTTAGTAAAGCAATTATTTGGAATCTGAGACTCCCCCCCCCCTTCTATTGTATAGTTGTTCAGTCTTGAATGACGTTCTGTGATCCTATGTTCCAAAACATACAAAGACATTCTATTCTTTATTCTCTCTTGAAGTTTGTCCAAATTCATGTTCTTTTCTTCTATAACACCATCTATCCATCTCATCCTTTGTTATTTCCTTCTTTTGCTTTTAATTTCTTAGGATCATGGTTTTGGCTAGTCTTCTTGTTATTTGGCCAAAGTATTGAGTCTTCAGCTTCAGTATTTGACCTGCCAGTGAACAGTATGTATTAATGTCTTTAAATATTTACTGAATTGATCTCCTAATGTCCAAGAGCTCCCCAAAGTCTTCTCCATCATCATAATTCCAAGTTATCTATTCTACAGTGTGTAGCTTTCCTTTATAGTCCAATTCTCACAGCCATACATTGCCAAAGATATGGAAAAACTATATCTTTGACTATATGAAATTCTGTTGGAAAAATAACATTTCTGTTTTCTAGCATGCTGTTCAGATTTGCTACAGTTTTTCTTCCATGGAGCAAGGATCTTTTAATTTCATGGTTACATTCACCATCTGCAGTGATCTTTGAAATGAAGAATATAAAATCTTACAATTTCCATTTCTTCTCCTTTTATTTTCCACAAAGTAATGGGAACTGTATAATATAGACTTTTTTTAAAGACCAAACCAAGTAACTGACTTAATCAGTAAATAAAACCTCTTTCAGTACCTGAAGAAGGAAATTCCATTTCCTTCTGATCGCCATAACAAAACCACTGTAGAGTGATGTTGAAGTAGATCTTCACCTCCTTGTCAATGCTAATGTCTTTCAGCCCCTTAGTTTGATCTTCACTTCCACTGCAGTTGTACTGACAGGAAACTGCTGCTGACATTGCTGCCTCCAGGAGCCAAGGGCATTGGGGAGCCTCTGTTCATTCCGGGCATGGTATCTGCGGTGAACTGCTCTGAGGAGACTCTGAATGACATGCTGTGAGAAGCTGGGGGAGCCAGGACTCAAAGAGCGCTGAGAAGGGAGGGTACAAGGATAGGTGAGAAGCCTAAAACCAGGAAACTACATAGGCCCCACACATTGGAGAGCAGAGATACAGAATCCAGCCACAATTGCCTATGTACTGCCACTGTCCCACTTTTGCGGGTCTGAAATTTACCTCGAGGCTGCATTTTTTCCCTTCCTTTGTGTAATGCCAGAGAAACTGAGGCAAGATAGAGATTAGAGAGGATTTAATATTTTATTTGAAAGGGAGAGATTTACTGGGACCAAATGGATGCACGTTTGGGTCCTAGGGCTGAATGAGACTATCCTCTCTAAGAATCCAGCAAACAATGTGAGTTCTTAATGACATATATACACAGGGGTAGACTGAGGCAGGGGTGGAGTCAGAGAACTGAGAGCTGAAAGGGACTGTCAATCTGGTTCTGACAGGATGGGAGGAGACATCTTGATAAAACAGTATCTGATATTCTGATAGATTGGGATGGAGAGAGGCATTCTGATATTCTAAAATATAAGATCTTTTATTCTCATCAAATATTCTGATGAAGAAGAGGGAGGGGTGGTTTTTCAGGCTTGAGCAGAACAATTGAGGCAGAACAATTCAGGAAAAGAGAGTCAGGACAATTTAGGATTGTCAAGTTAGGATATCCTAACTGAGTCAGGATAATTAGGAAAACTGAGTCAGGATGATAAAAGAGAACTGTGGCACAACACTTGTATCTAAATTCCTTCATATGAAATGATGGAAGTGATCTGGCATTGTATCAGGAGCACAAAACTGGGAGCCAGTTAAGCTTAAAATATTGCTTCTGAAATTTTCCATTGATTTTACATTAGACAAGTTATTTAATTCCATGCCTTAATCTTCACAATTAAGGGGCAAGATGATATGACTTCTGAAATCTATTCCAATTCTTGGTTCTGTGACTATCAATATCAGTAGGAAAGTTCAAAATATTTTTAAATTAATTTAAAAGTTTGATCAGGATTTCTACCAAAATATGTATATATAAACTATTTAAATACCCCAGGAATTGTTTTCCTTGCTAAGGTAAGTAAAGTTATATAATTTTGTAAGTTACTTTGTGACAATAACATTACTTATTGAAGCTTATATGACTATTTAATACCAGATATAATCCCCATGAAATTAAGTACACATATACTGACTCATCCTGGCATCGTTTATACTTATGTTTACAAGTAATACAAAGAAATTGTGCCAAAATATTTGATATCAACATGTTTTAGAGTTTATAACTCATCTTTTCAGCAATATTGGTATTAAATCAGGAATGCCTTTAAGAAATATTCTCCCTTTAGACAGAATAATTGTGTAAGAATGTCAAACTGAAACTTGAGAAAAACCTTAACTTAGAAAGGCTAAGGTATCTCACTGTATTAGGGGCTAACTGTAGTAGTCCAGATTGATATCTTCCCACTGGATCCAGACAACTCCTAAAGAAAGAAAGAAAGAAAGAAAGAAAGAAAGGTGACTTTGTACAGTATCCCCTCACTTAAATCTAATTAATTTGCAAGGCATTATATGACCTTCTTGATGTCATGATCCTTTTAGAGAACAGAGAAGGAATAACAACATTGTCTTATCTCTGACAATTGAGATAGTTTCACCTTTACATTTGAGTATTCCATCCATAGAGATGGTCACAACCTCTCTGACTAAGAAATGTCAGAGCACAAGACTTGGTTTTTACTCAAAGTTTTTCCTACTTTGCAGGAATCTGAAGGTTTTTTTTTTTTTTCCTTTAGCATTAAAAGAACAGGAATGTAGGGTCCCTTCTATCCCCTGCTGCATCATAGAATATTTTATTTCTATTGCTAATCATATTGCTGTATCTAAATAAAGCACTGAATGCTTTATTTGACCAAAAATAAAAAATAAAAAAGTTAATTTTAAACCAATGTGGTGTAGTTAAAAGAGCACAGAATTTTGAAAAAAAGAAGACTTGGTTATGAGTTCTAACCATACTTTGTTTATGTGAATATCGGCAAATCATTTAACCTATCTAATTTTCAATCTTCTCATCTCTAAAAATATAGTGGAGAGTTGAATTAGGTAATTTCAGATGTCCCTTCCAGCTCTAAATCTAAGATTTTTCTATTATTAAATGGCTTCTTGTATCAGTCTATATATGGGTGTGCAGATACATATGTATATATATTGTATGTTTACATATGCATGTGATATACATATACATATATAATATTTATACATACATGTATACATAATGAGCTTCACTAGAATTTCTTTAAAGAAAGAAGTGACATCATCAGTGTATTTCACATATATAGGATTCCTTGGCATCTAGAGGAGGGAGTGGAGGGAGGGAGGGGAAAAATTATAACAAAAGTGAGTGCAAGGGATAATGTTGTAAAAAATTACCCTGGCACGGGTTCTGTCAATTAAAAAAGTTATTAGAAAAAAATTTTTAAAAAATATTTAAAAAAAAAATGAAACCATGTCTCTGAACAGAGTTTGATGGAATGAAACCATTCTCCAGTTCAAGATAGATTGAAAAAAACTTCAAGAAAAGTAAGTCTCATTGGAGTGAAAAGGTTGTTCAGTCCAGCTTAGACCGATTCTGGAAAATCTAAAGAAAAGATCTTAATTACAGCAAATCAGCAACTGAGACCCTCAGTCCTGTATCAGCAGAGAAGGGGAGCAGTGAGGGAACCTCCAGTTTCAGCTCAGAAGGCAAATTTTGGGAAATTAGGCTGTTTGCTAAAAAGAGCAAGGAAAGCTAATCCCTGGAAACACAAGGGGCCCTGGTGTTCAAAGTTAAGGGTCAGAGCTGCACAGGAAGCTTGATATAGCACCCCCTTTACCCCAGGAGTCGTAATAGACCATAAAAGTTAAGACAGAGAGAGAGAGAGAGAGAGAGAGAGAGAGAGAGAGAGAATATCAAAATAAAAGGAAAAACAATGGGTAAGAAACAGAAAAACACCTTTGAGCATAGAAAGCTACTAGGATAACAGGGAAGACCAAAATACCATCTCAGATAAGGACATAATATCCACAAGGGAAATCTCAAAGAGTTATTGGTCTCAAGCCCAAAGAAGCTTCTTGGAAGTACTCATAAGATATGCAAAAAAAAACAATTACTAGTATGGAAAAAAAATAATTCCTTAAAAAATACAATTGGCCAAATTAAAAAAAAAAATCCACTGGAAAAGATAATACCTACCAAAGTACAATTTTTGCTAAGGCAATTGGGATTTAGTGACTTGTCTAGGGTCATACAGCTAAGAAATGTTAGATGTCTAAGACCAGATTTGAACTCAAATCCTCCTGACTTCAGAACTGGTGCTCAAACTATAATTTTTAAAATGAAAAAAAAAAGATATAAAAGCTGAAGAAAATCATACATTAAAAATTAGAAGAGAAGAGATGGAAATTAATGACTTGATGAGATATGAAAAATCAATCAAACTAAACAGAAGGCAAAAATGGAAGAAAATGAAAAATACCTCATTAGAAAAACATTTGATCAGGAAAATAAATCCAGAAGAGACAATTTTAAATTTATTGGCCTACCTGAAAACCATTACCAAAAGAGAGAGAGAGAGAGAGAGAGAGAAAGAGAGAGAGAGAGAGAGAGAGAGAGAGAGAAAGAGAGAGAGAGAGAAAGAGAGAGAGAGAGAGAGAGAGAGAGAGAGAAAGAGAGAGAGAGAGAGAGAGAGAGAGAGAGAGAGAGAGAGAAAGAGAAAGAGAGAGAGAGAGAGAGAGAGAGAAGAGAGAGAGAGAGAGAAGGAGAAGTCTGGACAGAATATTAATTTAAAGAATACATTGATCACCTTCAAAAAGAACACACACAAGGAAAATCCCAAGGAACATTGTCGCAAAATTCCAAAACTGCAACATAATGGGAAAATTTCTGCAAGATTCCAGACAAAAACAATTCAGATATCAAGGTGCAACAGTTAGGATTACCCAAGATTTTACAGCTTCTTCAATAAAGGATTGGAGGACCTATAATACCATAATCTTGGAAGTACTTGCCTGGAAGGCAAAGGACCTGGGATTACAATCAAGAGTTAGCTACCCAGAGAGATTGAATATCATTTTTCAGAAGGAGGAGGGGAGAGACAGATCTTCAATGAAGTAAGAGACTTTTAATCATTTCTATTGAAAATAACAGAACAAAACAGAAAATTTAATCCACAAACACAGGACTCAAGAGAAACCTAGAAAAGTAATCAGGAGGGAAGTATAAGTTATTTAAAGTTTAAAGTGTTTACATCCCTACATGGGAAAATGATATCTAACTTTTGAGAACTAAATCTGTCACTGGGGTAGACAGAGGGGGCTATCACATGGACAGAAGGTGTGGTTGTGAATGAACTTTAATATTATGATAGCAAAGAAAAAGATATTATGGTTTGGAAAAAGGTCTGTACTGGAAGAAGAGGAAAGCAAAGTTATAATGGGACAAATCAGAGTCTCAAAACAATATATGGAGGAACATGTTAACAAATATTCCGATTTTTCTATTTCTTTCAAATGATATTCAGTTGTTAGAGTATTAAAATGATCTCTAAATCTGCTCCTTGAAATCTCATCACTAATTTCCATCAATATATTTAGATCCAATTCAGATGTTATTTTTTCTATGGAATTTTCCATGATTTCCTAATAATGTGTAATTACATATGTGTGTATGTGTATGCATATATATGTACATATGTATATACATATATGTGTGCATTCTTTAGTTAGCCTTGAAACATAATTTGTTGCAATTCTCTTAAGTCTTTAAAAATAAATATTAGGGGGGTAGCTAGGTGACACAGTATATATAGCAACAGCCCTAAAATCAGGAAGACCTGAGTTAAAATCTGGCTTCAGACACTTAACACTTCGTAGCTGTATAACCCTGGGAAAGTCACTTAATCCCAATTGCCCCAGCAAAAATACATACATACATACATACATACATACATACATACATACATATTAGGATTTTCATTATATTTAGCTTTACATTAAATTTTCTCTACAAGAATGAAAGTTCTATCAGAATAAAACCATGCTTCATTTATATTTACATCTTCCTGAGCACCTGACAGAAAGTTCTGCATATAATACAATACTTTAAAAGATGGATATGAGGCTGTAGCTCCAATAATAAATACTTAGCTGTGAAAATTAATCATAGATTTATTGATAGCTATCAATGGCTTAGACAAGAAAGAATGTTTTTGATGGAAACAGGTTTTCTTTTTTCCTTGAAAATAGATATTTAAACAATGTGAAACAAAAAAGAAAGATAGCAACAATAAACTTTTGATTATGAATTAAGAGACATGGGAACTGTCTATGCCACTATAACTAAAAAATATGTGTGTTTTTGAGATACTGAATTTTCCTTTAGTCTTCAGTTTCTTCATTCTTATAAATAAGTTGATAAATGATTGTTAAAGTTTCCCTCTACAAAATGATTCTAATTATGATAAGGCATTTTTATCATTTGTCCTTCTCTCCTACCAATGCAGGCCACTAATTAGTTATCCTACTCCTGCTATGTTATCATAATCCCCATAGTAGCTCTTCCAATTTTTCTTGCCTCAAGCCTCCCAACCTACATTCTCTAAACTGTGATAGTCAATTTACATGAAGAAAATGGAAGTTTTATTGTGAGTTCCTACTATCCTCCATGTCTCACAAATCTTTGACCTCACACCAAGATTATCTTCATTTAAAAAAAAAAAAAGTTTTATAAAGATGGCTTACTGTCTTGGGGAGGGGACAGGTAAAGAAAGGAGGGAGAAAAAATTTGAAACAAAATCTTAATAAAATTTATGGTGAAAATTATCTTTATGTGTGTTTTGAAATATAAAATATTATTGAGGAAAAAATGGTGATGTTTCTTTTCTCACACATTAATCGCCCTCCTGCTTTTCTCATGACCCACACCCCCTCAAACAAATGAAAAATGATCTTTGGCCAGAAATGCAAATTTTTATTTTTCATGAGCTACTATGTTCTCAAATTAGATTCAAGAAATATTCTCAGACTTCCTGTTCTACTGCCTTGCAAATACAATCTCGTTTTTGTCTACATTATGATCTCTAATTCCTTAACCTCTCGGTTATCTCTCAGGCTAACACCCCATATAAGCAGGGAGGAGTACTGATTATCTTAACTTTGTCATATTAATTAGACCCTTTGTTATCTTTAAGTGTACCTTCATTATTGTCTCACAATTGGTGGAAGCCCCTGATTGAATTTCTAGCCAAATTCTTTTAATTGAAAAAAGTCATCATAACCCCCAGTTACTTTATACAGTCAGAAGGCCAAGCTATGGTGCAAACCCCTGAGATTATCTTTTCTCTCATAACAAAACCTGTCTGTATGCCCTTTCCTTGCTAAAAATTCACATTGAGGTTTTAGCTGTTAGCAGCATAATAAAATCTTTGCCTCTTGATTTAGAGATGGTCTAAGCCTAAAGATTCTTTTTGAGACACCTCACAACATTGGTCTGTAACTTCAATATTCTTTTGTGTTTCAATATTTGGTAGTAAACTCCAGTACCACCCAATAGGAATTTTTGCTCAAATGACAGAATTCCCATTTAAGGCCCAGAAAAATAATAAAAGGAAGATTTGCAACAAGATAGATTTTTAAAAATTATTTTAAAGCTTTTTATTTTCAAAATATATGCATAGATAATTTCCAAATTCACTCTTCCAAATTCTTGTGTTCCAAAATTTTCCCTCTCTTCCACCCTACTCTTTTACCTAGCTGGCAAGTAAACCAAAAACATATTGTGTGGAATGGAGAGATAAAGTAAAAAATTTACAGGAATGTTTAAACTCTTTTTTTATATTTTTTATTATTTCTATGTCTCTATAACTTGCGTAAGTACAGTGTGTGCCAGCCGATAATTACTTAAAACTTTAGATATAATTGCTTAACCAGAAATGATGACATTTATCCTTGTTCAGTGTTATCAATATTTAGATTATTAAATGCCATCAACTCAGTAATCTGAAGTTTGAAGGTCTGACTGATGATTCCTCTCAGAATCAGGGAAACAAAGCATTTCCCTTTAATCTGCCTTTGGCACCAATGTTTAACATTCAATTAGGAGAGAGGGCACCTATTTCTCAATGCTCCCCAACCTATGATGTAATCCTTTGTAACCAAACCTATAAAAACTGTATATCTTTCCTAAATCTTTAGCCCTTCTACTACGAGCTTTCTCTCTTTCCCTCCTTGCAGTGGAATTGCTCATTCTCATGAGAATTTATTAATAAATAACTTTTCTGCTTTCTACTGAGTGATCTCTGAGTAGTCATTTTGGGTAAGGGTCTTCTATGTCTCTCACAATATTAAATATGTGCATTCTTTTCTATATTTATTTCCACAATTTTCATGTTGCACAAGAAAAATCGGAAAGAAAACAAAATGAGAGCAAACAACAATAAAAAACTGAAAATACTATATTTTGATCCACACTTAGTCCCCCCAGGCCTCTCTCTAAGTACAGATGGCTCTCTTCATCACAAGACTATGGTACTGGCCTCAATCACCTTATTGTTGAGAAGAGCCATGTCCATCAGAATTGATCATCATATAATCTTGCTGCTGCTGTGTATAATGTTCTGGTTCTGTTCACTCAGCATCAGTTCATGTAAGTCTCTCCAGGACTCTCTGAAATCATATTCCTGATCATTTCTTATAGAACAATAATATTCCATACCATTCATATACCATAACTCCAATTGATGGGCATCCACACAGTTTTCAGTTCCTTGCCACTACAAAGAGGCTGCCACAAACATTTTGCACATGTGGATCCTTTTCCCTTTTTTTATGATCTCTTTCGAATACAGGCCTAATAAAGAAATTGCTGAATCAAAGGGAGTGCACAGTTTGAGAGTCCTTTGGGTATAGTTTCAAATTGTTCTCCAGAATGGTTAGATAAGTTCACAACTTCACCAACAAGGTATTAGTGACCCAGTTTTCCCACATCTCTTCCAACATTTCCTTTTCTTGTCATGTTAGCCAATCTGAGTGGTGTATAGTAATACCCCAGAGTTGTCTTAATTTGCATTTCTCTGATCAATAATGATTTAGAGCACTTTTTCATATGACTATAAATGGTTTTAATTTTTTCACTTGAAAATTTTCTATTCATATCCTTTGACCATATATCAATTGAAGAATGGCTTGGATGCTTAAAAATTTAAGTCAATTCTCTGTATATTTTAAAAATAATGTCTTTATCAAAACTCTTGCACATAACATTTTTTCTCCCAGTTTTTATCTCTCCTTTTAATTTTGTTGGCATTGGTTTTGTTTCTTCAAAAACTTTTTAGCAATATAATCAGAATTAGATGGATGTGTTCTTGTGGCAATATATGTTGGATATATATGTAGTTGTTGTTGTTCAATTATTTTTAAATTGTCTTTGATTTTTTGTGACCTCATTCAGGGTTTTCTTTCCCAACATAATGGAGTGGTTTCTCTACTTCATTTTCATGAGGGACTGAGTTAAACAGGGTTAAGTGATTTGTCCAGAATCACACAACTAATAAATATCTAAGACCAGATTTGAACTCAGGAAGACAAATCTTCCTAACTTTAGGCTGGCACTCTATCCTCTATACTATCTAACTTGTGGAGGAATGAAGTGAATACATATGAATTTCTTTTCTTGTCTTTGGTTTTAATCAAAAGTGACTCCAAGAATGCAAACATAATGGATTTTTGCTATTTTAAACAATAATATGTTCACCATTTAAACCTAGACCATTCTGAAAAGAACTTCCAACTCTATGGTTAACCCACTTTTGAATATAGAATCTTTGTCTGTAAGAAAAGAATAAGAGAAAGAAAAGGGGAAAAATTTTATAAAAGCAAAAAGCATTGCCTTGTCTTCACAAATTTTGCCTCAGTTCACTACTTATCTTCTGGAATAACTAGATTTACTTTAAGTTAATCTCATAGTAAACAAATATATTAACTCTGACAAGAAACATTTTAATTCAAAAGTCTTAAGTTAACAAATTTCATGGAAACCAATAAAGCAGATATATTTTTAACACATGAGGAATATTGACTCAGGAACAAATGCTATCGCATTTGATAATTAAAGACAATTAAATAATAAGACAATTAAAGAACACAGATATGACACTGTTTTTGTTTGTTTGTTGTTATTTTAAATGTGGGAAGTAACTAGAAAAGCAAGAATAAAAGTCATTCAATTTTTTGTACTTTATTATGAGTAATAAATGACTTTTTGATTGTTGGTAGTCTATTCTATGGCTATGACCTCTACTGAAGAGTTACATTCTTTATCGGGATTTGGGGCGATTAATCCTTGGTTTCTTATATTTGCCAGTATTTGAAGACTTGTTCAATTTTGTGGAAACTTTATCTAAGTCTTTGGAGACTTGGAGGTCTTTCTCTCTCTCTCTTTTTTTTCCATAAGTTTTAATTTATGCTGTTTCAGAGATGAGGATATCTTCTGTAGATTCATTTGTTAGGCTTGCTTTCTAAAGTTCTGGGTAGTTCTGCACTTTTGCTTGAATTGGAACTAGATATGGAAGCTTCTTATCAGTTGGATTCTGTTTTGCTCTCCTTTTTGCCTCTAGTTCACTGCCATCCAAAACATACTCACTTTGAAATTTTACTTCATTCTGGCCATGATTTGGTGGCCACATTTTTACTTTGTTTTCACACACATAGACACATACACACACATCTCAGTATCTCAAAGTTTCACAAGGTTAATTGTTTTCCATAGCAAGTAAAGGTCCATTGAGAATGCTTGGGAATGACTGAAGGGGTGAGTGAGGGATATTCACAAAATTATTGATAGCTTGAGAGTGATAATATCTGGTTAGTCTTAGGCATTCTGGTAAGGGGAACTGAGATCCAGTCAGTTGGATTTGGTAAATTATTTTTTCACTTCTTAAATAGTTTCTCCCTCCCCTCCCCAATCCAGCTTAATATCTTAAAATAAGACTATTATTAATTTCATAGAAATCACTCAAGAAAAATCACTCAATTATGTGAGATAAAAAGTGGGGGAGTGTATTAGTTGTTTTGATGTTAAATAAAGAGAAGATAAATACTGAATAATTTGGCAGAATAAACTGTATTTTAAGCATATTTATATTTTATTAGGCATATATAATATAAGCTATATGTATTGATAATAAAACTAAAAATGATTAATCATTCCATGCTGCTAAAGATTTTCAAATCAGGAAATGATTTGTCTCCCCTAAATCAAAAACCTAGTAAATATTAGATGCAGTGATAGAACGAGGTTTCTGGACTACGGTTGGGTTTGTTTCCTGTAATTCACTTTTTTTTTTTTTTTTTTTTTTTATTTAGCAGGGCGTTTGATCTCAGACTATGTATACACAGTGCCACCAAAAATAATTAATATTTTTTAAAAGCACTCATGCAATTGTTTACAGAATAATATTCGTTTCATTAGATCTAGTAATTTACTATAAGAGGCAAAGTAGACTAAATAATCAATGGTTTTTACTAATGTGTTGCTTAGGAATTAGCAGTAAAAATTCCTAAAATGCATATGAAATCAGTTACCACCAATTTACTTCTTATTGTATATCATTCATGCATAACCTGTAGCTAATCAATAGAATAAAAGAACATATATGCATAAATATTGAAGCTCTTCCCTAACCTTTAAACTTTTTGAAAAACTAGACAAAATTAAAATTTAAATGCTTAGGTTATATAATTACTTCCAATTGATTTTTAAATCTCAGTGTCTAGGTAGTGTTTGGATGACATTTTAAGAATCTGTGAAATTGTCACTAAGTCCTTAAAGTTACATGCTATTGTGCCTTCAATTCACATTGCTCTATAAAGTTGATTAGATGATTTGTAACAATTTCAACAAATAAGCAGAGGGTGTCAAAGAGTGTTTCCTCTTTTTTGATTGATCTTTTTGATTGACAAGTTATGTGTAAACAGACTAATTTGCTTCTGATAGCTGCCTGCATATCTCTGTTAGACTCATGAAGAAAAAAGCTTCCTTTTAATTAGATTATTGAACCCTGTGGGGACCAATTACACATTTGTTTTTCCCTACATTGAGCCATTTAAAGCCCAGGAGGTTTTGGAGCTTGCTGTGCCTGGTAAACTAAAGTAAATGACTCCACATCCCACTGAGTCTAATGTGTGTGAGTGAAGGTAAGATAGAGATTTCCCCAAGTGTAAGTATCCTGCAACCTATAACATTTGCATTTCTAATCCAGTTTTGCAGATCCAAGAACCAAGTAAGCGGTTACCAAAGGAACAATAAAGTTATAAAGAAATAGTCATATTATATTAACAATGAATGAATGAATGCAGTTTTCTTAAGATAATATTTAAAAAATTGGCCAAAATAATAAGATAATTTCATATCTTAGAACTGTTTTAATAGTTCATTTTAATTAGAAAAAATATATATTAAGTTCTTAAAATGTGTGTAGCAGTGTGCTAGCACTGAGAAGGGACATCCAAGGTCAACTAATCCAAAATTAATCTGATAATGAGTCTCTCTTACTATAGCAAGAACAAGGGGTTATTCAGTCTTACATGAGGACCAATAATGATGAGGAGTTTACAGTAGACTTGAGCCAGGTTGATGTGCATTTTGACTGGAACTTTAGATACTTTTTGATAATTCTTCCAATCCAGTTAAAAAATCATCCACATCATCAACCAATGCTTAAATGATAATCCTTAAGGAAGCAAGAGAGGAACTCATTTAGAAGAGAAGATTCTACTATTTGTTTTATTAATACAGGTTTTGTATTAACTATGAGACATCCTGATGGTTCTGTCTAGCAGATTTTTAGAAATCATTGTTATTGCTAAATTCCCCTCCTTTCTTTGATCTTTTCTTTCACCTCATTAACAGAAGGAAACAATTGCTATTTTACACACATTCTAAGCTATCAAGTTCTTCCCTCCCAATTTGATAAATTTGTCATGGTAAATTAGTCCATCATCTGTCTCAATACTTCCCTAAACTTTTGTCATTGAATGTGTGTTGCTTCAAATAAGCAGAGACCTAGAATAGACCTTAAATTAGAAGGGCAAAGATTACCTACTGCATCCTGGACTATCACAAGTTATCTTGACTTTTATCTAGCCACTGAATTTTGATTATCCTAGAGGGAAAGTTAAAAAAAAAAAAAAAAAAAAAAACTTTAGGGCTAAAAATTTAAGAAGAAAGAAGAAAAAAAATTCTGAAGAAAGAAATCCTCTGAAGAACTCTAATAAAGATGAAGACTTTACAAGACTTTTGAGCCAAGAAAAAAAAAAAAAGAATGAAACAAAACAAAACCTTAGAAAGTAAAATATCATAAATTGTGAAATGGTTGAATGAGCTGTAATAATGAAAGTAATGGAATACAAACATTTTGTAAGAAATGAGGACATAGATAAGTTCAGACATGAGAAAAGTTACATGAACTGATGGAGAGTGAAGTAACCAGAACTTAATTAATTACATCAATTATATTTGTAAAATATTAATTTTGAAAAAAAGTTTTCATGCTATTAAAGCATAAAGTGAGAAATTTATGGAACAACAAAAGCTGGGAGAACTCTGAGCAATAAAATGATTATTCCTGATAATAACAATGAATATTTATCTTCCTAAGGTTTATAAGGTGTTTAGCAACAGTTATTTCAGTTGATTCTCACAATAACCCTTGGGGTATAAAGGCCAATATTATCTTCATTTTTCAGTTAGGAAAATCAAGCAGTCATCAAATGACTTGCCCAGAATCACATGGCTTTCAATTATCTGAGGCTGAATTTGATCTTAGGTTTTCCTGACTCCGGATATAATACTCTGCTCTATCACGTCATGGCTTTATGTTTCCAAAATACCAAGGATAAAATAAATTAACCAATTCCTTAGAGAAAAATAAAATATTTAGAATGCAGAAGAAAAATATATATATATATGCATGTATAATTATTGTGTGTATAATCAATGAAGAAATTTATATGTTTTGACATTGCATGTTAATTACAAATTGACTTCTGTCCATAAGGGGAAAAATAAAATCAGATAGGCAGGGGGTTACTTCAAACATCAAATAGTACATAAACTTCCTGATGAAGTAACTATGCTGTTGCTTCAGTTTAATTATTTACTTGATCACTATGTTGTGGGAATGATTTTGAAATTTTGTAAATTTAAAACAAATATATTAATAAAACTTTAGAAAAAGAAAGCAGTACTTTCTTACCAATAGGAACTAATTTATTTATTTAATCATTACCATTATATTTATTTACACATATATGTTATTACATAATAATAATTATTATAATAATTATTATAATTGCATTATAGTACATATACAAAATAATAAGCACTTAAAACATTTATTGAATTGAAATGCAAATCAATTATTTTGCATTTTCTTGAATCAAATTATTAAATTGAATTTAATATAATTTCCAGTTTCTTCAGAATCCTACTCTTCAGAATCTTTGTATACATTTCACTTTATTTTTATACTTCATATATACATTCATAGTCATGTAGAAAAATGAACAAAATTCTATAGATGCAAATATACATTATAAGCCCTTCATTCTCTATATTTAACTTCCATTATTGCATCCAAGTTCTCATTGTATTATTATTTTTTTCATATTAAACTGTTGACTCTTAGTGAACTCATAGTCTACTCAGGTCTTCAGACTTTCTCTTTTGTTTTGTTCTTCATGATATATTGTTGAGCTTTGCCATATCTACTTCTTGTTTATTCTTGCAATTTGTTTTTTAGTCCAAGCAAAAATCTTTATATTTATTTCTATTACTTTTATTTTCATATATTTAACACATCATTCTAAATTACGATCAAGATGGAGAAATAGAGAGATGATAGATAATAAATAGGTAGGATCAAAATATATATGTAAAATATTGTTTAAATGATCAATATGGCTAAATATTTTGCTGAATACTGAAGACATGAAAAAAAGAAAGAAAGAAAATGAGATGCTCCCTACTCTCTAAAAACCTTATATTTTAATAGAAGGCTCAAAAACAACACAAAAAGAAACTGAACTTAGGAGGGTCAGGTGGTGCTTTGACAAAGCTTCATAAGATTTGGGCAAGTAGTGTGCATGCCATCATCCAAATCATTACTCAGACTTTTGAACAGAACACAGCCAAAGATAAATCCCTGTGATGTTTATTATTCAGTACTAGTGCGATGACATCCTTTCAAATCCATCTGTGTTGTGTGAAACCTTGAAAGCTACTTGGCTGGATTAAAAGTGTTCTGTGTTTCCAATTATCTCACAATTTTCCATTCTTTGTTTCTTGTAACAATTGAAGTAATATTTGCTCTTTGTAATCACTGATTCCCTTTCTCAGTACTCTCAGATTAACCCTTTGATGATTTTATTCCAAAATATTAGTGACAATTAAACTTAAAAACCTAAAGTTAAAAAAAAGAAAAAAAAAACCTTTTTTTGGAAAACCATTTTTTATGTCTTCTGTCTTATGGCACCTCTCTAGTCAAAGTTCTTTTTCAATTATATGGAGATGTGATCATAGAGTTTGAAACAATGTTAGAACTCATTGAATCTGATCCCATCTTTTTTCAGATGAAGAAACAAGGTCAAAAGGATAAAGTGATTGACCCAAGATCACATAGATAATAAATATCTAAAATATAATGAATGTAGGAAGTTCTAATTCCAAGCCTATTGAACCATATTCTATGCCATCTCTGCATCCCCACCCTCCCCTGGGGAGCGGGGGGGTAATGCTGATAGGGTATAGGTAACTGATAATTATAACCTCCACTGAAGTACAAACACAGACTTCCTCAGTATGTGGACACTGCACTTATTGGTTTCCATCTATAAATTTGACTTGCATAATAAGTTAATAATCAATAAGGGGAGTAACTTTTTTTTATTTTCACTAGGGAAGATAAGAAATGGGTGTAGTATACTAGTATATTGTCTTTTGAAACTTTAGAGTAAAAAATTTCCCTACTCCATTAGCATAGATTATAATTATATAAGAATATAGAATAATTAATTGACTTTAAGTATTTACCATGGTACAACACTATGCTAGGTACTGAGGATATAAAAAGGAAAAAAAAAAAGAAAAAGTGCCACCTCTTAAGTAGCTTATATTTAATTAGAGGAAAAAAAATGAAAAACATAAAAGGGAGCTGGAAATTGTTAGGAGAGAGTGGGGTTTTAAGGAAATCACATAGAGGCCAGGAAACCAATTTAAATAACTAGTAGATTGTTTGGCAAGGACCACTTTACTTTCTGAACTAGCAAGTTTTGCAAAGATTATTCATGTGCTAGCAGTTCGGGTGGAATAAAGACAAATTGACTTCTCAAAATCTGTAAATATAAGTTTTCAATCTGAAGGTATACAAGAAAGGTCAATTGTCATAGCAGTAGTAAATAGCATATAGCTATTATATTATTATGCCATTTATTTTCTTTATCTCAGGCAGAATATGTGACTTATCATAGAGCATATCATAGTTCATTCTAGGCAAAAATACAAGTCCTGCACTAGTCAAAATACATGCATAGGAAATCTCTGAGGAAGTGACAGTAAAATTTTTCAGCAAGATTTACCTGTCCTATTAGAAACCTTACATTTTATGAAAATTGTAAAGCTGCAGTATTTCTGCAGAATGAAGAGCTTCCTCTGGTTCTAAGTATTGTGAATTAAAAGTCAATCTTGTGTTTCTCTGTTTTTACTAGTTAGGATCAGGTTTTAAAAGGTGGTGAATGGGTAAAATCTAAAAATGCAGTTGCATTCAGTGCTACACTTATATTATACAACTTCCTCAGTTTTCTTTTCAATCTTTGCTTTCTTCAACTTATTTAGTCATTCTCTATATGCAGAATTTGCATTAGAAATACATTTCTGACTCTCGTGATTTTACATTGCCTTCTAAGACATACTTAATAGAAGGCCTTTATCTCATCTGCTTAGGAAGTAAAGACCTATAGGTCATGTTAGATAATAAGCTGAACATGTAATGTTCTTTTTAAAAAATAAATAATGGAAGGCCAATAGGTTATGAGAAAAATATAATCATTTTTCCCTTTTATTCAAAGAGGTCATACCCTTACTAGAGTAATATGTCCAACTGTGAAATCCACAATTGAGAAGGGATTAAATTTAGGAGAGAGAGAGAAGAAAATATAATTAAAGGTCTTGACAAATATATGAAATTCCAAAGTAATTGGAATTATTTAGCCTGGAAAAGGGAGAACTAAGCAAGTGCTGACCAAATTAAATGTTTTCTAATGAAATATACTCATAATTTGCTTTCTTTTTTTTTCCTTGAGAAAAAATAAAGAAGATGTGGTGACAACTTCCAGACAGACTTTAGATTAGAATGGATAGCAAACTACAAATATAGCAAACAGATAGACATTGGATCTATTTCTCTCTAGAGGAAAATGAGATTGGAGTTAATATTGATCTTTCTAAGAGAACATAAATGGGTTTTTCCTGGAGCCTCTGAATATCTCTTCCAGTTCAAGAATTTTGTGACTTTAAATCCTTTATCGGGAATGGAGGGGAATTTTATCCATATTAAATAGGAAATCATCTATTTCATGAAAAAACAAATGAAAAGACAAAATGTCCCAGGTAGTTGCCCTCTTTGGAAATGCTATGGTGCAATGATGGTAAAAGAGTTATCTTCTTGAAATTTGAAATTCATTTACATGTAATGGACAAGGTAAATCTAGATAACAGACTCATTGCTGTTCTTATTCTGCAAAAATGATGTCTATTCATCTCACTTGATTTATTCTTCAACTATTGCTTATTACTCCTTTTCACTTTAAATTACTTTTCATTATTTCCTTCCTGAACACTGATAGTATCATCATCATAAATAAGCTCCCTGCATTCTGAAGAATTCACCTGCTGTTTGCCATATGTTCTTATTGTTATTTCACCTTGCCAAAGTGACTAAAATTATTTACAATTTTATAGGTGACAAGAAGACCAAGAGTATGCTAACATTCTTGCTTTTTTCAACATACCTCTTTTAAGGAACTTCAGTATAAAGCAAAGGGAGTTTAGCACAATAAACTGATATGAAAATCTCTCTGGATGAATTCAATCAATCAACAGCTATTGATTAAGTATATCAATAGATTAGACACTATGATAATCACAAATATAGTAAGCAAAAATCCCTGATTGTTGAATCTTTTATACTTCAGTAACAGTTATTTGCTCTAAAAAATTAGTTCTATAAAAACAGGAGAAAAGTATTATCCTTCATTTTTTTCCACCATAACCTAGGCAGTTTAATTTCATAAATGCATTTTACATAACAATATATTTTTCTTGTATTGAAAGTTCATATATGTTGGTAGAAAAATAAATATTCTCATTCCTAAAGTCTTTTTAAAATGTATAAAGTAATCTGTCACTCAACTTCTAATTAAATGCTTCCTTTTCTTTTAAAAGAGACTCTATAACCTCAAGATCAATGACATAAAATGAACAATTATTCTCAGGAGAATATTTAATATTTTTATTTTCTTTATCGCAAACATATGTGTGTACATATAGATATATTTATCTTTCCATATAAACATATGTCTAGATTTATAGGTGTGTGTGTATATATGTGTGTGTGTGTGTGTCTATTTTACCAGTTAAGATAAACAATGATATAAATATTAGTAAAAAATGAATCATTGAAAGGTCAGAATGTTGAAATTGAGAAAAAAGTAAAAATAAAATGTCTAGTTCTGGTGTTTTATTTTGAAATACACTTTCATTTGAACAAGAGTAAAGGAGGAGAGCAGAGGTCTGAACTTTGTATTCTATTTCTCTTATGAAAAATATGTGAATAGCTATTTTACATATAGCTGATAGAACTTGATATTTTGAACACTAAAATGTTTTTGTTATAACTTAATTTTCTGAAAAAATAATATACGCTGGCATCATGAATTATGAGTTGTTACTCTACATCTCTATACATGAAACCATCATCACTATCATAGACCTTGATGCAATGAAAAATGAGATCCACAAGCATGCTTACATAGGGCACCTAAATATCTACATACAGGAAGTCAATTCCTGTTGTTATCTGGACAAGATTTTCACTTTACCAGTGAAAAATACCTTTGACCCCTATAAATCTGTTTGCTCTATTTCTCATTTAATAAAGATAATTAAGGAACTATTAAATATAGTTATTTTTATAGCTACATTTTCCAAGGAATTTGTATGAGATAAACACTGAGAAGTCATTGATAAAATTTCATTTATCTGTCAAATCTGTTATTATTGTTTTAATAAAAAATAATTAAAAAATGGGCTTTTGGATTATCAATATCTCAAACAATTATACAAGTGTCCAGAAATTATCTTGTATTTAAACAAAACATGGGTTGTGACTTCCTGTTTATTCCCTATTGATTTTAATTGTTTTTTAAAATGTTATTGAATACACATTCAAAATGCATTCATGATTTTATAGAAATTTTAAAAAGAAGATTTTTGGGGAGTTGGATATTTTAATTGTTCTCTAAATCTCTTTTTAATTGTTCTCTAAATCACCTTATTCAAAGGAAAATGCCATTTGGCATCAGTTTTGAAAACAGCTTTTAATGCTTTCAAAATTGTTTCAAATTTGATGCAGATTTCTCCTATGTGTACATGGACTGATCTAACCAATCTTTCCATTACTGCTATTATTCTTATTTTGTAGATGAGAAAACTGAGACAGGGAGAAGTTTAATGACTTATCCAATACTACACAGTTATTAAGTAATTAGGACAGCACTCATATTTGGATCTTCCCATCTTCATTTATTTTGATGCATTTATACAGCATTATGTTAAGCATAAGGAAATGGGATATGCATAACTAAAGTATGGCTTTTCCACAGTTGCCAATAAAGAAAAATAGTGTGTTATTGTAAATGACAGACCGTTTTTTATCATCTGGCCAAGTTTATCAATAAATGAATCCTCTGAAGATAAGTATTTGTAGTCATCAAGTAGTGACTCCTTTCTTCCTATAGTTTAAACTATTGCTTTGATTATCATTTCTTATGAGACAGGTCAATATTCAAGATGTAGAAGTAAGATTTGACAATTGAAAACACAATTATTTTTTAAGGAGACAAAGACTTTGTATTTGTGTAAAAATAATTCAGACAAAAGTTTATTGTGCATTTTGTATGTATAAAATATGGAGCTAATTACAATGTATGGTAATTCACAGACAGAATTGTCTATAGTATACACAGACAGACATCACCTTTTTTCTCCCTCAAATAGTTATTGATCCACATGAAAAGATATGATTTGAAATCATAGGAAATGGAATAACAATAAATGATTGAATCACGTTTCAGGGGAACAATATGTTTGGTAGTGTTTGATCATTTGAAAGATGAGGGATGCATACAATAAAGATGCTAAAGGAATTTTGTAATATAAACAATAACCTGATATTTAGTATAGTTCTAAATGTGTATTCTTTACCCAATGAAGAACACTACCCTTTGCTAATGGCTTAATCTATTAAAGGGCTGTTGCCCTAAAGGGGCAAATACTGGCACAAGGAATCTATGATGAGGTGAAATTTTGTATACTCACTGAATTATTTTTTAACCTTCTGAATATTTTACTTCAGCTATAACTAAGTAAAATCTCTTTTGTTACCTGTAAGATGTTCAGTGAAAGTGCCATTTCATTCCATTCTCAATTCTGAGACATAGCTTGTGAAGAATTAGATTTGGTCTACTATGGGAAAATTTATTCAAGATCTCTCTTATGGTCTACCCTCTGTGAAAAAAAGGTAGTTTTTGTCATCATTGTCCTCATCATTATCAACATGCATTTTTCTTCTGTAACTCTAGATCAAGATTGCCATTACATTTTTTTTCTATAAAAAATATTTTAATAAATTGTTATACACTATACTTCTAGAACCTCTTTTACTAAAGCATCCCTCCATGTCTATCGGTTCCCTAGATGTGTTGCATCTCCCTATACAAGTCACCAGGGATTGTCTTACATTTCTCTTTTGATTATTATCTTACTATCTGATACATAAATGCTTAATATATTTTAGGAGAAGCTAACTGAAACAGTGGATGGAACATTGATAGATTCAGGAAGACTTCAGTTCAAATACATCCTCAGTCATTTATTAGTTATGAGAAACTCAACAAGTCACTTATTCTCTGTTTTCTTTACTCTCCTCATCTGTAAAATGGGGATAATAGTACCTACTTCCCAGGATTATGCACAGATCAACTAAGCTAATTATTCTAAAATGTTTAGTACATAACAAGTGTTACATAAATATTGTCTGTTAGCCATTATTACATTTTCCCTGATTCTAGCTCCAGCACATTTTGCACTGGATTATTTAGCAGCCTCAGCTAAGGTTGACACACAGTATAGGAAGTACTTAACTTTAACTGAGATAAACAAGGAAATAGCCACAAATATGAAATAGTCCTCATTCCTTTGTGATTACCTCAATTTCTGGGTAAATAACGGAAGTATAATGTAAAAGGAAACAAAAGATTGGATGTGATGGCATAGTCCTATAATCCCACTTGACTGGGAAATTTGGGCTACTCAGGAGTTCTGAGGTTCAATGGAGAAGACCTAGTGATTGTCCCAAGAATTATATCAATATGGTGAAATTCTGGGAGCTGGCAGAGTGCCTTGGGGAACATCAATTTTCTTAATTTAAAGAGATCCAGATCCAGATTAGAAGTGGAGTTCATAGATGTCATGATAATCAGTAATCAGGACAGAAGAGTGAGTAGCTCCTATATTTACAACCTTAAAAATGACAGCTAGCTTTCAAAAAGTGTATGTGAATTAATTGTAGAATGGCTGAAAAAATTGTGGCATGTTATGATGACCACATATTTCAAAATCAGCAGGAGTCAGGAATTCCGGTTAAGGGAAAATCTTCAATCTTTATTCTTTGTGAAGATGAGGGGGATAGCAATAAGAAGTGAGAACAGTGGCCACACAAACCCGGCCAGCAGTCTCTCTGCCTCCTTCCACCCACCAAAATTGTCTCTATGTCATTTCCTATACAACACATCAAAACTTTCACAGAGAGTGGGCGGGGGCATTCTTTCTCCCAGCATATATTAACAGAGTATCATCAAATTGCTATTTAGCCTCACATGCTTGGGACCTCAGTGCGTCAATTCGAGCTTCCGCCCATTACATCTCCCACTTTCTTTTGTTTTAGAACACAGGTGGTCATGCCATCCCTGACTCCTCAGGGAGGTCAGAGCCCCCAAGGGGAGGTGATCACACCCTCCCTGACTTCTCAGGAAAGGACGTGTAAGCACCGAAAAGGAGGTGATCACAACCCCCCTGACTTCTCAGGAAGGGAGGGGAAAGCACTAAAAAGGAGATAATCACGCCCTCTCTGACATCTCAGGAAAGGAGATGAAAAGCACCAAAGGGAAGAGGGGTTGCTCATGGGTTTCTGGGCTGAAAGGTCTTATTATGCACAAACCCATTGGCATGGGAGGTATTACACAAGCACATAGCAATAAAACAGAGGCTATTAGTGATGACTCTCCCCACCGTCAGTGCAGGCTCTCTGTGGGGTAAGAAACATAAATTGTATATGCAAGTAGCAGTATAACAAACAATATAAATCAACATGGTGTTATAAAAGATTTTCAGAAATCCTAGAAGGAGGGTATGTAAACAGCAGTCACACATATGCCTTCTTCAGCAGCCAAGAGATAGTCCAAAACCAATCTATTGTCCATTGCTTCACATGTCAGGGAATCCAATGATCCCTCCAAGTTTTTAAAATCCTGCAACAGTTGTTTTATGTGTTAGGGAATCCAACGATTCCATCAGATTTTGAAGTCCTGCAACAGTCTTATCTTTTCTTAGAAAATCCAATGATTTCTGAGGGTTTTGAATCCAACTATTTTTGATGTCCATGAGTCCAATGCCATAACTACCATGCTCATTCAGTGGTGAGCACAATCAGCAATAGAACCACCCAATATTTCTTGGGACTTCTTCTTTGTTTCAAGGATCTGCTCTGTCTCTCTGCGATGGACAAAACAAATATGGCTCGTTGGCACCCATCTGATTCTTTCTCCACCTGTAGAGATAAAAGAAAACCCTCTCTCCCAAGCAGTTAACCTATCTGGCCTTTCCATTCACCACTTTCTGGGTCTCTACACATCACCTGGCAATTATCTAAAGATAGTGAAGCTGCTGGCACTGGACACTGCCCTTCCGGTGGGTTCTAAAACCTGTCTGCCGGAGCCAGTGCATCTTTGTCAAAAATCAACAGGTTAATAATATAAAGGGCTAGATTTAGAAGTTCTCTAGGGTTCTCTAGTTATCTGTGGCTCCCCCTTTGTTTTGTTTTTGGAGGAGCATTTTAATGTCTCTGTTTCTCCTCTCTACTATTGCCTGTCCTTGAGGATTAAAGGGTATGCCAGTGGTGTGTAAAATCTTATACTGTGCACAAAAGTATGCAAAATGTTTAGAAGTATATGTAGGACCATTGTCTGTTTTTATTGCTTGTGGCACACCTATAATTGCAAATGCTTGCATGAGGAATTCAGTGACCACTCGGGCTGTCTCTTTTGCTGCTGGTATTGCAAAAGTGAATCCTGAAAAAGTATCTACCACAATGTGGATAAAAGACAGGCAACCAAAAGATTTATAATGGGTCAGATCCATTTGCCAGATTTCATTGGGTCTCAAACCACAAGTGTTCTTCTCCAGAGGCAGTGTAGGAGCATGGAAAGTAAGGCAAGCTATACAGGCTTTACTGTGCTCCTGACTTCCTCTCTTGTTATTCCAAATTGTAAATGTAAAGCTCAAGTAGCCTGATGATATTTAGAATGAGATTCCTGGGCTTCGTAGAATAAAGGAGTATTGAACAACATAGTTAGAAGGTTATCTGCCTTTGAATTACCATCAAAAATAGGACCTGGAAGTCCACTATGAGAGTGTACATGCAAAATATAAATCTTACCTAGATGCTTTCTCACTTGCTCTTGAAATTCCTTAAAGAGCTGATATATATTTGAGGCTACAGATTTTATTTGGGCTGTGGCAATTCTTTGTGCCACACCTACTGAATAGGCTGAATCAGATATTATATTTATATCTCCTGGATAATAAATAAGAGCTAGAATGGTTGTATACAATTCATTCTGCTGAGTGGACTGAAAAGGAGTTCTGACTACTCTCTTTAAAGTTATGTCATGAGAGTATACAGCATAAATGTTACATTTGGATGCATCTGTAAAGATAGTTGGTCCTTTAAGAGTAACTTTAAAAACTTTTTCTTCAAGAATCCATCGCCAGTTATGTAATAGTCTGGTCATCTTTAAGGGAGACCCGTGTGTAAAATTTGGAGCCATGGCCAATAACATTTGCCACTCTGGGATGATTTCAGAGCACACATTAACTTGTGTGTTAGTATAAAAGGCATATATCTTGTCAGGTCTTATCCCAGATAATTGTACTGCTCTCTTAATGGCCTTTAATAACATTCTAGCCAGAAGCACTGGGTAAGAAGTAAGGCTTTATTCTGATTGTGCTGGGAAGTTCACCCACTCTATCACACTGTCTCCTTGATGAACGACTGCTGTGGGTACCTCTTGTGTAGCAAAATCTGATATTTCCAAGGTTTTTTGAGTGACTCTATCAACCACATTGGATAAAGCCAATTCAACTTCTCTCAAAGCCTCTTGAGTTTCTTTTGTAAGCTGACGTGCTGAATTTAAGGCACTGTCTCCCCTTAAAATATCATATAATGGTTGCATTTGAAAAGTAGTCAAGCCTAACACTGGTCGCATCCATTGGATATCTCCTATCAATTTCTGAAAGTCATTTAAGGTGTTTAGCTTCTCTGTTCTTAAGGACAGTTTTTGTACTGTAAGCACCTTAGGGTATACTTCATATCCTAAATATTGAAAAGGAGTATGTCTTTGCATTTTTTCTTTAGCTATGTACAATTTGTAGTATCTTAGTGTTTCTATGGTCTTTTGTAGACATGCTTCTAACATTTGTTCCTCAGGTGCACATCCCAATATATCATCCATATAATGTAATAGCATAACTTTTGGAAATGCTTTTCTTACTGGAACAAGAGCAGCAGCAACATACAATTGACACATAGTAGGGCTGTTTTTCATTCCCTGTGGCAAAACTGTCCATTCATATCTTTTATAAGGCTCAGCTAAGTTAAGGCTGGGCACTGAAAAGGCAAATCTTTTCGTATTTTCCTTATCCAGAGGGATAGAATAGAAACAATCCTTAATGACTAAAACCCAAAGAGGCCATTCTCTAGGCAATTGAGTAGGAGATGGAAGTCCAGGCTGAAGAGTTCCCATAGTTTCCATCTGTTCATTTACCTTCCTTAAATCAGTCAACATCCTCCATTTTCCAGATTTCTTTTCTACAACAAATACTAGGGAATTCCAAGGACTTAGAGAAGGTTGTAAGTGATCTTGATCAAGTAGCTCCTGTATTATATCTAATAAGGTCTGTATTTTATTGCTACCTAAGGGCCACTGTTCTATCCACACTGGTGTATCAGTTTTCCATTGGATAGGAACAGGTGAAAGTGTTGGCAGGCCTTCAACAGCAGCCCTGCCTAAAAAAAACAAAATACTCATTTTTAATCCTAATTGTTGTAAAACGTCTCCTTTTCACAAATTTATGGGGATTTTTTCAGTTATAAAAGGAGTAAAAACTCCTGTTTTTCCTTCAAAAATCCATCTCATAGGGGCAGCACTAACTTCAGCTGCTATTGATCCTCCTATGCCAGACATGTAAGTGTCTGCTTTAATCTTTGGCCAATGACTGGGCCAACTAGCACCTCTAAGGACTTTACTATTTGCACTTCTCTCTATCAATCCTATGCCATTTATGGTATGCCATTTATATAGATAGTGAACATAGGTCAATCAGCTGTTACAGCTGCTGTCCCGTATATTCCTGGATTTTGTGGCTTAGAGTCAGAATCTGGGCAACTATCACCAGATTGTTTATTAGGAGTCTGTATTAGTAAACCTGATGCTATTACTTCTCCTGGGTGATAAGTCATACATCGTTTACCTGTATTGGTGACTGGGATATTATCTACACATTCCCCAGTTTCCCACATCAGTGTATGGATGGACACTATTTTGTAAGTGTTCTTAGGAGGTGAAATGATCAAGCCTACTGTGCCTGGAGGCAAGGGATCCATAAGCTGGAGAGGAATAGATTTCACTTCTCCAGGGGGTATCTCAGTGGTCCCAGCTGCATACAGCTCTATTCTCCCCAATTGTAATCCCTTTCTCCCATCATATGACTTTCTGGCTAATTAATTATGTAATCCCTTTCTCCCATATGGCTTCCTGGCTGATTGGTCATGTCTGGGTACTGGACTTCTAGGTACTCTCTGGGTGTAGCATTGGCTGCCATCATGCCCCAAGTATTTTTTGCCTTGAGCCCTGGAGCTGGGCCCCTCATCCCGTTTCCCTGAATCTGTCTACATTCTGAGGCCCAATGGAAGCCTCTGTTGCATTTTGGACATGGGATATTGGGTCTTGTTCTCCCACCCTGTTTTCTCATTCTGTCTCTATACCAACATTGAGCTTTCAGATGCCCTACTTTACCACACTGAAAGCATGTATGAGTCTCTCTGGAAGTCCCTTGTCAGGAGGGACTCTGTCTTCCCATGTTGGGATCTTGGGAAGTCTTCATCATAGCCTGGCTATAAAAGGCATTTGTGCCCTCTGTGGCACAGCGTCTTATAAGCTCCTCTAAAGGAGCATCCTTGTGCAGTCCTAGTGTAATTCTTCTGCAAACCTCATTAGCATTTTCCTTAGCAAGTTGCCGTATCAAAATGTCTGTTATTGCATTTTCCCCATTTGTTCTTGTGATAGCTGTCTGCAGACATCCCACAAAGTCAGCAAAGTCAGTTGGCCCTTGTGTTATTTTTGTGAAGGCCCCACCCTTGTCATCTTTATTGTGCAGAGAAGCCCACACTTTGATAGCATTAGCAGCAATTTGCTCATATGCTGCTATGGAATAATTAATCTGTACTGCGACGTCTGCATAGGAACTTACTGTTAATAGGTCACAGGTGATTGCAGTATGAACTCCACTTTGACTATTTTGTTGGGCTTGTATCCTACAGAGCTCACTATATTCAGAAAGCCACAACATGTTTTGTCCAGGTTCTAAGCATATCCTTGCTATAGATTTCCAGTCATTAGGGGTTAAGATTTCAAAAGCCAAAATCTATAATAACATCTTAACGTAAGCTGATGTAGCCCCATAAAGAAGGCAAGCCTTTTTCAGATCTTTGAGGATTTCTATATCAAAAGGAATGTGTCTTCTACTTTCTTGACCTGAAGAATTAAATTGTTGAATCACAAGAAAAATGTGTGGTCATAGCTCATTTACATTTTTCCCTTCCGCCATAGCTTTGAGTAGTGCCTTTTGTAATCTACTCATAGGAGCAGCTGGATGCTGGCGGGGAGGTGCTGGTGCTGTCACTACCCCCTTCCCTGCCACTATTCCCCCTCCTTTCATCCTGGAAGGTGGAGTTGATGGAGGAGAGTCAATTAACTGCTCCTTAGGCAGGGTTGAAGCTGCCTCATGGGATGGAAAGTCACCACACCCTTGGGCCTCACTTAAATCTCCATGTCCTGTGGGGATATGGTCATTAATCTGTTCATTGTCTTCCTTTTTTTCTTCAGGCTTCCTCATCTGACTATTCCTAGAACTTTTCTTTTTTCTATAACTTATAGGATTTTTTAAGGCCAACTATATTATATTGTATACATAGAATGCTTCAATGGAAATTGAGCAAGGACCTCTCTCATTGTATTATGCACAGAGCTGTTGCTCTATCAATGTCCAGTTATCTGGAGAGATTTGCTCTTCCTCTAAGAACCAAGGGGAGGCACGTTTTATTGTACCCAGAAGTCTAGCTATCTGTTCCCAAGTTATGATTAACTCTTGTCCTTCAATCAACTTAAGCATGGTTTCTATTGTGCCACTTTGGGGGGTCAAGGGGGGAGGGGTTGGAGGTGGAGGTGGGGATGAAGGAGAATCTTTTCCTAACATTTGTCCCATTTCAGCCAGAAAAGGTTACTAGTTTAGCCTTTAACAAAGTAAGTTCCCTCTTTGTCTATTATGTATTTATGTAGCATGGAGAAGAGTAAAGAGAGAGAGAGAGAGAGAGAGAGAGAGAGAGAGAGAGAGAGGGAAAGAAGAGAGAGCCCAGACACCAAAGATACAGGAGGAAAAAGGAGGAAAAAAAAAATCTCTGTTTGTTATTTTGGTAGGGATGCTTTTGTGAACTTACTCTTAGTGGATTCCTGGGTAAGCACATGGACAAGGAGCACCTCCTCACTATGTGTCACCAGCACCCTACTACATTTAGAAAAGGAGTGCAGATATTAGCACATAATACATTTCCAAGTTACCTTTCTAATCAATCAAATTACTGAGACATACTTGCCTATTAAATATCTCAACTTTTCCACAGACATATCACAAATATGTATATGTATATATATATATATATATATATATATATATATATATATATATATATATATATATATATATATAATTTATCATATACTCTCAATGCATAAATGTATATGGAAAAATTTGAGATGTACATAAATATGTACATATATGTATATGTGTATGTGTGTGTATATATATATATATATATATATATACATATCTACATTTATGCACATATATATAAATGAAAGAATGTAAGTTACATCTCTCCTGCTGTTCAAATTGACTTATAATTATGTCATAGTTGGCCCTTACATTCTAACATACATTAATGCATGTGTAAATATATTTTTGTGTACATCGTATACATATACGGATATGTTCATGTGTTAATGACCTATAATCAAGTGGAATTACATATATTTAATAAAAACTATATGTATGTTTATTTTAAATATCTGTATAATTAAAAACCTCTATATTTTATCCCTTTCTTGTCTTAGTTTCTTTACTCAACCAAATAATGATTTGGTCTATTTCTTATTTAATTTTTTAGGAAATTCATTCAGAAAGTGCTAATTGTGTGTGTATGTCCATACATCTTTTCTTTTTCTGACCCTTATGTTCTTTTTTTCTTTTCTTTCCCAATATATTTCTTCCTTTCTCTGTGTTTTATACAGATATACAAATATGCTTACATATGATATATTGAAAAAAATGCTACAAAATGGATTTGCCACAAAAGAAGAAATAGATTATTGATTGAACTCTAAGACATGATGTAAAAAAGCTAAAATTATCTAAACTTTTATGTCTATTAGGTAACAGTTCTAATATGTAGAAGATTCTGAATTCTACTAAAATCTTGGGATAAATTTTGAGAAAAGGAGAGAAAATGAATACGGGCACAAAGAAACACACACACACACACACACACACATACATACGCACACACACACACACACACCCAGAGATAATATCCAAAAACAAGCTATGTAGTTCACAGTAAACTTATTTCTTCTTTGAAACTTTACATAAGCTGCTTGATATTCACTCACATTTTTTATGCAAACTGTCTGAGTTATATTTGATTTCATTTTGAGTTTCCCTAAGGCTTAATCAAAGGTATGTCTTTCTTCACAAGAGCCTGTTTCTCAAGATATGATGGAAAAGAAACTTTGTAAATGATACTTCATTTGATTTGGATTGGCTATTTATCCTTCCAGATTTTATTACCTTGGGAGGAAAAGTGAAGAACTAAACAGAATATATGCATACTTTCAAACACTTTTATTAATGCATCCAAGGGGTAGTTCATCATCTTTGCTATTAAAAATAGATAAAACACGGTGGTGAGAGTATAATTCTAATTTGCATAGTCCATTCAATCAAGTCATGTTATTTCCTTCCCCCAGTTTTAGTTCATCAGAATCATTCTTTACAATTTTATGAATATTTAGAGCTCAATGACTGAAAACTCTGGTATTTGATAGGGATCACTATAGGATCTGGAATGGGGAATAGCAAGTAATACAAAAAAGAAACAGACAGTCATAGGGCAAGAGAAAACTTGCATAAATCAAAGACTAAGAAGGAGACCGGGACAAAGAAAAGGATGACCTTCCCCTCTCAGTGGTTCAGATCATACCCCTATAAGTAACTTTAATCCTATAAAAACAGCAAGAAAAAGTGTTCACAGGAAAGAGAGTGAGACAGAAAAAGAAAGACTACTTTATTCTGGTCAGTTTAAAGATTTTATGTTGTTGTTGTTGTTTCAGTTATGTAGTCAATCAAATAAGGCTAAACTCATTTAGGTTAGATGCAAAGTGATTCCATTGTAGTTATGAAGGAAGGCTTCAAAATCCTCTCAGAGAATTTCCATGTTAGATCAATAACGTTTACATATGGCAACCTTTCAAGTACTGGAATAACATTGTAAAATCTTTTCTTCAATTGGTTAAAAGGTCCTAGTTTTTTTTTTTTCTTTTTTAAAAATTTAAATAGTATAATCTCAAGGCTTTTCACTATCCCAAGTATCCTCTGAAACTTTATAACATAGTGTTCTCCTTCTTAAACTATGGGGCACACACACACACACACACACACACACACACTGAATCCAGTATTGCAGGTGACCAAGAAAGAGTATAATAAAAATTTAATATATCAGTTCTGGAACCTCTACATCTAGTCTCATTCAAATAATTGTTCTGTGTTTGTTTTGAATGTGTTATTGCCCTGCTGACTTATTGTATCTGCATACAAGGAATGCCCTAGATCATTTTTTCTGACAAAATATTTTATAATCATGTCTCTCCTGTCTTGTGAAGTTTATTTTTTCAACTCATTGTAGCATGCTGCAGAGATCTCTATAAAATTCTAGCCTATATTTTGCTCAATATTCTACTACTTTGTGATATCTTTTATTTGGTATAATCATTATCCATTCCATCTTAAGGGAAACCATAATAAGTGGTTCCAAAAATCCTCCATCAGAACCATTTTCATCACTGTAAATAAGTATTGATTTCAAAATAACAGTTCCCTTCTCTGCTTCCTCCATAAATTAATGGAATTTAATATCATTAATTAGTTTTTATATTTCCAGGAGAGAGAATACTCATATGTCAAGAAAATTATAACCCTCTATCAATCACTGCTCTATACCATATATCTGTTTCAAACTTGTGGTGTATTTATATATGTACATGCATAGATTTGCATATAAATGTGTGTATACAAATATAATCTATGTGTATATACATGTCTTTATATATGTGTATACACACATCCATTTCTTTTGCCTGGGTGGTCAATACTATATTCTCATGACAATATTGCTTCTTATTTCTGCTTCGAATAATTTTCATTCAAATACTTTCAACTATGATTTAACATCAAATCACAAAATAATTCATGAAATTCAAATTTTCTCCAAGATACCATGTTAAGTGATTTGGAAATACAGATAAATCAGACAAGAGCCCTAATTAAAAAGTTGTTAAAACATGTTTAACAAAAAAAACTAAATTATTTGGCTAAATGTTATGAATTCAAAAAAAAAAACCTTCAAAGACAAAATGCAATAAGAATTCTTAAACAGGAAAAGGAAGGAAGGAAAAAAGTAAGGAAAGAAAGTAGGAACAAAGAAAGAAAAGAATGGACAATTAAAGAAAAGACTGGACAATGAAAGAAAAGAAGGAAGGAAAGAAGTGAGAAAGGAAAGAAGGCAGGAAGGAAGGAAGGGAAAAAGGAAGGAAGGAAAGGAAGAAGAAAGAAAGGAAGGGAGGAAGGAGGGAAAGACGGAAGGGAGGAAAAAGGTTAAGGAAGGAAAAGAGAGAAGAGGAAAAGGAGGTAGGGAAGAAGGAAAGGAGGAAGGGAGGAAGGAAGGAAGACAGGAAGGAAGGAAGAAAGGAAAGAAGGAAGATAGTAGGAAAGGAATGAAGGAAGAGAGAATGAAAAGAAGGAAGGAAGGAAGGAGGGAGAGGAGGAAGGAAGGAGGGAAGCAAGGAATGAGGGAAGGAAGAAAGGAAAAAAGAAAGAAAAGAAGGAAGGAAGGCAAGAAAAGGTGTAAGCTTTGGTCTGAATTGACATCAACAGCTCTCTCTTTGGGATTGTCTTCGATCATTCCATTCCTGAGAACGTTAAGTCATTCACAGTTTTATTCCTACCATGTTCATTGGTTCTACTTATATCATTCTGCAGCAGTTCATGAAAAAAAAAAAAAATTCCCACTCTGTAACTCTAATTTCAAAATTATTGAGAACATGGGATTTTCAAATGAATGGATCATGGAATATTCAGTAACTGTGAAAAAGTCCTAGAAACTCATATTACAAATGAATTATTAACATCACTTTCAAGTGAAAATAACTTAATCAAATTCATAATTAGTTACTGCTTATACAGGTACTCTGGGATAGAAATTTTTAAAAATGATTACAAAAAATTAAGAATTCTCCTCCCTTCCCTTTGTCAGAGAACTTCATTGTGAAATTTGAAAGATAACAGTAATTTCTGTTTAGTGTCCTTGCAGTAACAGCTTGCAGTAACAGAAGAGAGGAAAACATATCTACGTCAAGATCCCAGGAAAAAATAGGCATTGGGAGAAGAGTAGTCCCAGGATTTAATAAGAATCTTAGGGAAAAAAAAAAATAGAACCTACGTAAATGAACCTGCCTGAGGGTTATGCAAAAGGGACTCAAATATAAAGAAAAAGGACAGTTTATTTATCTATAAATAAATAAATATATTCACACAGACACACATATATGTACATAGCATGTGCATGTACAAGCATATACATATATATATACACATGTGTGCACAAATATAGATCTCTCGTATGCATCTCACCATTTCAAAAAGAAATGAAATAGAAAGAAAACTCTTATAGTAAACACAACTAGATTTAGTTTTGTCAATGTCAAAAAATATCTATCTTGTTTTAACTCTTGAATCTATCACTTCTATATTAAAAAGCAGTTAGCAAAGAACATCATAAATTCTGCAAATCCATAGTTGGTCTTTTAACTAATAGTAAAGCTTAATTTATTAGAGATTATTTGTGTTGTAGTGTCACTCTGAATATTATGTTAATAGAAAAAATGAATTTTGTAAACTCAAAAATGTATAGTAATACTTGATATAAACATAGTTCTATAAAGTTTGGAAAACATTTTCTTGAAATTAAGATGCACAATTATAATCAACACCCTTTAGTCAGTAAGAAGTGTGGGTTCATATTTCTAATCATATGAAAAGATGCTCTAAATCACTGTTGTTTAGAGAAATGCAAATTAAAACAATTCTAAGACACCACTACATACCTCTGACATTGGCTAAGATGACAGGAAAAGATAATGACGAATGCTGAATGGGATATGGGAAAACTGGGACAATGACAGATTGTTGGTGGAACTGTGAATGAATCCAAACATTCTGGAAAACAATATGAAACTATGTTCAAAAGGTTATCAAACTGTTCATACCATTTGATCCAGCAGTGTTTCTACTGGGATGATATGCCAAAGAGATCTTAAAGGAAGAAAAGAGACCCACATATGCAAAAATGTTTATGGCAGCCCTTTTTGTAGTTTCAAGAAACTAGAAATTGAGTGGATGCCCATCAATTGGAGAATGGCTAAAGAGGTTATGATATATAAATGTAATGGAATGTGTAAGAAACAACCAACAGGATGATTTTAGTGAGGATTGGAGAGATTTACATGAACTGATGCTGAGTGAAATGAGGAGAACCAGAAGATCATTATACATTGCAACAACAAGACTATATGATTGTCAATTCTGATAGACATGAATCTCTTCAACAATGAGATTATTTATGCCAGTTCTGATGATCTTGTGATAAAGGAGAGCATCTATACCCAGAGAGAGGACTGTAGGAACTGAATATGGATCACAGTATAACGTTCTCACTCTTTTTGTTGTTATTTGCTTTCATTTTCTTTCCTTTTTGATCTGGTTTTTCTTGTGCAACAACAGAATTGTACAAATATGTTTACTCATATTGGATTTAACACATATTTTAACATGTTTAATATATATTGGATTATTTGCCAACTAGGGGAGGGAACGGGAGTAAGGAGGGGAATATCTGAAACACAAAGCAATGCAAAGATCAATGTCAAAAAATTATCCATGTATATGTTTTGAAATTAAAAAAAAATTTTAAAAATAAAATTAATGTAGGTTAAGAAAGCTTGTGATTTATTATACATAATTTCCAAATGATGAAGAATTAGCAGCATCAAAATTTGAACATGTTTTAATGCTTTCTCACCATTATTAATTTAAAAAAAATGTGAACATGATTCTTCATGAAAGTGCCTTCACTCTTATATCCAGCACTCTAGTATTCTTAAGTGTTCTCTAGCTCTTAAGCCAATAAAATGATTTTGCGTTCAAGTACATAACAGTTTCTTCAGTTGCTTCAAACTTTTTCATCATTTTGTCAAATTTAGCAGTGGAAATACTTAAGGTAGAATACTGCTGAGATTATGATTAATGGCAACAAGCAACCTGGACCCTCATTGATACATAAAACTGAAAAAAGCCAAGGTTTTTCTAACCACTTATGAGTGACATATTAAGCAGATTAAATTTTTTTGAAAAATGTGTTTATTCATATTATGCTTCATTAGAATATTAAATTTTTAAAGCATTAGTGGATATTTTATTCCTTGTTTTTTATAAGGTTTTATTTTACAATCCAATCTAACTATATTTGGAAATATCATATACACACATATATGCATGTATGCATGTACACACATATACATACATGTTCATGTTCTGTTTTTTTTTGTTTGTTTGTTTGTTTTGTTTTGTTTTGTTTTTGTTTTTACCCTGCAACTGAATGTGTGTTATTTCTCAGCCTTGCTTATTAGTCTCTGAGGGGTCATAATAGACTTGAGCAAAGTGAGACAGTAGACAAAGAGTAGAAATTAAAAAAAAAATACTGCCATTACTTATATTTAACACATTTTAAATGAATTCTCCAAATTATTTATTGAACCCTTAAATAAAGTGGCATTTAAGATGCCCTCATTTTCAGAAGTGCTTCTGGCCTTATTCTATTTCCAGCCAGGTGGCCCAGTATGATTTCCCTAGTGTTCTTGAGCATGAATATAAATTTCAGTTTTAATCAAAGATAAGAAGGAATCACAAACAAAATATAAGGAACTGACACTGAGACAAGAGCTTTTAAAAAAGTATTTGAAAGTTTAATTTAAAGCCTTGTAGAAATAATACAAAAGTCCTATATAAACATATTGAGCAATATCTAAACTTTCTTATAATTTACTGGAAACTGTTTCCACAGAGCACAATAATTGATTCATTATGAAAGCAATCATTCTTTGAGTAAAGTAATAGAATGCCCTAAAATGTTTACCATGATATACAAGATGGTCCAAGATAAAGTCAGTTTAGATAATATTTTCTTAGTTTAAAACACATTGACTGCTGTGTAGCCTAAAATAATATACATATGTATAATTAACAGTTGGATATATCATGTATGTAGTATTAAGTAATCACGTTAATAGTGAATATGGTAGGAAGGCAAATACAAATAGAATTTATACAAGGAATACAGGGCTAGATAAATATAAAAAATTACCATAATTCATCATATCAATAATAAAACCAACAGAAATCAAATGATAATCTCAATAGATGTAGAAAAAAATCTTTTGATAAAAAAACAACATCCATTTCTATTAAAACACTAGAGAGTATAAGGGATAAAGGGAGTTTTCCTTAAAATAATAACAGTATCTATCTAAAACCTACACTAAGCATTATTTATAATGAAAAGAAGCCTGACTCATTTCCAATAAAATCAGGACAAAACAAGGATGCCCATTATCACCACTATTATTCAACATTATTCTGGAAATGTTGGTTTTAGTAATAAGAAAAGAAAAAAGAAATTAATGGAAGTAGAATAGGCAGTGAGGAAATAAAGCTATCCCTCTTTGCAGATGATATGATGATATACTTAGGGAATCCTAGAAAATCATCCAAAAATCTACGGAAATCACTTCACTATTTTAGCAACATTGGAGAATATTAATAAACTCACACAAATTTTCAGCATTTCTATATATTATTAAGAAAGTTCATCAGCAAGAGATAGAAAGAGAAATTCCATTTAAAATTATTGCAGACAAAATAAAATATATGGGCACCTACATACCAAGATAAGCCCAAGAACTATATGAACACTATTACAAAATACTTTTCACACAAATAAAGTCACATCTAAACAAATATAAATATAGTAATTAATCATGCATGGCTAGGCTGAACTAATGTAATAAAAAGTACAATTCTGCCTAAATTAGTCAACTTGTTCAGTGCCATACTAAACAGTCAAAACTTATTTTTTATAAAATTAAAAAATAATATCTAGAAGAATAAAAAAGTCAAGAATATCAAAGAAATTAATGAAAACAATGCAAAGGAGGGTAGTTTAGCAGTACCAAACCTAAAACTATATTAGAAAGCAGCGGTAATAACCATTTGGTGCTATGCAAAAAATAGAGTGGTAGATCAGTGAAATAGATTAGATACTAATCAAGGCCTATAGCAATTTATAATTTGATAAATCCTCAAATTCCAGCTTCTAGAATAAGAATTCTCCATTTGATAAAAATTGCTGGGATAACTGGAAAATAGTTTCAGAAAATCAGCATAGATCTATATCTTCCACCCCATACCAAAATAAGGTCAAAATGGATACATGATTTGGATATAAAAGTTGATGCTAAGATAACAAGGAATAATCTACCTGTCAGATCTTTGGAGAAAGGAATAATTTATTGACAAAGAATAACTAGGAAACATAAAAGGCAAAATGGACAAGTTTGATTAAATTAAATTAAAAAGGTTTTGTACAAACAAAACCAACAGAAAGAAGATTAAAAGAGGAATACAAAGCTGGGGGAAAAAATCTTTACAGACAGAATTTCTAATAAAGATCTCATTTTTAAAATATTTAAAGAACTATGTCAAATGAATAACAATACAAGTAATTTGCCAATTGATAAATGGTTAGAGGATATTACCAGATAGTTTTCAGATGACAAAGTTAAAGCCATTTATGATTATATGAAAAAAATGCTCTAAAACACTATGGATTAGAGAAATGCAAATTAAAACAACTCTGAATTATCTCCTCACATTTTTTTTTCTCAGATTGGCTAAAATGAGAGGAAAAGATAATGCTAAATATTGAACGGAATGTGGGAAAACTGGGACACTAATGCATTATTGGGGAAATTGTAAAGTAATCCAACCGTTCTGGAGAGGAATCTGTTTGAAGGGCTATAAAACTTTGCATACCCTTTTGACCCAGCAGTCCCATTATTGGGTGTGTACCTCAAGAAAATCATAAAGGAGGGCAAAAGGACCCATATGTGCAAAAATATTTGTAGCAGTTCTTTTCATGGTAACAAAAAATTGGGAAAAAAAAAAGTGGATGCCCATTAATTGAGGAATGGCTAAACAAGCTATGGTATATGAAGGTAATGGAATATTGTTGTTCTACAAAAACTGATGAACAAGCTAATTATACAAAGACCTGGAAAGATTTACATGAACTGATCCTGAATGAAAAGTGGAGAAATAAGAATACATTGTACACAATAATAGCAAGAATGTGCAATGATCAACTATGAAAGGCTTAGTTCTTCTCAGTGGTTCTATGATCTAAAGCAATCCCAATAGACTTTGGACAGAAAATGCCATCTGTAACCAAAAAAAAAAAAAAAAAAAAAAAAAAGATCTAAGAAGACTAAATATAAATCTACACATGTTATGTTCACTTCTTTTTTTTTTCCTGTTTGTTACTCTCTCACATTATTTTTCCTTTTTCCTCTGCATTTTCTCTCCCAACATGATTCATAAAGCAATGTGTATTAAAAAATATACTAACTTACACAAAAAAGAAATAATTAAGGTGAATTGTCCTGCTATCCTAAAACCAGAGGATAAAATAGAAATTCAAAGAATTCATAATCACTACGTGAAAGAGATCTCAAAATGAAAACTCTCATGAATATTTTAGCCAAATTTCAGAACTCCAAGATCAAGGAAAAAATATTGCAAGATCCAGAAAGGAACAATTCAAATACAATGAAGCCACTATCCGGAAAACACAAGATTTAGCAGCTTTTACATTGAAGGCCTAGAGGACTGGGAAAATGATATTCCAGATAGCAATGTATCTAGGATTGCAACCAAGAATCACTTAGCTAGCAAAACTGAGTATAAAATTTCTGAAGAAAAGGTGGTCAATCAATGAAAGAGAGGATTTTCAAGGATTTGTGATGAAAAAAAAAAAAGAGTTGAATGGAAAAACTGATTTTCAAATATAAGATTCTAGAGAACCATAGTCAGGAAAATGCTATCTTAAGGGACTTAAAGTTTATCTGTTTGCATTCTTACATGGGAGGATGGTACTTGTAACTCATTAGAATGTTCTCATTTTTATGGCGCTTAGAAGTACATATAAACAGAGGGTAAAAACTGTGAGTTGACAGTTTCAATTTATCAAGGATGGATAGAAGCAGCTACACTCAAAGAAAGAACACTGGGAAATGCATGTAAACTGCATTTTTGTTTTTCTTCCCAGGTTATTTTTTGCCATCTGAATCCAATTCTTCCTGTCAACAAGAGAACTTCAGTTCTGCACACATAAATTGTATCTATGATATACGGTGACATATTCAGTATGTGTAGGACTGCTTGCCATCTTGGGGAAGGGGTGAAGGGAGGGAGGGGAAATGTCAGAACAGAAGTGAGTGCAAGGGACAATGTTGTAAAAAAAAAATACCCAGGCATAGGTTCTATCAATCAAAAGTTATTAAAAAAAACAAACAAACAAACAAACTGTGAGTTGAATGTGAAGAGATATTATCTTTTTTAAAAATTATGATAAATAGAATACTAGAAAAATTAGATATGATAGATCTCTGGAGAAAATGTAAGGGGGACAGAAAGGAGTACACCTTCTTTTCAGCAGTTCATGGAACATATACAAAAATTGACCATATATTAGGACATAAAAACCTCAAACTCAAATGCAGTAAGGCAGAAATAGTGAATGCATCCTTTTCAGACCATGATGCATTGAAAATTACATTCAATAAAAAGCCACAGGAAAGTAGACCAAAAAATAATTGGAAACTAAATAATCTCATACTAAAATGATTGGGTGAAACAGCAAATTATAGACATAATTAATAACTTCATCCAAGAAAACGATAATAATGAGACATCATACCAAAATGTATGGGATGCAGCCAAAGCGGAAATAAGGGGAAATCTCATATCTCTAGAGGCCTATTTGTATAAAATAGAGAAAGAGACGGTCAATGAATTGGGCTTGCAACTAAAAATGCTAGAAAAGGAACAAATTAAAAACCCCCAATCAAACAGTAAACTTGAAATTCAAAAAATAAAAGGAGAGATCAATAAAATTGAAAGTAAAAAAACTATTGAATTAATTAATAAAACTAAGAGTTGGTTCTATGAAAAAACCAACAAAATAGACAAACCCTTAGTAAATCTGATTAAAAAAAGGAAAGAGGAAAATCAAATTGTTAGTCTTAAAAATGAAAAGGGAGAACTCACCACTAACAAAAAGGAATTAGAGCAATAATTAGGAGTTACTTTGCCCAACTTTACGCCAATAAATTCGACAACTTAAATGAAATAGAAGAATACCTCCAAAAATATAACTTGCCTAAACTAACAGAGGAAGAAGTAAATATCCTAAACACTCCTATCTCAGAAAAAGAAATAGAACAAACTATCAATCAACTCCCTAAGAAAAAAACCCCAGGACCAGATGGATTTACATCTGAATTCTATCAAACATTTAAAGATCAATTAACTCCAATGCTAAATAAACTATTTGAAGAAGTAGGGATTGAAGGAGTCCTACCAAACTCCTTTTATAACACAGATATGGTACTGATACCTAAACCAGGTAGGCTGAAAACAGAGAAAGAAAATTATAGACCAATCTCCCTAATGAATATTGATGCTAAAATCTTAAATAAAATATTAGCAAAAAGATTAACGAAAATCATCCCCAGGATAATACATTATGACCAAGTAGGATTTATACCAGGAATGCAGGGCTGGTTCAATATTAGGAAAACTATTAACATAATTGACTATATCAAAAACCAAACAAACAAAAACCATATGATCATCTCAATAGATGCAGAAAAAGCATTTGATAAAATCCAACAGCCATTCCTAATAAAAACACTTGAGAGCATAGGAATAAAAGGACTTTTCCTTAAAATAGTTAGGGGCATATATTTTAAACCTTCAATAAGCATCATATGCAATGGGGAAAAACTGGAACCTTTCCCAGTAAGATCTGGAGTGAAACAAGGTTGCCCACTATCACCATTATTATTCAATATTGTATTAGAAACACTAGCCTCTGCAATAAGAGTCGAGAAAGAGATTAAAGGAATTAGAGTAGGCAATGAGGAAACCAAACTATCACTCTTTGCAGATGATATGATGGTATACCTAGAAAACCCCAGAGATTCTACTAAAAAGCTATTAGAAATAATTCATAATTTTAGCAAAGTAGCAGGATACAAAATAAATCCCCATAAATCCTCAGCATTCTTATACACCACCAATAAAATCCAAGAGCAAGAGATACAAAGAGAAATTCCATTCAAAATAACTGTTGATAGCATAAAATATTTGGGAATCTACCTACCAAAGGAAAGTCAGGAATTATATGAGCAAAATTACAAAAAAGTTTTCACACAAATAAAGTCAGACTTAAATAATTGTAAAAATATTAAGTGCTCTTGGATAGGCCGAGCGAATATAATAAAGATGACAATACTCCCTAAACTAATCTATTTATTTAGTGCTATACCAATCAGACTTCCAAGAAAATATTTTAATGATTTAGAAAAAATAACAACAAAATTCATATGGAACAATAAAAAGTCGAGAATCTCAAGGGAATTAATGAAAAAAAAATCAAATGAAGGTGGCCTAGCTGTACCTGATCTAAAATTATATTATAAAGCAGCAGTCACCAAAACCATTTGGTATTGGCTTAGAAATAGATTAGTGGATCAGTGGAAAAAGTTAGGTTCACAAGACAGAATAGTCAACTATAGCAATCTAGTGTTTGACAAACCCAAAGATTCTAAATTTTGGGATAAGATTTCATTATTTGATAAAAACTGCTGGGATAACTGGAAATTAGTATGGCAGAAATTAGGCAAGGACCCACACTTAACACCACATACCAAGATAAGATCAAAATGGGTCCATGACCTAGGCATAATGAACAAGATTATAAATAAATTAGAGGAACATAGGATAGTTTATCTCTCAGACTTGTGGAGGAGAAAGAAATTTGTGACCAAAGATGAACTAGAGACCATTACTGATCACAAAATAGAAAATTTTGATTATATCAAATTAAAAAGCCTTTGTACAAACAGAACGAATGCAAACAAGATTAGTAGGGAAGCAACAAACTGGGAAAACATCTTTACAATTAAAGGTTCTGATAAAGGCCTCATTTCCAAAATATATAGAGAACTTACCCTAATTTATAAAAAAATCAAGCCATTTTCCAATTGATAAATGGTCAAAGGATATGAACAGACAATTTTCAGATGAAAAAATTGAAACTATTACCACTCACATGAAAGAGTGTTCCAAATCACTATTGATCAGAGAAATGCAAATTAAGACAACTCTGAGATATCACTACACACCTGTCAGATTGGCTAAGATGACAGGAAAAAATAATGATGAATGTTGGAGGGGATGCGGGAAAACGGGGACACTGATGCATTGTTGGTGGAGTTGTGAACGAATCCAGCCATTCTGGAGAGCGATCTGGAATTATGCCCAAAAAGTTATCAAACTGTGCATACCCTTTGATCCAGCAGTGTTTCTATTGGGCTTATACCCCAAAGAGATACTAAAAAAGGGAAGGGGACCTGTATGTGCCAAAATGTTTGTGGCAGCCCTGGCTAGAAACTGGAAAATGAATGGATGCCCATCAATTGGAGAATGGCTGGGTAAATTGTGGTATATGAATGTTATGGAATATTATTGCTCTGTAAGGAATGACCAGCAGGATGAATACAGAGAGGCTTGGAGAGACCTACATGGACTGATGCTAAGTGAGATGAGCAGAACCAGGAGATCATTATACACTTCGACAACGATATTGTATGAGGATGTATTCTGATGGAAGTGGTTTTCTCTGACAAAGAGACTTAACTGAGTTTCATTGGATAAATGATGGACAGAAACAGCTACACCCAAAGAAGGAATACTGGGAAATGAATGTGAACTATTTGATTTTTGATTTTCTTCCTGAGTTATTTTTACCTTCTGAATCCAATTCTCCCTGTGCAGCGGGAGAACTGTTCGGTTCTGCAAATGTGTATTGTATCTAGGATATACTGCAACATATTTAACATATATAGGACTGCTTGCCATCTTGAGGGGGGGGAGGAGGGAGGGAGGGGAAAAAACAAAACATAAGTGATTGCAAGGGATAATGTTGTGTAAAAATTATCCTGGCATGGATTCTGTCAATACAAAGTTATTATTAAATAAAATTAAATTTAAAAAAAATTGTGACATTAGAAAGTGAGAGAGCATTGTACTGAAGAAAGGGAAAGGCAGAAGTAGAATGGTACAAATTATTTGCCTTTAAAAAAAAGAGGCAAGATAGGGGCTTACCCCTTCCTGGTGTGTATCTCTTGTAACTTCCACTTCTGTCTAACTGTGACCACCTCCTCAGATTGTCAGCCTTCATAATCTAGAACCTGTTCCAAGTATTTGCATTGACTTGCCAGGAGTCGATGATTTGAGACCCTCCTAACCTGATCTGACCTCTAGGTGCTGCCTGATTTTGTGGATCAGGAAGGACCTAAAGACTCATGAATTGGTTAATAACTGACAAAGGCCATTTCCTGAGAACTTCCTGTGTACTTGTTGCACTGACAGGAGTTTACTTGGTGTGCCATCCAGAGGGACCTCAAGGGCTACCTTTGTAAGCCCTATATGGGTAATGAAGGGGATTTTTCAAATCTCTGGTAATGTCGACAAGTTTTTCTACAAATTATAACCTATAATCACAAAGCAGATCATGTTTTTGAAGTAAATATTGTAACATTTTCAAAAAGAGGACTGAGATATCAACAGTTCATGACCACCGAGCTTGAGTTGAAGTAAAAAGAAGTTGCTCACTCCATCACAAACAGCTTAGTTTTATGTTTTTGTGGGTTGACTTTTTCTTACCAAGGAGGGAAAAATGCAACTTTCTTAAAAAATCAAACTCTACAAAGAACTATGTTTTTGAGGACCAAATGTATTCTCTGACAATAAGATTGAAGAGAAAATGTCCAGCTCTCATCCTAAGAAGGTTAATAATACACTTGCTGGGAACTCTGTAGGAAACAGTGCCTATCGTTAGCTGTGACCTCAGATGCTGCAGTCAGTGAGATGCTGCAGTCAGTGAAATGGCCTCTGGAGGGAGCGGGGCCACCAAGGATGCAGAAGATGCCTTGGAGTGGATCCAGGGTCTGCTCCAAAAAAAATCAGGGAATGTTTTGCCAGGATTTTGCTGCTCTATATTTTAACAGTATTTTATATGGAAACTATTGGATTTTATTGTATATCATATGCTCTATAAATATGTGTGTGTATGTGAGTGCTTATGTGCATATATCTTTTGGTCTGAATGACTGACTTCACTGAGAAATTTTACACATGTGTACTTTGAGACACTTCATGTATAGTAATAAAAGTAAATCTGATAAATCTAGGCAAAAAAAAAAAAAAGAGGCAAGAAAAACCTTTTACAATGGAGACAAAGACAGGGAGCAAATTGAAAATGAGTGAACCTTATTCTCATCATAATTGGCTCAAAGAGGAAATAACATATATACTCAATGGGGGTATAGAAATCTATTTTATCTTTCAGGCAAAAAGGAGAGGAATGAAGGATATGAGAGGATGATAACATCTTTAAGGAAGATCAGGATGAAATGAGAATGAGAATAAATGGGGGAGGGTATGCAATTAGCAATAAGTGTAAAAAATTTGAAGCAAATTTTTCTGAAAAGATCTCATTTCTGTTTCTCTCTTTTTTTCTTATTAAAGCTTTTTTATTTTCAAAACATATGCATGGATAATTTTTCAACATTGACTCTTGCATAGACTTGTATTCCAAAATTTCCCTTTCTTCCCCCCACCCTCTCATATATGGCAAGTAAGCCAATATATGATATGTATGTTGAAATATATGTTAAATCCAATATATGTTTATACAATTATCTTGCTGCATAGGAAAAAATCAGATCAAAAAGGAAAGGAAATGAGTAAAGAAACAAAATGCAAGTGAATAACAATAAGAATGAGAATGTTGTGTTTTGATACATACTCAAATCTCACAATCTTCTCTCTGTAGATGGATCTCTTCATCACAAAATGATTGGAACTGTCCTCAATAATCTCATTTTTAGAATCACATCCATTATAATTGATCCTTGTATTATCTTGCTGTAGCCATGTAAAATGATCTCTTGATTCTACTCATTTCACTTAGCATCATTTCAAGTAAAGGTTTCATTTCTCAAACAAAAGGAACTGTGTCAAATTTATGAAAAAAGATCCATGCCCCACTTGATAAATGATCAAAAAATATCATCTATGTGCAAAAAGCTGCAAATTCAAACATATCCTTTGCCCTAACAACAGCATTTACTAAGCATAAATTCAAAAACAATTTGGGAAAAATAAAAAAGGAAAATTACCTATATATTCAAAAATTTTTATAGCAGCTCTCTTCTCAAGACAAAAAAAAAAAAAGAAAGAAATTATGGGGATGTCCATCTGTTGGGGAATGATTCAATAAACTGTGGCATCTGTTTGTTATGGAAAATTATTGTTCTATGGAAATGAGCAGAATGCTCTTAGGAAAGAAAAAAATAAGAAAAACCTGGGAAATCCTCCATGAATAAAATGATATATATTATATACAAAATAATAGCAGTGTTCTAGCATAATTAGTTCTAGTATTTTGTTATTCTCAAGACTAAGATCATCCACAACAACTCTGAAGAACTTATGATGAAAAATCCTATCAATACCCAATAAAGGAACTAATTGTATCTGAATACAAATTAAAGCTTTCTTAATTTCTCTATTTCTTTTTAGTTTAATTTTTTTCTTAAAGGTTTTTATTTTAATTAGGATGGATGTTCTGTTTTCTTTAACAACTTGCCTTTAACAGAAATGGTTTGCATACCTTCACATGTGGTTTCTTAATTGTAGGTCAGGACAAAGGAGAGAACTTAGAACGCAAAAAAATCTTAAAAACAAATCTAAAAAAAGTTTTGAATTTAACTGGGCAAAATATATATATATACACTTAATTAAGGCTGTGATGATGGGACTTTTGTCATAGATTCAAGTTTGGCGACCATGAGATTACAAGATCCGTGAACCTCCATCTGAGCTCTCTGAAGGGTGAGAGATGAAAAAAAAAGTTTTTTGATTAATTAATTAATTTAATTTAATTATTTTCTTTAGAAATGTGAATAGAGCAGAAATTAAATGCTAAATGGATATAACCTCCTTCCATATAAAGAAATTCCCTGATTATATCACAAGTTGGTAAACTATAGATCATTGGCCAAATACAGCCAGTTGCCTGTTTTTTATAAAGCTCTAAGGTTTGTATGAAAGTGGGTTGTGGAGCAGAGGTGGTCCCACAATCTATACAATGCCAAATTTTGCTTTAATTTTTCATTTAACCTTGTTAACTTTTAGACAAATAAAAAGTGTTTTATTAAAATTTAAAACTGGTTTCTTCAGAGACTTTCCAGTACATATTTATTCCAAAAATTCTACCATTCAAGTTATGCACCTTGGGAGAAAATAAAGATTTCAATTTTTCAGCTGTCAAAGCTGAAAGTATTTTTGATCTGTAAATTTTTTTCAGAAATTATAATGTTTTCCTTTGTTCCATATAGTGGTAATGATAATGTCTTGAGTATGCATTTTATTTTCCAAACTTCCAAGGGTCCCTTTATTACCAGTTCTGGTTAATAATGTGAGTAATCAATGTAGGCAATACCATTTGAAGTACTGTTTTCAATTCCAGTATCATGTTTTGATTGAGATGTTGACAGGCTGAAGTATTTGTAGTAGACCCAGTAGGATAATGAAGGAACTAAAAATCATATTGATTAATAATAGTTGTCATGTACATGGTAGTCTAACATTTATGAAATGTATAAGATATATTTATAGCATTTAAACCACTGAACAAACCCATAAGGAAGATATTGTAGTTATTATTGTACTAGTTTATATACAATGGCATAATCAGTGCTCTTGACTGTGCAAAGGGTTTTAGCATGGAGTAGGAATTATACTTTTTTAGTAATGGTTGGCTTTTTTCTGCTTTGCCTACAGAAAATAGCTATAGGAACAATAGGTGAATGTTAAATGTAGGGAAATTTCAGTCTAATATAATATTTTGTATATTAATTGTTCAAAATTTTAATGGACTACTTCATCAGGTAGTGAGTTTTATATCAAAGGATGTGATCAAAGATGACACTGAATGATGATTTGTCAGAAACATTTTAAATTAGGTTAATGATTCACCTAGAAATTGGACTAAATTGCCAGTAAGTTCTGTAACAAATATTTAACAAAATATTTGGGATAAAACAATAATTAAATTAGGTTAATGATTCACGTAGAAATTGGACTAAATTGCCAGTAAGTTCTGTAACAAATATTTAACAAAATATTTGGGGTAACACAATAAAGTTTGAATTTGATAATGAAACTTGTCAAAAGAGAAAGACAAAAAGAGGGAAGAGAGTAACAAAGTTGGAAAGACAGAGACTAAGATAGACAAAAACAGAGATAAAGAGACAATGACTAAGAAATAAAGAGGAAAAAATCAAGACAGTATGTGTGTGTGAGAGAGAGAGAGAGAGAGAGAGAGACAGTGACAGAAGAGAGAGAGAGAGAGAGAAAGAGAGAGAGAGAAAGAGAATATGTGTTTATTGCTATAAGTTGGCTCTAAAAGACATTCCAAAGATGAGTTTAGAACCATAATGAATAAAATGTCTTCAGAAAATGACAATTTTGGAAGAATGACATTCATTTTATATTTACTATTCCTCACATATGAGTAACACTTATTTATAATGAAAATGGATACCTAGAGAAAATTGTATGCATCTAGAAAAAATCACTTTAATCCCTCTCCCAATATTAGGGAATGTATAGTATAATATAGCATAATAGTATAGTATAGTATAATAACTAGTATAATACACTTATGCTGTGAAATGAAGGGAAGTAATACATCCAAAAATCAAGATAATCAGATGAGCAAAGGCAAACAAATCTATTTGGGGAGTTAACCAAGAAGAACAAAAGAGATTAAAGTCATCTTTGAGTCATATTCTAGGTTCCCATGTCAGGCATGTCTGATAGCTCTAATATTTACCTAGTCAATCCAGCAGTGAACATTAACAAAGAAAACTGAATAAACTTACTCAGTTGAGTTACATGACATGATCTCTGGGGACCAACTTACTCAGAATATCACTGGCAGTAAAATTTCTAGTGATGAATCTCTAGTTTCATAATAATAGGAATTAGGAAAACATATATATATATATATACTTCAGGGATACTTGATTGAAATAATGTGGGTGGTCGTTTCACATATTGATACTCATAAATTCAATTAGTCAGAAGTTTTTGTTGTTGTTGTTGTTGTTTTTGTTGTTGTTAAATACTACTCTGTGTCAATCATCAAGCTAAGTACTGGGGATAAAGGAAGAGGCTGATAATAATTCCCGCTCTCTTGCCAGCAGGTGTAAATGAGGTAGGATAATATTCCAAGCATGAGAGAGAGAGAGAGAGAGAGAGAGAGAGAGAGAGAGAAAATAATAACTTATTACCAAAATAATCAATGACTGGATAATCTATATCTAATGATGAGTGAATGAAATGAAGTCTTCAATTCCAAAGTATTTCCAGGTTGGCAACACTTTATTGGATTTTGATAAGCATTTTTATTTGCTTACTCTATGTCTACCTCTGTGCTAGTCACTATGGATACTGAGACAAAAATCAAGATTTCCTGTGCAAAAAAACTTCAAATTTTGAAAATTAATGCAAATTACATGCAAAATAATAGATGGTATGTGCTGGGGGAAAAAATGGTAAGGGAGAGGCGAGGGGAGCCTGGGGGGGAGAAACAGAGACACAGAGACAGACAGACAGAGACAAAGAAAGACAAAGACAGAGGCAAAGGGAAAGAGACAGAGAGAGGGAGAAGGAGAGGGAAAAATTGAGATATAACAGTAAAGCAGCTAAATAAGAGAAGAATTACCAAGAAAGATTCGTATTTGAATTCCGTAAAAGGATGAATTCATTTGGAAGGGGTGGTTAGAAGTGCTAAACGTGACAGAGTTTAAATGTATTAAGCCTAGGAAAAGATCACATGATCAGTCATTGAGAGAGAACAATTTCAAATGAGTGATCAAGTCAGAATTCAGAACATAAGGAATGATCCAATGAATAAGATAAAAGAAAGTACAGTGCATAGTTTGGCTGATTTTTTTTTAGGAATCCAGTAGGGAAAAGGGATAAATACCTAGAACAATGTGTTAAAGTAATAGTAAGGACAAGTGAAGGATCTCATTCATTCAATGATCTATCCATTTATCTGTCTGTCTACCAAATTCTATCTATGCTTCTATCTATGTTTTTTTTTTTTTCTATTTATCTATTTGTAGGGTAAGAAATTTGTGACTATTTGTTAACAGAAAAATGACAATAAGTGAAAAGATTAAAATTAGATAGATAGTAAAGAAATAACTATGGACCCTGGACCCTGTTCTTTGTCTTTATTTTTGCAAAAAGTATAATGACATTAGCAAAGAGATGTCATGACTTGAAAATGAATCTAATGTAAGTGATGAAGGACTGTACAAAGTCATCAGCTTCATTTTCTCCTTTGAACTCATCTCAGTCCAGTGGCAATATATAGTTTAGGACAAGTAGAGATGTTCCCTAATGAAGTGGAAGTCCTTGGTCTTTTGTCTCAGTTGACTGAGGCAATGCTCATTCATGATTAAGATCAGGTCAAAAATGAGCTAAAGAATTGGGGTCTTTTGCCTAGTTTAAAAAAAATCAGTGGGGAGTGTTTGGGGAAGACCCTCAGAATTTCTGGCAAAAACAGGAACAATTGCTATTTAAAATTTCTACAAGCCATCAGGGCCCAAACAAAGACTAAGCAAGACTTGAACTGGGAACTACTGTTGGCCAAACAATGAAAGAGAGTGGCTAAACAAAGAAATAAAAATAGCATTTTAAGGCTTGGTCCTTAAGGGAAAAAATATACCTGGTAAACACCAATATATCTTGTGAGATTTTAGCCATAAAAAAATTATTTTCTTTTGGACAGAAAATCTTAAAGTAAGGGTACAATACCTTAAGTGGACATAGGGAAAAGAAGGAGGGAGAGAAGGGGTGGAGTATAAGAGGGAAGTAAGGAAATAAGGAAATAAAGAAGCACGGAAAGAAGAGAGGAAGAAGCTATGGAGGCAAATAGTTTGAGAAGATAGGAGGAGACTGAATTAAAGATACAAACAGAAGATTTCATCTTGAGGCAAACATTAAGAATTTTATTAATGAATGGAAGAAAATAAGGGGAGAATAGATTCAAATTTGGAAATATATTTTACTTGACTTCTTTGATAGAATTTCAGATCTTCTATATCAGTAATATCAAATTCAAATAGAAATGGATCTCTGTTAAAATATAAAGCCACAAAACTGAGTGGCTTTCCCTCAGTTGGAGAATGGTTGAATAAGTTATGGTACCTGAATGTTATAAAATGTTAGTGTTCTATAAGAAATGATAAGCAGGATGATTTTAGAGAGGTCTGTAAAGACTTACATGAACTGACACTAAGTTGTTATGAGCAACAACTTGAAACAAGGTGATAACTCAATGGAATTGATAGAAGCATTGCTTGTGTGCTTGGGTTTGCACCTTTGAGAGTTTACACATTAGCTCACACACATTAATTCACAAGTTTGGAAGATTCACAAGTCTTTACAAGTATGGGAGATACACAAAGTTAGCTTTGTAACTTTGTGAATTCACATCTCCCATAATCCCACTCTCCCAGGAGGAGTCAACCTTTGAGAGAATATAAAAAGGAACTGAGTCAGTGAAGTCAGTTCAGTTTGGAAGATTGCCAAGAGTAGGAGTTGAGCTAGAAGCAGAAGCTGCTAGAGGCAAAAAGATTAGCAACGAGAGCTCTCAGAACCAAAGAAAACTCAAGTGAGTTCAGTTAAGGAGATTGACAAGCTAAAGACTGCAGTTGAAGCTGCAAGAGCTCTTGGAACCAAGGAGGGAGAGAGGCCTCTAAGAAAGTTTTCCAGGCCCAAAGAAAGAAAAACTTGGAAGGAGAAAATAAATGTTTGGATTTTATCAGCTGGCTGCATCTGTGATGATTACTACTTGGAATTGAAACTAAGGCTGCCTCCAGAAAACCTCCCCAAGAAACCTGGTCCCAGAGAACCATCATATATTATAAAAAAGAAGAGAACACCACACTAAGTGAATTGAGTATAAGCAGGAAAGCATTGTACACAGCAATAGCAAAATTATATGATTACCAATTCTGATGCACATGGTTCTTTTCAAGTGAGGTGATTCAGGACAGTTCCAATGGTTTTGTGATGGAGAGAGCCATCTACACCCAGAGAGATAACTTGGATACTGAATGTGGATCACAACATAGTATTTTCACTTTTTTGTTGTTTTTTGCTTTCATTTTGTTTTCTTTTCAATTTTGTTTTCTTTTTGACCTGATTTTTATTGCGTAAATATGTGGAAATATATATAGAAGAATTGCATGTGTCTGGCATAAATAGGATTATTTACCATTTAGGAGAAAGAGTGAAGAGAAGAAAGGGAAAAATATTGGAACACAAGGTTTTACAATTATTTACGTATACGCTTTGAAAATAAAAAGCTTTAATTAAAAAAAACCACTCCTCTCCCAGGACCTTTGGTGTAAACCAAATTAGATAATATTTGTAAAAAAAATTATCACAGTCCCTGGCCCATGATAGATTATTAATATTTTTTGTTTTCTTTTTTTCCTTGGGAAAGAAAAAAAATATATATATATATATATAAAGCCACATATAGATGGGTGAGAATATAGGGTGTGTGAGAGGGTGGATAGGGAGGGTATGTTGGTAGTATGTGGATACACAACCTTATTTATATATATGTACTTAAGCATGTGTGTATATATACATACATATATACATACATGTACTTTGTTTCAAATATTTCCCTATTACCTTTAGTCAAGTTCTGATTGTTTTCAAGGCATTTACTGACCTAACTCTCCCAAAAGCAAATTTGATGTCTCAGGTGTATATGTATTATAATCAATAATTATTGGAACTGTGCCTAGAATAAGGAATTCCTCAATGAGAAATCTTCCTTCACTAATAGAGATTGTCAATTTCACTACAATCTACAGTATTAAAGATTTAGTTCTTAACATTTTGGTTCGATTTGGTATCCTTTCACTGATAAATCTAATGGATATTTTTCATAATTTTACATATATATGTATATGTAAATTACAATAAACAGTATGTAAAAAGAAACCAATTCTATTGAAATGTAATTATCTGTTTATCATATATCCATCCACCCATTCATCTATCTATCTATCTATCTAAAGTTCACATTCCTCAGGATAGAAAAAATTAAATGCTGTCTAAAGCACTGAGAAGGTAATTCTCAGGGTCAATAAGTCAGTTATAAGAGGAAGGACTTGACCTAGCAGTGTGATCCTGGGCTAGTCACTTAACTCCAATTGCCTCAGGGGGAAAAAAAAAGAGGAAGAACTTGAATACATACCTTCTTCTCTTTGAAAGAGTTAATTTACTTACTTTCTCATTTAATAAGGAAGAAATAGTTATGTGAAAAACAACAACCAAAAACTGCAGGTAACTTTGATGGGGAAGAACATCCAGCTGAGGCATAGATAACTTTAAATGAAAGGGTATTATCTCATTACCAAAGAAGATACTGAGCCTTTATTTTTCTATTTAAGGCTTACTTTTAGTCATATTTTAGAATAAAACGATATTGACTTTATCATAACATTAAACAACAGGAAGAGCATCTGTCTATTTGATTTATTTTATATAATTTATTTTACCTTTTATATTCAATTGATTTATTTTACAAATGAAATAAATTTTTAGGAAATATAAAATTAGAGTCTGAATCTCATGACTTTCAATTCTTTCCTTGTTCCAATATATTGTATTCTTTATTTTCCTTCCATTGCATTTTAATTGTGCTTTACATATTTATCTTGAATATTCCTATTGGATTCAAAATTTTAATATTCAACATCTCTGACTATTTTGAGTATGTAAGTAAAATGTTTTATACTCTAGTGACCTGCCATCAATAAAACAGGTGCTTGCTTGACAATGAAGCCATTTTTGTTTTTCATTCAGACACTACTTATAAGAGAGATGCATCTGCTTTTTGCAGCTGCTTGATTACTCTGACATTATTTTAATTGGGCATATTTTAAGCACTGGGAAAAAAAAAAAAAAAAAAAAGGACATTGGGATACAAAGTCCAAGTCAAGATTCTCCACTCTAAGCTCAAGACTTCTGAAAAGATTTCCAATCAATTTGTTAATAATGACAAAACTTCAATGTTATAAGGTTTTTGTTCAATGCTTTTATTTTGAAAGAAAAGAAGTGGCTTTTTAAAAACCATATAAATTTATTTAGGAATATGTACATTTCCTCTGGAAGACTATTGTGAAATTATCACTCAGCTTATAACTATGTAACATTATATCTCCTTTCTCGTCTTGATTTTTGCTTGTCTCTTACAGAATTCAGTTTCCTACAGTCCTGGGACCAGTTAACACTTCCTACATACTATAGATAGATAGATATAGACATGTGCATATGTATATACATGCAGATATATATATGTGTATATATATATACACACATGTTACATGCATGTATTGTATTTGATAGGTAGATATAGGCCCTATTTAAATATACCTATATTTTTTCTTTCTCCCCTAGTAGAAGGCATGTTCTTTTAAGGTTCTCATGCTTCGTAAGTGATGGATAAATGCTTGTGACATGATTGAATTCTGTGGAACATTTTCTTTCACACTCTCCTTTGTCCCTGTATATTAGACATCATGTGACACTTTTATAAATGTTTTATAGCTCTCCTATTAGATTTGAATATCCTTGAGGTCAAAGACTTTGTTCTCCTTCATCATTTTCACTCAACATTTAGTGTACAGTTTTGTTCATTGTAAGCACTTAATGAATATTGAGTTATTGAAATCTTTTGAATGACTTTAATAAGAGTTTTCAAGTTAGGCTGCATATAATAACAGCAGAAATTAGTATTTCATTCATTTTATTTATAACATGGATGATGAAGCAGATTAAAAACAAAGATCATGCACTTCACTAAGGAAGGTTCCCTCCTTCCCCCCTCTCCCATCCCCCCCCAAGGTATTTAGTATTAAGTGACTTGCCCAGGGTCACACAGCCAGGAAGTGTTAAGTGTCTGAGGCCATATTTGAACTTATGTCATCCTGACTTCAGGGCTAATGCTCATTTATGAAATTTTCCATATTAATTATGCCTAAATTCATTATTACAATGCAATGTAAACATGACCATTTGAAAAGCTTTGTGTTCAATAGCACTGATAAAATGACAAATTGACGATACTGACATATACCTTGAGTATATGTTTTGGGTTTTACATATTTTTGGTACTGCATGAACCACAATTTTGTTATCCTATTAATGACACCTAAATAGGAATAATTTCTTTTTCATTTTTTATTGAATTTATTTTTTCTCCATTACATAAAAACATTTTTAAAAAATAATCAGTTCCATATTATCTTTTTATCTTTCTCTTCTTATCACTCCTTGAAAAAACAAGTAATTTGTTATAAATTATATATAGAATTTCATGCAAAACATATTACTATATTAATTATTAAAAAGCACCAAAACAAACAAACAAACAAAAAACTTCAAGATAAGTAAAAGATATGCATTTAGTTCTTTTTCTAAAGGTAGATAGTATTTTTTATCATGAGTTCTTCAGAACTGTCCTGTAATATGCGTTGTGAAGAATAGTTAAGTCTTCCAAAGCTGATCATTGTATAATATTGTTGTTACTGTTTACAAGGTTCTCTTAGTTCTGCTCAGTTGCATCTGCATCAGTTTGTGGGCAACTTTGTAGGCTTTTTTCAATCTATCCTGCTCATTATTTCTTACAGTACATTAAGATTCCATCACAATCATAATGTACAAGTTATTTAAGGCATTTTTCAATGGAGTATTCCCCTCAATTTCTAATTCCCTAGCAACACAGAAAGAATTTCAATAAGCAATTTAATAAATAATAATGTATATATTTTCCTTTGATTTTTCAGAATTTTCAATTTGTTGTTTAACTGGGGAATTTCTTTTATTTTTATGAGTTTTTTTTTTTTTTTTTTTTTTTTTTTTTTACGTTCATTCTCAATTTATTGATTTTCTTTTTTTTTTTTCTATTTTATGATTTCAAGTATTTGCAGATGTAAAATTTATCCTAAATGCTGCTTTTGTTGTACTCCACTCATTTTTATATATTGTCTCATTATTATCATTTCCTGTTTGTTTTCCTTTTGATGTATTTCCTGAGTTTTGTATTTGGACTTTTCATTAGGAATGCTTGAAAAGTCTTCTATTTTACTGAATAACCATTTTCCTCCAAAAGGATTATACTCAGTTTTGCTAGATAGGTGATTTTTGATTGTAATACTAACTATTTTTATCTTCTGGAATATCACAGTGCTCTGATAATTTAATGTAGAAACTACTAAATCTTGTATTATTCTGACATTAGCTCCATGATAATTTGAGTTATTTCTTTCTGGCTGCTTGCAATATTTTACTCCTTCACCTGGAAACTCTGGGTTTTGAGTAATTATGTTTTTTTTTTTTTTTTTTTTCCCTTTCATATTTACTATTTTCTTTTGGAGTCATTATACGTAAAAACAATTTTAACATTCATTTTTTAAATGTTTAAATTCCAGGTGATCACACTTTGACACTACTCAATGTTTACCCCATAATTGAGAAGGCAACCTTTTTTTGTTTTGTATTCTCAACACCTAGCATTGGGCTTTCAATGCAGTAGATACTTGATAAGTGCTTCTAGATTAATTGATTGGTTGTTTCATCAAAAAATTTAAATCCTTAAAAAGACCTACATGACTTGGAAGATACGAGTTATAATGCTTTTTCACACAAATTTGTTATTAGTCATGATGCATTGAAATGTTAAGGAACTGGAATAAGTTAGCATATGAAAGGGATCTGATCTAGGATAAAGATTATAACAAGAAGCTTTATGTAATGAGATATATAATTCCAAAAATAACCAAAAAATGTTGGGAATGGAGAGCAAAAAAAATGAATTTTTATCTGGAACATGAGAAAAATTTGTCGACCTACTTCTCTTGCCCTTAATCTGAACCAACATAAGTGGAATTCTGGTTTGGACCCTGAAGAAAACTATTAAAATTAAATTGAGGATTTAAGGAGCTGGAAAAGGGTGAAGGCCTTCTGATTAATGTGAATCCTACACATTCCCTTACTGCCCCATTTCCTTCTGCATTTGAAAACAACAAGAAACAATGAAGAGATATGGTTAATACATGCCATTAAGAAATGATACTTATTTTAGATAAAAAGAAGGGATTAGGCCCGAGTTGTAAGAAAGAATTATAAAAAAGAGAACAATTCCTATTACTACTAAAATTTAAAACTATGATTTTAAAGCACAAAATAAAGGATCTATTTTTACTATTACTTATTATACCTATTAACTTATTACTTACTATTCATATTACCTATTATTACTAATATCTATTATTATTTTTCCCATTTCCCTTCTCTTAAAATATGATAAAGCTAGCACAATAAAGTGTTAAATACCTCTTCATGGTAGGGTATTATATCCCAGAACTGTTAGACATTGTTATTGCCTCATAGAAATTATAGGTGACCCGGAGTCCCTGTCTAGACTATTAGCATGGCAGTTGGAGCTGGTCAACAGTTGATTAATTAGGTGAGTCACATCTAGTTACCATACCATACCAGTGGAATTGCATGAGAAGACCAAAGGATATAATCTCTTGATGATCAGCTCTCACATGATACATAGAATATGCCGCCCCCCCCCCAACAAATACACACAGGAGATATGCACATATGTACACACATTGACAAACATTAATACTATTGTGGACATATGTGTATATATATTTATATGGAAAATAAAGCAGTAAAAGATATTGAATTTAATTTTTAGAAATAAGTTAAAATCCCAAGTCAGTTTCTCATTTGTGACTTCCACCAGAAAATTCTGCATTATAAATGAGACAAATGACCAGAAATACATAATGCTACTAACAAAATAAAGATATGAATTAGGGACATTTTATATTCATTTGCAAGTAATCCCTAATGTTGGCACTGTAGTGCAAATCAATTAGCTCACATGCATATAAACCAGCCTTAATTTGTAATCTGCTTTGAAACTAAATGTTTAATAACCATTTTGAAAGACAGTTAATTATAGAATGCTCACTTTCCAAATAAGATTTCATGCTATTAGGATGATTTATCTGATTAACCATGTTTAAAGTGCTCTACCCACATTTGAATGCTCAGTATTATCTTCTGTGAATTAGAAGAAAAAAAAAAAAAAAAACCTCTATTTAAAATGTATTAAACTAACATCTATATGTGTTTTATAAATAAATGCACATCTATATGTTTATTTTCATATGTATTTCTGTATATACTCTCATTATTGCTAATTTTGTCATTGTAAAGTCATAGTCCTTTGAGTGTGACACCATATCAGAATTATTAAAAACAAGCCACTGAGGAGAGTACAAAATAATCATTAAGCTTAAATCTAAGCAACACTAAAACATCCAAATAAATGATTCAATAAAAGGCAAAATATTTTATCTGCCTCCCTCCAAACAAAAGTATAATTTTTTTTTTTCTGCTTCTGTCTCTCTCTCCATATATTTATTGGACACTGCTCTTAAATGACAGGGCCCACACCTACTCTGTACTATATCTAAATCTGATCCATTCTTCAGGGATAAGCTGAATTGTAATTTCAGTTTTAAAAATCAACCACAGATTATGATTGTTGATTTGACCTCAGAAATTATCAATAATAATGACTAGTGATATTTCAGATTTTTCAGAACAGCTATACATATATTCATACATGGATACATATGTGTAGATATTAAATACACACAAACATGCACACAAATACGTGGGAGATTGGGGATGGAAGAATCTGGGTCTAGAGATAAGTAAATAAATGATTTATTCCTCCTCATTCAATATCCTGCCTTTAACTTGTCAGTGTGCTTTCTGGACCCACAGACATTGTTATTCCCCCGGCAATGAATACTTTAGAACAACGGAATAGTACAATTCTATATATCAAACCCTTAGGGACTTAACTCTTTACCTCTGAAACTTCCATTCTGTGACTCAAACTGCCCTGATTAGTGATTTCACCTTATAAGTCACCCTAGATAGCTAGTTTTAATCATGCTTCACATTCCACCTCAATTATCTTGTTTCAATCCACTGTCTGCTATTGTACAATTCCCTTTCTTTCCTAATTTCTAGTTTTAAAAATGACAATAATTTTACTGATACTAGAAAGAATGGTCTATGAATCAACATTCTATGAAGCTTTATTTAAAATCACTGTGACTTTGAGAACAAAATATGTAATGTAATACATTTCTTATTTGTATAAATTTTCTTCCTTTACTAGAAGGCAACCTTCTTTAAGGCAGAGTCTTTTCCTGCCTACTTTTTTGTATTTATGTTCTCAGTGCTTTTCATGCTTTTGGATACATAAAAAATAACTTAAACACTTGAGCATTCATTAATTGGAATTGCCTTTTGATTTAAAAGTCACTTGGTGATAAGAAACTAGGCTTATAAACCCTTACATACCCCTTTGGGTTTAATATTTTGAAAAATAATTCATTTGGATTCCTATAAAATTCCAATCAGTATTCATCAATGTTTTGGAATCATAATTGTATTCTCTGTATTAGGCCACAGAGCTATGAGCTTCAGATTCTAAATTTACTTGATTAATTAGAGTAAGTTAAGTAGAGGCTTTCCACCCTTGTTTTTCCTTATCATGGTGACAAATCCCAGTGTGATAGAGATACAATGAAAGTTCTGCAATTTATTTCTGTACCTCTAGAAAATTCTCCTTTGTTCAACAAGTGACCATCTTATGACCATTTTATGACAACTTATCTCATTGACTGTGATAGCTTGCCAAGGAGAATCCTATCCATCTTATGTGTAAATATTCTTTGCTTTGCATAATTCTTGACCCTGCTCACATGTTATTTTGTTTATCTTAGCTTATGTATTGCTTGTCAATTGGTTCTGTGTTGTAGTCATTCTGGAATGTTTACACATCTAATCCTATAAAAATAGGAGCCTGGAAGTAGAGGGCATTTCAGAGCATAAGGAAGATCTAAAGTCCAATTTATTAGAAGGGAGAAATTTTCCCTTAAATAAAGTGCTATTGGCTCAGAGTTCTGTTTTCATTTATTCCAGATAGGACAATTTTAATCTCCACAGTATATTTTACTGATCTTTGTAGGCCCTTAAAAAGTATCTGTCAAATGAGTAAATATTTATGGTGATATAATTTTAGCCATGTAAAATAATTCCTTTATAATTTGATTTGTTTCACATATTTATGTAATTATATTAGTTGCATTTTAGTTATTAATATACATTCAGGAATTAATTGCAAATAGACCAAACACATACATATTAAAATTAGAATTCAGTGTGTAGCTTTATATATATGTAATCTAGACATTATATTTGGAGTAGAAATATACATTCATGCACCTATGTATATACACATACACATACACATACATGTATATATATATATATATATATATATATATACATGCACTACTGTAATGCCAAAGAAACTGAGCAAGACAGAGATTAGAAACCAATTCAATAGTTTATTAAATGGAGAGAGATACTGGGAGCAGATGGATCTTGGTCCCAGGGCTGGACTAGACTATCATCTCAAAGAATCAAGCCCTGAGTACTGGGACAGCAAGCTTTTTTATAGGATAACAAGAACAGTGACATAATGGGGGAGGTACCTGGGTGGAGATAACCTAGTGGTGGGGAGGCCCCTAGGATGACACAATAGAGAGAGGTTACTAATATTCTAATGACATCTAAAATGGATAAACCTTTATCCTGTCAAACATTAAGAAGAAATGTCTATAACCTAAAGATAAAAAACCTTCATCTCATCAACCATTTAAGAGGGAATGATTATAACCTGGGGTTTTGGATCAGACAACTGAGGTAGACCTTTATCTCATCAAACATTAAGAGGGAAAGGTTATAACTTGAGGCAGAATAACTAAATAGGACAATTGGAGAAACTGGATCATGACATTAAAAGGAAACTTTGGCACAGCACTACAAATATAATTCTTACACATAAAATATTTTATATTAAAATCTTTAGATTTTATTTTTAAAAATGACATGACATGAATAAGGAAGTATTCAAAAATGCTACTGAGTGAATATCTTTAATTTGTTTTCAAAATTGCTACTTCTGCTATCAATGCAGAAAGGTTTAAAAAGTTAGAGGATAATCATTTAGAAAAAGAATCAATATGTAATGTTGGAGAAACTGAGCAAGATAGAGATTAGAGAACAATTTAATAATTTATTAAATGGGAAAGATTTACTGGGACCAATGGAGCTTTATCCCATCAACTAAGATATAAGACCTTTATCCTAACATTAAGAAGGAATGGTTATAACTTGAGGCAAAGTGACTGAATAGGACTATTAGAGAAACTGGATCAAGATAGTAAAAGAGAACTGTGGCACAACAAATAGTTGGAAAATTTGTGTTTTTAGGAAAAGTAGAATCAACTGAGTTATCTTCATAAAGAAACTAGTAACAAAATGTATGTCTTCAATACATATGTATGAAGTTATACTACTGAATACAACAGCTATATATCTGTTCAAATAAATATTGGGGAAAAGCCAAAAGATTCAAAATGTGTATGAAAGAATGCAATTTCAAAGAACTTCCTATGACCAATCTTATGTCTCTTTAGTCTGCCAAATTCTGATTGTCAACTACATATAAGATACTATGTCAGGTTCTAGGAATATAAAAAAAAACAAAATTTGAAAAAAAATTCCTCAATTACTTTAATAATAATGATAGACTGAAACACATTTTCTTTGCACAAGGCAATATATTGTTAATATTTTTTTAAACAGACTACCTGTCAATAGGATGGATCAATTGATCCCTCAGTTTAATCAAAGATCTTCAGCAAAATAATTCCTCTTTTATAGGTTTTGAGGAGTATAGAACATTTTGCTATTATATAACCTTCCTCAATGCATGAATCCCTCCTTTATTGTCTCTCCCCCCAAATTTTCCATCCCTCTTTATCCCTTTCCTATTAATATACAGATCTTACTTACTCACTTCCATTAATCTAAATACATTTCTGTACACCATCCTATGCCATCTTTTCCTTCTCTCTTTATTCCTTTCCTATCAGTCTATACACTTGACCTACTGCCATAAATTTCCAAACACTTCAATAACCTTCTTTATCCTATTCTCTCCCTTCCTTATTTCTGTAAAATCTATACAGGTATATTTAGGTTGCTAAATTGTCATAATGATGCAGTTAGTGGCAGTGCAAAGAGTTGTGGGAATCCCTTCTTTGGTCAGAGACACAGATCCAACAGGAAAGAATTCATGAACCTGAAAAGGCTGACTGGCAAAAGGGAAGTTTATTGTTGGCTGGGAAGCCAGCTTTCCTCGGAAAACAGACTCCTCAGTTGCAAGATGTCCTGGCAGAGAAATAACAAGAGGTTATTAGTGGGTTTTGGGAAGGTTTTGGGAAGCAAAGGAGTCAGGAGTCCTGTTAGGCAGCTGTGCCAAGAGGAGAAGTCCCTTGGCAAAGCAAAACTCTACTTCAGACTTCTGTAAGGATTTGGAGTTTAAAATTGTGTTTTTATAAGAAATGTGAGACTGGGATTCCTACTGAATGAGATTCCTTCAATGTTGTCATTGCCCCCAGGCTTAGATTTCCAGTTAAAAGAGACCACTTAATTTATATCAGGTCAGATCTCTGGCTGAATGAGAACACTTAAGTTTGAGCTAAGTAGGGAGTGGTCATGGGCTAATCCAGAGGAGAGTTTCAGAGTTCACCCCAAAAGTCAAGGAGGAAAATTTGAGGTTTCACCTGCATTTACACACACACACACACACACACACACACACACACACACACACACACACATATATAGCAGGCTTCAAATTCTGATTTCATTTCTACCACTCTATAACTGAAGCGCCAAGATGCCTCTATCTCAGGCTACATTACCCCACATGCCCCTTTGTAATATCCCTAATAAATCACCTGTGAAAACCTATCTATTTTAGTCTCAAGTTTTTATTGAGAATATTTTCATTGGAAGATGGCAAACTTGAAGCAGCAAACAAACTGAACGTTCCCAGCATTATCCACCAAACAACCTTATTTTAATCTTTCTTTTTTATTATTATTATAGCTTTTTTATTTACAAGATATATGCATGGTTAATTTTTCAGCACTGACAGTTGCAAAACCTTTTGCTCCAATTTTTCCCCTCCTTCTCCCCACCCTCTCCTGCAGATGGCAGGTTGACCAATACATGTAAAATATGTTAATGTAAAATACAATATATGTACACATGCCCATACAGTTATTTTGCTGAACAAAAAGAATCAGACTTTGCCATAGTGTACAATTAGCCTGAGAAGAAAATCAAAAATGCAGACAGACCAAAATAGAGGGATCGGGAATTCTATGTAGTGATTGACACTCATTTCCCTGAATTCTTTCACTGGGTGTAACTGGTTCAATTCATTATTGCTCTAGTGGAGATAATTTGTTTCATCTCATTGTTGAAGAGGGTCACATTCATTAGAATTGATCATCATATAGTATTGTTGTTGAAGTATATAATGATCTCCTGGTCCTGCTCATTTCACTTAGCATCAGTTCTGTATTCATCCTGCTGGTCATTTCTTACAGGAAAATAATATTCCATAACATTCATATACCACAGTTTATTCAGTCATTCTCCAATTGATGGGCATCCATTCAATTCCCAGTTTCTGGCCACTACAAAGAGGGCTGCCACAAACATTTTTGAACATATAGGTCCCTTTTCCTTTTTTTAAATCTCTTTGGGATATAAGCCCAGTAGTAACATTGCTGGGTCAAAGGGTATAACTTTTTGAGCATGGTTCCAAATTGCTCTCCAGAATGGCTGGATGTTCCTCCAACAATGTATCTGAGAGAGAGAGAGAGAGAGAGAGAGAGAGAGAGAGAGAGGAAGAGAAGAAACAAGAAACAGGAAATGATTTAGTGGTGAGAGCTGGTCCTCAGATGGTCTATTGAGTTTCAGAACCAAATAACAAAGCACACATCAGAAGCAAGACCAAAGTGTGATATAGATTATTTATTAGCCAGATGAACTTCTCCATTTTAAAAACAGAGAAATTGATAGATATTTTACTTACCTTGCTAATAATTTCATCTTTCCAATGATAGTCCAATAGTCCAATAGATTTTTGGACTAGGATAACAGCAGTATGACAGCAATGAAGAGGATACGCTAGACATGAAATAATTATGTGAAAGAATCAACAGGAATAGGCAGCTAATTGGAAGAAAACTTTACTTTCATTTGCTAATTGAAAATGTTTTATCTAGGAAGGGAAATATTTTGTGTCCTCAGGTGGTAAACTTATTTTAAGTGTTACAAATGAAATAGTAAATTTTCTTCAGCTATTACTTGATGTGATGTACTGTATTTCCATTATTTTCCGCTAATTTCTTAGTATTTTTCTCTTCCTTTACTCCTCTTCAGTCATTATATATTAGCAAGATATACTGCACAATTATAATTGTTCTGGTGGGGAGCTGAGGCTTTTCTTTGGCTTAGCTGGAGTAACCTTTATTTGATTTTTTTTTTTTTTCCCCCTTGGTTCACTCCTTCCTTCTTATACCATTGGCAAATTGAAATAACTTCTCATGTTAAACTGGGGAATGCATAAAGGCCAAAAAAATGCAGCAAGATGTAGTTCTTTCTTTTGCACTTAAATATATTGGAATTATAATTTTGATTACTTGTTTTTAATTTTAAACAGATTTTTATGATATCATAACATTGAATTTCCTATTCCCTGGGAATCATTCCTAATAATATCATTAATGACAAAAATAGTTTAAGCAATCAATGCATTGAAAACTGTTCATCATTAATACATAATGTTCAAACTTGAAACAGGCTTTTCTAAGGATTGGGGAGAAGATATGTTTCTTCTTTGGGGCCAAATTATTATTATTTTTTAATTTCTCAACATTTAATGAATTGCTTTTCATATTTGCTGTTCTTTACATTTCTATATACTTGAACTGTGTTCCAAGCAAAGAATTCTCCCATTGAAATTATATAAATATTTTTAAAAAATATTTGTCCAATTCTAAATTATTACCAGAATAATTATATTAATTCAAAATTTAGAATGCATTATTTAATTTAATTTTTTTAGTTTTGAATTCTCTCTTCATCTTCCCCACTCACTGAGAAAGAAAAAAGTAATATTTATAGTCTTGAAAAATAAATTCTTAGATTCATCAGATCCAAAAATTAAGAAAAAAGAAAGAAAATAAGTCATGCTTTAATTTATACATTGAAGGCATCATTTCTGTCAGAATGGACAATGCAATTAATTAGGGAGTATTTGTTTGTATGTTTGTTTTTGTTTTTGGTTTTTTTTTTTTTTTTTTTTGCATTGTAAGGGGACATTGCATTGATGAGAAATCCTAAGTCTTTCAAAGATCATTTTCTTTATAACAATTTTGTCACAAGACAATAGATTGTTCTATTTATCCTCACTTACTTTTCGACCTTTCATACAAGCCTTTCTAGGTTTTTCTGAAGCAATCCCTTTCATTATTTCTTTTTTACCATGGCTGCACTATTACATTCATATAGCAGTTCAGCCTATCCCTAATTGATGATAACCTCATTGTTTTTCAATTCTTTATTACTAAACAAAGAAAAGAAAAAGCAAAACAAATGCAAATTGATTGTTTTTGTATATATGGAATCGTTTCCCCCCCATTCTGTTATTCTTTTGGGGTACATTTCTAGTAGCAGTAATTCTAGCAATAGAAGCTTAATAGTTTTTGAGTGTGGTTAAAAATTGCTTTCTAGAATGATTGAACTAGTTCACTTCTTTAGTGATTCAGTATATGTTTTTCCATATCCCCTCCAACATTTGACATTTTCCATTTTCTATTAAATGTTAGCCAACTTGATGGATATGAAGTGATACTTTACAAGTTTTTTTAGTTGCATTTTTCTATTAGTGATTCAGAATATTTATTATTTGATTACATTCCGTTCCGATTTTTTCTCCTGAAAACTGTCTATTCTTATTCCTTGAATGTTTTTAAAGTAGGAAATGACTCATTCATTAAATTGACTTAGTTCACATGTATCATAGAAATGATGTTATAATAGAAATTTACTATAATTTTCCACATAGATTCCTACTTTGTAAATTTTAATTTAACTTATATTTGTACACTTAAATATGATGAAATGAAATGCTATTCATTTTTATCTCCTATTAACTTAGACTATCTCTTGTCCCTATGCTTAGATCTACTAGGTAATTTTATTCTTGTTTCACTAATTTGCTTTTATGTCAATTGTATCCATATTATTCACATATTGGTATATGGTGTGAATATTTATCTGTACTTTTTTTTTTCAGATTGTTTTCCACTCTTCCAACAGTTTCTGTTGAGTTATGACTTCTTGTCATAATAACTGGGAGATTTGGAGTTTTCATACATTAGATAAATATCATCCTGTGTATATTTTGTGCTTAATCTGTTCCACACATAAAGCTTTTTTTTTATTTTTTATTCAGGATGAGATTGTTTTGGTGATGGTGGTTTTGTAGTGTAGTTTAAGGGCTGATATGGCTACTACACCCTCTTTCTTCCAATGATACTTCATTTATTTCCTTGATAGTCACTATTTAAAATACTTTCACCAGATGAGCTTTATTTTTTAATATTAATTTAATCTATAAATAAATTATTTAGTAGTTTGAGAAAGTTAATTAGTGATTTTTATTATATAGACTCAGACTATTCTGAAGAATTAATATTTTTCATGAGCAGAACCAGGAGATCATTATATAGCTCAACAACGATACTGTATGAGGATGTATTCTGATGACAGTAGATTTCTTCTACAAAGAGAAGATCTAACTCAGTTTCAATAGATCAAGGATGGACAGAAGCAGCTACACCCAAAGAAAGAACACTGGGAAATGAATACAAACTGCTTGCATTTTTGTTTTTCTTCCGGGTTATTTATGCCTTCGGAATCCAATTCTCCCTGTGCAACAAGAGAACTGTTCAGTTCTGCACACATATATTGTATCTAGTATATACTGTAACCTATTTAACATGTAAAGGACTGCTTGCCATCTGGGGTAGGGGGTGGAGGGAGGGAGGGGAAAAATTGGAACAGAAGTGAGTGCAAGGGATAATGTAAAAAATTACCCTGGCATGGGTTCTGTCAATAAACACTTATTAAAAAAAAATATTTGATTTGAATTATTTAATATTGTCTACATTTATTTTAAATTAAAGGTGTTTCTTCCTTCTGATTTCTTTTTTTTTTTTTGTATCAGAGAAAAGGGTTATATAGGGTTATTGTAAATGCTGCAGTTTTTCTGAAAATACTAATTTGATTGATTAGTTTTTTTGAGTTGATTCAACATGTAAATCATCAATATCATCTGCAAAAAATAATAGATGTCTTTATAATAGATGTCTTTCTTCTTTAAATATACTTTTCCCTTGTAATGCATTTTTCTTATCTTTTTTCTATAGATAACATTACTAGTATAATATTCAGTAATTTAGTGATAATGGACATCCTTCCTTCAACTTGATTGTATTTGAAACCTTTTTAGCTTAGCTGCAGTATAGATAATGATTGTTGTTGCTTTTGGAAAAAAATACTGTCTGTCTATCTATCTACCAATCTATCATATACACACATATGATGTGAATCCCATCCTGCTCCTTTGTCAACTCTGATGAAGTCAGTTTCCCAAGACTATACAGTTAGCATAACCTTGGAGAAAACCTAACTTTTCCAGACTGTCTTACTTTGTTGTGAACCAAATCTTTATTATACTATATTTGTATAATTTCTTGTATAATTGTATTCCTGAATTTATTTCTTATTACCACTGTTGGTGCCTGCTTTATCACTACACACATGTATGTAAGTATATATGTATCCGTGAGTGTGCAAATATATATATTTTTTTCTTGTACAGCATGATAAAAGTGGAAATATGTTTTAAAAAATTACACATATCAAGCCTAGGTTGGGTTGATTGTTGATTAGGGGAGAAGTGGAAAAGGAGGGAAAACATTTTAAAACATGAGTTTTTGAAAGGATGAATGTTGAAAACTATCTTCACATATATTTTGAAAAATATAAGGCTATTACTTAAATATATTGAATTATTATATTTCTAAGAATAGCCAAGTATTTCACAATTGATAATCATATAATATTTCTATTTATGTCTATTCCCTTCACCTTGCATCAGGTCATGTGAGTTTTTTAGTTTTTTTTTTTTTTCCCCCTGAAAACATCTTCTTATCTTACAACAATATCTCATTATAATTATATGCCACAATTTGTTTAACCATTCCCCAACCGATGGATGTCCCTTCAATTTCCACAATTAAAAGAGCTATAAATATTCTTGTCCAAATAGATCCTTTACCCCCCTTTAAAAATTCTTTTTCATATATAAAAATATTGCTGGATCAAAGAGAATACACAGTATTATAACCCTTTGGACATAGTTCTGAATTTCAGAATGTTGACATAAGCTCACAAATCTACCAGTAATGCTTTTATGTATGTGTTTTCCAATATACCCTCTACATTTTACCATTCTTTGTTTGTTCTATCAGCCAAAGTGGCAGATAGAAAATGGTTCTTCATTGTTGCACTGATTTCTGTGTCTCCAAAAGATAGTAACTTACTTTTTATAAATATATAGATAGATAGATAGATAGATAGATATAAACATATATCTATATCTATCTCTCTATATATATCTTTGATATTGTCATCTGAAAACAGTTTATTTATCTCTTTTAACCCTTTACCAAGGCATTTATCTTTGAAACTTGATAGCACTGATTTTGTTTGTGCAAAACTCTGTTATTTATTTACCTTTTTATCTATGATTTTGATGTAAATGTTTAAAGACATGTTTTCCCCTAAGTACTGCTTTGTCTTCATCCCAGAACTTTTAGTATGTTTTCTGGTTTTTATTATTCTTTTTAATGAAAATATTCATTGTTTGCTATGATTAATATTTTACCTAATCATTCTTTAAAGTAAGTTAGTAAGTTTCTAAATTATTTTTAATTTATCTTTCTATGACCCTTTATTGGATGTGATTTTTTATACTTTTTGATCTGAAATGAATTTATTTAATTTTTCTGCTTTGTGAATTTAATTTTAAAATTTAATGACCTGATATATGGTCAATTTTTCAGTAGGTTCCATTAACCACTAAGAAAAAGGTATATTACTTTTTATTCTCATTCAATTTTCTTTTGGTATCTATATTATATAACTTCTCTCATATTCTAGGCAAAACCATAACTTTTATTTCTGTTTGAATTATCTACAAATGAGAAGAAAAAAGATGAATAAACATAGTTAAAAAGAGTTCTGCCACAAAACAAAATTATATATTCCTGTAGCTTTTAAATGTTTTTTTTTTTTTTAATTTTTTATTTTCCCCAGTTACACATAAAAAACAACATTTTGGGGGTAAAGAGTGTACACTCTTTTTTTTTTTTTTTAATTATTGTTTTGTTGATTGTCCTGACTTTATTTTTAATTTTTTTTTATTATAGCTTTTTATTTACAAATTACATGCATGGATAATTTTATAGCATTGCCAAACCTTTTATTCTAATTTTTCCCCTCCTTCCCCTAATGCCCTCCCCCAAATGGCAGGTTGACTAATACATAATAAATATTGCACATTCATTTTTAAAAATATATTTCTATATGAATTATGTTGAGAAAGAAAAGTCAGAACAAAAGTGAAAAACCCTGATGAGGGGGAAAACAGAAGAAAAAGAAACAAAAATGAAGATATCACTGGATAACATTTAGTCTCCAAGCTATCTCTAGATGCAGATGGTGTTTTCCATCAAAAGTTTATTCTGATTGCCTTGGATCACTGACCTGCTAAAAAGAAACAAGTCTATGATAGATGAACATCTTAATCTTACAATCGTGCTGTTAGTATGTGAAATCCATTCTAAAATCAAGTTGTTCATCATTTTTTATAGAACAATGATATTCTATTGCTTTCCTATACTGGACCTTATTCAGTCATTTTCCAATTGTTGGGTATTTTCTCATTTAAAAAAAAAAATTGCCCAGAAAAAAAAAAAAAAAAAAAAAAAAAAAGAGTTGCTACATTTTTGGTCCAGTGGAACCTTTTTCCTTTTTTTCTGATTTCTTTGTGTTACAGATTCTGTAGTGGCACTCCTTCATCAAAGAATATGCATAGGTTTATAGCTCTTGGGACATAGTTCCAAATTGCTCTCCAGAATATTTGGATCATTTCACAACTCCACCAACAATGTATTAGGGTCCCACTTTCCCTACGTTGCTTAACACTTTTATCATTATCTTTTCTTCTCATCTTATCAATCTGAGAAGTGTAAGGTGACACTCCAGAATTGTTTTAATTTGATTTTCTCTAATCAATAATGGTTTAGAAGATCTTTTTCATATGACTGTAGATGTTTTTAATTTTTTCATCTGAAAATCTGGCTATTAATTATATTTTTTATAAATTTGACACAGTTCTTCATATATTTTAGAAATGAGGCTTTATAAGAAACATTGTTTGTAAAAAAATTTCCCATAACTTTGTGCTTTCTTTTTAATCTTGTTTTTGTTGGTTTTGTTTGTGCAAACCTTTTTAATTTAACATGATCAAAGTTGTCCATTTTGTATTTTATAATGTTCTTTAATTTTTCTTTCATTATAAATTTCTCCCTTCTCCAAAGATGTGATAGGTTAACTACATCTTGTTTTTCTACTTTGCTTATAATATAAACTTTTGTGCCTAAATCTCTTACCCTTTTTGAACTTTTGATATGGTTTGTGAGATGCAGGTATATAGTGAGTTTCTGACATATTATTTTATAGTTTTCTCAGCAATTTAGTGAATTCTTATTCCAGGAGCTGGAGTTTGTGAGTTTATAAAATATTAGATTACTATGGACTTGAACTTTTTCTAAATATTCATCCATTTCACTTAGATTATCAAATTTATTACCATACAATTGGTCAAAATAGCTACTAATTGTTGATTTAATTTCTTCTTATTTGTTATTGAGTTTACCCTTTTTATTTTTTACACTGATCATTTGGTCCATTTCATTCCTTTTTTCTCGTCAAATTGACAAAATGTTAACTATTTTGTTGGTTTTTACACAAAACCAACTCTTATTTTGTTAATTAGTTCAATAGCTTTTTTAGTCTCAGGTTTATTAAGCTCATGTTTGAGTTTCAAAATTTCTAATTTGGAACTTAATTGGGGGTTTTAATTTGTTCTTTTCCCAGCTTTTTTAGTTGCATGCTCAACTCATTGATCACTTTTTTCTCTATTTTATTCATGTACTATTTAGAGATATAAAATTTTCCCTAAGAATTGCTTTGTCTGCATAGCATAAGTTTTGGTATGTTGTGTCATTATATATGTAAATTTATTTTTTCTATGATTTGTTCTTTGACACACTCATTCTTCAGGATTACATTATTTAAATTTCATTTGATTTCTAGACTGTATTTTCCCTGTATTTCAATTGATTTCTAGCAAGTATGTCTTACTTGAAACAGGTATACATAAATATATTAGCATGGGAGATATTATACAAGCATATAGTAATATAATACAGATTAGTAGTGATGGCTCTTCCCACAGATGGCACAGGCTCAATGTGGTGTAAAAAACATGAATTGTACATGCAAATAGTGATATAACAAACAATATAAATCAATAAGGTATTGTAAAAGATATCCATAAGTCCTAGAAAGAGGGTATATAAATAACAATCACACATATGCCTCCTTCAGCAGCCAAGAGATAGTCCAAAATCAATCTATTGTCCATTGCTTCATGTGTCAGGGAATCCAATAACACCTGCAAGTTTTAAAGTCCTGCAGCAGTCTCATCATATATTAGGAAATCCAATGATTGCTACAGATTTTGAAGTCCTGCAACAGTTTTATTATGTGTTAAAGAATCCAATGATTCCTGAAGGTTTTCAAGTCCTGCAACAATCTAGAGAATCCATATGCTAAACAAGATAACTTTGTTTATTGTCTTATCCATTCCACTGAGTTAACACTTAGTTGTAGAATTAAATCAATCATACTGAGCCATAAGTATATTTCTCCAGAGTTCCTGCCCTTTATATCTCCCATTTTTTGTTTGTTTGTTTGTTTTAGAACACAGGTAGTCATGCCCTCCCTGACTTCTCAAGGAGGTGAAAACCCCAAAAAGGAGGTGAGCATGCACTCCCTGATATCTCAGGGACAGAGATGAAAACACCAAAGGGAAATGGGGAGTCAAACCAGATTTTGTTAGTGGGTTTTCTGAAGGGGCTCATTTGAAATAGTTCGACATCCATCCATCAGCATGAGAGATATTATTCAAGTACATAGTAATATAACATAGGCTAGTAGTGATTTAACAAACAATATGAATGAACATGAGGTATTATATATGTCCATAAGTCCTAAAAATAGTTCAAAACCAATCTATTGTCCATTACTTCATGTGTCAGGGAATCCAATGATTCCTGCAAGTTTTGAATTCTTGCAATAGTCTGATTGTGTGCCAGGGAATCCAATGATTTGTGCAGATTCTGAAGTTCTGCAACAGTCTTAACAACAACTTTTGATGTTTATGGGTCAATTGCCATACACATTGAATAGTCATACTTTTTCAGTGGCACATGTAGTCAGAGGTGGAACTACCCAATATTTCTTGAGTTTTCTCTTTTGTTTCAAGGTTTTTTCTCTTTTTCTGTCTCTCTTTGATGGACAAGGTAAATATGGCTCATTGGCACCCATCTGATTCCTTCTCCATCTATAAAGATACAAGAAAACCCCCTCCCCCAAGCAGTTAATATATGCGGTCAATTCTATTTACTACTTTCTGGATCTCTCCATGTCACCTAGAAATTACATTGAAGCTGCTTTCACTAGATACTGTCCTTCTGTTGGATTATAAAACCTTCATTTTCCCCAATTGTAATCCCTTTCTTCCATCAGATTGCTTTTTGGTTGATTGATCATATCAGAGTACTGAACTTCTAAAGACTCTCTGGGTGTAATCTCAGCTGCCTTCATGCCCCCACTTATTTTTTTTTTATTTTTTTATTTTTTTTGCCTGGAGCCCTAGAGCTGGGCCCTGCCTCTCATTCCCTTGAGTCAATCTACATTCTTAGGCTCAATGGAAGCCTCTGTTGCCTTTTGGACATAGAGTTTTGGGTCTTGTTCTCTCTCCCTGTCTTTTCACTTTATTTCTATGTCAACATTGAGCTTTCAATTGCCCTACTTTATCACACTGAAAGCATTGATGAGTCTCCCCGGAAGCCCCTTTCCAAGAGGGACTTGTCTTCTCATGTTCTGAATCATAGCCTGGGTATAAAAGGCATTTGTGCCCACTGTTGCTCACTGTCTTATGATCTCCTTTAAAGAAGCATCCTTGTGTAGTCTTAGCATAATTCTTCTACAAACCTCATTAGCATTTTCTCTAGCAAGGTGTTTTATCATTATTCCTGTTGCCGCATTTTCATCAATTGTTTGTATGACAGCTGTCTGCAGATATACCACAAGATGAGCAAAGAGTTCATTTGGACCTCGCTATATTTTTGTGAAGGCTTCTCCTCTATCTAGTTTTCTTGGGAGGGAGACCCTTGCTTTGATCGCAGCAGCAGCAATTTTCTCATATACTTTCAAAGGGTAATTAATCTGAACTAAAGTGTCTGCATAATAACCTATATTTGCTAGTTGATCAGAGGTGATTGGTATATTAACTCCAATTTGCCTGTTTTGTTGGTTTTGTAGTCTACAGAGTTCACTATACTCAGAAAGCCACAAGTTTTTCCCAGGTTCTAAACATGTCCTTACTATAGATTTCCTATCACTAGGGGTTGAAATATCAAAAGTCAAATTCTCTAATATCATCTTAACAAAAGACAATGTAGCCCCATAAAGAGTGCAATCCTTTTTCAGATCTTTGATAATTTCCAGATCAAAAGGAGTGTATCTTCTGGCTTGCCTGAAGAATATAATTCTTCAATCACAGGGTATGTTTTTATTCTTAAATCAGGTAAATCCTGTCATTCTTTTTTAGCTTTAATTAGTTCCTTTTGTAATTGTGTCATAAGGGATGGACAAAACTGCTGTATGGGTGATGCTGATTGTGTCACTGACCCTCCTACTCCTTTGTGGAGGAAGGGTGATGAGATGGGGACAAGCACTAGGAACTTCGGAGATTCAGAGTCATGGTTCAGGGTGAGATTCACTAGTCCAGGAGATTCACAAGTCAGGAAGGACAAGCCCATAACCCACAATCCTATTCTTGGAGGCGGAGACAGATTCATTCCAACTTCAAACTTTGTGCTGGATGGAGACATTCGGGAGAAGAGAGGCTGAAAGTGGTAGAGGCAAAAGACTAGAAGCAAGAGCTCTTGGAACCAAGGAGAGAGATAGGTTTCTTAGAAAGTTAACCAGGCTTTTTTGGAAGAGACAATAAATGATTGGAATTTTTAACAGCTGGCTTCATTTGAGATGATCATTACACTGAACTGAAACTAAGGCTGCCTCCAAAAGCTCCCCAAGAAACCTTCTCCCAGAGAAACAATTATAATTTAGAGAAGAGAACATTGTATATATATATATATATTATATATATATATATATATATATATATGTAATGTTTCTTTAGGAATTGAATCAGAACCATTATCATTGTAATATTCAATTTGTTGATCCCCTACTAGTTTTCACTTATCTGGTTCTAATTTTTCTTCCTTAGAGAACCAAGGAGACATGTACTTTAATGTTTCTAAAAGTTCAATGATCTACTTCTAAGTTACAATCAAACCTTCTTTTTCATTAGCTTAACTATACAATCATGTCAGTTGAACTGTTCAGGCACCAAAATGTAATGTCCTGATTAGCTTTCTGGAGGTCTGGGGACTAGCCTTGGGTTCAGCAGAATAATCACCACAAGAATAGTCAGGAATGAAGTTCAAAGTATTTATTATCTCCTTCACAGTCTGTCTTCTTCATCTGGAGCCAGGATAGCTTTCTGAGGGACCTTCAACTGGACTTTGGTCTTACTGGAGAAGTGGTGAAGGGAGGAGAGCCATCATGAGGCTAGTCAAATCTTATCTTTTGTGCCTGAGTTTGTCCCTAGTTTATATACTCTATTACAATTCATTATGCTGAGTAGAAACCAATCATTATATTACTAAGGAACTATTATTTGTTGTAAGATTAAATCAGTCATACTGAACTAGAGAACTATTAATTACCGTGCTAAACTAGATAACCATTGTATTATAAATTCCACTGATTTAAGACCTTGATTTAAGAATTCTTGTTTCAAGTACATTTCTCCAGAGTACTGGTCCATTACAGTCCATACTCAGTTCCCATCATCCTCTCTCTGGGTATAGATGACTTTTTTTATTATTGAACAGTTGGAACTGGTTTGAATCATCTCATTATTGAAGACAGCCATGCAGGAGAGATAATTTAAAATATTTTTTATTTAACTGAAAGTCATGATCAAAGAGAGTGGACATCACCTTTCATGAAATTACCAAGGAAAGCTGTCCTAATATTCTAGAAACCAGAGTATAAAATAGAAATGGAAAGAATCCATTTATCATCTCCTGAAAGAGATCCCAAAATGAAAACTCAAAGGAATATTATAGGCAAATTCAAGAACTTCCAGGTCAAGGAGAACATATTGCAAGCATCCAGAAAGAAACAATTCAATTATTGTGGAGCCACAGTTAGGATAATACAAAATTTATTAGCTTCAATTTTAAGTCCTAGAGGGCTTAGAATATTATATTCCAAAGAACAATGGAGCTAGAACTATAATCAAGAATTACCTACCTAGCAAAACTGAGTATAATCCTTCAAAAGAAAACAAGGGATTTTCAAGAATTAATGATGAAAAGATCAAAGTTGAATGGAAATTATGCACAAATTAATGTATGCTGTGAAACCATCCCAGAGTGGCAGATTTTATTGGCCATGGCTCCAAATTTTGCACATGGATCTCCATTAAAGATAACCAGACTACTGCATAATTGGCAATGGATTTTTGAAGAGAAGGTTTCTAAGGTTCCTCTTGAAGGACCAACCATCTTTACAGACGCAGCCAAACAAAATATTTGTGCTGTATACTCTCATGATTTAACCGTAAAAAGAGTAGTCAGACCTCCTTTTCAGTCCACTCAGCAGAACGAATTATATGCGATCATGCTAGCTCTCACTTATTACCCAGGCAACATAAATATAATATCTGATTCAGCCTATTCAGTAGGTGTGGTACAAAGAATTGCCACAGCCCAAATAAAATTTGCAGCTTCTAATATATATCAGCTCTTTAAGGAACTTCAAGACAAGTGAGAAAGCATCCAGGAAAGATTTATATCCTGCATGTCCACTCACATAGTGGACTTCCAGGTCCTATTTTTGATGGAAATTCAAAGGCAGATAGCCTTTTAACTATGTTGGCCAGTACGCCTTTATTTCAGGAGGCCCAGGAATCCCATTCTAAATACCATCAGGCTACTCGAGCTTTGCGTTTACAGTTTGGGATTACAAGAGAAGAAGCTAGGAGCATAGTGAAAAGCTGTACAGCTTGCCTTCCCTTCCACGCTCCTACACTGCCTCCAGGGAAGAACCCTCGTGGTTTGAGACCCAATGAAATCTGGCAAATGGATGTGACTCATTATAAATCTTTTGGTCGTCTGTCTTTTATCCACGTTGTGGTAGACACCTTTTCAGGATTCACTTTTGCCATACCAGCAGCAAAAGAGACAGCCCGAGTGGTCACTGAATTCCTCATTCAAGCATTTGCAATTATGGGTGTGCCACAAGAAATAAAAACAGATAATGGACCGGCATATACCTCCAAACATTTTGAACACTTTTGTGCACAGTATAAGATTTTACACACTACTGGCATACCCTTCAATCCTCAAGGTCAAGCAATAGTAGAAAGAAGAAACAGAGACATTAAGACACTCCTCCAAAAACAAAAGAAAGGGGGAGCCACGGGTAACCCTAGAGAACTTCTAAATTTAGTTCTCTATACCATTAATTTTTTAATCTTTGATAAAGATGCACTGGCTCCAGCAGACAGGTTTTATAACCCACCAGAAGAGCAGTGTCCAGTGCGAGCAGCTGTAAAGGTGGGAACACAAGCCTTGTCTTGATTAGTTCTACTTAGTACCTTGTTTCAGGTTCTGGCCAAAACAACTTCTTGTAAGATTAGATCAACTCTAATTACTTAGCAGTTAATAAGGATTCCAACAATCCCAAAATGAAAACTCAAAGGAATATTATAGGCAAATTCAAGAACTTCCAGGTCAAGGAGAACATATTGCAAGCATCCAGAAAGAAACAATTCAATTATTGTGGAGCCACAGTTAGGATAATACAAAATTTATTAGCTTCAATTTTAAGTCCTAGAGGGCTTAGAATATTATATTCCAAAGAACAATGGAGCTAGAACTATAATCAAGAATTACCTACCTAGCAAAACTGAGTATAATCCTTCAAAAGAAAACAAGGGATTTTCAAGAATTAATGATGAAAAGATCAAAGTTGAATGGAAATTCTGACTTTCAAATACAGGACTCTGAAGAAGCAACAGGAGGTAATCAGGAAATTGATATCATAAGGAATTTAATAATGTTAAGTGGTTTATATATCCCTACATGGGAGGATACTTGTAACTCCTTAACTCATTTTCATTATTATGCTAATTAAAAGAGTGTAGCCATTCCAGACCTTAAACTACACTACAAAGCTGCCATCACCAAAACAATCTCATCCTGAATAAAAAATAAAAAAAAGGTTTATCTGTGGAATAGGTTAAGCACAAATTATACACAGGATCATATATATATATATATATATATATATATATATATATATATATATGCACAAACACACACACACACACACACACACACACACACACAGATCACAGGTGTGAGTTGAATATGAAGGGATGATATCATTTTTTAAAAAATGATAAAATTAAGTGGTGACAGAGGAATGTACTGGGAGAAAGGTAAAGGGAAAATTGGAATGCTGTAAGTTATCCTCCATAAAAAGAGTCATGAAAAAACTTTTGCAGTGTAGGGGAAGAGGGAGAGCAGGGGGTGAGTTAGTGAATCATACTGTCTTCAGAATTGTATCAGAGGAAATAATATACATACTCATATATATGGCTATTAAAATCTAACTTATTCTGCAGGAAAATAGACAAAAGGACACCGGAAGTGAGAAAAGTAATAAAAGAAAGGACATATTAGGGGAAGGAGTGGTCAATAGTAAAACAATTTTTTAGGACAGACAGGGTGAAGGGAGAGAAAGACAATAAATGGGGCAGAAATACAATTAACAATAGTAATTATAAAATATTTTAAAGAGAGTTCCTCTGATAAGACCTCATTTTTCAAATATAGAAGGAAGTCACATTTATAAAAAAAATAAGTCATACCCAAATTGATAAATAATCAAAAAATATGATCGATGCTCAAAGGACCATACATTCATGCATACCTTTTGAGCTAACAATCCCATGTATGAATATTAAAAGAGATTTTTGAAAAGATAAAGGATGTATATGTACACAAATATTTATAGCCACTCTTTTCTTGGGACAAATATATGGAAATTGAGGGAATGCCCATCAATTGGGGAATGACTGAATAAATCATGTTATGTGTTTTTCATGGAATTATTATGTGAAATGATGAGTAGGATGCTCTTAGAAGCAATCCAGAAAGTCTTCCATGAAGTGAAGCAAAGCAAAATGTACTATATGCAAAATAGTAGCAATGCTCTGAAATGACAAGCTGTAAATGACTTTGTTATTCTCTGCAGTAAAATAATCCACTGCTATACTGAAGTACTTATAAAAAATTTTATCCACACCAAGAGAAGGAACTGATTGTGTCTAAAGACATATAGAAGCATTCTCTCTCCAACTTTATTTTTCTCGAGGACTTCTTTTTGGGGGGCAAAGATTGGAGATCTATATTTTTCCTTCACATTGTTATTTTTATGGCAATATTTTGCATAACTTCACATGTGCTTTCTTAACGATGGTTGAGGGTGGGGATAAAGGAGAGAACCTTGAACTCAAAAGTTTTAAAAACAAATGTAAAAAATGTTTTAAATATAATTGAGGAAAATATTCAATAAAAAAATGAATTTAAAAAAAAATAATTTCTTGAAGGAAAGGCCCAACCTGAGGTCAGAAGGTAAAGGAACTGAAGTTCAGAACTGACCATTGCACACAGACCCCATGTTCCATTTTGCACTTTAAAAAAATACTATACTTGTTTTAAATTGGCTTCGAGCATTTTGTAGTGTTGGATGAGGGTAGAATGGTTTTCTGATAAGAATATTTGCCATGTTTGGCTTCTACAAGGCAGAAAAAATATTTACATCTCCTATAATTTATTCTGTCACATACTGGGTAGAGTTAATGTCTTCTGTTTTTTATAACAGAAAACTTAAGGAAAAGGCAAGGGTGGGTACACTAGCTGTCTGCATCAGAAAGGAAATTGTGTGCCTCAGAGTGCCTCAGAGAATAGTATTACCACACTTTGTGAAGTTTTGATAAGTAAAACTATTATGGATTAGAATTTTCCACTGTTAGTTCATTGTCACTTTTCTTAAACTTCCTTGTCATGTGAATTCAGATATAATCACTCTAATTTTAGTGTATCTGTATTGCTAAGTATATATATATATATATGAATATGTGTGTTTATGTATGCATATGCATATATGTATATGTATGTGTATGAGAAAAAGAAAGCCTTAGCCCTGCAAAACAGTCTTCCATCTTGTTCATTAGAAGACTTTCTCTTAATGACATTTTATATATTTTCTGATAAGTACTGATAAATTAGAAAACAAACAATAAAGTCAAATTTAGTTGTTTTGGCATATAATTTCAGAGTGCCATAAATATGAAGCTTGAAATTGTCTTAATCTATCTTGTTCAACCTCTTTGTAAGAACATTTGTGCATGAGAGGGCTTGTAGTTCAGACAGTACATGAAGGTTTAAGTGGTTCATCACTACATGCATTTTCTCTCTTTCATGTTTTTGTCCCTGATTACTAGTGATATATCCATAAAATATCTATCATGAGCCTCATCTACATAGATTGCTTCAGTACATTTGCAGTAATCCTAGTTAAAGGTTTATTTGATTAATGTTTAATGTGTGACCTTTTTAAGTATATTTTTATTTTGGTGAGAGATTTACAACTTAAAATATCTTAATCCTAATAGAGTTAATTTATAATGATTGTTGTTTCTAAGAAAGAAATTTTTGAAGGCAATGATCATTATTTGTTTTCCTTTAGAATTTTGGAAGAGATCAAAGAAGTTATTTAATACAATTCCAGATGAAAGCATCTACACATTCTCTCAAATCATATCTTACAGCAGCTGTTATATTATAAAAATGGTTATCTAGTTGATGTTTATGGATTAAGAATTTTGTGATTAAATATTGTGATCAAATTCTTCAATCTCAATAAGAAAATGCAATTCAGTATTATTTGTCTTTACTTTTATTTAAATGTGAATTGGTTCCATAATTTAAAATCTTAAAGAAGTTAGTCAACAAATATCTATAAATCTATAGATTTATCTGCCATGGGCCAGGTACTTTGCTAATCACTCTTTCAGAGCTCAGTATTCATGATTTCATCATTTAACCACATTGTTTTCTTTTAAAATTTATCACTCTCCAATATATATATGCATATACTCAATCATATTTGTCTCCAAGAGTCCAAGATTTTCAGACATGTCCTTTTCTTTTCTTTCATCTTCATCAGTAAGTTCATAAGCATTTATTAAGTATCTGCTATGAGTCATTTCAATTTGTTAATTAATTTATGTAATTATGGAAAAATGTAGGCAAATGCTTTGAGTTCTCACTTGGATAGACCAGCAGGAAAGGGAAATAATACTTCAGTCACATTCTAATAAGATGCATATGGTTAAGAAAGTGGAATCTGATGACAGACTGCGTGGGGATGGTGAGCAGGCATCTTGGGGAAAAGAATAAGGAGAGGAAGAAATCATAGAGTTAAATTCATCTCACTCAGAAATATGTATTTAAATGGAGATGGAATGCTGAGAGTTAGGAGAAAGAGTTTGAGATCTCATATTACAGTGTATTTTTGGAGGGGATGATGGTCAGACTATGGGGTTAGTTCACTAATATATTCAAATATTTTTCAAAGTTGTCAGTAAAACTTTAAAGTTAACATATCCATATCATATTCAAGTTTTCAGTAATATTTGGAGTCTTGCTGTTCCTGCTTCATGCTTGCAACTTATCTGAGATTTACATGCTATAAGATCAAGATTCTGACAGCAAAGGCTAAAAAGCCTTTCCTAGTTCAGCATATATTCTATGTATGTGAATTTTGGTTAATATAGAATGCAATTCACAAAGTATACTCTTTTGATCTTTGTGACATTCTATATATGACTTATGAGTTTCTTTTCACACTCTTTTGTCCTGTTGTTACTTTATAACGTCTATTTATAAACTTATTTATGATATTGATTAGTAGAGCAGTTGTGGGTAGTTGAAAGAAAAGAACACGATGCAATTTTAACACAGAAGCATTGTAATAAGCACAATGATAAATAAAGAATAGTTATTACTCTCTAGGAGCAAACATTTGAATGCAGTAGGGGGACCCACATGCTAACAACTATGTAGAATCAATATACAGCTTATGCTTACAAAAATCAATAGAACAATGTCATTAAAATTAAAGGGGAGTGAAAATGGTTTCCTAAAGAAATTGTCATTTTACAAGCCTTGAAGGAAATCAGGGAAAATGAAATAGATAAAGGGGAAAAAAAAGTTTTTCTTTTCTTTTTTTTTTTTTGTATGATGAATGGTTAGTGAAAAAGTTCATTATAAAGAAATTAGATTCTTATTCAAGAACAGAAAGGAAGCCAGTACCAGTGGTTTACAGAATACTTGGGCATAGATGAGATGCAAGGTTTAAGAAAACTGGAAGAGTGTTAGGGGAGGTTATAAAAATCTTTGAACTTTATAATTTGTCCAAGAGGTAATATGGAGTAATTAGAGTTAATTGAGCATAGAGAGAATGTGGGAAGATCTGTGCTTGAGAATGATAACTTAGGTGAATGGAAAATGGACAGGAGTAGAAAGAGACTTGTGACAGGAAGACCAACAAGAACACAATTTCAATGTATTATGAAATCCTGAAGCTTGCATCATGGTTTTGACCATCTTATATTAAAGAAATGGTATATTTGAGATATAAGGGGAAATTGGCAGGCTTCAGCACACATTATTTTTGGGAAGACAAAGAGAATGAGGAAACAAGAATGGCATCAAGGTTTAAACCTATAGAAAGAATGTAGGTTTGGGATTCAAGGATAATGAGTTTAATTTTGGAAATAGTGAGTTGGATGCTTATTATGTAGAAGATATTCTACTATATTGTAGGAATACAAAGCCAAATATTGAGAAGTTTAAGGCCACAAGTAGTCTATTTACTAAATTTTCATTTCATTTCTTTTCAGTTTTGTTTGTTTTTTTTGATATGTTGAAATATATGTTAAATCCAATATGTATAAACATATTTATATAATTCTCTTGCTGCACAAAAAAAAAAAATCAGATCAAAAAAAGTAAATGAGGAGGAAAATAAAATCCAAGTGAACAATGACAGAAAGAGAGAAAATGTCACGTTGTGATCCACATTCAGTTTCTACAGTCCTCTCTCTGAGTGTAGATGGCTCTCTTCATCACAAGATCATTGGAATTGGCCTCATCTTATTTTTGGAAAGTCACATTCATCAGAATTGATTGTTGTATAATATTGACATTGCTGTATACAATGATCTCCTAGTTCTCTCATTTTACTTAGCATCAGTTCATGTAAGTCTCTTCAGGTCTTTCTAAAATCAGCCTCCTGATCATTTCTTACAGAACAATAATATTCCATATCATTCATATACGAAAACTTATTCAGCCATTCTTCAACTGAGGGGCATCCACTCAGTTTCCAGTTTCTTGCTATTACAAAAATAGTTGCCACAAACATTTATATACATGTGGGTCCCTTTCCCTTCTTTATGATCTCTTAGGGATACAAGCCCAGTAGAAACACTGCTGAATCAAAGTTATGCACAGTTTGATAACTTTTTGAGAATAGTACCAAGTTGCTCTCCAAAATGGCTGGATCTGTTCACAGTTACACCAACAATGTATTAGTGTCTCAATTTTTCCACATCCCCTCCAACATTCATCATTATCTTTTCCTGTCATTTTAGCCCATCTCAGAGGTGTATAATGGTATCTCAGAGTTGTCTTAATTAGTATTTCTCTGAGCAGTAGTGATTTAGAGCACCTTTTCATGTGATTAGAAAAAGTTTTAATTTCTTCATCTGAAAATTGGCTGTTCATATCCTTTGACCATTTATCAATTGGAGAATGACTTAAATTCTTATAAATTTGAGTCAATTCTCTATATCTTTTAGAAATAAGGCCTTTGTCAGAATCCTTAAAAGTTAAAATGATTTCCTCATTTATTGCTTCTGTTCTTGGCACCTGAACATGGAGTATAAGAAACATGAATTCCAAGAAAAAACAGAGCTGTTCACCAGAAGGATCCTTCAGAGTTCTTTCGGTAACCCATGGGGAAAGAAAGGAAAAAGACTCCTGGTAACACTTTTTTAGTTGGGCCAATTAAATGGGCCAACACATCAGAGACCCGAGCCAGGAGACTGATGAGAGACTTAAATGTGTGCTCTGACTATAATCCTCTTTTCCATTTGAAAGTTTGCCTCCATGATAAGGTCAACACCTGTTACAATGATCCAGAGGTGATAATGCTGCTTGCATTTCTCAGTGTGTATTCCCTGCTGTGGGGGGAAAATAACAGCAAAAAACAAAAAAATGAGGGATTGTTAAGGGACAGATCAATTCTCCAAGAGACTTCAGAGCTGTGGATTATTAACATCTATTAACATCTGAAGGAGTTACAAGGCAGCCTTTGCTGACATAGGTGTTGCGAACTGGGAATGAAATAAACTGAAGGCAGAGGAAAGAGGAGAGATGTCAGACAATGCAATGACCTCTCAGTCAGAGAGCTGGGATCTTTGGGTTTGACAAACATTAGATTACTATAGTTATTGCCTATTTTGTCCTGTGATTCTAACTTATTCCACTAATTTACTATTCTATTTCTTAGCCTGGACCAAATGGTTTTGATGAACACTGCTTTATAATATACTTTCAGGTCTAGCACAACTAGGCCACCTTCATTAGCATTTTTTCCCATAAACTTTATCGAAATTCTTGACCTTTTTTTCCTCCGGATGAACTTTGTTACTATTTTTCTAGACATGTAAAATAATTTCTTGGCAGTTTTATTGGTATGACACTAAATAAGTAAATTAGTTTAGGTAGCATAATCATTTTTAATATTATCTCAGCCTATCCATGAGCACTTAATATTTTTCCAACTGAATACATCTAACTTTATGTGGAAAGTGTTTTGTAATTGTATTCATATAGTTCCTGACTTTCCCTTGGCAGATGGATTACCAAATATTTTATACTATTGACTGTTATTTTGAATGGGATTTCTTTTTCTATCACTTGCTGCTGGACTTTGTTGGTAATATATAAAAATGCTGATGATTTATGTAGATTTATTTTGCATCCTGCAACTTTGCTAAAGTTGTGAATTGTTTCTAGTCATTTTTAGTTGATTCTCTAAGGTTGTCTAAGTATACTACTTGCAAAGAGTGATAATTTGGTTTCTTCATGACCTTTCTCTAATTCCTTTCATCTATTTTCTTTCTCTTATTGCCAAAGCTAACATATCTAATATAATATTAAATAGTAATGGTGATAATGAGTAGCCTTGTTTTACTCCTGATCTTATTGGGAATGGTTCTAGTTTGTCCCCATTACATATGATGTTTGCTGATTGTTTTAAAATAAATGCTACTGATCATTTTAAGGAAAAGTCCATTTATTCCTAAATGCTCTAGTGTTTTTAATAGGAATGAATGTTGAATTTTATCAAATGCTTTTTCTGAATCTATTGAGATTATCATATAATTTTTGTTAATGTGATTATTGATATAGTCAATTATGCTGATAGTTTTGAACTAGTGCTGCATTCCTGTTATAAATCCTACTTGGTCATAGTGTATTATCTTGGGGATGATTATCTGTAATCTCTCTGCTAATATTTTACTTAAAATTTTTGCATCAATATTTATTAGAGAAATTGTTCTATAATTTTCTTTCTCTATTTTCACCCTACTTGGTTTAGCTATCAATACCATATCTGTGTCACAGAAGGTTTTTGGTAGGGGTCATTCTTCCCCTGTTTTATCATAAAGTTTTACATAGTATTAGAATTAATTGTTCTTTGAATGTTTCTTTGAATTCACATGTAAATCCATCTGGCCTTGGAGATTCTTTTTTCCTTCGGGTGTTGATTAATAGCTTATTCTACTTCTTGTTTTCTAAAATGGGACCATTTAAATAATTTATTTCTTCTTCTGTTAATTTTGGCAGCCTACATTTTTGTAGATATTCCTCCATTACATTTAGATTATCAAATTTATTTACATATAGTTGGTCAAAATAATTCCTAATTATTGCTCTAATTTCCTCTTCATTGGGGGAAAGTTCTCCCCTTTCATTTTTGAGACTAACAATTTCATTTTTTTCCTTCCTTTTTCTAACTAAATTAACTAAAAGTTAATCTATTTTGTTGATTTTTTTCATAAAACCAACTCTTAAGTTTTATTTATTAATTCAATAGTTTTCTTTTTTCAATTATATTATTCTTCTCTTTTAGTTTCTGAATTTTATATTTGGTATTTAATTGAGGGTTTTTGATTTGTTCTTTTGCTAAGATTTTTTTTAGTTGTAAACCCAATTCATTGATCTTCTCATTTTCTATTTTATGCAAGTAAGTATCTAGAGATATAAAATTTCCTCATACAACCACTTTGGCTGTATCCCACACATTTGGGTATGTTGTCTCATTATTGTCATTTTCTTGGATGAAATTATTGATTGTGTCTATGACTTGCTGTTTCATCCATTCATTCTTTAGGATTAGATTATTTAATTTTCAATTAACTTTTGATCTGTTTTCTCCTGGCCTTATATTGCATGTGATTTTTATTGCATCATGATCTGAAAAAAATGCATTTACTATTTCTGTCTTTCTGCATTTGATTTTGAGGTTTTAATGCCCTAATATATGATTAATTTTTGTATAAGTTCCATGAATGACTGATAAAAAAAGTAAACTCCTTTCTGTCTCCATTCAATTTTCTTCAAAAATCTATCATACCTAACTTTTCTAGCATTTTGTTTACTGCCTTAACTTCTTTCTTATTTATTTTGTGGTTTGATTTATCTAGTTCTGAGAGAGTAAGATTCCCCCACTAATATAGTCTATTTTTTCTTGCATCTATCTTAACTTCCCCTTTAGGAATTTGGATGCTATACAACTTGGTGCATATGTGTTTAGTATTGATATTGCTTCATTATCATTTAGTGAAATATAGTTTTCTTCCTTATCTCATTTAATTAGAGTTATCTTTGCTTTGACTTGATCTGAGATCAAGTTTGCTACCCCTGCTTTTTATTTTATTTTATTTTACCTGAAGCACAATAAATTCTGCTCCAGCCCTTTACCTTTATGTAAATGTATCACTCTGAATGTATCAATATGCTTTTAATGTGTTTCTTGTAAACACCATATTATAGGATTCTGGCTTTTAATTCTGTCTGCTAACATTCACAGTCAAAATAACTAGTTCTGTATTCAGGCTGCCATTTTACCCACTCCAAGTTATTCTCCTCTCTCTCCCTTTTCCCTTCCTCCCCAATATCTCACTTTTGCTGACCCTGTCCCTGAAATAGTCTTTCTCCAGAATCTCATCCTTTTTCTTACATTTGCCCTCTAATATTTCAGTTTTGCCCTCTATTATTTTGCCCTCTATTAGTCTCTCCCTTTCTTTTCCTCCTTTCCCTCCTACTTCCCTATAAAATAAAACAAGTTTCTCTGTGAAACTAAATATGTCTGACATTGTCTCTTAGAAAATGATGAGAGTAAGATTCACACAATGTTCATCCCCTTACCTTTTTTCCCTCAATTATAATGTTATCTTTGCCTCTTTGTGAGATGTAATTTCCTTTATTTTATCTCCATTTTCCTCTTTTTTCCCAGTAAGATTCCCTTTCCTCTTCTAGTTTATTTTTCAAATTATCATAATAAAATTAAATTATACCCGCATTCTCTAAGAATACCCATAATAGAAATTCTCAAGAGTCCTTTCCTTTCTTATCTTTTTATTTTTTCCCTTGAGTTTTGTATTTGGAGATCAATTTTTTTGTTCAGTTCTGGTCTTTTCTTAGAAATAGGTGAAATTTACCTATTTCATTGAATATCCATCTTCTTCTCTGAAAGATAATGCTCTTTTTAGCTGGATAGCTTATTCTTGGCTATAATCCAAGATCCTTTGTCTTTCAGAATATCCAATTCCTTACCCTTTGATCCTTTAAGGTGGAAGCTGCTAGTGCCTGGGTAATCCTAATTGCGCCTCCTTTGTATTTAAATTGTTTCTTTCTGGCTGCTTGCAATATCTTTTCCATGTTGCACTAGTTCTCAAATTTACCTATAATGTTCCTTGGGGATTAATTTTGGGGTCACTTTCAAGAAGTGATTCTTTCAATGGCTATTTTACTCTCTGATTCTTAAATATGGGGCAGTTTTCTTTTATGATTTTCTGTAAGATAATGTATAGGTTCTTTTTTTAAAACATGGCTTTCAGGAACTCTAATAATCCTTAGATTGTCTCTTTTAGATACATATTTCCAGTTTTTTTTAGGAGATATTTCATATTTTCTTCTATGTTTTCAGTTTTTTGTTTTTGTTTGACTGATTCTTGAAGTCTAATTGAGTCATTCACTTTCATTTATTCAATTCTAATTTTTAGTGTATTATTCTCTTTAGTTACCTTTAGCTACTTTTGTAATTGGCCAATTAATTTTTTTTCATTGCATTCTTTTTCCATTTCACAAATTTTGTTTTTCAGTAAATTGGTGTCTTTTTTATATCTCTTTTGTAGGGCATTATGTGTTTTTTTTTTTCCCCATTTTTCCTTGCAATGATTTCATTTCATTTCCCCATTGTTCTTCTCTCTTTTAAGGTCCTTTATGCAATCTTTCAAGAAAGCCTTGTGAAATGGGGACCAGCTCCTGTTTCTCTTTGAGGATTTATCTGGAGTTGCTTTGCTTTTAGAAGCCTCAGGCTTTGAGGTCTGTTTTTCTCTCTCTCCATAAAAGCTGTGTATAGTGTTATTCATTTTTTTTAAGGTTTGATGTCTGTTCAATGCAAAGGAGAAAGAGCTGCTCTAATTTGCCCTGGAGAAGTTCTACTGATTGGTTTCCAGTACTGGATAATGGTGGCTAGGTCTGCTGGTCTTCTGGGGTTCAGTGGTTTATAATTTGCCTTTTATAGCAAATCTACCAAACTACCTGCTTGCTACCAGGACAGAGGAGCCTAAAAGATTCCCAGAAGATTCCCAGGTGGAAGATTCCCAGGTGTACTGATCACTCTGATTTCCTGCCCCAGCTTTTTGTTCTGGTTTTTCTGTATTGTGGTCTGGGCTTGACAGACTTGTCCCCCTGTCCATTTGAAACAGATCTGTTCTGAAGTTCTTCCAAGGTTTCTTTTTCTAGAAATGTGTTGTACTCCAAATATGTGTGGATTCTTTGACTTCAAAACCAATTTAGAGGCTTAAGCTGCTGTTGGTTTAAGAGAAATTCAGATGAGATCACAGAAAGTTGTGTCTGCTCTCAGACATCTTGGCTCCACCCCTAAATTTTCTTACCACTTTTAGATTTCCAGTATAATTAGTTGTAAATAAGTGTTTGTTCAGGTTCCCATGTGTGTTTATATGTTTTGCAATAGACTGAATTTATGGTTTAAATGAAACAACAATGTCTTGTTTTGAAATTATCATTTCTCTCTGTATCACACTGACAGTCACTAAATACTTTTAAAATGCCTGCTATGTATCAGTGACTTTATAAGTCACTAGAAGTAGAAAAAGGGAGAGAAAAATGATAGACATTTTCTTTCAATGAGCACACAATAGAATGGGAGAAATAATAAGCTAGAAAACATGTACAAACAAGTATTAAACAGAATGAATAGGCAATAATTAAAAGAAAATTAAGAAAGGTTAGAAAAGGTGTTCCACAGAGGATGGTTCAATTTAGACATAAAAGAAGTCAGTATATAAAGACAAAGAAGCAGGAATATTCCATGCTAAAAGGAAGGCCACAAAAGATACCCAGCACCAAGAGAGTGGGTGTTTTATGCTTTGAAAAACAAGAAGGTTAGATATGTAGAGGTATGAAGAGTATGTAGTAGGGAGGTAAGTTATAACAAGACAGGAAAGGTAGGGGGAGGCTAGTTTTTGAAGTGTTTTGAATACCAAATAGATGATTTTATATTTGATCTGAGAAATTACAGGGTGCCAATGGAATATATTAAGTAGGAAGAGAGGTGAAAAGATCTTTCATCTTTGGAAAAAGTGCTTTAGAAAAAAAAAAACACTTTTATGTCCAAAGAAAATAAAAATTGGAGTGAGGAGAAACTTGGAACAGGCAAACCCTGCCCTCAGTAGGTTATTGCAACAGTTCAGGGATGAAATAATGAGCTCCTGAACAAGAGTGGTGGCAGTGTTAGAGAGCACATTGCCGAGTTGTTACAAAAGTGAAATCCCCAGGTATTGGCAATAAATTGAATATGAGAGGATTAGATGTAGTATAGTGTTAATGATGACACTTAGGTTGCAAAACTGAGGAAATAGAAGGATCTAAGGTCCTTTGAGATTAAGTCTATGACTCTATAAAAGATGACAAGCAATAGCTTTGTTTATGAAGCTTTCCTTCTTTCAGTGTACACAATACTTTTTATACATGTTATCTCATCTGATTTTTCCAAAAGCTCGGGAGATAGTAAGTGACCATTCCCTTTTGAAGATGAGAAAATACACATTGAGTCCTTTTCCCTCCTTTATGAATTCCTTGGAATACAGATCGCAGTGATACTACTCTGTCAAGGATATGCATTGTTTTATAATCCTTTGGATATATATATGAATTATTTTTCTAAAATGGTTAGATTATTTCACAATTCCATGAACAATGCATTAGGGTCCTAGTTTTCCCTCATCCTCTCCAACATTTATCATTATCATTTTTTGTCATCTTAGCTAATCAAAGAGATGTGAGTTGTTGTCTCAAAATCATGTTAATTTACATTTCTCTAATAAATAGTTATTTAGAGAATTTTTCATATGACTATAGATGACTTTAATATCTTCATTAAAAACTGTTCATAAGGGCTTGTTTTTTTAAACATAGAGGACAGAAGTTAGAGGAGAAAAAAACTGCAGTACAGATACTAAAGTCATCTTTAAAGGAAGGGGACTTACCTCCATTTTTTTTTTTACTATAGATACCAGGATTTTGAATGTATGATAGATATAAATCTTATCACTTTGTTATTGCAAACATGTCTCAATCTGCTATTTTGGTACTAGAGCTAGTGTAAATTTTTCATGATGAATTCATGTTACTATTTAAGTACACACTATAACTTATTGATAATTTAATCTTGGACACCAGATCTAAGAGAATAGTGGTAGAAAAAAGATAATGATTAACATGCTTTATAATTTTTTGTATGGTCCAAATAAATCTTATTAGTAATGATGACTAAGAAGGAGGAAAAAAAAAACAGTTAAGCAATCCTTATCACTTATAGGAAGTACCTAGAATATAATGATACAACATACAAGGACATAGTCATTCTGGGTTTAAGAATTTTCCTCTTGTAAATCTATTTCAAATGAATGGAAATTCATATCACAATAGGTCTTCATCATTTGCAAATTACTTTCAAGAGCTTAGTGAGGTAGATAGAATTTTTCACAAACAGAATGAAATAAAGGGAAAAAAAAAACAACAACAACAAAAAACCAGTAAAAACAACAAACAACGCTATTGATAAATGAAACATTCACAAAAATACTGCTTGTATGAAATTTGTTTTAAAAAACTAGATGAAACTGCCATTTTCATTTTAGAATGAGAGAAACTAAATCTCCAAATAGATCTTTGTAATCCTAGAAAATGTATTTAGACATTATGATCTCAGTAGCTTTGTTTTTGTAGCAAGTCTATGTCCCACAGGCATGAAGGTATCATTATATGACTTGACAAGTTGTATAATAGAAATGTCTAGCTTCTTATCTCTTCATACATTCATAAGAGATAATTTATTTTCTGCCATAAGGGGAATCAGGAGGTTGGGTCAAGAAGCTTGACTAGTTACTATCTTCAGAAAAAACATATGCTAAGCTATTTTATCTATTTGTTCCTTAAACCATTTTTGGCCTTGGAGAAATGACCATTCATCTGGTAACAGAAGAGAAATCAGGGAAAGTACACATGAAAGAATATATGCCAGACAATGCAAAGTGAAATAACTTTCTCACTGGGAAATAAGTAACTCAACTAAATCAACCAATAGGAAGTTCTTATAAGTTTGTAATGCAGCAATTTGGAGGGCAGGATAAAGAAGGGAAGTCCTCTTATCTCACCTTCTTTTTAGAGTCTTTTCTCTTCATCAATATGAAGTTTAGTTAGCATCATTTTTCAAAACTGGAAGCCAGGAGTATCTGAATGAACTACATATTGTGAAGACATTGAAGAGACCTGAATCACACCTTTCTCTCTCTATTCTCAACTATGTCCTATCACTTATATGGGTGACAGACACTGATTTTTCATAGAAGTAGCTTTGAGGACTCACTCTACCAAAACTAAATGAGATATTTGAACCAGATACTTAAAAAAAAAAATCTTTGAAGCTTTAAATTTGATTATTAAAATATAGACCAACCTGACATTGAATCCCATACAGTATAGATGTTCACAATTTTCCTATTTACATAGAGGAAATGAGTGGGAAAAAATGAGAAAGATAAACAGACCTTTGTTTTTTCACATGTATGAAAATGTATTCTATTTGAAAATTCTAAACGGAAAAGTCAAACATGAAAGTGTATTAAAATAACATATACCAGAGCAATGAGTTACTCTCAGGAAGAAATCGTGCCTTTTTTTTCTTTTCTGATTAGTCACTTATAACCTTTGAGATCCATCAATAATCTCTTTAATCCCTAGCCAATATCAGAGGTGAGCTTAAGAATCAATCCATTGTCAACCCACACCTAACATCATCTACCAAGATATGATCTAAATGGATTCATGATCTAGACATAAAGAGTGATATTATAATAGAATTAGAAGAACATCGGATAGTTTATGTCTCAGATCTGTGGTGAAGGAAGAACTTTATGTCCAAAGAAGAACTAGAGATCATTATTGATTATAAAATAGAAGATTTTGATTATATCAAGTTAAAAAGTTTTTGTACAAACAAAACTAATCCAGATAAGATCAGAAGGGAAGTAATATATTGGGAAGTCATTTTTACATTCAAGGATTCTGAAAAAGGCCTCATTTCTAAAAGATATAGAAAATTGACTCAAATTTATAAGAATTCAAGCCATTCTCCAATTGATAAATGGTCAAAGGATATGAAAATACAATTTCAGATGAATAAATTTAAAAGTATTTCTAATCATATGACAAGGTGCTCTAAATCACTAGTGATGAGAGAAATGCAAACTAAGAAAACTCTGAGATACCACTTCACCCCCTAAGATTGGCTAAGATGACAGGAAAAGACAAGGACGAATGTTGGAGGGGATGTGGGAAAACTGGCACACTAATAAAAAAGTGGACAAAGATTAAAAAAAATATCATGGAAAACAAAGTGCTCTAGAGGTACATATGTGATCATTTAAAAAGGAAATAAATTAGACAGCTTTCGTCAAATTCTTTTTCAAATTGTTTTATTTCAAGTCATAAAAATTGACATTTTTTTCTCTAGCATTTATGTATTTATCTCACTATGTAGCCTCCAAGTAGGACAAACAATTTAGCCAAATGCCAGGAATGGAAGAATTTCTTACTAAACTTTTGAACAAATGTGAAGAAAAGTTATCTTGTAAGACATTCCCGGGACTTCCGGTTAAGATGGCGGAGAAGAGGTACACAGCTGTGTAAGCTCCGCGCTTTCTCTCACTATCCATTTCATTACAAGCCTCTGAATTAATGCTTGAGTGAAAAAAAAACCACAAATAGTTACCAAAAGAAGCCATCCTTGAGATTCGCCAAGAAAGGTCTGTTTCTACTGGAGGGCTGGGGTGGTTTTAGATCAGGCGCAGGCGGCCGGCAGCGACAGTGAGAGCACGGGAGCAGACTGGAGAGGGGGTGGGGAGTGATTGCAGCCGTCTCTGCGGGGAGAGCTTTGCTACAGGTTTGGATACTTTGCCCTGGCAGCAAGTCAGCAGCCCAGCAGAGAAGCTAAAAACACCGGGGCTGAAGAAAACAACCCCAAACAGCTGGAGTCTCTCGGGACCTGGCCGCCCCCCCCCCCCTTCCCTCCCCACAGTGACTCAGCACGCTCTGGGATCTCAGAGCACAGGCACACACAGTCCTGCTAGTGCCTCACTGCTGCCCCCCGCAGTCTGGAGAGGAAGCTCGGTAACACCACCAGCCCCTCCCCCAAAGAAAGACTCCAGTTATTTATTTTTTTCTTTGCTAGTCTGTCTTTGATTATTAGACAGAATGAGCAAGAAACTGAAGAGGACTTTAACCCTAGACAGCTTCTACACAGATAGAGAGCAGACTCTAAATCCTGAGGAGACTAAAAACAGGCAGTCTCCAGGTAAATCCCCAAAGGAGGAGATCATCTGTTCCTCAGCACAAATGAATCTCATGGAGGAAATTAAAAAGGCTCTCACAAGGGAGCTAGAAGAAAAATGGGAGGCTTGGCAAAAGAGCCTGGAGAAGTCAGTTAAAGAGAGAGTGGATAAAGAAATAAAATCCTTGAAAAATAGGATTGGTGAACTGGAAACAGAAAATAGCTCTCTAAAAAACAAAATTGGCGAAATGGAAAAAAATTCCACAGAACAAAAGAACTCAATGGGACAATTAGAAAAAGATTTTAAAAAAGTGAGTGAAGAAAATACTTCACTGAAAATCAGAATTGAACAATTGGAATTGAATGACTCAAGGAGAAAAGAAGAATCAGTCAAGCAAATCCAAAAAAATCAAACAATGGAAAAGAATGTGAAATACCTTCTGGGGAAGACTAGAGACCTGGAAAACAGATCCAGGAGAGACAATCTGTGAATCATTGGACTTCCAGAAAAACATGATAAAAAAAAGAGCCTGGACACTATTTTCCAGGAAATTATCAAAGAGAACTGCCCAGAAGTCATAGGGACAGAGGAAAAAAAAAAACATTGAAAGGATTCATCGATCACCCACTGAAAGGGATCCTAAAATCAAAACACCAAGGAATATAGTGGCCAAATGCCAGAACCCTCAGACGAAGGAAAAAATATTGCAAGCGGCTAGAAAAACCTAATTCAAGTATCAAGGAGCCACAATAAGAATCACCCAGGATCTGGCAGCATCCACATTAAAGGATCGAAGGGCCTGGAATATGATATTTCGAAAGGCTAAGGAACTTGGTATGCAACCAAAAATAACTTACCCAGCTAGAATGAGCATCTTTTTCCAGGGAAGAAGATGGACGTTCAACGAAGTAAGTGAATTTCACCTATTTTTGGTGAAAAAGCCAGAACTTAACAAAAAGTTTGATCTACAAATATAGAACTCAAGAGAAATCTAAAAAGGTAAAGATTAATCTTGGGAACTATATTTCAACTATATAGATGTATAAAGAATACACGTATACCTTGTTCTAGAAATTGATGTGGAAAGGACATTGTACCAGAAAAAGGGTAAAGTGGGGGTAGTACATCTCATGAAGAGGCATAGGAAACCTATTATATCTGAGAGAAAGAATGGAGGGGGATGAATATAGTGGGTATCTTACTGCCTTCAGAATTGGCCTTAAGTGAAAAATCTTAAGACATATTCAATCTATGGTGAAACTTCTCCCACCTCATTGAAAAGTGAGAAGGGAAAAGTGAAAAAGGGAAGGAATAAGCTAAGCAGAAGGGAATACGGAAACTGGGAGGGAAAGGGGTAAGATTGGGGGAGGAACTCTAAGGCGGGGGAGGGATACTAAAAAGGGAAGGCTGTGAGAAACAAGTGGTGCTCACAAGCTTAATACTGGGAAGGGGGGGAAAGGGGAAAGAAGGGAGAAAAGCATAAACCGGGGTTAACAAGATGGCAAGTAATACAGAATTGGTCATTCTAACCATAAATGTGAATGGGGTAAACTCCCCCATAAAGAGGAAGCGGTTAGCAGAATGGATTAAAAGCCAGAATCCTACAATATGTTGTTTACAGGAAACACACCTGAAGCGGGGAGATACATGCAGGTTAAAGGTAAAAGGTTGGAGCAAAATCTACTATGCCTCAGGTGAAGTCAAAAAAGCAGGGGTAGCCATCCTGATCTCAGATCAAGCTAAAGCAAAAATTGATCTAATTAAAAGAGATAAGGAAGGGCACTATATCTTGCTAAAGGGTAGCATGGATAATGAAGCACTATCTATATTAAACATATATGCACCAAGTGGTGTAGCATCTAAATTCTTAAAAGAGAAATTAAGAGAGCTGCAAGAAGAAATAGACAGTAAAACTATAATAGTGGGAGATCTTAACCTTGCACTCTCAGAATTAGATAAATCAAACCACAAAATAAATAAGAAAGAAGTCAAAGAGATAAATAGAATACTAGAAAATTTAGATATGATAGATCTCTGGAGAAAATGTAATGGAGACAGAAAGGAATACACTTTCTTTTCAGCAGTTCATGGAACCTATACAAAAATTGACTATATATTAGGACATAAAAACTTCAAACTCAAATGCAGTAAGGCAGAATTAGTAAATGCATCCTTTTTAGACCATGATGCAATGAAAATTACATTCAACAAAAATCCAGGGGGGAGTAGACCAAAAAATAATTGGAAACTAAATAACCTCATAGTAAAGAATGATTGGGTGAAACAGCAAATCATAGACATAATTAGTAACTTCACTCAAGAAAAGGATAATAATGAGACATCATACCAAAATGTATGGGATGCAGCCAAAGCGGTAATAAGGGGAAATTTCATATCTCTAGAGGCCTATTTGTATAAAATAGAGAAAGAGAAGGTCAATGAATTGGGTTTGCAACTAAAAATGCTAGAAAAGGAACAAATTAAAAACCCCCAGTCAAACCCTAAACTTGAAATTCTAAAAATAAAAGGTGAGATCAATAAAATTGAAAGTAAAAAAAAAACTATTGAATTGATTAATAAAACTAAGAGTTGGTTCTATGAAAAAACCAACAAAATAGACAAACCCTTAGTAAATCTGATTAAAAAAAGGAAAGAGGAAAATCAAATTGTTAGTCTTAAAAATGAAAAGGGAAAACTCGCCACTAACAAAGAGGAAATTAGAGCAATAATTAGAAGTTACTTTGCCCAACTTTATGCCAATAAATTCGACAACTTAAATGAAATAGAAAAATACCTCCAAAAATATAGCTTGCCCAAACTAACAGAGGAAGAAGTAAATATCCTAAACAGTCCCATCTCAGAAAAAGAAATAGGACAAACTATCAATCAACTCCCTAAGAAAAAATCCCCAGGACCAGATGGATTTACATGTGAATTCTACCAAACATTTAAAGAACAATTAACTCCAATGCTAAATAAACTATTTGAAAAAATAGGGATTGAAGGAGTCCTACCAAACTCCTTTTATGACACAGACATGGTACTGATACCTAAACCAGGTAGGCTGAAAACAGAGAAAGAAAATTATAGACCAATCTCCCTAATGAATATTGATGCTAAAATCTTAAATAAAATATTAGCAAAAAGATTACAGAAAATCATCCCCAGGATAATACATTATGATCAAGTAGGATTTAAACCAGGAATGCAGGGCTGGTTCAATATTAGGAAAACTATTAGCATAATTGACTATATCAATAACCAAACAAACAAAAACCATATGATCATCTCAATAGATGCAGAAAAAGCATTTGATAAAATCCAACATCCATTCCTAATAAAAACACTTGAGAGCATAGGAATAAATGGACTTTTCCTTAAAATAGTCAGGAGCATATATTTAAAACCATCAGTAAGCATCATATGCAATGGGGAAAAACTGGAACCTTTCCCAGTAAGATCTGGAGTGAAGCAAGGTTGCCCACTATCACCATTATTATTTAATATCGTCTTAGAAACACTAGCCTCGGCAATAAGAGTCGAGAAAGATATTAAAGGAATTAGAGTAGGCAATGAGGAAACCAAACTATCACTCTTTGCAGATGATATGATGGTATACCTAGAGAACCCCAGAGATTCTACTAAAAAGCTATTAGAAATAATTCATAATTTTAGCAAAGTAGCTGGCATAAATCCTCAGCATTTTTATACATCACCAACATAACCCAACAGCAAGAGATACAAAGAGAAATTCCATTCAGAATAACTGTTGATACCATAAAATATTTGGGAATCTATCCACCAAAGGTAAGTCAGGAATTATATGAGCAAAATTATAAAAAAGTCTCCACACAAATAAAGTCAGACTTAAATAATTGGAAAAATATTAAGTGCTCTTGGATCGGCCAAGCGAACATAATAAAGATGACAATACTCCCTAAACTAATCTATTTATTTAGTGCTATACCAATCAGACTCCCAAGAAAATATTTTAATGATCTAGAAAAAATAACAACAAAATTCATATGGAACAATAAAAAGTCGAGAATCTCAAGGGAATTAATGAAAAAAAAATCAAATGAAGGTGGCCTAGCTGTATCTGATCTAAAATTATATTATAAAGCAACAGTCACCAAAACCATTTGGTATTGGCTAAGAAATAGATTAGTGGATCAGTGGAAAAGGTTAGGTTCACAAGACAGAATAGTCAACTATAGCAATCTAGTGTTTGACAAACCCAAAGACCCTAACTTCTGGGATAAGAATTCATTATTTGATAAAAACTGCTGGGATAATTGGAAATTAGTATGGCAGAAATTAGGCATGGACCCACAGTTAACACCATATACCAAGATAAGATCAAAATGGGTCCATGACCTAGGCATAAAGAACGAGATTATAAATAAATTAGAGGAACACAGGATAGTTTATCTCTCAGACTTGTGGAGGAGAAAGAAATTTGTGACCAAAGTTGAACTAGAGACCATTACTGATCACAAAATAGAAAATTTTGATTACTTCAAATTAAAAAGCCTTTGTACAAACAAAACTAATGCAAACAAGATTAGAAGGGAAGCAACAAACTGGGAAAACATCTTCACAGTTAAAGGTTCTGATAAAGGCCTCATTTCCAAAATATATAGAGAACTGACTCAAATTTATAAGAAATCAAGCCATTCTCCAATTGATAAATGGTCAAAGGATATGAACAGACAATTTTCAGAGGATGAAATTGAAACTATTACCACTCATATGAAAGAGTGTTCCAAATCATTATTGATCAGAGAAATGCAAATTAAGACAACTCTGAGATACCACTACACACCTGTCAGATTGGCTAAGATGACAGGAAAAAATAATGATGAATGTTGGAGGGGATGCGGGAAAACTGGGACACTAATGCATTGTTGGTGCAGTTGTGAACGAATCCAACCATTCTGGAGAGCAATCTGGAATTATGCCCAAAAAGTTATCAAATTGTGCATACCCTTTGACCCAGCAGTGTTCCTATTGGGCTTATATCCCAAAGAAATACTAAAGAACGGAAAGGGACCTGTATGTGCCAAAATGTTTGTAGCAGCCCTGTTTGTAGTGGCTAGAAACTGGAAAATGAATCCAACCATTCTGGAGAGCAATCTGGAATTATGCCCAAAAAGTTATCAAATTGTGCATACCCTTTGACCCAGCAGTGTTCCTATTGGGCTTATATCCCAAAGAAATACTAAAGAACGGAAAGGGACCTGTATGTGCCAAAATGTTTGTAGCAGCCCTGTTTGTAGTGGCTAGAAACTGGAAAATGAATGGATGCCCATCAATTGGAGAATGGTTGGGTAAATTGTGGTATATGAATGTTATGGAATATTATTGTTCTGTAAGAAATGACCAGCAGGAGAGACTCACATGAACTGATGCTAAATGAAATGAACAGAACCAGGAGATCATTATACATTTCCACAACGATATTGTATGAGGACATATTCTGATGGAAGTGGATTTCTTTGACAAAGAGACCTGAGTTTCAATTGATAAATGACGGACAAAAGCAGCTACACCCAAAGAAAGAACACTGGGAAAGGAATGGGAACTATCTGCATTTTTGTTTTTCTTCCCGGGTTATTTATACCTTCTGAATCCAATTCTCCCTGTGCAACAAGAGAACTGTTCAGTTCTGCAAACATATATTGTATCTAGGATATACTGCAACATATCCAACATATAAAGGACTGCTTGCCATCTAGGGGAGGGGGTGGAGGGAGGGAGGGGAAAAATCGGAATAGAAATGAGTGCAAGGGATAATGTTGTAAAAAAATTACCCTGACATGGATTCTGTCAATATAAAGTAATTATTAAATAAAAATTAAAAAAAAAAAGACATTCCCAGGAAACCCCTGAAGGCAAGAAAAGCATTATCAGTGAAGCATCAAAAGTAGCCCATGTTTCAGGTGTCAGAACTGAGCATAAGGAGATAACAGTGCTTTCATAATCAGATTAGGGTGCTGAACATCATTTTTTTTCCTCATTTGTAACGACTGAGCTAGCACCCAGGACACCCCAGAATCAGCCAGAGTCAGAATAAGTAAAAGTCCTTCATCTTTATTCTTGGTCTTAAACACAAGATTGAACAGGATGGAAGCAAAATCTCCAAGACCACCTTCTCCCTTGTCTACCACCACAAGTGTGTTCCTTGCTGGTCTTATTCCACTCCCTAGTCCCTCCTACAATCCTCTATACACCAATCATTGAGCCAGCACAGATAGTGGAAAGGACCATTTTCCAAGCATATGCCCATAGAGTATTGTCCAATCAGTAGTTAGCCTCAAGTGCTCAGCAGTCATAACCTCAGTGTGTCAACCCAATAGTTTCAGCCCTCTACACTCATTAGAATATAACAAGTATTTTAATAGAACTAAACAAATCAATTGTGATACTCTATAATGCACAGTAATTTTAATGGAAACAGTTCAAGGCAAACAGACACCAAATAATTTAATGGTCAAAATGGAATTCCATCTTTTTTTTTTTTTTCCATAATCAATATTGAAATTTCACCTGGGGAAATTGATAATGAGCATGGTGGTTATGGTGGTGGTAATAGAATGATCTGATAAAAGATACTTAACTTTAGATAACTAAATAATGAATCTATGTGTATATGCATACATACAAAGGTATATATTTGTGTATGTGTGTGTATAGTCTCACATAATGGGATTATAATTTTGAAAAAATGGACCATTAAATAAAACATCTTAAGTGCTTTTATGTACAAAGTACTTTCTTAAGCAATCGGGTGGTAAGATTGTCCCTGCTTTAAAGAAACTCACATAATGAGGGACAACACATGAAAAGATTTCAGCTATAAATCAAATGGAAAAATTTTTGTAGTTTAAGGTGCAGCAGGATATCAGATATCAATGCCCCTTCTTTGATGTCATTTCCAGGGTTATCATCATAGCAGTTTTTGATTTTGAATCATTTAACAGTGCCAAAGATTTTGGTGGCATGAGCAGTCTTTTTTAGATTATTAGTACCTGTGACTATATATCTTACCAGAACATTGCCAGGCTGCATCTCCATAGGAAGTACTTCCCATGATAATAATTCATTGCATGGGAAATTTCTTATTCTCCAAGTTAGTGGGAGAAGGGTTCTGGAATGTGTCCACTGGATGAGATGGTAGATAAGCTACTAATGATGTTTTCTTTTTTCTTTTTTCTTTTTTGCCTAGCACATGCTGTCTTCAATCCTTCTTGTAGTGCCTATTTCTTAAACTCTGAATATAATTAATTATACTATGTTAAATATAATTCCAAAGTTAGGCAAGACAATTATTCTCTGGTCATTATCTATTAGAGAATTCTTTACTCTTGTTATCTTTAACTTCATTGGTCATGGATCCTACTTGAAATTTCTTCTATACAATTATTGTTTTAAAATTTGCTAGAGTTTTCATTAATCTCTAAAAATGCTGAGTGCATTTCCAAGAAAATGATTGCATCTGGTAAAATTTGGTAACTTTCTTAGATTATTTACTCTCTTATTGACACATTTAAGGGAACAAAACAATGTGGTATATATACACATTTTTTTTTAATGGAAATTTTGTACAGTGAGATACCCTTGGGTAAACTCTAAATTCAGCTACAAGAATACTGTGGGGTGTGTGTGTGTGTGTGTGTGTGTGTGTGTGTGTGTATGTGCACGCGCCCGCAAAAAGAACTCAACATATATGTGACATTTAAAAAAATTCAAGAAATATTTTTTTGGTAATTTAATAATTTTATTAATAATGCTAGCCTTTTAATAAATTATGATAATTTGATACTCTTTCTTAGCCTAAAGACCCCTCACAGAAGTGGGCTTACAATTTATATGTGAATGGAAGTTTAGATGCCTTGAAATGGTAATCAATTCTTGCAAGAATAGGGGATTCTGCTGAGAGGGAATACCAAAGCCAGCTTATTGTGCCTTGATACACAATATGTTTTCTACCATGTTGCAGAAACATCCTTGTTGAGCAAGGAGCATTGATTTGTGATCGTGGGAATGAGTGTAAGCTGAGGGTCACATCCAGTGGCTACATGAACAAAGATGTCTGAACAGGACCTCTCGCCTGTGAGTGAGCTACTGAATTGCTGGATTATCTGTCCTTCCATTGGCATGTGTCATGCAAACACAATGCCCATAAGCTGTTTCTCTGAATGGTGTTTGGGGATTACCTACCTTCTATACGCTGATCACACTTGCAAAAATATATATCAACAAGGCTGTACAGGATAACAAACTGGAACTCTTTTCACCCCGTCCCATTCATATCACCTCTAAGAACAAAGGGCTCATAGGTCATGAGCTCTTAAAAGCCAGTCACAACAAATTCTGACTCGTTAATAACTAATAAGAAAAGAATTCTTAAAATGAAAGGGTAAGCTATATTACAATGAGGTTCTTGAGGTACATGACTTGGAACACTCATATCTTGGTTAAAATATATATATATATATATATTTATTTCCTTTTCACTTGTATGACAAAAAGAAGGATCCATATTTCTCCAGACCTTTCTGAACAAATACTGCATGCAGGAATGGATTCATTAGGCTAAACTCAGAATTACTTTTGATGTGTTGATTAGATCTTGGCTTGGGTATATCTTTAAAAGAACTTTCCAACATTTGTTGATTTCTGGATGATAAAGTAGAAAAGAAGTAATATTTGCTTTTAACATAAGAATCAGTTAAATACAAGAGAGAAATACTTATTTCCCAGATATGCTAAACCTATTGACCTCAACAATAATTCTTCAAAGTAGGTGCTATTTTTATCTCCATTTCATGCATGAGGAAACTGAGGAAGAGAGTGGTTAAATGATTTGTTGTGGGTCACACTGTTAATCGTTTTGTAAGCAGCATTCAAGCTTAGGTTATCCTAAGGATAAATTAATTAATTATCTTTACTGTGCCAACTATATGCTTATAAATGCTTTAACTTCCATATGAAAAATGAACAGAACAAAGTTCTAATGCTCTAAAAGAAAGGGCAATTTAAAGAAGATCAATAAATCAATCAATATGAAGACATTAATAATTTACTATGGGTCAGACTCTGTACATGATTGAGGAGGCACAGGTGTCAAGAATGTATTATCTATACATGTGGAATATGTATTCTAAAAATATTATATACATCTGACTTGATCAAATTAATCATTAAGTCAATTTAATTATTTTCTTTTTTTATTGAAATTTATCCCCAATTTTTTTGTTTTTTTCTGTTGAAATTTATTCTCAAAGAAAATTTTTCCTAACTGTGAAATTTCCAGTTTTCATTTGCAATTTTTCCATACTTTGCAAATTAATTTGAAACTGATCAGGCTAAAATAAATATATAATGCATTTATTTTATATAAAAGTTAGTCAAATTATTATTGCTACTCTGAATAACAAAAATAGTATTGTTTGTATTTGCCTTCTGCAGGCATAATTGTGTTGAGACATACAAAGGCTAAACTGGTAATTTAAGTGATCCAGTTATTCACTGTTAATGACTGAATCTTTTTTTTTTTTTAACAATAAAAAATATAACATTCTGATTTGTTAGGTTTTTGGGGTACTCTAATGTAACTCAAGTCAATTTTCCTTCCATTATTCCAAATATTTTTAAAGGACTTATGTTTATATCCAATATGAAGATTTTAGCACTCACATTTATCAGCTCCAAATATGTATAGCATAAGGCATTATAATGACATAAAATGGTCTGAATAATTAATTTAGAACTTCCTACATTATATGATTCAACATCTGGCAAATTTAAGAGATAAAAACATTGGAATTTTTATGAAATGTAGTCTCCATTCTGGTATAACTGATGTTTATGATCTTCATATGCTGAAATATTTGTCATGCTTATCTGTTCCCATCATATTTTCAGTCAATATTACCACAAAAACAACACCAAAGTTTCTTTATTAATTAATCAAAGATTCATTGGTAAATACACTTACACAATACATGTAAGCAACTACCGTGTTTCCCCGATAATAAGACGTATCCTGAAAATAAGCCCTTCCCTTACTGTGTAAGATTCCTCTAAAATAAGCCCTCCCCAAAAATAAGCCCTAATGAGATTGCTACTGTAGTGAAGGTGATCACCTGCGCTACACGCTACATTACTGTATGCACCGTTCCTCCCCACCCTGTCCCTTCCCTCTCCCCTCCCCCCCCAGTGAAACGCACGCTGTGCTCTGAGCTGCATCCAATCAGAGCTACAGCACTGAGCGCGTCATCCAGTTCTTCCCCAGTGATTTGCTTGCTGGTGCCATTGAGAGCAGTGCCGCGGAGGAGAGCTGAGGCAGGACAACATAAAAACCCAGTATGTAAGCGGGAGTGAGGGGGCATGATGGAGGATAAAAGAAGAACTCAGCCAGCACTCACCACGCTAAAGAAAGGAAGAACTTCCTTGCAGAGAGAAGAATAGATCAAGTAATGATTCCTGCAGGAATGACGGCCTATCTCCACACCCTTGATATTGCAATAAACAAGCCATTCAAGTGTTGGAATCCTTACTAACTGCTAACTAATTAGAGTTGATCTAATCTTACAAGAAGATGTTTTGGCCAGAACCTGAAACAAGGTACTAAGTAGAACTAATCAAGACAAGGCTTGTGTTCCCACCTTTACTCATTGGAGTCCACAAGTATGCTAGCTTCACAAAGTAGACTTTCTAACTTCAAGGGAGTCCACACCTCCCTTAAAGTTCATTGGGCCAGAGAGCACTATGGGAGAAAACCCATAATCCCATTCTCTCAGAAGAGGCAGATAAAAGGCCAGCAATGAGGGATCTATGGCAGAATACATTTTTTCCTCTTGGCTGGCTGATCGCGCTGGACTCGAGAGGAACGACTCTGGTGCAGAGAACACTTTGACAGATTTCAGTGGAGCTACGCCAGAAGCCCTCTCTCCACGGCAAGTTGGTGGCTGGGCTCCCCAGAAGGAGATAAGAGAGACCTTCCATCTCTGTCTTGGTTGGAGGCAGAAGAAAGCAGAGGCAGAGGCTGAAGGACAGAACCTTTGGATGTGGAGACATCCGAAGGGCTCCAAGCCTCTAAACCGGCTTTGCCATGAGAAGAACAGGAACTCCAACATTTGAACTCATAACATTTGGCACCCAAGCATGGGAACCAAGGACCCTACTTTCATTGAAGAAGTCTCCAGTGACCAGGAACTGAGTGAGTACAACCTTTTTTGGCTGAAATGGGACAGATCCTAGGTAAAGATTCTCCATCCCCCACCCCAACCCCCCCAACCCCAGCCCCACCCAGGAGTGGTGCTATAGAAAGCCTGCTTAAGCTGATAGAAGATCAAGGGCTACTTGTAACTTTGGGACAGGCAGCTAGACTTCTGGCTACATTAAAACGCACCTCCCCTTGGCTCTTAGAGGAAGAGAAAATCTCTCTAAAAAACTGGGCATTGGTTGGTCAACAGCTCTCCGCATATTACAATGAAACCGGTCCTCGTTCAGTTTCCATTGAAGTATTCTTTTTATATAATACGATACAGATGGCCTTAAAATACTGTACTTGTTCTAGGAGAAAAGGAAAAAATTCTAGGAATAGCCAAAGGGGGAAGCCTGAGATAAAGGAGGAAGACAAAGAACAGATTAATGGCCATATCCCCACAGGGCAGGGAGACTTAAGTGAGGCTCAAGGGTGGGGTGAATCTGAGGCAGCCTCAGCCCCACCTGAGGAGCAGGTAATTGACTCTCCTTCATCAACTCCACCCTCCAGGATGGAGGGAGGAGGGGTAGTGGGGGGGGCAGTGACAGCACCAGCACCTCCCCCCCAGCATCTAGCACCTCCCCCCCAGCATCCAGCACCTCCCCCCCAGTATCCAGCACCTCTCCCCCAGCATCCAGCACCTCCCCCCCAGCATCCAGCACCTCCTCCCCAGTATCCAGCACCTCCCCCCCAGCATCCAGCACCTCCTCCTATGAGTAGATTGCAAAAGGGACTAATTAAGGGCAGAGAAGAAGGGAAAAATGTATCAGAATTTCAACATCACATTTTTCCTGTAATTCAACAGTTTAATTCTTCAGGTCAAGAAAGTAGAAGATACTCACCTTTTGATATAGAAATCCTCAAAGACCTGAAAAAAGCTTGCACTCTTTATGGGGCTACATCAGATTATGTTAAGATGCTATTACAGGACTTCCAGTTAAGATGGTGGAGAGGAGGCTCACAGCTGCATAAGCTCCGCGCTTTCTCTCACCATACACTTCATTACAAGCCTCTGAATCAATGCTTGACTGAAAAAAAACCCACATATAGTTACCAAGAGAAGCCATCCTTGAGACTCGACAAGAAAGGTCTGTCTTTACTGGAGGGCTGAGACGGTTTTAGATTGGGTGCAGGCAGCGGGCAGCGGCAGTGAGAGCATGGGAGCAGACTGGAGAGGGGTGGGGAGTGATCACAGCCATCTCTGCGGGGAGAGCTTCGCTACAGGTTTGGATACTTTGCTCCGGCAGCAAGTAAGCAGCCCAGCAGAGAAGCTAAAAACACCGGGGCAGAAGAATACAACCCCAAACAGCTGGAGTCTCTCAGGACCTGGCCGCCCCCCCCCTTCCCCCCCCTCAGTGACTCAGCACGCTCTGGGATCTCAGAGCGCAGGCACAGCACAGTCCTGCTAGTGCCTCACTGCTGCCCCCTGCAGTCTGTAGAGGAAGTTCGATAACATACCCAGCCCCTCCCCAAAGAAAGACTCCAGTTTTTTCTGTTTTTCTTTGGTAGTTTGTCTCTGATTAATAGACAGAATGAGCAAGAAGCTGAAGAGGACTTTAACCCTTGACAGCTTCTACACAGATAGAGAGCAGACTCTAAATCCTGAGGAGACTAAAAACAGGCAGTCCCCAGGTGAATCCCCAAAGGAGGAGATCATCTGTTCCTCAGCACAGATGAACCTCATAGAAGTAATTAAAAAAGCTCTCACAAGGGAGCTAGAAGAAAAATGGGAAAAGCAGAGTGAGGCTTGGCAAAAGAGCCTGGAGAAAGTTAAAGAGAGAGTGGATAAAGAAGTAAAATCCGTGAAAAATAGGATTAGTGAACTGGAAACAGAAAACAGCTCTCTAAAAAACAAAATTGGCGAAATGGAAAAAAATTCCACAGAACAAAAGAACTCAATTGGACAATTAGAAAAAGATTTTAAAAAATTGAGTGAAGAAAATACTTCACTGAAAATCACAATTGAACAAGTGGAATTGAATGACTCGAGGAGACAAGAAGAATCAGTCAAGCAAATCCAAAAAAATCAAACAATGGAGAAAAATGTGAAATACCTTCTGGGGAAGACAACAGACCTGGAAAACAGATCCAGGAGAGACAATGTGAGAATCATTGGACTTCCAGAAAAATATGATGAAAAAAAGAGCCTGGACACTATTTTCCAGGAAATTATCAAAGAGAACTGCCCAGAAGCCATAGGAACAGAGGAAAAAATAAACATTGAAAGGATTCATCGATCACCCACTGAAAGGGATCCTAAAATCAAAACACCAAGGAATATAGTGGCCAAATGCCAGAACCCTCAGATGAAGGAAAAAACGTTGCAAGCGGCTAGAAAAACCCAATTCAAGTATCAAGGAGCCACAATAAGTATCACCCAGGATCTGGCAGCATCCACATTAAAAGATCGAAGGGCCTGGAATATGATATTCCGAAAGGCTAAGGAACTTGGTATGCAACCAAAAATAACTTACCCAGCGAGAATGAGCATCTTTTTCCAGGGAAGAAGATGGACATTCAACGAAGTAAGCGAATTTCATCTATTTCTGATGAAAAAAACAGAACTTAACAAAAAGTTTGATCTACAAATATAGAACTCAAGAGAAATCTAAAAAGGTAAAGATTAATCTTGGGAACTATATTTTGGCTATATAGATGTATAAAGAATACATGTATGCCTTGTTCTAGAAATTGATGTGGAAAGGACATTGTACCAGAAAAAGGGTAAAGTGGGGGAAGTACATCTCATGAAGAGGCATAGGAAACCTATTATATCTGAGAGAAAGAATGGAGGGGGATGAATATAGTGGGTATCTTACTGCCTTCAGAATTGGCTTTAAGGGAAAAATCTTAAGACATATTCAATCTATGGTGAAACTTCTCCTACCTCATTGAAAAGTGAGAAGGGAAAAGTGAAAAGGGAAGGAATAAGCTAAGCAGAAGGGAATACGGAAACGGGGAGGGAAAAGAGTAAGATAGGGGGAGGAACTCTAAGGCGGGTGGAGGGACACTAAAAAGGGAGGGCTGTGAGAAGCAAGTGGTGCTCACAAGCTTAATACTGGGACGGGGGGGAAAGGGGAAAGAAGGGAGAAAAGCATAAACCGGGGTTAACAAGATGGCAAGTAATACAGAATTGGTCATTCTAACCATAAACGTGAACGGGGTAAACTCCCCCATAAAGAGGAAGTGGTTAGCAGAATGGATTAAAAGCCAGAATCCTACAATATGTTGTTTACAGGAAACACACCTGAAGCGGGGAGATACATGCAGGTTAAAGGTAAAGGGTTGGAGCAAAATCTACTATGCTTCAGGTGAAGTCAAAAAAGCAGGGGTAGCCATCCTGATCTCAGATCAAGCTAAAGCAAAAATTGATCTAATTAAAAGAGATAAGGAAGGGCACTATATCTTACTAAATGGTAGCATGGATAATGAAGCACTATCTATATTAAACATATATGCACCAAGTGGTGTAGCATCTAAATTCTTAAAAGAGAAATTAAGAGAGCTGCAAGAAGAAATAGACAGTAAAACTATAATAGTGGGAGATCTTAACCTTGCACTCTCAGAATTAGATAAATCAAACCACAAAATAAATAAGAAAGAAGTCAAAGAGGCAAATAGAATACTTGAAAAGTTAGATATGATAGATCTCTGGAGAAAATGTAATGGAGACAGAAAGGAATACACTTTCTTTTCAGCAGTTCATGGAACCTATACAAAAATTGACCATATATTAGGACATAAAAACCTCAAACTCAAATGCAGTAAGGCAGAAATAGTAAATGCATCCTTTTCAGACCACGATGCAATGAAAATGACATTCAACAAAAAACCATGGGGAAGCAGACCAAAAAATAATTGGAAACTAAATAATCTCATACTAAAGAATGATTGGGTGAAACAGCAAATAATAGACATAATTAATAACATCACCCAAGAAAATGATAATAATGAGACATCATATCAAAATGTATGGGATGCAGCCAAAGCAGTAATAAGGGGAAATTTCATATCTCTAGAGGCCTATTTGTATAAAATAGAGAAAGAGAAGGTCAATGAATTGGGTTTGCAACTAAAAATGCTAGAAAAGGAACAAATTAAAAACCCCCAGTCAAACACTAAACTTGAAATTCTAAAAATAAAAGGTGAGATCAATAAAATTGAAAGTAAAAAAAAAAAAAACCATTGAATTGATTAATAAAACTAAGAGTTGGTTCTATGAAAAAACCAACAAAATAGACAAACCCTTAGTAAATCTGATTAAAAAAAGGAAAGAGGAAAATCAAATTGTTAGTCTTAAAAATGAAAAGGGAGAACTCACCACTAACGAAGAGGAAATTCGAGCAATAATTACGAGTTACTTTGCCCAACTTTATGCCAATAAATTCGACAACTTAAATGAAATAGAAAAATACCTCCAAAAATATAGCTTGCCCAAACTAACAGAGGAAGAAGTAAATATCCTAAACAGTCCCATCTCAGAAAAAGAAATAGAACAAACTATCAATCAGCTCCCTAAGAAAAAATTCCCAGGACCAGATGGATTTACATGTGAATTCTACCAAACATTTAAAGAACAATTAACTCCAATGTTATATAAACTACTCGAAAAAATAGGGATTGAAGGAGTCCTACCAAACTCCTTTTATGACACAGACATGGTACTGATACCTAAACCAGGTAGGCTGAAAACAGAGAAAGAAAATTATAGACCAATCTCCCTAATGAATATTGATGCTAAAATCTTAAATAAAATATTAGCAAAAAGATTACAGAAAATCGTCACCAGGATAATACACTATGATTTATACCAGGAATGTAGGGCTGGTTCAATATTAGGAAAACTATTAGCATAATTGACTATATCAATAACCAAACAAACAAAAACCATATGATCATCTCAATAGATGCAGAAAAAGCATTTGATAAAATCCAACATCCATTCCTAATAAAAACACTTGAGAGCATAGGAATAAATGGACTTTTCCTTAAAATAGTCAGGAGCATATATTTAAAACCTTCAGTAAGCATCATATGCAATGGGGAAAAACTGGAACCTTTCCCAGTAAGATCTGGAGTGAAGCAAGGCTGCCCACTATCACCATTATTATTTAATATCGTCTTAGAAACACTAGCCTCGGCAATAAGAGTCGAGAAAGATATTAAAGGAATTAGAGTAGGCAATGAGGAAACCAAACTATCATTCTTTGCCGATGATATGATGGTATACCTAGAGAACCCAAGAGATTCTACTAAAAAGCTATTGGAAAGAATTCATAATTTTAGCAAAGTAGCTGGCTACAAAGTAAATCCCCATAAATCCTCAGCATTTTTATACATCACCAACAAAACCCAACAGCAAGAGATACAAAGAGAAATTCCATTCAGAATAACTGTTGATACCATAAAATATTTGGGAATCTATCTACCAAAGGAAAGTCAGGAATTATATGAGCAAAATTATAAAAAAGTCTCCACACAAATAAAGTCAGACTTAAATAATTGGAAAAATATTAAGTGCTCTTGGATCGGCCGAGTGAACATAATAAAGATGAAAATACTCCCTAAACTAATCTATTTATTTAGTGCTATACCAATCAGACTTCCAAGAAAATATTTTATTGATCTAGAAAAAATAACAATAAAATTCATATGAAACAATAAAAAGTCGAGAATCTCAAGGGAATTAATGAAAAAAAAATCAAATGAAGGTGGCCTAGCTGTATCTGATCTAAAACTATATTATAAAGCAGCAGTCACCAAAACCATTTGGTATTGTCTAAGAAATAGATTAGTGGATTAGTGGAAAAGGCTAGGTTCACAAGACAGAATAGTCAACTATAGCAATCTAGTGTTTGACAAACCCAAAGCCCCTAACTTCTGGGAAAAGATTTCATTATTTGATAAAAACTGCTGGGATAATTGGAAATTAGTATGGCAGAAATTAGGCATGGACCCACACTTAACAACATATACCAAGATAAGATCAAAATGGGTCTATGACCTGGGCATAAAGAACGAGATTATAAATAAATTAGAGGAACATAGAATAGTTTATCTCTCAGACTTGTGGAGGAGAAAGAAATTTGTGTCCAAAGATGAGCTAGAGACCATTACTGATCACAAAATAGAAAATTTTGATTACTTCAAATTAAAAAGCCTTTGTACAAATAAAACTAATGCAAACAAGATTAGAAGGGAAGCAACAAACTGGGAAAACATTTTCACAGTTAAAGGTTCTGATAAAGGCCTCATTTCCAAAATATATAGAGAACTGACTCAAATTTATAAGAAATCAAGCCATTCTCCAATTGATAAATGGTCAAAGGATATGAACAGACAATTTTCAGAGGATGAAATTGAAACTATTACCACTCACATGAAAGAGTGTTCCAAATCATTATTGATCAGAGAAATGCAAATTAAGACAACTCTGAGATACCACTACACACCTGTCAGATTGGCTAAGATGACAGGAAAAAATAATGATGAATGTTGGAGGGGATGCGGGAAAACTGGGACACTAATGCATTGTTGGTGGAGTTGTGAACGAATCCAACCGTTCTGGAGAGCAATCTGGAATTATGCCCAAAAAATTATCACTTTGTGCATACCCTTTGATCCAGCAGTGTTTCTATTGGGCTTATATCCCAAAGAAATACTAAAGAAGGGAAAGGGACCTGTATATGCCAAAATGTTTGTAGCAGCCCTGTTTGTAGTGGCTAGAAACTGGAAAATGAATGGATGCCCATCAATTGGAGAATGGCTGGGTAAATTGTGGTATATGAATGTTATGGAATATTATTGCTCTGTAAGGAATGACCAGCAGGATGAATACAGAGAGGCTTGGAGAGACCTACACGGACTGCTGCTATGTGAGATGAGCAGAACCAGGAGATCATTATACACTTCGACAACGATATTGTATGAGGATGTATTCTGATGGAAGTGGATTTCTCTGACAAAGAGACTTAACTGAGTTTCATTGGATAAATGATGGACAGAAACAGCTACACCCAAAGAAGGAACACTGAGAAATGAATGTGAACTATTTGATTTTTGATTTTCTTCCTGAGTTATTTTTACCTTCTGAATCCAATTCTCCCTATGCAACAAGAGAACTGTTCGGTTCTGCAAACATATATTGTATCTAGGATATACTGCAACATATCCAACATATAAAGGACTGCTTGCCATCTAGGGGAGGGGGTGGAGGGAGGGAGGGAAAAAAAAATCGGAACAGAAACGAGTGTCAATATAAATATTATATATAATATTATATATATATATATATATAATATTATATATTCATTTTTAAATATTAAATTTAAAAAAAAATAAAAGATTTAAAAAACAAAACAAAACAAATAAGAGAAATAATAAAAATTGGGGCAAATGAGAATTATGGAATAAGATCATGAAAAAGTGTCAACAGCATAGGAAAAGATAGATAAAAATGTACTGAGGAAAATAACTCCCTAAATCCAGAATTGACTGAATTAAAAAGGAGCTATAAAAGCTCACTGAAGAAAATAATTTCTTAAAAATTAGAATTGAACAAGTGGAAATTAATGACTGAGACATTAAAACACAGTAAAACAAGATCAAAAAAGTAAAAAAAAAATAGAAGAAAATGTGAAATTTCTCATTGGATAAACAACTAACCTAGAAAATAGATCCAGTGGAGATAATATATTGAAACATGATTTTAAGAATCTTGGACAGCATTTTTCAAGAATTATTAAAGAAAACTTCCCTGAAAAAAAAAAAAAGATGCTATTACAAAATTTGTCTTTTGAAATCTTGACCCCTAATGACTGGAAATCTATAGCAAAAATATGCCTAGAAACTGGACAGAACTACTTGTGGCTTTCTGAATATAGTGAGCTCTGTAGGATACAAGCCCAACAAAATATTCAAAGTGGAGTTCATACGGCAATCACCTGTGACCTACTAACAGGTACAGGTCCTTATGCAGATGTCGCAACACAAATTGGTTATTCTGTAGCAGCATATCAGCAAATTGCTGATAATGCTATCAAAGCTTGGGCTTCTCTTCACAATAAAGACGACAAGGGGTGGGCCTTCACAAAAATAACACAAGGGCCAAATGAACCCTTCCCTGACTTTGTGGGACGCTTGCAGACAGCTATCATAAGAACAAATGGAGAAAATGCAATAACAGACATTTTGATAAGGCAACTTGCTAAAGAAAATGCTAATGAGGTTTGCAGAAGAATTATACTAGGACTGCACAAGGATGCTCCTTTAGAGGAGCTCATAAGACTCTGTGCCACAGTGGGCACAGGTGCCTTTTATAGCCAGGCTATGATGAAGACTTCCCAAAATCCAAACATGAGAAGACAGAGTCCCTCTTGGCAAGGGACTTCCAGAGATACTCGTAGATGCTTTCAGTGTGGAAAAGTAGGACATCTGAAAGCTCAATGTTGGTATAGAGATAGAATGGGAAAACAAGGTGGGAGAACAAGACCCCAAACCCCATGTCCAAAATGCAACAGAGGCTTCCATTGGGCCTCAGAATGCAGACAGATTCAGGGAAACGGGATGAGGGGCCCAGCCCCAGGGCCTAAGGCAAAAAACACTTGGGGCATGATGGCAGCCAATGGTGCACCCAGAGAGTGCCTAGAAGTCCAGTACCCAGACATGACCAATCAGCCAGAAAGCCATATGATGGAAGAAGGGGATTATACAGTCAACCAGCCAGGAAGCAACCTGATGGCAGAAGGGAATTACAATTGGGGAGAATAGAGCTGTATGCAGCTGGGACAACTGAGATACCCCCTGGAGAGGTGAAATCTGTTCCTCTCCAGCCTATGGATCCCCTACCTCCAGGCACAGTAGGCTTGACCATTTCACCTCCTTGTATGTACAAAACAGTGTCCATCCACACACTGATGTGGGAAACTGGGGAATGTGTAGATAATATCCAAGTCACTAATACAGGTAGACAATGTGTGACTTATCACCCAGGAGACGTAGTAGCATCAGGTTTACTCATACAGAATCCTAATAAGCAGCCTCATGATAGTCACCCAGGTTCTGACTCCAGACCACAAAAACCAGGAATATACTGGACAGCAGCAGTAACGGCTGACCGACCTATGCTCACTATCTCTATAAATGGCCTACCATTGGAAGGATTGGTAGACACAGGTACGGATCGTACAGTTATTAGAGGTGCCAGTTGGCCCAGTCATTGGCCAAAGATTAAAGCAGATACCTATATGTCTGGAGTAGGAGGATCAATAGCAGCTGAAGTTAGTGCTGCCCCTATGAGATGGACTTTTGAAGGCAAAACAGGAGTTTTTACTCCTTTTATAGTTGAAAAAATTCCCATCAATCTGTGGGGAAGAGACATTTTACAACAATTGGGGTTAAAAATGAGTACTTCGGTTTTTTAAGCAGGGCTGCTGTTGAAGGCCTGCCAACACTTTCACCTATTCCTATCCAATGGAAAACTGATACACCAGTGTGTATAGAACAGTGGCCCTTAAGTAGCGATAAATTTCAGGCCTTATTAGATATAGTACAGGAGCAGCTTGAACAAGGGCATTTACAACCTTCTCTAAGTCCTTGGAATTCATCAGTGTTCGTTGTAAAAAAGAATTCGGGAAAATGGAAGATGCTCACTGATTTAAGAAAAGTGAACGAACAGATGGAAACTATGGGAACTCTTCAGCCTGGACTTCCATCTCCTACTCAGCTTCCTAGAGAATGGCCTCTTTGGGTTATAGACATCAAGGATTGTTTCTATTCCATTCCTCTGGATAAGGAGGATATGAAGAGATTTGCCTTTTCGGTGCCCAGTGTCAATTTAGCTGAGCCTTATAAAAGATATGAATGGACGGTTTTGCCACAGGGAATGAAGAACAGCCCCACTATGTGTCAAATGTATGTTGCTGCTGCTCTTGCTCCAATAAGAAAAGCATTTCCAAAAGTTATGCTATTACATTATATGGATGATATATTGGGATGTGCACCTGAGGAACAAATTCTAGAAGCATGTCTACAAAAAACCATAGAAACACTAAGATACTACAAACTTCATATCGCTACAGAAAAAATTCAAAGGCATGCTCCTTTTTAATATTTAGGATATGAAATATATCCTAAGGCACTTACACTACAAAAACTGTCTTTAAGAACAGAGAGGTTGAACACCTTAAATGATTTCCAAAAATTAATAGGAGATATCCAATGGATGCGTCCAGTATTAGGTTTAACTACCAATCAATTGCAACCCCTATATGACATTTTAAGGGGAGACACTGCTTTAAATTCACCACGCCGGCTTACAAAAGAAGCTCAAGAGACCTTGAGAGAAGTTGAACTGGCTTTATCTAATGTAGTTGAGAGAGTAACTCAAAAACCCTTGGAAATATCAGTTTTTGCTACAAAAGAAGCACCCACAGCAGTCCTTCATCAAGGAGACAGTGTGATAGAGTGGGTGAACCTCCCGGCACAACCAGAACAAAGCCTTACGCCTTACCCAGTGCTTGTGGCTAGGATTCTATTAAAGGCCATTAAGCAAGCAGTACAATTATCTGGGACAAGACCTGCCAAGATATACACCTTCTATACAAATGCACAAATTAATGTATGCTGTGAAACCATCCCAGAGTGGCAAATTTTATTGGCCATGGCTCCAAATTTTGCACATGGATCTCCATTAAAGATAACCAGACTACTGTATAATTGGCAATGGATTTTTGAGGAGAAGGTTTCTAAGGTTCCTCTTGAAGGACCAACTATTTTTACAGACGCAGCCAAACAAAATATTTGTGCTGTATACTCTCATGATTTAACCGTAAAAAGAGTAGTCAGACCTCCTTTTCAGTCCACTCAGCAGAACGAATTATATGCGATCATGCTAGCTCTCACTTATTACCCAGGCAACATAAATATAATATCTGATTAAGCCTATTCAGTAGGTGTGGTACAAAGAATTGCCACAGCCCAAATAAAATTTGTAGCTTCTAATATATATCAGCTCTTTAAGGAACTTCAAGAGCAAGTGAGAAAGCATCCAGGAAAGATTTATATCCTGCATGTCCACTCACATAGTGGACTTCCAGGTCCTATTTTTGATGGAAATTCAAAGGCAGATAGCCTTTTAACTATGTTGGCCAGTACGCCTTTATTTCAGGAGGCCCAGGAATCCCATTCTAAATACCATCAGGCTGCTCGAGCTTCGCGTTTACAGTTTGGGATTACAAAAGAAGAACCTAGGAGCATAGTGAAAAGCTGTACAGCTTGCCTTCCCTTCCAAGCTCCTACACTGCCTCCAGGGAAAAATCCTCGTGGTTTGAGACCCAATGAAATCTGGCAAATGGATGTGACCCATTATAAATCTTTTGGTCGTCTGTCTTTTATCCACGTTGTGGTAGACACCTTTTCAGGATTTACTTTTGCCATACCAGCATCAAAAGAGACAGCCCGAGTGGTCACTGAATTCCTCATTCAAGCATTCGCAATAATGGGTGTACCTCAAGAAATAAAAACAGATAATGGACCGTCATATACCTCCAAACATTTTGAACACTTTTGTGCACAGTATAAGATTTTACACACTACTGGCATACCCTTCAATCCTCAAGGTCAAGCAATCGTAGAAAGAAGAAACAGGGACATTAAGACACTCCTCCAAAAACAAAAGAAAGGGGGAGTCACGGGTAACCCTAGAGAACTTCTAAATTTAGTTCTCTATACCATTAATTTTTTAATCTTTGATAAAGATGTACTGGCTCCAGCAGACAGGTTTTATAACCCACCAGAAGAGCAGTGCCCAGTGTGACCAGCTCCACTATCTTTAGATAATTGTCAGATGATGTGGAGAGACCCAGAAAGTGGTGAATGGAAGGGACCAGATAGGCTAACTGCTTGGGGGAGAGGATTTGCTTGCATCTCTACATGTGGAGAAGGAATCAGATGGGTGCCGATGAGCCGCATGCGCCTTGTCCATCGCAGAAAGATGGAGCAGACCCTTGAAACAAAGGAGAAGACCCAAGAAATATTGGGTGGTTCTGTTGCTGATTGTGATCACCATTGAAAGAGCATAGCTGATAAGGAGACTGTTAAAAAAGACTTTTAAAATCTTCAGGAATCATTGGATTTCCTAAAACAAGATGAAACTGCTTTAGTTCTTGAAAAACCAGCAAGAATCATTGGGTTCCCTGAGATGAAAAATTGTTGATGAGACTTTTTGCAGTACTTCAGAGCTTACAGAAATTATTAGATTCCTGGCACATGAACTAATGGACAATGGATTGCTTATGGACTATTTCTAGGACTTATGGACATGTGTAAATTTTCAGATTGATTCTTGTTATTTGTTACATTACTACTAGCCTGTGTTATATTGCTATGTGCTCATGTAAATTATGTATAATGCCTCCCATATTGATGGATTTATGTATACCATGTATATCTGTTACAAAGTTCTGGCCCATATTGATGGATTTATGTGTACCCCCTCAGAAACCCCCTATGTTTTAAAACAAAAGAAAGGGGGAGATGTTGGAATCCTTACTAACTGCTAACTAATTAGAGTTGATCTAATCTTACAAGAAGATGTTTTGGCCAGAACCTGAAACAAGGTACTAAGTAGAACTAATCAAGACAAGGCTTTTGTTCCCACCTTTACTCATTGGAGTCCACAAGTATGCTAGCTTCACAAAGTAGACTTTCTAACTTCAAGGGAGTCCACACCTCCCTTAAAGTTCATTGGGCCAGAGAGCACTATGGGAGAAAACCCATAATCCCATTCTCTCAGAAGAGGCAGATAAAAGGCCAGCGATGAGGGATCTATGGCAGAATACATTTTTTCCTCTTGGCTGGCTGATCGCTGGACTCGAGAGGAACGACTCTGGTGCAGAGAACACTTTGAAGGATTTCAGTGGAGCTACGCCAGAAGCCCTTTCTCCGCAGCAAGTTGGTGGCTGGGCTCCCCAGAAGGAGATAAGAGAGACCTTCCATCTCTGTCTTGGTTGGAGGCAGAAGAAAGCAGAGGCAGAGGCTGAAGGACAGAACCTTTGGATGTGGAGACATCAGAAGGGCTCCAAGCCTCTAAACCGGCTTTGCCTTGAGAAGAACAGGAACTCCAACATTTGAACTCATAACATTCAAGGACCATTTGCGCATGGAAGTCAATGACTACATTGAAAATAGAATGGAAAGAAATCAGCGTGGAAACTTTGTGAAGCCTTGTCTGCAATAAGTCGTGACTTGGGTGAAGAAGTCATGGGATAAAATTACTGACAGCTGTGGCGCCAAGGCACTATGAGCAGGTTACCTGGACAAGACATGTTCATTTAAAGAGAGCTATATTGCTGGACATGACAGATTGGGTCCACTTCTTCTGAAGGAAATAGAGGCGCAAGACGTCCAGGAAGGAATTCATGGTATGGACACTTATGACGATGTTGTTGAAGAAGATGACATGATCATTATTGAATAAAAGTACTTTTTTTGGTTCACATTTACCTGTTTATTAAAATTGCTGTCAATGTTCATTAAAATAAGCCCTCCCCTTAAAATAAGCCCTCTGGTGTTTTTCTATCCAAAAAATTAACAAGACAGTGTCTTATTATCAGGGAAACACGGTATCTGGTGTGGCCACCAGAATAGTTCAATGTGGCTTAATGTAAAATATGAAGTACCCAGGAATACTCCAATCAATTGATGTTTTGTTCAAGAAGATGTTTTAGAAAGTTTATTGATTTTACCTCTCATAATTATGTGGTGGTAATTACACTATTGGAAAAAAAAAGTCATCTGACATACTATTTACAGAGCTAATGAAATGGGAAAATAATTATCTTCTCCCCTTCTCTACTTAACATGAAAACAAACAGCTATTTGTAGAGTGAAAATACAATGCATTATATGTGAGTGAGAAGATCTGGGTTTGAATCTTAGCTTAGCTATTTATTACTTATGTAATGCTGTCTAAATCTCTGCTGAAATTTTACTTGTTATAGTCCCCTGACAACCCAACCAATCAATATTATAAGTGTATAAGGAGTTAGCATAATGTAACAAATAAGAAAATAAATTAAGAATTATGAATTCCAAGTGGAATGTAATAGTATTTGAATAAAATTGCATCTGAAAACAATCACAACCATATCTAAAGATTATGTGCTAAATTAGGAGAAGCTAGCTAGATCTAATAATGCTGTTTGTTAGCTGTGAATAAATGCTATATACAGGAAGTACAACCAGAGTTAAATGGTATAGCAATGAGCAAAATATGAACTCATGCCCTGCTAAAGAGAGAACCATTTATTGTAAATTTATGAATCTCTTATGTAGAAAACATTAAATATTTTACTTTTTCTTGTAATCCTTCAATTTAAAACAACTAATTTCTAAAAAGATTATACACCTGAAAAAGCAGATCTGGATCAATTTGAAAAGAAAAAAAATATACAACCAAGAATTATCTTTCTCATGGGTTTCAAAGAATCCATATACACCATAAACATATGGTGAAAATAGAGGATAATTTTCCTCTCAAGACATATACCAAATTCTTGAAAGAGTAAAGGTCATATATTTAGAGTTAAAGGAGATTACTTTTTACACTTTACATTTTAATAATGAGGAAATTGAAGCTACAAAATATGTAAGGCTTTAAGTCAAACTACATAAAAGTGGCAGTAAAAATGTGAACCAAAATTCTCTAAATTCCATTCATCATTTTCCAATACACAGTAAAGTCTCCAACCATTCACCTCACAATTCTAGATATGATTGATACATTTATGAAATAGCATATTTTCTTCTTACTAGATTCCTTTCAGGCTCAGAGATTTCATTTAAAATTATAGTTTTTTTTTTCCTATAGTACACTTTTATTGTTCCATTTTTTAGCAAGATTTACCATCCAGAATCAGTTATGTAGAGGAAATTTATCTATTTAAATCTGAGGACAGTTAAATAAATCTTCACTTCATCAAAATATCTCTATGAAACAACACTTTCACTTCTTACCCATGATGAATGCATTCAATTAAAGGAGGCCATTTGAATCCAAATGTTCACCTCTCACATTCTCTTCCCTTACTTGTGATCAAATATTTTCATCAAATTAAAACTTATGTCTCCAAAAAAGCATAATTGAGAGATGTCCCTTAGGAAAGAAAGGGAGAAAGGAAGAAAGAAGGCATGAAGGAAAGAAGGATGAAAATAAGGAATGAGGAAGGGAAGGAAGGAAGGAGAAATGACCATTCTGGAGAACAATTTCAAACTATGGTCAAAAAACTAGAAAAACTATGCATATCCTTTTGCCCAGGATACCACTATGAGGTCTGTATTCCAAAGAAATCATAAAAGAGGGATAGGGACCCATATGTGCAAAAATGTAGCAATTCTTTTTGTGGTGTCAAAAAATTGGATAATTAGTAGATGCCCATCAATTGGAGAATGGCTGAATAAGTTGAGTTTTATGAAGGTAAGAGAATATTATTGTTCTATAAAAATGATGAACAAGATGATTTCAGAAAGGCCTGGTAAGATTTACATGAACTTATGCTGAATGAAGCAAGTAAAACCAGGAATGCTTTATACACAATAATAGCAAGATTGTGGGATGATCAACTATGAAAGACATAATTATTTTCAGTGTTTCAGTGATCCAAGGCAATCCCAATAAACTTTGGAAAGAAAACACCATCTACATCCAGAAAAAGAGCTATGGGGTTTGAATGTGAATCAATACATGCTGCTTTCACTCCCTTTTTTTCTTTTATTTTTTCTTTCATGGTTTTTCCCTTTTGTTCTGATTTTTCTCTCACAAAATGATTCATAAAGAAATGTGTATTTAAGAAGTTAATATACATATTCAAGAATAAAAAATAAATTGTTTTGAAACTGTTAAAAAGTTTTTTGAAAAATTTAAAAATGCAAACGGCTAATGATTAGCCAGTTTCTAATAATGAATATCTTATTTAAAAAAATCTTTGAAGAATGTGTCCCATACACATGGAAATTCATGAGCATTTATTCAGTGTTAAATATGAATCATATATACTCAAGTCTTCACATTGTGAGAGTGCTTCAATAAAAAACTGAATTCTAATTTTATTTTCATAAGCTAACTTCTTAAAACTTCCACTGGCTATTCAAATTTAGCATAGCTAGAATTTTTTGAACCTGGAATTGAAACCAAACCTTCCTGACTCACTTCAGATTTCCTATCCACCATAGTACATTTTTGGATTACAATTTCAAATTCACATTAGTGCTCATGAAACACCATTATTCAAAAAGGATCCCTCCTGCACTCCCCTCCTCCCCCAACTCCATGTTGCCTTTAAACATTTAATACCATGTAAACCTTTTTTTTTTTTTTAATTTTAGCATGAATAACCCTCTACAATGTCTCCATTCTTTTTTTTTTCTGTTTCTACTCCAAGTCATGCTGTCTTTAGTGAGATCCACTGTTCCATGAAAACAAGATACAAGAGTCTCCTTAAATTTTTATGTCTTCTAGCACCTGATGCTCCCTTGTAATTAGTAGGCATATTGAATTGAAGCATGAGCTACTAATGAATGAAACATTGTCATTAATTTTAGGAAAATTTTAAGGCAATGGTCTTCCACTCATGTAAATAGTCTATTTGTGAGTGGATATTTTATAGAATATTATTCTATAGGTGGTGTGTACAGTATTTTAGATTATAAAATCATGTATATTTTTCATGGGCCTTCAGTTTAATACTGGACAACTAATTTATTAAGGGAGCACCAATTTCAATGCATTCATTACACTGTATAGTGGGGTTTTAAAGATCAAAAGTAACATAATTTCTGCCATTTAAATTGAAAACCAAGAATTTATAAGTACCTTCTCTGTATTAGGGATTCTGCTAAGGGTTAAGGATGTTAAAAAAGAATGCAAATGATATTCTCTGCTTTCAAAGAACTTATAATCTAATGACATAGAAAACATGTTAATAATTATAAACAAAACAAGTGCTTTCTTTGTCTCTGTCTCTGTCTTCTGTCACTCTCTGTCTGCCCCTCTCTGTCTCTGTGTGTGTGTCTGTCTCTCTGTGTCTGTGTCTGTTTCTCTATCTCGCTCTCTCAAGACAATATGATAAATAGGAAGTAATAGATAATAGTAACCTGGGGGATGGCACTTGATTGGGCAGGGCATCCAATAAAAGAAGAAATTTTAGATGGAACTTAAAGAAAGTCTAGAGAGGTCAGTCATTGGAGAAGAGGAGGGGAAACATTCCAAGCATGAAGCCTAATCAGAAAAAAATGCCCAAGAATAAAGAAATGAAATGCCTTATCGAACAGATAGGAGGCCAGTGTTGCTGGACTGAAGAAAATGTGCTGGGAAGGAGGGTATAGGAATATAGAAAGTAGCTGTCTAGTTATGAAGATAATTAATTGCTAAATATTACATTTTTTATATTTACTTCTAGAGACAATAGGAAGGCACTGAAATTTATTGAATATAGGGGTAATATGATCAGACCTCAATGTCAAGAAAATTACTTTAGTGGCTAAATGAAGAATGGATTTGAATAGGAAAAGACTTAAGTGGTAAATAGACTAGCTGGTTATTGAAAATAATTCAAGCCTGAGGTGATAAAGACCTGCACTAGAATGAGACAGAGGAAAGTACAGGGAATACAAAAGGTTGCAAATGTGAAATAATAGGCCTTTGAAGCAGATTGTTTAAAAGCGTGAGAAAGAGGAATCCAGGATGACTCCTAGTGACTAGGAGGGATTATTAAAATAATGTTTTCACTACAGTAATAGGCAGAAAAGTTAGAAAAGGCAGAGGAAGAATGGAAAATTGAACTATTTTAGACATATGGTTTTTTTAGAATTTCTACTATATATTCTATTTTAGATGTCTAAAGTATATTAGAAAATGTGAAATTGCTGATTGACAGAGTAATTGGGGCATGATAAAGTGATTCATCAGAATAAATTAGTCCAAGAAAGTTGAAAAGTTCAGCAAGTGAACTATGTCTCTTTGTGTGTCTTTCTCTGTCTTTGTCTCTCTTCCTCTTTTCCTCCCAAGATGAAATGATACATAGTTAAGTCATAAGTAATAGTAAATTAAAAAGACAATTAAAAGTCAAAATTTGTTTCCCTTGATGTAAGAAGAGATCCCAGGGATAAACCTTGAGAGACACCTATAAAAATTATAATGGATTTCATCAAAAGAATAAATTATTTTTTAAACTTTTACTAAAACAAAGTAAATGGCTACAATTAAAATGGATTTTACTTGTGAATATTTTCCTTATTTATGAATGTTATCATTTATTTTAGTAATAAAAAGAGAGTAAATCATCATTTATTTTAAATCCTATACCTAAGATATTGTATGTTTTGAGAAAGCATACAGAGGACTTAGGTTAAAATTTATGATGTTTCTGAATTCCTTTTATGGTAGAAGGGGGCAGAAACTTTGCAGGAAGCAATAGTAATTACCATAAAAGGAACACAGAAACATCATAAATTTTAATGTAGCTATTTAATTCAAGAAAAATATATAATCCTATTGAAAATTGCTTAATCAAATTTTTATAAATATAAAATTTATTTTTGTTTTTTTTAATGCTATGTGGGTGAATTCTAGGTAAAAGGAAAGCAAAATAAGGAAGGAATAATTTTTTTAACCTAATATTACCTAATAAATGATAATTTACTAATAATATTAGTAACATTAACTTCTCAATACATAAAGTTTAGCTTCACATTCTGTATTGATATATTAGCTGGTTTTATTGTTGTTTTGTTAAGGAATGAATTGGGATTATTTTAAAAATGAGGTTTCTTGGGATATTAAAAATACTTCATTTGAAAAATGATAGTGTATTAATGAAAGCAATAATTATTTACTTAATATTAGACCAATTTTCTTTTTAAAGAACTTTGCAATATCTGCTTACTTTGAATATTGAAGTCTACTTTAAAAATGAAAACTGGGATTTATCAGAAATCATAAATGCAATGAACTTTAGTCAGCTTTTAATGAATATTCACCTGAAATAAGTAAAATAAATCTTATTTAAATATAAACATTTTCTTACAATAGTGAAACAACACAGAAAGAGGGAAATGTTCCTTTTCAATGTTTCAATATTTTTCATGTTGCATCCATCTGTTTGCATATGCAACATATACCACATATTTTCCTTTTTAATAAATTGCACAGAGAGAGGGAAAAAGAAAAAAGAAGTGAGTGAGAGGGTCTAGAATGGGTAAAGCGTATCTGCATGAATACAAAAGGCCACATGCTGCTTCTCCTCTGCATTGCACATGTTATTTCCAAATGGAATCTTTTAAAAATCAATGGGAGCTCATTTTCATATTAATAGTAACATTTTGCATTTATAGAGTACTTTTCCTCCAAAGAAAGGCAAAGCACTTAACAATGAAAAATCTCAGCTATCAGCCATAACAAACTTGTGGGGGAATGATTAACAGCAAAGTCAGTTTAAAATAGGAAGTTATTTGAATTCATACTCCTATTAGGGAAAGGAACAAATTTATCACCATCTCCTTAAGGTTTATAACCCTTAACTCCTTTACTGCAGGAGATAAGGGTGAATTCCATAGCTGAAGATCCTGTGGCCAAAAAATATGTATGAGAAACGCAAAACAATATACCTCTTAAGACTGTTTCTAGCCAGCTGATAAAAATGACTATATGTAGCATGACAAGCATGGCTGAGATGGTTCCCTAAGTAGCAAATCTTAACATTTAGAAAAAAAGATGCTGAATCCATTTTGATCAGTATGAAAGAACAGGAAATGTGCTGAAACATGCATACATACAAACAAGTAAACAAAAAAGAGATCATTTTTTACTGTAATATTTTTATGTAGCCATTCTTTTTCTTTATATAAACAAGGAAAATTAAAATGTAATAAAGTTTTCTATTAATACATTTGTATCTGACTACAATCATATTTTTTTTCTTAACATATTCTAATGGATAAAAATTTTAACCACTCATTTATGTGAAAATAAAAAAAAAACATAAATGATAAAAATCACTTTTTGATCCAAGAAATTTACTTTCTCCCAACTTTTCATTAATTCTATTTTTATTATCCCCTGTAAATAAGGTACAACCACAACCCAATTTTATCCAAATCAGGAAGCAATCTTTTGATGGTTAGAAGGTAATTTTTTCAATAAAGTATAAATTAAAATAATTTAGCAATGGTCTTGGTGGAAGACATTCTTTATAAATTCACAAAATAGAGGCTTCCAGGGAGGGGAGCCAAGATGGCAGAGAAGGCACACACGACTCTCTAAGCTCCTCTCATTCCCCTCATAACCAACTATTTAATTCAGCCTCAAAAATAGCTCTTTACTGCTTAAATTCATGAAGATTAGAAGCACTATAATTTATCAGCAGAAGTCAATCTGATAGCTCTCCAGCAAAGGTTTGTACTGAGGGGCCAGGAACAGACTGGCACAGGCAGCAAGAGACTAGCATCCTGAGCAGACCAGGGGCGGGGGTGATCCCTGTGGCTAGAGAAGTTATAGAGAGGACTCTGCTAAAGGTGAGCTGCCCTGCCTTGACTACAAAGCAGTAACTGGAAGAGAAATTAAAGCCTAAAACAGAGGGTACTCTAAAACACACCAAAACCTAATGAGATCTGGCTGTAACCACTCAAACCCAGAAGTGACTCAGGCAGACTTTAACACAGCCCTGCAGCTATACCCTGCAATTCAAGGCTTTTGTGGAGGCAGTTGCAAATCTGGGCAGGGGGGCATAGCCTGGGCAGCCTCTAATCTGCACAGTGGGGGGCTCAGCCTGGTGAAATAAAACTTCTCCAGCAGACTGTGCTTCCCAGGAAGACACTTCTGGTCCCTGCAAATCCATTCACTGCTCAACTACTAATACCCACAGGCTTTGGCTTTGGGTAGTGAAACTCTCACTGCTCAGAGTCTAGCCCCAGGGCAATCAGTATTTCAAACAGTGGGGGTTATTTGCAAAGCACTTTTCCAGCTCCACCCTGCAAGCCTGAGTTACTCCTGGGTGGGGAATTCTTTTCCAGAGCACTCCAGTACCTCCCTGCTTTTTGTAGCCAGCTGGCAGGACAGCTACCCATCCATGCACCTTTCACTGCTCTGCAGAGGAAGCTGGTAACCTCCTGACTCTGAAGGCAGACTCCACAGGGTTTAACAAAATGAGTAAAAAAATCAAAAGAATGATTGATAGTTTCTATAGAGAAAGAGAATAACTTTTCAAACCTGAAGAAACTAATAGCAGACAGTCTCCAGACAATTATTGGTCCCCAATACAAAAGGCTCTCCTAGAGGAGACTATTAAAAACCTTAAAAGAGTACTAGAAGAGAAATGGGGAAAGGAAAGAGAAGCTATGCAAGAGAGTACAGAAAAAGCCTTTAACTCATTAAAAGAAAAATTTGATAAAGCGCAAAAAGAACTTAAATGTGAATTGGAAAAGGTAAAAAACTCCCAAAAAGTGCAGGGTAACAGAATTTGTGAATTGGAAAAAGAAAATAACTCACTAAAAAAAAAAATAGTGAAATGGAAAAAAATTCCATAGAGCAAAACAACTCAATTGGACATATACAAAAAGAAGTAAAAAAAAAGCTAATGAAGAAAATAACTCACTAAAAATCAGAACTGAACAAATAGAAATGACTGATTCATTGAGACATCAAGAGTCAGTCAAGCAAAACCAAAAAAAAAATGAAAGATTGGAAAAAAATGTCAAATATTTACTTGGAAAAGCAACAGACCTGAAAAATAGATCTAGGAGAGATAACCTGAGGATCATTGGACTACCCAAAAATTATGATGAAAAAAAGAGTCTAGATACTATTTTACAGGAAATCATCAAAGAGAACTGCCCAGAAGTAATAGAACTGGAAGGGAAAATAGACATTGAAAGAATTCATTGAACACCTTCTGAAAAAGATCCTAAAATAAAGACTCCGAGGAATATTGTGGCCAAATTAGAATTTTCAGACTAAAGAAAAAAATTTACAAGTAGCCAGGAAAAAACAGTTCAAATAACGAGATGCCACAATAAGGGTCATGCAAGATCTGGCTGCCTCAAAATTAAAGTATGAAAGGGTCTGGAATGAGATATTCCAAAAGGCAAAAAAGCTTGGAATGCAGCCAAGAATAAACTACCCAGCTAAGCTGAATATTTTTTTCCCCCATGGAAGAATATGGACATTTAATGAAATAGAGAAATTCCATTTGTTTCTAAGGCAAAAACCAGACTTAAACAACAACAACAAAAAAAAAAACTGATCAACAACAGGACTCAAGAGAAGTAGAAAAAGGTAAAAGGAACTCTTGAGAACTGCATTTCTGTTGTGGATATACATAAAAACCATAAGTATAATTTGATATTACCAATATTACATAAAAAAGAGAAGCAGAAATGGAAAGGGGATAGTGTCAGAAAAAGGGAAGAGGGGAGATAAAAAGAGGGAAACTATTTGCAACGATGTGGCAAAGGAAACCTAGCATATAAGAGGGAAATTAGAGAGGGGGAGGAACATTATGTGAATCCTACTCTTATCAGAGTTGGTTCAAAGAGGAAATAATTAATATATTTGTTTTACAGAGATTCTTCTCTCACTTCATTAAAAAGTGGAAGAAGAAAAGGGAAAAGGAAAAAGAGTAATAAGGGAATGGTGCAAATAAGGGGAAGGGATTCAAAGCAAGGAAGGAAGGATACTAAAGAGGGAGAGCTGTGTGATGCAAGTGGGATGAATAAGTTTAATACTAGGGAAGAAGGGAAGGAAGGCAAGAAAAAGAAAAGTATAATCTGAGAATATTTGGATGTCAAGAAATACAGAATTAGTAATTTTAACCATAAATGTGAATGGGATGAACTCTCCCATAAAGAGGAGGCAGATAGCAGACTGGATCAAAAGCCAGAACCCTACAATATGTTGTTTACAGGAAACATATTTAAAAGAGGGAGATACATACAGAGTAAAGGTAAAAGGCTGGAGCAGAATCTATTATGCTTCAGGTGAACTCAAAAAATCAGGGGTAGCCATCCTTATCTCAGATCAAGCAAAAGCAAAAATTGATCTAATTAAAAGAGATAAGGAAGGAAACTATATCTTGCTAACGGGTACTATAGACAATGAAGCAATATCAGTATTAAACATATATGTACCAAGTGGTATAGCGTCTAACTTCCTAAAGGAGAAGTTAAGAGAGTTGCGAGAAGAAATAGACAGCAAAACTATAATAGTGGGAGAGCCCAATTTTGCACTCTCAGATTTAGATAAATCAAAGCACAAAACAAATAAGAAAGAAATTAAAGAGGTAAATAGAATATTAGAAAAATTAGATATGATAGATCTCTGGAGAAAACTAAATGGTGACAGAAAGGAGTATACTTTCTTCTCAGCAGTTCATGGAACCTACATAAAAATTGACCATATATTAGGACATAAAGACCTCAAAATTATATGCATGAAGGCAGAAATAGTAAATGCTTTCTTTTCCAATCACAATGCAATAAAAAGAAAATTCAACAAAAAGTTAGGGGTAAATAGATCAAAAAGTAATTGGAAACTAAATAATCTCATCTTAAAGAATGATAGGGTGAAACAGCAAATTATAGACACAATTAATAATTTCACTCAAGATAATGTCAACAGTGAGACATCATACCAAAATGTATGGGATGCAACCAAAGCATTAATAAGGGGAAATTTTATATCCTTAGAGGCTTACTTGAATAAAATAGAGAAAGAGAAGATCAATGAATTGGGCCTGCAACTTAAAAAGCTAGAAAAAGACAAATTAAAAACTTGCAATTAATTACTAAACTTGAAATTCTAAAATTAAAAGGAGAAATTAATAATATAGAAAGTAAAAAAAAAAACTATTGAACTAATAAATAAAACTAAGAGTTGGTTTTATGAAAATACCAATAAAATCGATAAACCTTTGGTAAATCTGATTAGAAAAAGGGGAGAGGGAAATCAAATTAGTAGTCTTAAAAATGAAAAGGGAGAACTTTCCACCAATGAAGAGGAAATTAAAGAAATAATAAGGTGTTACTTTGCCCAACTTTATGCCAACAAATTTGATAACCTAAGCAAAATGGATGACTCCCTCCAAAAATATAGGCTTCCCAGATTATCATAGAAGGAAGTAAATTGCTTAAATAATCTCATTTCAGAAAAAGAAATAGAACAAGCTATTAATCAATTCCCTAAAAAATAATCCCCGGGACCAGATGGATTTACATTTGAATTCTACCAAACATTCAAAGATTAGCCCCAGTGCTTTATAAACTATTTGAAAAAAATAGGGAATGAAGGAGTCCTACCAAATTCCTTTTATAAAACAGACATGGTACTGATACCTAAACCAGGTAGGTTGAAAACAGAGAAAGAAAAATTATAGACCAATCTCCCCAATGAATATTGATGCTAAAATCTTAAATAAGATATTAGCAAAAAGACTACAGAAAATCATCCCCCGGATAATACACCACAATCAAGCAGGATTTATACCAGGAATGTAGGGCTGGTCAATATTAGGAGAACGATCAGTATAATTGGCCATATTAATAATCAAATTAACAAAAACCATATGATAATCTCAATAGATACAGATTTTAAAAGCATTTGATAAAATTCAGCATCTATTCCTATTAAAATCTCTTTAGAGTATAGGAATAAATGGACTTTTCCTTAAAATAATGAGTAATATCTATTTAAAACCAGCAGTAAGCATCATATGTAATGTCGACTAACTGCAACCATTCCCAATAAGATCAAGAGTGAAACAAGGTAGCCCACTGTCACCATTACTATTTCATATTATATTAGAAATGCTAGCTCTGGCAATAAGAGTTGAGAAAGAGATTAAAGGAATAAGAATAGGCAATGAAGAAACCAAATTATCACTCTTTGCTGATGATATGATGGTATACTTAGAGAATCATAGAGATTTTACTAAAAGGTTATTAGAAATAATCCACAACCTTAGCAATTTGCAGGATACAAAATAAACCCACATAAGTCATCAGCATTCTTATACATCACTAACAAAACCCAACAGTTAGAGTTACAAAGACAAATTCCATTTAAAGTAACTACTGATTGTATAAAATATTAAGGAATTTATCTGCCAAGGGAAAATCAGAAACTTTATGAGCAAAACTACAAAACACTTTCCACACAAATTAAGTCTGATCTAACCAACTGGAAAAATATTAAATGCTCTTGGATTGGGTGAGCAAATATAATAAAGATGACAATACTGCCTAAACTTATCTATTTATTTAGCTCTGTACCAATCAGACTCCCAAAAAACTATTTTGATGACCTAGAAAAAATAGCAACAAAGTTCATATGGAAAAACAAAAGGTCAAGAATTTCAAGGGAATTAATGAAAAAAAATCAAATGAAGGTGGCCTAGCTGTACCAGATCTAAAATTATATTATAAAGCAGCAGTTACTAAAACAAGCATTTGCTGGTATTGGCTAAGAAATAGACTAGTTGATCAATGGAATAGGTTAGGTTCAAAGGATAAAACAGCCAATAACTTTAATAATCTAGTGTTTGACAAACCCAAAGACACCAGTTTTTGGGATAAGAATGCATTATTTGACAAAAATTGCTGGGAAAATTGGAAATTAGTATGACAGAAACTAGGCATTGACCCACACTTAACACCGTACACCAAGATGACGTCAAAATGGGTTCATGACCTAGGCATAAAGAATGAGATTATAAATAAATTGGAAGAGCATAGGGTAGTTTAACTCTCAGACCTGTGGAAGAGGGAAGAATTTATGACCAAAGAAGAACTAGAGATCACTATTGACTACAAAATACAAAATTTTGATTCTATCAAATTGAAAATTTTTGTACAAACAAAACAAATGCAGACAAGATTAGAAGGGAAACAATAAACTGGGAAAACATTTTTACAGTCAAAGGTTCTGATAAAGGCCTCATTTCCAAAATATATAGAGAATTGACTCTAATTTATAAGAAATCAAACCATTCTCCAATTGATAAATGGTAAAAGTATATGAACAGACAATGCTCAGATGAAGAAATTGAAACTATTTATAGTCATATGAAAATATGCTCCAAATCATTATTAATCAGAGAAATGCATATTAAGACAACTCTGAGATACCACTACACACCTGTCAGATTGGCTAGAGTGACAGGGAAAGATAATGCGGAGTGTTGAAGGGGATGTGGGAAAACAGGGACACTGATACATTGTTGGTGGAATTGTGAAGACATCCAGGCATTCTGGAGAGCAATTTGGAACTATGCTCAAAAAGTTATCAAACTGTGCATACCCTTTGATCCAGCAGTGTCTCTACTGGGCTTATACCTCAAAGAGATACTAAAGAAGAGAAAGGGACCTGTATGTGCCAAAATCTTTGTGGCAGCCCTGTTTGTAGTGGCTAGAAGCTGTAAAATGAATGGATGTCCATCAATTGGAGAATGGTTGAGTAAATTGTGGTATATGAATATTATGGAATATTATTGTTCTGTAAGGAATGACCAGCAGGATGAATACAGAGAGGACTGGCGAGATTTACATGAACTGATACTAAGTGAAATGAACAGAACCAGGAGATCTTTATATACTTCAACAATGATACTGTTTGAGGATGTATTCTGATGGAAGTGGATCTCTTCGATAAAGAGAGATAATTCAGTTTCAATTGATCAAGGATGGACAGAAGCAGCTACACCCAAAGAAAGAACATTGGGAAATGAATATAAACTGCTTGCATTTTTGTTTTTGTTTTTTATACCTTCTGAATCCAATTCTCCCTGTGCAACAAAACAACTGTTTGGTTCTGCACACATATATTGTATCTAGTATATACTGTAACCTATTTAACATGTATAGGACTGCTTGCCATCTGGGGGAGGAAGTGGAGGGAGGGAGGGGATAAATCAGAATAGAAGTGAGTGCAAGGGATAATGCTGTAAAAAAAAATTACCCTGGCATGCGTTATGTCAAGAAAAAGTTATTTTAAAAAAATAAAATAAATTTTCTTTTAATAGCCTCTAACAAAAAAAAATAATAAACAATTGAGAGACTCCTCCCTGTCCAAAAAAAAATCTTTCCTCTCTCCCCCTTTCTCCTCTTTTCTTGCTTTCCTTTTTTTCCTGTGGAATAAGATAGATTTCTATATCCAACTCAAAGACTATGAGTATGTGTGTGTTTTCACTCTGTATTTATATCTATATGCCTATGTGTACCATATTTATTACTATGTTTCTCTCTCTCTATCAACCAATATTTCCCACTCCGAACCAATCCAAAGAACACAGTTCAAGCATTGTCTGCCATGGCACTCCCACTCCCATTTCGACCTCTGTTGCAAAAGCTCTTCCTTGAATGAATTTTTTATGTAAAATAATTTTATACCAACATCATTTACGTCTACCTGTTCCTATCAATGTAAATAACTTCTAATTGTGCTGATAATTATTTTAAAAAAATAGGAATTACAAGTATCATCTTCCATTTTAGGAATGTAGTTTAACTATATTATGACTTTTATGATTTTTTCATATTTGCCTTTTATGGTTTTTTATGCTTCTTTTTATGCTTCTTTTGAGTCTTATGTTTGAATGCCAAATTTTCTATTCAGCTCTGATCTTTTTAATATGAATACTTAAAAATATTTTATTGCATTAAATATTTTCTTTTCCCCTGAAAAAAAATTAACTCCATTTTGCTCATTAGGTTATTAGTGGCTGTAATCCTATCTCCTTTTTTCATCCATAATATTATATAATAAAATCTTTGTCCCTTTAACAAAGAAAGTGCTAAATTTTGTATGATCATGACTATGTTTCCATGATATTTGAATTGTTTCTTTCTTGGTGCTTTGAACCTTTTCTCCTTCACCTGGGAGCCCATGAATTGGATTATATTTCTTGAATTTTTTATTTTGTGTTCACAAGACATAATTGATGGAGTCTTTCATTCTTTTTTATCCTCTGGTTATGCATAATTTCATGAAATATGATGTTTAGATTACTTTTTTGTGTCATGGCAATTTTTTTTTTTTATTCTCAAAGAAAACCATGACATGCAAGTGATTAGGATTGAAATAAGGGAGATCTGTGTAAAGCCCAGCCTCATTTACCCGCTTCTAGCCATCTGAGCTCAGTGGCATATATAGATCAGGATGACTGGAAGTGGCCCTGGATGCAGCCTAAGACTTCTGTGAGAGACCAGTTGGGCAATACAGTATCTTTTTCTCCTTCCCTTCCCTTTTTCTTTTCTTTACTTTTTTATTTTTTTTCTTTTTTCTTTCTCTCTTGCATATATTGTGCTCTGCCCAAAGGAATGTAAATTGTTATCACTGAAAACTCTTAAGATATCTTGGGATTAACTGACTAGATTTCTTTTTTTCTTTTTAAATTTTAATAGTATTTTATTTTTCTAATTACTTATAAAGGTAGTTTTTAGTATTTTTTGACAAAGCTTTGGATTCTTATTTTCCCCTCTCTTCCTATTTCTGGGACAGCAAATAATCTGATATTAGTTATATATGTACAATATCGTTAATATATTTCCTTATTAGTCATCTTGGGAAAGAAAAGACAACAACCACAAGGAAAAAATAACAAAACAATAAAAATGGAAAAAGTAAAAACAGTATCCAGTCTCCATAGTTCTTTCTCTGAATATGGATAACATTTTCCATCCCAAGTCTATTGGAAATGTCTTAGATCACTATATTGCTGAGAAAACTAAGTATATCATGCTTGATCATTACATTATTTTGTTGTTATTGTGTGCAATTTTCTCTTGGTTTTACTCACTTCACTCAGCATGAATTCATGTAACTCCAAGCTTTTCTGAAGTCAGCCTTCTCATCATTTGTTATATGTTGTAATCTTTACAAACTGCTAACTAATTAGAGTTGATCTAATCTTACAGGAAGATGTTTTGGGCAGAACCTGAAACAAGGTACTAAGTAGAACTAATTAGTACAATGCTTGTGTTTGCACCTTTACTCATTGGAGTTCACAAGTATGCCACTTCACAAAGTAAACTTTGTAACTTAGTGAGTTCACACCTCCCTTGAAGCTCTTTGGGCCAGAGAGCACTATGGGAGAAAACCCACAATCCCTCTCTCTCATATCCCACAATTCATCCCTCTTGTATAAGAGAAACAGATAGAGGCTCTCGGTCAGATTTCAGCGGAATTACGCCAGAAGCCCTCTCTCCGAGGCGAGGCAAGAGAGAATATATTCCACTTGGCGGGCTGGTCGCAGAAGAGAGTTCAGCTGCATTGGAGAGGAGCACTCTGGTGCAGACACAGAGCACTTTGAGAGATTTCACCGGAATGACATGAAGAGTGGAGCTGGCTGGAGGCTGAAGAAAGCAGAGGAAGAGGCTGAAGGACAAAACCTTTGGATTTGGCAACATTCAGAGGGAGCTCTTGGAACCAAGCAGAGAGATAGACCTCCAAGCTAACCAGGCTATATTGGAGATAATAAAAGATCTGAACTCTTAACACCTGGTGGTGTTTTGAGAAGAAGAAGCTCACCACATTTGGCTGTGTTTTGAGAAGAACAAGAACTCCAACCTTTGAACTCCAACAGTTATACAACAGTACTGTTTCATTTTATTCATATGCCATAACTAATTCAGTCTTTCTTCAATTGATGGACATCAACATAATTTCCAATTCCTTGTCACCTCAAAAGCTGCAACAATTTTTTTTTTTCACATATGGGTCCTTTTCTTTCTTTGATGATCTCTTTGAGATACAGACTTAATAATGATATTTTTGAAGCAATCATAGTTTCAAATTGCTTTCCAAAATAGTTGAATCAGGTGACAACTCTACTAACAATGTGTTAGTGTTGCATTTTTCTTATATCCTCTCCAACATGTATCATCATTTCCTGTTAACCTAGTCAATCTTAGATTTCTTTCTTAAGAACCATTCCTTAAACAAAAATCACTATGCCTCTCATTGATTGAACCAAAATAGGTGCCAGGCAAAGGCCCATTTGTCACTGTTTGGGCACTAATTGGATCAGAGGGAAAGTAAACAGTAATTTTGTCTATTTTCAACAGAAACCTGAAAGTTTTCCTCTCCAAGACTGTTTTTTTTTTTTGTTTGTTTGTTTGTGTTTTTTTTTTCCTATGTAAGAAGCAGTCTCTGCCTCATTTCTTTTTTCTTTAATTTTTTACTTTTCCCAATTATATATAAAAACATTTTCCTTATATATTGACATTCATTTTGTTTTATATATTAACTTATGAGTCATGTTTGGGAAAAAAAAAGGAAAAAGGAAAACTATAAAGGAACAATATAGAAGAAAAAGAAGAAAAAAGTAAACATTGGATATGTTGATATACATTTAGTCTCCATAGTTCTCTCTTTGTATTTTGATTGACATTTTTTCCATACAAAGTTTATTTGGACTGCCTTGGATCACAAAACAGCTCAGAAGATTTAAGTCCATTACGTAGTTGATTATTGCACAATCTTGCAGTTGTGTTGAACAATGTTTTCCTGGTTCTGTTTATTCCACTCAGCATTAATTCATGTAAATCTTTACTAATAATTAATAATTAATTATCGTTTCATGTGTATCTAATTTGTTCTGTTGATTAACTACACTATTTTATATCCAATATTATATTATTTTGATGATTCCTGCTTTATAATAGAGTTTTAGTTCTAGTATGGCTAAGCCACAATTTTTTTTTTTTGTATTTTATTCAATCAATTTCCTTGAAATTCTTGATCTTTTGTTTTTTTCACAGAAATTTTGTTATTATTTTTTTCTAGCTCCATAAAGTAATTTTGTGAAAGTTTGATTGTTATGGCAATAAAAAAGTAGACTAATTTAGGTAGAATTGTTATTTTTATTATATTAGCTCTGCCTACCCATGAACAATTGATATTATTGTAGTTCTTCAGATCTGACTTTATTTGTGTGAAATATCTTTTATAATTGTGTTCATATAATTTCTGTCTTTGTCTTGACAAGTTAAAAAGCAAATATTTTATGTAAACTTTAGATAGAAAATGCTATCTGCACTATACAAAGAACAATAAAGATTGAATGTAGATTAATACATGTTATATAAACATTTTTATTTTTTTCTCTCCTATAGTTATTTTTTCCTGTTGTTATGATTTTGCCCTCCCAAAATGATACACAAGGCAAGTGGATTAAATTAGTTAATAAAATTATATTCACACAAAAAGAAAAACAATATCTTCTTCATTCATGGTGAGTTTGCCTTTATCACTTTTGATACTGATTATTTGGATTTTTTTTTAATTTCCTTTTTTCTAATCAATGTAACCAAAAATGTATCTTTTTAAAAATTTTTCATAAAAGCAACTCTTAGCAAAATTTGTTATAGTCGTTCAATAGATTTTTATTTCAAATTTATTAATTTTCTTGATTTTCTGAATTTCTCATTTGTTATTTAATTGGGGGGAGTTAATTTTTTCAGCTTTTTTACTTGCATGTCAATTCATTGATCTTCTGCTACCCTGTTTTAGTTATATAAATATTTAGAGATAAAATTTCCTATAATATTTGAATTGGAAGCATCCTATAAGTTTTGCTTTATTGTCTCATTATTGTCATTTCTTGGATGAAATTAGTAATAGTTTCTATGATTTCTTGTTTACCCACTCATTCTTTTTTTATATTTATTTATTTTTAATACACATTACTTTATATATCATATTGGAAGAGAAAAGTCAGAGCAAAAGAAAAAAAATCATGGGAGACACACACACACAAATAAAAACAAGTGAACATAAAATGTGTTGATTTACATGCAGTCTTCAAAATTATTTTTCTGGGTTCAGATAGCATTTTCACTTCAGTGTCTATTGATATTGATTTGAATTACTGAATCACTGAGAAAAACCAATTCTTTCATAGTTCATCATCATATATTCTTGCTGTTATTTTGTACAACATATTCCTGGGTCTGCTTGTTTTCTTCATCAATGTAGCTATTTAGAGATATAAAATTTCCTCTAAGAACTGCTTTGACTACATCCCATAGGTTTTCATATGTCTCATTACTGTCATTCTCTTGGGTGAAATTATGGATTGTTTCTGTGATTTGTTGTTTGATTCACTCATTTGTTAGAAGTAGATTATTTAATTTCCAATTGGTTTTTCTTCTAGCTTTCCTGATCCTATATTGAACATAAATTTTATTGTACTATGGTCTGAAAAAGAAGCATTTCTGACTTTCTGCACTTGATTGTGAGATTTTATGCCTTAATACATGGTCAATTTTTTGTGTAGGTACTATGAATTACCTGGAAAAGTGTGTAATCCTTTTTGTCCCTATTCAGTTTTTTTCCAGAGGTCTATCATATCTAGGCTTTCTAGCATTTCATTAACCTCCTTAGTTTCTTTTTGTTTATTTTATGGTTGGATTTGTCTGATTCTGAAAGAGGAAAGTTGAGGTTACACACTAGTATAGTTTTGTGTCTATTTCTTCCTGTAATTGGTTTAAAATCCTCTCTTAAAATTTGACTATTTTAGCACTTGGTGCATATGCATTTAGTATTGTACTACTTCTTTATTTATGTTATCTTTTTATACAGATATACTTTCTTTCCTTATCACTTTTAATAAGATCTCTCTTTACTTTTGCTTTATCTGAATCAGAATTGGTATTCCTGATCTTATTTAATTCAGCTGAAAAATAATAAATTAGATTCTAACATTTTGCCTTTACTGTGTGTCTCTTTGTGTCCCTAGTTCTATTTTTTTTCAATAGAAATGAATGAAATTCTCTTAGTTCATTGAAGATTTCCTACCCTGAAAGATGATGCTGATTCTCCCTACTCTTTTGCCAAGAATATAGTATTTCTGGGCCTCCAATTCTTTATTGTAGAAGCTGCCAGATTTTGGATAATTCTGACTATTGTTCCTTGCCATTTGAATTGTTTTTGTCTGGCATCTTGGTGTATTTTGTCCTTGAAATTGTAGTTCTTGCAGCAATGTTTTACAAAAGAGTTTTGCAACATTGTTCCTTGGGGTATTCCTTGTGGGATCTGTTTCTGAACGTGATTGAAGGATTCTTTCAATGAATATTTCCCTTTCTATTTATATAATTTTTGCACAGTTTTCCTCATTGATCTCTTGAAGATGATATCCAGCCTCTTTTTTGCTGGTGATCTTCAGACAGGCCAATGACATGGTTCACATTTTCTTCCATTTTTCCATTCTTTTTAGTTTGGGTGATTTTTGATGTCTTATAAAATCATTAGCTTTCATTTGCTCCATTATAGTTTTTAATGTGTGATTTTTTTCCAGTTTTGTATTTATTTTTCCATTGAATTAATTATACATTGGAAGGTTTTGTTTTCTTCAGAGGATTTCTACTTTATTTTTTTATTATTATTATTATTTTTTTTTTCATTTGGACAGTTGTATTTTTAAGGACTTTTTTTCTTTAGTCATTTTTTTTTCCTTTCTTTTCCCAAACTGTTGAATCTTTTATGTATACTTTTTATTTTTTTTCTCATTTTTCTTCTACCTCTTATTTGTCTTTTAACATCTTTTATAAGCAGTTTCAAGAAGCCTTGTTGGGCTTGAGACCAATTCATATCACTCTCTGTGATTTCTACTGTGGACATTTTGTCTTCATCTAATTTTTGTTTTGGTATTCCCTGTCATCATAGTAACATCATTATCACTTCAAAGGTCTATAGGGCAAATCTGTAATGTATTTCCTCACCTCTCTTCAAAAGACAAACAACCAGGGTTCTGATCCTGACTATTCCTTAACTTGATGGGCAATTATGACAAGGAGGGATTGGAATTTTAAAAATTTCTGAAAACTTGTAAATACTGACTTGACAATTTTTGAAAAGTAGCAATTGGTTTTTCTCTCTTATTCAATAAATATCTAGTCACTGGCTAATGGAGCTATGGTATTGCCCTCAAGGGATTCACAGAAATGACTAGCCAAGGGCTTGGAACAGTTGGAGCAGCTGGAGACCCCGAAGGAAGGAAGATGTACTTTAATGATGTCAATTTCCAAGGACATCTGCATCAGAACACTCTCTGATATATGTTTCACTAGGCAGTTAAACAGTGTATGTTTCACTAGGCAAATGGTAGCTTTGTTGATGTTTACACTTTTCTTTGCTGATGATTAAAACAATCCCACATAACTATTTTCCCTGAAAAACTGGTCCATCTTGTGCTCATTGCCTCATTATTATCATTCTCTTGGATGAAATTATTGTCTCTATCATTGGTTGTCTGATTCACTCATTCTTTAGAATTATATTATTTAATTTCTATTGTTATGTCTTCATTTATGTCTATCTTTCCTTGACTATTTTTATTACTTTATGACCTTAAAAGTATGCATTTACTATTTCTTTCTTTCTTCATTTGATTGTGAAGTTTTTAATGTCCTAATAATATATGGTCAATTTTTGTGTCTATGTCACTTACTACTAACAAAAGGATATAGGCTGTTCTATTGCTGTTCAATTTTCTCCAGAGATCTATCAAATCTAAATTTTCTAAGATTCTATTAAGCTCCCTAGTTTCTTTCTTGTTTATTTTGTGGTTTGGTTGGTCTATTTTTGAGAGAGGTAGGTTGAGCTTCCACTTGGTGCATATTCATTTAATATTGATACTACTTCATTGACTATAGTGCTCTTTAACAAAATATAATTTCCTACCTTATATCTTTAAATTAGAGAAGATTTTGCTTTTGTTTTATCTGAGATCAAAATTGCTATCACTGTGTTTTTACTTTGGCTGAAGCATAATAAATTCTTCTTCACTCCTTTATTCTTATTTTGTATGTATCTTATCTGTTTCAAATTTGTTTCTTATAAATAACAATTTTTAGGTTTCTTTCTTTCTTTTTTTTTTTTTTTTTTTTTTTTTTTTAGTTTGTTTGACTTTTGAAGTCTCATAGAGTTATTTGATTTTGTTTTCCCAATTCTCATTTTTGATGTATGATTTTCTTTGGTTTGCTTTTGTATTTATTTTTGCATTTTTTTTAATTCTACTTTTTTCAAGGTGCTGTTTTCATCAGTGATTATTTTTGCATTTGGTTAGTTTTTGTTTGTTTGTTTGTTTGTTTGTTTTACCAAACTATTTTTTTTCAATTTTTACCCTTTCTTTTCCAAGCTATTGACCCCAATATACCTTGTTTCTTTTCCCAGTTTTTTCTTCAATTCTCTTATTTTCCTTTTAAAATACTTTATGACTGCTTCCAAGATACCTCTTTGGGCTTGAGACAATTCATATCACTTTTTGAAGTGCCCATGTGGGCATTTTTTTCCTTTTTTGAGTTGGTGTTTAAGTCTTCCCTCTCACAATAGTACCTTTTGATGGTTACAAGTATTTTATGTATCTTGCACATTTTCTTTCTTTTTTTCTATTTTTTGAATTTTGATGCAAATTTCTGCTCTTAGGTTTCAATCGTCACTGTCCCCAAAATCTTGTGACACTCTGAACCTTGACTTTTTTTTTATTTAATAACTTTTTTATTGACAGAACCCATGCCAGGGTAATTTTTTACAGCATTATCCCTTGCACTCACTTCTGTTCCGATTTTTCCCCTCCCTTCCTCCACCCCTTTCCCCAGATGGCAAGCAGTCCTTTGCATGTTAAATAGGTTACAGTATATACTAGATACAATATATGTGTGCAGAACCAAACAGTTTTCTTGTTGCACAGGGAGAATTGGATTCAGAAGGTATAAATAACCTAGGAAGAAAAACAAAAATGCAAGCAGTTAATATTCATTTCCCAGTGTTCTTTCTTTGAGCGTAGCTGCTTCTGAACATCATTTATCAATTGAAATGGAGTTAGGTCTCTTTGTCAAAGAAATCCACTTCCATCAGAATAAGTCCTCAAACAGTATCATTGTTGAGGTATATAATGATCTCCTGGTTCTGCTCATTTCACTTAGTATCAGTTCATGTAAGTCTTGCCAGTCCTCTCTGTATTCATCCTGCTGGTTATTCCTTACAGAACAATGATATTCCATAATGTTCCTATCCACAATTTACTCAACCATTCTCCAATTAATGGGCATCCATTCATTTTCCAGCTTCTAGCCACTACAAACAGGGTTGCCACAAACATTTTGGCACATACAGGTCCCTTTCCCTTCTTTAGTATCTCTGGGGTATAAACCCAGTGGAGACACTGCTGGATCAAAGGGTATGCACAGTTTGATAACTTTTTGAGCATAGTTCCAAATTGCTCTCCAGAATGCCTGGGTGCGTTCACAATTCCACCAACAATGTGTCAGTGTCCCTGTTTTCCCACATCCCCTTCAACACTCCGCATTATCTTTCCCTGTCACTCTAGCCAATCTGACAGGTGGGTAGTGGTATCTCAGAATTGTCTTAATTTGCATTTCTCTGATTAATAATGATTTGGAGCATATTTTCATATGACTATAAATAGTTTCAATTTCTTCATCTGAGAATTGTCTGTTCATATCCTTTGACCATTTATCAATTGGAGAATGGTTTGATTTCTTATAAATTAGAGTCAATTCTCTATATATTTTGGAAATGAGGCCTTTATCAGAACCTTTGACTGTAAAAATGTTTTCCCAGTTTATTGTTTCCCTTCTAATCTTGTCTGCATTTGTTTTGTTTGTACAAAAACTTTTCAATTTGATAGAATCAAAATTTTGTATTTTGTGGTCAATAGTGATCGCTAGTTCTTCTTTGGTCATAAATTCTTCCCTCTTCCACAGGTCTGAGAGTTAAACTGCCCTATGCTCTTCCAATTTATTTATAATCTCATTCTTTATGCCTAGGTCATGAACCCATTTTGACCTTATCTTGGTGTACGGTGTTAAGTGTGGATCAATGCTTACATTCTGCCATATTAATTTCCAATTTTCTCAGCAATTTTTGTCAAATAATGCATTCTTATCCCCCGAAACTGGGGTCTTTGGGTTTGTCAAACACTTTGTTAAAGTTACTGGCTGTTTTGTCCTTTGAACCTAACCTATTCCATTGATCAACTAGTCTATTTCTTAGCCAATACAAGATGGTTTTAGTAACTGTTGCTTTATAATATAATTTTAGTTCTGGTACAGCTAGGCCACCTTCATTTGATTTTTTTTTTCATTAATTCCCTTGAAATTCTTGACTTTTTGTTTTTCCATATGAACTTTGTTGTTATTTTTTTCTAGGTCATCAAAATAGTTTTTTGGGAGTCTGATTGGTATAATGCTAAATAAATAGTTTAGTTTAGGTAGTATTGTCATCTTTATTATATTTGCTCACCCAATCCAAGAGCATTTGATATTTTTCCAGTTGGTTAGATCGGACTTAATTTGTGTGGAAAGTGTTTTGTAGTTTTGCTCATAAAGTTTCTGATTTTCCCTTGACAGATAGATTCCTAAATATTTTATACAATCAGTAGTTACTTTAAATGGAATTTCTCTTTGTAACTCTAACTGTTGGGTTTTGTTAATGATATATAAGAATGCTGATGACTTATGTGGGTTTATTTTGTATCCTGCAACTTTGCTGAAGATGTGGATTGTTTCTAATAACTTTTTAGTAGAGTCTCTGGGTGAACCTTGACTTTGGCAGGAGTCTCTTTTATTTTGTATCTTGCTAAAGATCCATTTGCTCTCATCAGGAAATAACCTGGGTGCCTGGCCTGGCAGTTTTCTTCCTGGGCTCATTGCCACATTGACATGCTCTGCTATTGAACCAGAATTTCAAGTCTTCGTTTCTGATCTGCTGTGATTAGCATATTCTCACTGGCCTTCCTGGACATTATCTGAACTAGGCTTAATGCTCCTTTCATTCCAGTGAGATTTGATTTTTTTTTTCAAATCTAATCTATTTCTCGTGTGTGTGTGTGTGTGTGTGTGTGTGTGTGTGTGTGTGTTCAACTGAGGTACTCAAAAAATCACTTCAATTAAAATGGTTCAGAAAAAGTTTCTCAAGGAAGATGGTATTTGAAATATTGACTTGAAGAAAACAAGCAAAATCAGTTGCTTAGCACATCATTCATTGCCACATATATTTTTCCCTTATCATCCTTTTTGAATTTTCTGCATTTATTGACAGTGATCACCCATTTTGCCTCATAAGCATCCATTTCTTCCTTTTTTTTCCTTTTGAATTTTGTCTTAATACTTTTCTTCTTGTCAAACTAAACACAGATTTTTAGTCTTTTTTGGTAGAAAATGATCCTTGTTCATTTAATTTTCTGACCTGGGCCATTTTTCACTTCTCATATTATACTTTCTATAGCTGATTATTCAAGTTTACATTTGTTCAATCATGATCCTTATGAAGCTGAATAATACATTTATAATTTCAGTTTTATTTTTTCCTCTAAATTCCAGTCCCATATCACCCTGTGGAATTCTTAAATGACATGTCCTATTGACATTTAAGAAAAAAATATCCAAAAAAAATCATTATTTCCCCCCAACTTTCCTCTTTTCCTTTTCTGTCTGTAATACATCAGTATCCTTTAGCCCCTCAGATTTCTAATCTCAAAGATAGTTCATTTTTTATCTGATATTCCAATACTCAAATTGCAACCAGTCTTTTTGATTTTGCCTCTGTTAAATATCTAGTCTTACCGTATAGGAAAGTGGAAGAGGAAAAAGAGGAAAAAGAAAAAAAAAAAAAGAGAGAAGGCTAATAAAAGGGAAAACTTAAGTACTAGAGAAAAGGTGTAAGAAAGGTTGAGGGGCTCTAACATGGAAGAGCTGCTTTAAGGAGGTGGTGATAAGAAACAAAATAATGGGGAGGAAGGAAGGGGAAAAGGAAAGAGAAAAGCATAACTTAGGGTAAATAAGATAGCAGGAACTACATAATAAGTAATTTTAACAGTGAATGTGAATGGGATGAACTCTCCCATAAAATGGAAAGGGATAGAAGACTGTATTAAAAGCCAGAATCCTACTATATGTTGTTTACAAGAAATGCATTTAAAGCAGGGTGATACATACAGAGTGAAGTTAAAGGACCGAAGCAGAATTTATTATGCTTTAGGTGAAGTAAAAAAGCAGAGGTAGCAAACCTGATCTCAGATCAAATAAAAGCAAAGATAGATCTAATTAAAAGAGACGGGAAAGGAAACTATATTTTACTAATGGGTACTATAGATAATGAAGTAATATTAATATTAAACATGCATGCACCAAGTGGTATCACATCCAAATTCCTAGAGAAGAAATTGAGAAATGCAAGAAGCAATAGACAACAAATCTATACAAGTGAAGGATCTCAAACTTGCTCTCTCAGAATTAGATAAATCGAACCACACAATTAAATAAGAAAGAAGTTAAGGAGATAAGCACAATGTTAGAAGTTAGAAATGTTAAGTATGATAGATCTTGGGATAAAATTGAATGGAGATATAAAGAAGTTTACTTTTTTTCTCAGTGGCTCATGGAATGTATATAGAAATTGACCATATATTAGGGCATTAAACATTCAAAATCAAATGCAGAAAGGCAGAAATAGTAAATGCATTTTTTAGATAATGATGCAGTAAAAGTTGCATGTAATAAAAGGCCAAGGGAAAATAAATCAACAATTAATTGGAAACAAAATAATCTAATTCTAAAGAATGGATAAAACAAAAATCATAGACACAATAATTTCCTCCAAGAGAATGACAATAATGAGACAGCATACCATTTTTGTAGAAATTTTATATCTCTAGGTACTTATTTGCATAAAATAGAGAAAGAGAAGATCGATGAATTGGGCTTACAATTAAAAAAGCTAGAAAACAAACAAATTAAAAAGCCTCAAATATCAAATTTAAAATGATTAAAATAAAGGAGATTAATAAAATTGAAAATAAAAAATGTTGAATTAATAACTAAAACTAAAAGTTGGTTTTATGAAAAAAAAAGTAGATAATCCTTTAGTTAATTTGATTAGAAAAAAGGACAGAAGGAGATAATATTGTTTATCTCAGACATGAAAAGGGAAAACTTTTTACCAATGAAGAGGAAATTAGAGCAATAATTGGGAGTTGTTTTAGCAATAATATGTCAATAAATTTGATAATCTAGATGAAATGGAGGAATATTTACAAAAATATGGATTACCCAGGTTAACAGAAGAGAAAAAAATTGTTTATATATTCCCATTTTAGAAAAAGAAACAGAAGAAGCTATTAATAAATTCTCTAAGGATTAGGTTCACAAGACAGAATAGTCAACTATAGCAATCTAGTGTTTGACAAACCCAAAGATTCTAATTTTGGGATAAGATTTCATTATTTGATAAAAACTGCTGGATAACTGGAAATTAGTCTGGCAGAAATTAGCAAGGACCCACACTTAACACCACATACCAAGATAAGATCAAAATGGGTCCATGACCTAGGCATAAAGAACAAGATTATAAATAAATTAGAGGAACATAGGATAGTTTATCTCTCAGACTTGTGGAGGAGAAAGAAATTTGTGACCAAAGATGAACTAGAGACCATTACCAATCACAAAATAGAAAATTTTGATTATATCAAATTAAAAAGCCTCAAATATCAAATTTAAAATGATTAAAATAAAGGAGATTAATAAAATTGAAAATAAAAAATGTTGAATTAATAACTAAAACTAAAAGTTGGTTTTATGAAAAAAAAAGTAGATAATCCTTTAGTTAATTTGATTAGAAAAAAGGACAGAAGGAGATAATATTGTTTATCTCAGACATGAAAAGGGAAAACTTTTTACCAATGAAGAGGAAATTAGAGCAATAATTGGGAGTTGTTTTAGCAATAATATGTCAATAAATTTGATAACCTAGATGAAATGGAGGAATATTTACAAAAATATGGATTACCCAGGTTAACAGGAGAGAAAAAAAAATTGTTTATATATTCCCATTTTAGAAAAAGAAACAGAAGAAGCTATTAATAAATTCTCTAAGGATTAGGTTCACAAGACAGAATAGTCAACTATAGCAATCTAGTGTTTGACAAACCCAAAGATTCTAAATTTTGGGATAAGATTTCATTATTTGATAAAAACTGCTGGGATAACTGGAAATTAGTCTGGCAGAAATTAGGCAAGGACCCACACTTAACACCACATACCAAGATAAGATCAAAATGGGTCCATGACCTAGGCATAAAGAACAAGATTATAAATAAATTAGAGGAACATAGGATAGTTTATCTCTCAGACTTGTGGAGGAGAAAGAAATTTGTGACCAAAGATGAACTAGAGACCATTACCAATCACAAAATAGAAAATTTTGATTATATCAAATTAAAAAGCCTTTGTACAAACAGAACGAATGCAAACAAGATTAGTAGGGAAGTAACAAACTGGGAAAACATCTTTACAATTTAAGGTTCTGATAAAGGCCTCATTTCCAAAATATATAGAGAACTGACTCAAATTTATAAAAAATCAAGCCATTCTCCAATTGATAAATGGTCAAAGGATATGAACAGACAATTTTCAGATGAAGAAATTGAAACTATTACCACTCACATGAAAGAGTGTTCCAAATCACTATTGATCAGAGAAATGCAAATTAAGACAACTCTGAGATATCACTACACACCTGTCAGATTGGCTAAGATGACAGGAAAAAATAACGATGAATGTTGGAGGGGATGCGGGAAAACGGGGACACTGATGCATTGTTGGTGGAGTTGTGAACGAATCCAGCCATTCTGGAGATCGATCTGGAATTATGCCCAAAAAGTTATCAAACTGTGCATACCCTTTGATCCAGCAGTGTTTCTATTGGGCTTATACCCCAAAGAGATACTAAAAAAGGGAAGGGGACCTGTATGTGCCAAAATGTTTGTGGCAGCCCTGTTTGTAGTGGCTAGAAACTGGAAAATGAATGGATGCCCATCAATTGGAGAATGGCTGGGTAAATTGTGGTATATGAATGTTATGGAATATTATTGCTCTGTAAGGAATGACCAGCAGGATGAATACAGAGAGGCTTGGAGAGACCTACATGGACTGATGCTAAGTGAGATGAGCAGAACCAGGAGATCATTATACACTTCGACAACGATATTGTATGAGGATGTATTCTGATGGAAGTGGATTTCTCTGACAAAGAGACTTAACTGAGTTTCATTGGAGAAATGATGGACAGAAACAGCTACACCCAAAGAAGGAATACTGGGAAATGAATGTGAACTATTTGCATTTTTGATTTTCTTCCCGAGTTATTTTTACCTTCTGAATCCAATTCTCCCTGTGCAACAAGAGAACTGTTCGGTTCTGCAAATATGTATTGTATCTAGGATATACTGCAACATGTTTAGCATATATAGGACTGCTTGCCATCTTGGGGGGGGGGAGGAGGGAGGGAGGGGAAAAAACGAAACATAAGTGATTGCAAGGGATAATGTCGTGTAGAAATTATCCTGGCATGGATTCTGTCAATGCGAAGTTATTATTAAATTAAAATAAAATTTATAAAAAAAAATAAATAAAAAAAATAATAAATTCTCTAAGGAAAAAAATTTCCATGGTCATGTAAATGACTGTGTAAATTGACATGTAAATTCTATGAAAAGTTTAAAAAACAATTAATTCCAATTATATGCAAACTATTTTTTAAAAAGGGAAATAAGAATTCTTTTTTTTATTTTAATAGCCTTTTATTTACAGGTTATAAGTATGGGTAACTTTACAGCATTGACAATTGCCAAACCTCTTGTTCCATTTTTTCCTTCTCCCCATCCCCTCCCCCAGATGGCAGGAAATAAGAATTCTTAGCAAATTTCTTTTATGACACAGATATTGTGGTGATACCTAAACCAGGTAGGATGAAAACAGAAAAAGAAAATTGTAATGTTCTCTTCTCTAAAGTGTGATGTTCTCTGGGTGCAGGTTTCTTGGGGGGCTTCTGGAAGCAGCCTTAGTTTCAATTCAGAGTAATAATCACCTCAAATTCAGCCAGAAGTTAAAATCCAGTCCTTTACTGTCTCTTCTAAAATAGCCTGGTTAGCTTTTTTAGGGGCCTATCTCCCTCCTTGGTTCTGAGAGCTCTTGCTGGCAGTCCGTTGTCTTTTCCAACTTCTTCCTCTAGCTCTCTCTGAATCCAAAGTCTCCAATCAGCACAAAGATGGAAAATGGAATGAACTGAATCCTCCTCTCAGAGAGTGGGCTTGTGGGTTTCTGATTTGTGAATATCCCAAAGTCCTCAATGGGCTTGTCCTTTAGTGTGCTACTCCTTCTATATGCTCTCTTAAAGGTGTGAACTCTAATGTGTGAATTAATATGTGAACTCTCTTAAAGATAAGAACTCTAAAGGTGTGAACTAAATACATAAGCATTGTCTCTAACCCATAATAGAAAATTATAGACCAATTTCCCTAATGAATATTGTTACAAAAATCTTTAATAAAATATTAGCAAAGAGATTACAAAAAGTCATCCCCAGTATATTACACTCTGACCAAGTAGGATTTATACCAAAAATAGCATGTTTTCATGGGTAGATTGAGCAAATATAATAAAATGACAATATTACCTAAATTAATCTACTTATTTAGTGCTTTACCAATCAAACTTGCAAGAAATTATTTTACAGATCTAGAAAAAATAATAACAAAGTTCATATGGATGAAAATAAAGTCAAGAATTTCAAGGTAATTAATGAAAAAAGTGTCAATGAAGTAATCCTAGCTGTGCCAGACCTAGAAATAATAAGGTAGTAATCATCAAAAATATTTAATTCTGACTAAGAAATAAGGTAAATACTCAAAGACCCAGGGTTTGGGATAGGAACTCACTATTTGACAAAAACTGCTGGGAAAATTGGAAACTTGTTTGGAAGAAACTAGGCATTGACCCACACCTAACATCATATACCAAGATAAGGTCAAAATGGGTTCATGATTTTGAAAAAAACAGTGATATCATAAACAAATCAGAAGGTCATAAAATAGTTTACCTTTCATATGTATGGAAGGAATTTGTGACCAAAGAAAACTGGAATTCAACACCAAAGAGATAATTCTTATTATATTAAATTAAAAAGGTTTTGTATAAACAAAACTGATGTAGATAAGATTAGAAGGGAAGCAATACATTGGGAAAACAGTTTTATACTTAAGGGTTCTGATAAAGATCCCATTTCTAAAATATTTTGAAAACTGAGTCAAATTTAAAAGAATATATCATTCTCCAATTGAAAAATGGTCAGATGATAAACAATTTTCAGATGAAGAAATTAAAAATTCTTATTATTCTTATTATTAATAAAATAAAAAAAGTATTTGTTGTCTTATGAAAAGGTGTTCTAAATAATTACTGGTCAGAGTAATGCAAATTAAGACAACTCTGAGATATCACTACACACCTCTCAGATTGGCTAAAATGACAGGAAAAGATAATGACGAATGTTGGAGGGAATGTGGGAAAACTGGGAGACTGATGTATTGTTGGTGGAATTGTGAATGGATCCAGCCATTCTGGAGAGCAATTTGAAAGTATGTTCAAAATGTTATCAAAAACATACCATTTTATCCAGCAGTGTTTCTATTGGGCATATATCCCAATGAGATATTAAAGAAGAGAAAGAGACCTACATGTGCAAAAATGTTTGTGGCAGCCTTTTTTGTAGTGGTAATAAATTAGAAACTGAGTCTATGCCCATTAGTTGGAAAATGGCTAAATAAGTTATGGTATATCAATGTTATGGATTATTATTGTTAATATTGTTGTTCAGAAATGATTGACAGGATGATTTTAGAGAGTCCTGAAGAGATGTAAATGAACTGATGCTAAGTGAAATGAGCAGAACGAGGAGATCATCGTGCACAGCAACCCTAATATTGTACAATGATCAATTCTATGGATGTGACTCTTTCTGACAATGAGATGATTGAGGCCAATTCCTGTAGAGGGCCACAGGTAGTGGGGGAACTCTGAGTGAGTTCCTTCAGTCCAGAGGAGGAAACCTGCTAAAAATATCAGATTTAGCTTCCCATTTTTCTCTTTGGAATTTCCCACCTGCCTCTACCTCCCCCAGAAGTAAGGGAGAGCAAGACCACCTGTGTTCTACTTGAAGCAAGGATTCTTAGAGCAGGGTGCTTATGGTTAATACTTAGTTTGTGTGATTGATGATATAATGGTTGTCTAGTTCACATATACTTAGTGTGATATAATGATGTAATCACTCTAGTGTAGAATAATGATGTAGTCACTCTACTTGGCATATACTTAGTGTGACGTAATGATGTAATCAGACTGAGGTATTTAAGAGCTGAGAGAATAGGAGACAAGAGCTCAAGCTGGATCTCAAATTCAAACAAAGAGAGGAGAGGCTTAGACATAGAGGAGACATATAAGATAGATACAGAAATAGAGATCCTCATGGTAGCTCTCCTGCCTTCATCACTCCTCCACTGAAGACTAAGGTTCATCCAGAGATCATCCAGATGCTAGTCTGGACATTACAAGTTCCAATAATCTTGTGAGGAAGAGTGCCATCTACACCCAAAGAAAGGATTGTTGATACTGAGTGTAGATTACAACATAACATTCTCACTCTTTTTGTTGTTGTTCATTTGCATTTTGTTTTATTATTCTTTTCTTTCCTTTTTAATCTGATTTTTCTTATGCAGCAAGATAATTGCATAAATATGTTTATATATGTGTATATATGTACATACATACATACACACATACATATATATAGAATTTAACATATATTTTAACATGTATAACATAACATATATAGGATTGTTTGCCATATAGGGTAAGAGGTGAAGGGAAGGAATTGAAAATTTGGAACACAAGGCTATACAAGGGTCAATGTTGCAAAAATTATCTGTCCATATGTTTTAAAAATAAAAAGCTTTAATAAAAATGTTTCATATTTGTTTTAGTTTTTCTACCTGCCCAAATACATCCTTGAAATGCTTATAGAATAAAAATATGGATGAATCCATAAATCTGTATAAGATAATGCAGATTTGAGGTAAGTAGACAATTATATAATTAGTGTGCTTTTGATATTTGTAAAATTTTGTCACATTGATAAACTTTATAATAAAACATATTTTCAGGGTTAGAAAATCTCTTTTCATATTTGACTTTCAAGTTATGGATTGTCATTATATAGTTCTTAATTGACTTACTAGGCATAGCCATGAAAGAGAAGAAGCCTGTGAAATCTTCAATTTTAAATAGTTAAATTCAGGTAGGTTATGCAATATGGGACATGGATCAAGGAAATCTGAGTTGAAATCAAGCCCAAGTTGTTGACAATGAGACACTGATTGACACTGGGACACCTCTGTTTGTCTCAGTTTTATTATCTATAAAATGGAGTTAATTAATATAATTAGTTAATATTTATAAAGAACTTCAAAAAACATTCTATACATATATACATATAAAACATATAGTCATTATTAATATGTTCCTAAATCCTAAGTAAACGTTTCAATCCATTGTAGATCTTTAGAAAACAATAATCTACTCTAGGGAGATGGAAATGATAGTTTTGGAAAATTTTTAAGCTACATGAGGGCAAGCTTTAATGATAATATACTTCCAAATAATTTAAAATGAATACAGAGAACATTTCTCAGCAGAAAAGAAATAAATTAAATACTGAAACACCCAAACTTTACAGTGTTCCTCTAATTCCTCTTTTAAGTTTCACTTTTGGACTTTTAAAAGTTGTAATGTTCAAAAGGGTTCTGGCTATTGCTATCTAACAAGGATTATATATTGAGAGAGGGTACAATTTGTTCATCTTTTATTTTTCCTGTTTTGAGAAAAATCTAGGTTATAGGAATGCATTCAGCTGTAAATAGCAGAGTGAAATCTTTAAGGCCATTAATGTTTATTATTAAGCATTTCAGCAGTCTGATAACTTAAGTGATCTGTACTTTAAAACTCTAGTGCCAGATGGAGTATCAGAAAAAGTGTATGAGGCTTTAATTATTGGGGGGAAAAAGGAAGTTGAAGTGAACTGAACCTTATGATACCTAGGGATTTTAATGAAGAAAGTACATATGTTCTTTTTGCTAATTGAAGATGAGTTGCATTTTAAGGGATTGCATCCTGGGGGAATTTAGATTCAGAGAAAAAGAAGGATAAGGATAGAATGTTAACAACCAAAGTAAACTTTATTAATAACCTAGTCTTGAAAAGCAAAATATTCTAGACTCCCTCTTTTAGCAGTTTTATCTTATGTGCTGACTTTCATCAGTAATGTTTATTCTATTCAGGTCTAGGAAATTATAGTCACTATGCTTTGTACACACAATAAAAAAAGTGAGATTCAATCAATACTTTAAAATTGTAATAGACCTGAGAAAATAATAAGGCTGAAGTTTCAACTATAGTCATCAAATTAATCTCAATACAAAGCAAGCTTTAGACAGTGAAATTAATAGTAGCTGCAGAATTGTGCATGATCAAAACCATAATTTTATTTTAGAGTTTAGAACAGCAAAACTTTAGTAGCGATTCCTTAAAATAACTTCAATTGCTCTGTCATTGTTAAAATATCTTTTTGTAGTAACAACCCAGATTCTAAGCTATTCCCATTTTTTGAATCTTAGAACACAAACATAATCAATTTAACTCCTGACTTTGTACTAAAAGGAGTATATATTCTCAATGGAGTGAGAAGCTTCCTGTAGCCTTTTCATATAATCTCCATGTATACGCTAATTCAGTTCAATTTGGTTACACAAGCAGTAAATTGAATTTCTACTCAATACTAGGTATTATGCTAGGTAAAAATAATGCAAAGGGGGAAAAGTGACAGGAATTTACTCTTCAGAAACTTAAAGAAGAAACTCTTCCCCCAAAAAGACTTTTGACACCTCTTTTGTTAGTGTTTATAGCATTTATCTGGAAGGCATATAAAATCACATATTCCATCTCTTCTTAGAAGATAACTAAGCACATGTCTATGCTGAGACAGTTAACTTTTCTGTTCACAGTTTTATTGCACTTTGTCTGTGGCAATAATTGGCCTTTTTACACCAAAATCTTATACCTCCCTCCCTGTTTGTATGTGCACATTTTAACCTTTGCTTTAGATAAATTAAATCATCATTCCCAGTGGCTAATTTGCAGGTATGCAAAATGAAAGTTAGCACAATGCATTCTTTCTTTCATATTGTTTTGGTTATATTAGGTATTCAGATAATTCTAGTGCCTCCAGCACTCCTTACTCTCCCCCCAAAAAAGAATGCTAATGAAAAAAATATACTTTGTAAACTTGATTTATGAAGAATGATTCACTGGTAATTGTTCAATTCTCTACCTATGTAAAATCAAGGTATATGTTCAGTCTCTGATTTACATAGCATAATTAAAAAGAAACGTAGATCTTTGATAAGTACATCTCATTTGTATGAAATGTGTGTGCAGATGTTTTCACAAAGAATTATAAATCTTCTTGTGGATTTGTTGTGAAGAGGTAGAAAGGTTTAGTTTAGTGATAAGAAGAAAAACTAATTATCATTTCTAAACTTGTGCCTGTGATGTATAATGTTCTGAAGCTACCTATTGATTTTATATACCTGCAATATATTCAGCAAGAAAGAGATGTTAATTGAACATCTTCCATGTTCATATAACTTATCTCAAAAAAGAAAAAAAAACCTGCTCTCAGTGAACCTATATGCCTATATACACCAAACTACATACATTTGGATGCATATGCATATGTAAATATATGTTTATGGGTGTGTGGTTTTGGTTGTATAAATGTAAATTTTTTGGATAATTAATTGAAAATTTATTGTAAAAACAGTTGCCTTGGTTCTTTTAACATTGTATTTTGAGATGGACACATGAAAAGATAAATTCTGTCCTCTATGGAAAATATAAAGATACACATACACATAATATTTAAGTACAGAATATCATCACACTTTTAATTGGACTAGGACTATTTCTTGTGTTGGAGTCAATGCCAAGTTTTGACCTTAGAAACAAACATGTGAAAAATCATTTTAAAATCTTTGGAGACAGATGCTAGATGATTTACCTATAGAAGCTTTAGATCTAGTAGTTTTATTCTATATGCCAAGAACAAAATAGAAGTGAGAATTCCTTTTTTTCCCACCGATATTTGGAAAGAGGAGACTTAGAGAGGATAACTGTAAAAAGGCATTTAGGCATGTCTGAAAAAAATATGAAGCATTATTCTGAAAAACCTAACATATAGGAGAAAAATATACAGGGGGGAAAAAGGTGATAAAGTACATTTTAAATAGTATGGTTTACTCTGAGATCGTCTTGTGAATCTCTAATTACAGGCTACTACAAAATCATTAATGTTTTTCAATTTTAAAAAATCATAGTAATGCATCATGCAGACCTTTCCATTGGTATTACATAAGAATTACATAAGAAGAAGTGAAGATATCAAAGGCCACTACTGAAATTGTCTGGATGAAAGACTGTTCTAGGGTAATAAGGATAGAAGGAGAATATAGATGACAAGTACATAAGTAGTTTTGAAATAATTTCTTAATCTTTATTTTTATTTTTCATACCTTAAACAGAAAATAAAATGCATATAATTAAAGTTTTCAGTGAATATGAATACTTTTACAAAAAAAAAAAAAAAAAAAAAAAAAAACTATGGGAAAAATGTGACCAAAATCATCATCATTATCAACTTCTTCTTTTTCCTCTTTCTTCAATGATAACTGATATATATTCATTTGAAGGTTTGCAAAACACTTCATATGTATTATCTCAAACTTCACAAGTCTGGGAAGAACATATTAAATAAGCAATTGTCACAGGGAGGTTATGACTAACATATTGTATGAAAATATATCAGAGGCAGAATTTAGATACAACTCTCCTGACAATTTTTTTGCCCAATTATAACCTATATTTAGGAAAATTGTCAGCTTTTTAGGTAATCCCCATGTTAGCAAATAATTATATAATAAATTCAGCATAGAAACTTCATCACATAATTTGTCAAAGACCTACAATACTAGCGGGCAACATTTGGTGTTCTCAACATTTACTTTTTTAAAAAAAATTTCATATTAGATGTAAAATGTAGTTTATTAAACTTCTGAACATTTTCATTTATTGTACCTTGTCTGAAGAAAGCTAAAGTACCCTTAAGCATCAATAACTCTGTCTCCAAGTAGATATATTTACAAACTGCAAATAGTTACTTTCTCCTCATGAATCATGCATAGATTCTTCACCTCAACTCTCCTGAATATATGTCAGTGAAAAATTATATCCCAGCTGTACAATATATTTCTATGCTGGTTCTAGATTGTGTTTTTATTAAAATTTACAGTTTAAGTTAAGCATTGTTTTATTAAAGCAATAGCATTTCATTAATTTAGATCAGGTGACTACAAATAATCAAGTTTTAAACTTTAAGAAATATAGAGCAGAACTACATTTAAAGAATAACATAGTAGAGGATCATTTAAAACTAGAAAATTCCAACTTTTCAAAGGAAAAAATAAAGAAAATATGTGGGGGAAAAAGTGATAGCAAATTCCTACTAAGCTATTTGTTATCTTCCAGCGGCAAAGAAAAAGGGAACTTAGAAAGAAAGGGAACTTAAATATAAAACTTATATTTATAACCCCCATATTTTTCAGATCAAGCAATTGAGGTCTAGAGAGATTAAATGACTTGCCTCTTTGCAGAGGCTCTCTTTTATTCCTTATGATGCCTTCCCTTTTTATTTCTGACTCTTCAGTCAGAAAGGTTTAAGACGGAAAATGATAACTAGCTGAACTGGTTCAGCTAGTTATCATTTTCCGTCTTAAACCTTTGATAATCACATTAGTAGATATAGGGTTTTGATCACTCTTGGTTTACAACATGGTAATTATTTTGTTCTTATTATATTGTTGCTCTGCATATTATAATTTTAGTAATTCACTGAAACAGAGTTCAAATTTGCATTGTGTTAAATTCCATAATTATACAGAATGATAGTGTCACTGAATGAATTACTCAGCAAAGAGATGTACTATGCAAGTTGTTTAAAATATGATTATATGTTAAAGCTAGCAGCCTAAGTCACCTCAGTTGCTCAGCGATACATGAATGCGATTATCTCCCTAAAGAAGGTATTTTCCGGGGGATACCTATCGATTGACTGAACAAGTTATAATATATGATTATAATGGGATAGTATTGTGCTATTAGAAGTGATAAGCAAGAAAAAGCCTGGAAAGATATACAAAAACTGATACCAGTGAAGTGAACAGAACCAGGAGAATACCAAACACAATAATAGCAATATTGTATGATCAACAACTGAAAGACTTAGCTATTCTCGCTATTCTCAACAAAACAGTACGGTAAAAAATATTATTCACTTTCTGCTAAAGAACTTAATGCATTTGAATACATATGGAAGCATGCAATTTTTCATTCTTCTTCCATTCCTTCTCTCCCTCCCTCTATGCCTCTCTTTTTCTTTCTCCTCCCTTCCCCTTCTTGCTGTCTCTCTCTCACCCTCTTCCTCTCTATCTTCCTGCTCCCTTCCCTCCTTACTTCTCCCCTTCTTTCTGTTTCTCTCTCTCTCTCTATTTCTCTGTCTCCCTGTCTCTGTCTCTATCTCTGTCTCTCTGTCTCTGTCTGTCTGTCTGTCTGTCTGTCTCTTTTTCTCATTTTTCAAGTTTTCTTCTATAAAATGACTAATATGGAAATAGTTTGCACCATTGCATATGTTTAACTTATGTCAGTTTGATTACCATAACACATAGGTGGGAGGATAGGTATTCACAAATCTTCTCTTTGGAGGATTTCAAAGTACTTAAAGGTACTCAAAGTACAATGTACTTCCAGCTATGTGCTTATTTCTCCTTAAAACTTTCTCTCATTTTGTCTCTCTCCCCAAACTTCTCTTATTTTCACTAACAATTCTGCATTGTTTTCTGTTTAGAATGTATGCTCCTTGAAGACAGAAATGCTCTTTCTTTCTTTTATATTTCTATTCCAAATACTCAGCACAGTGTCTAACACATAATAAGCAATCAGTAAATGCTTATTGACTTCACTTGACTGGAATCAGCCTGTGATATTAAGTCTTAGAATCTGTCCTCCTGAATGTACAATCATTCAATTCCTCTCAAAACTTTGCTATCTTGTTAATAATGTCTTTGTAACTTTGAAGCCCATCCTCCCATTTGTTTGGGCTTATAACCTAGTTATCACTCTTGTCACCCACACCACCATATAGTTGTCAAGTGTTGTATATTCTTCCATTTCAAAATTCCTTTAATATGATCCTAATTTCCTCTGATGTCATAATTCTGGTTTGGTCACTTATTACCTCCCCTTTGAACTTTTTAAATGACCTCTCTCTTTTGTCATTCTAGTTATTTCTTGATTCAGGAGCCAAAATGGATATCCTAAAGTGAAGATCTACTAGTGTTCCTCTCTTCCCCAAATATTCCAATAAATTAGAGGTGAAATGATCTGTTTACATGTAAAACCCTCCTCAAACCAACTTCTTACTGCCTTTCCGATCTTTCTAATTTTTATTTCTTTTTACATGATCTACAACCCATTGACACTCACACAAATGAATCTGTATCCCATTCTCCCCATGACTAGAATTATTTCTTCTCACTCTGCTTCCCTGATTCTCTAATTTCTTTAAACTCTTTGAAAAGCCTACCATTGCTAACAAGCTTTTTCTAGTTCACTCCTTTCCCACTGCTAATGCTTCTTCTGAGATTATCATCCATTTAGAACTTGTGAATGTGTGTGTAAAATATCCATATATACACACACACATACATAGATATATATTACACTTTTTTGCATGTTGTCTCCTAATTTAAATTTATAATTTAAATTAAATTAAATTAAATTAAATTAATTAGTTAATTTAATTTAAATTTACTTTTCTTTTTTATCCTAAGTCTTAAGCACAGTAATAGTATATAAGTGCTTAAAAATCAAGTTGACTTGACTTCTCTCCAAGTCAAACATTGCTGTAAAATCTGGCTTTGTAGACATAATTCCTAGAGTTTTGTTTGTTTGTTTGTTTGTTTTACTAACAAAAGCTCCCCATTCCCACTCTTGCATTGTAAATAATGTTTGATTTTCAAATGTCACTGTCAGAGGGAGATCCTGCAAAATTGCCGGAATAGGTTAGAAAATCCAATCTCTTCAGATCTTCACCACAAACAAAACAACAGAAAAATGACATTCAGTGAATTCATAGACAAATATGAACTTGATAGAAAAAATTATTTTTATAAAGCATTTTATTTTCAAAACATATGCATAGGTAGTTTTCAAGATTCACCCTTGCAAAACTTTGTGCTCCAATTTTTTTCTCTCATCCTTCCCTCCACTGTCTCCCCTGCATGGCAAGTAATCCAATATATATTAAACATCTGAAATTCTTCTATACATATTTTTACAATTATCATGGTACACAAGGAAACTCAGATCAAAAAGGAAAAAGAAATAATAAGAAAGAAAAAATGCAAGCAAACAGCACAACAAAAATGAAAAAATACTACATTATGATGAACACTCAGTCCCTATAGTCCTCTCTTTGGGTGCAGATGGCTCTCTCCATCAGAAGACCATTAAAACTGTCCTGAATTACCTTGCTGTTCAAAAGAGCCATGTCAATAAAATCAATAGAAAATTTAACACATAAGAGCCAACAACAAAGACTAATTTCAAGGGATTCAACAAGGACAGACTGTTTATGTTTTATACATGAAAATAGAAATGGTATGTGCAAAATTGACATTAGTAGTTGGATAATCTAATGTGATTCCAAAAAGCAAAAATGTCTACATGTGTGTAAATGTGAACATATATGTATGTATGTAGATATATGCATTAGGTCTACATGTGTATATTGATATATGTGCCATTATGAGTCATATATTAATATATGAAGTTATGTATATACATAATATAAATATGCATATAAATATATCTGCACTTAAGTTTAGCCTGTTTCCAAGGAATGAAGGAGAAATGAAAAGGGAAAAAGTGCACAGCAGAGAACAAAATAATAACTTGTAAAGATGCAAAGATGAGTGCACATGAATATGATGTCTTCTATAATTATATATGCTGTTTTGCTACATATTTTGCATCATCCCTGATTGTCTGTGGCCATATGACAATTTTTTTGGTTTCTTTTATTTTGTTTTTCCTTTTTCTGTCTTTTTTATTTTGTTTTTCCTGTTTTGTTGTTTTAATTGAATATTTTTTTAATTGAAAAAAGTCATTGTCACTCATTCAATGTTTGCTAGTTCACTTCTAATACCTACATTCTCCCTTATGGCATTTTGGAAATCCATACATGAATGGAAAGGGATAGAAAAGGAAAATAGTCAACCTAAGTACTCTCATTTTATCATTGTTTGCTGATCATTATGAATGTGCTCAAAGCTACATAACTGATAAGTGTACCACAAATTCTGTTTTTCCTCTTTGGAAACATGAAGCTGGAATCAAGGGATCAAATATATATTCTATATATACATATATCTGTAAGTGTTGTTTAAATGAATTACAACCTCTTTAAGAGAAGAAATCATTTTATTTTTTTTCTTCATATCTCTAGATCCTTGAATAATGCCTCTGACTCTGCAATTAAATAAATATTTATTGAATTGCATTTTCTAAGTTAATTCAGTTCATAAGTGGCAGGGTTGAATCCTGGTCCTTTAGCTCCAAACACTTTCTGTGTTAGCTCTACTTCATAAAAAAAAAAAAAAAAAAAACACAGTTCCCATGTAAAACATTTTATTTTTTTTTTCATGACATTTATTCATGGTTATATGGTTAAAGAAAGTTAACATGAAAAAGTATAGAGTGAACCATCAGAGCAAGAGAGATCTGAATCCAGTTCCTGCCTTTGACACAAACAAAAAAAAATTAAGCAAAGCAAAACCAAAAACAAACAAAGCACTGAAACTCTCAGTAACTTAAGCAAATCCCTATTGCTAGAAGTCAAAACAAAGATGACAAACTACATTAGGGAAAGGAATTGATTCATCTTGGAGCTTCCTATATTAATTAAATTAAAGGACTGATTCCCATCCGTAAGTGCATACAGATAATTCCATGTGGTATGATCTTTCTTTTCTTTCTTTTTTTTTATTTATGACATTATTAAAAACAAAATATTTTCTTCTTAGTATAGCACATCTTTATTGCTTTTTTGGTGCTTAAAATTCTATATAAAACTGAGACATTAATGAAGATATCCAGGTATTTAGGCAAAGTACCAAAACAAAAAATTTTTGTGCATTATGCTGAAGATTTCCCAGCTTGCTACAAGCTAACAGAAATGTGAATGTATGGCATATGATTCCAAAAGTCAAATTCAGCATGGAAGACATAAGAATAGTATCTTTAGTGGCTTTCTCTGTCTCTGTCTCTGTCACTTTCTCTCTCTCTCTCTCTCTGTCTCTCTCTCTGTCTCTCTCTCTCTCTGTATATATACATACATACATATATATATATATATATATATATACGTATATATATATGTATATGTATATATATGTATGTATATATATATTTTCCCCTTGGGCTTAAGAGAGAGAATTTTGATCTTTTGTTTTATACAGCTAGTATAGTTTTATTTTTGGCTGGGGATATTTTTATTTTGAATTTATTTTATTTTCTGTGTTAAGTTTCCTGAGACATAATTTTCTCATTAATAAAATGGAGAAAATACAATTTTCTTTAATGATCCTTGATTTAATAAAAACTGAATTTAGACTCTGCTTTGGGTAAGAGACATCCTGATTTCCTAAGTAATCTTAGCATTTCTTGCTAAAGTTCATTTCTTTTTTACTCTTTTTGTATGTTTATGTATCTCTTGATTTGCAATTTGTCTCCCATATTATCAGGTTCCTTAATGGAAGGACTTATTTTAGTGTTTGTGTCTTTTTTTAATATTCTCTATGTTTTGAAAAGACCATAGATTATAAAGCCTTTAACAAATTCTTGCACAATGGTTGATTGGTCATTTTATATGTTAATTTTTAAATGACAGGCATAAACTGTTGCAATTAAGTGTTCGTGTTAATTTTGTAAGTGATCTCCAATGAAGTATAAGGGATTTGTGCTCAAACATGTTCAGTTTGCAAGTTTTATCAGTGAGTTATATAAAAACAGTTATGGAAATTTTAATCAAAATTGCAGATGACCCAAAGATGGGAGAGATTGCTAATGCTCTGTAAAGAAGGCTCCAAAAATTCTTGATGGCTAGAAACTGACATGAAATTAATTGAAAGGAATATTTATTAAGTTATATTCTGTTTTAAAAAATAACTTTTAAATATTGCATAGTCAAAAAATACCTACTAAGTACCTGCTATTTGTTAGACACTTTGATTAAGACTAGAAATACTACAAAAAGAAGAAGAAGAAAAAATAGTCTCTACTCTCAAGAAGTTCATAATCTTATGAAGTAGATCAGATGTAATTAGAGATTTGTCTAAAATATGAGGCAGTTTCAGTTGGTAAAAAACAGTATGATTCAGTATTTTGAAATGAAAGCCCCAACATCTAATGCCATCTTGGCTTTTGTTAAGATAGGCATAGCTTCAAGGGTTAAGGAAATGATAGTCCCTTTGCATTCTCCTCTAATCAGATCACATCTGAATTATTTTGTTCATTTCTGGATATTAAATTTAAGATACTGACGATCTTGAGAGGACTTAAAGAATGAAAATTAGCAAGTTGGAGAACATTGACTAAATAGTAAGTTTGTGAAACAAGGAACAATGGATAGAAATGATCAGAGTCATATTTAGGTATGATGTCAGAAAGAGTTTCCTAATAATTAGTGTCATCAAAATGTGGAAGGGATAACCTCAAGAAGTAGTGGAGTCTCCTTCTTTCAAGATATTACAGCAGAGGTTGTAGGACCACTTTCCACATTTTTTTTTTCTTTTTCATGACTTCTTTAATGAATGCACACATTTTTCCTACCAGAAAATTTTACTCTTCATTTCATGGTGGAACTTATTTTGTGGTAAGTTGAAAGTACAGTAAAAGCCCCAAATTTTTGGTGGACAACAATCCACAGCAATCCAGCAATGCACAATTATTCAAATCTTTTTTTTTTTCCTTTTTTTTAATTTATTTTTTCTATTTTATAATAACTTTTTATTGACAGAACCCATGCCAGCGTAATTGTTTTTCAACATTATCCCTTGCACTTGCTTCTGTTCCGATTTTTCTCCTCCTTCCCTCCACTCCCTCCCCTAGATTAGCAAGCAGTCCTATATATGTTAAATATGTTGCAGTATGTCCTAGATACAATATATGTTTGCAGAACCAAACAGTTCTCTTGTTGCACAGGGAGAATTGGATTCAGAAGGTAAAAATAACACAGGAAGAAAAATAAAAATGCAAATAGTTTACATTCATTTCCCAGTGTTCTTTCTTTGGGTGTAGCTGCTTCTGTCCATCATTTATCAATTGAAATGGAGTTAGGTCTCTTTGTCAAAGAAATCCACTTCCATCAGAATACATCCTCATACAGTATCGTTGTTGAAGTATATAATGATCTCCTGGTTCTGCTCATTTCACTTAGCATCAGTTCGTGTAAGTCTCTCCAAGCCTCTGTCTATTCATACTGCTGGTCACTTCTTACAGAACAATAATATTCCATAATATTCATATACCACAATTTACCCAGCCATTCTCCAATTCATGAGTATCCATTCAATTTCCAGTTTCTAGCCATTACAAACAGGACTGCTGCATATATTTTGACACATACAGGTTCCTTTCCCTTCTTTAGTATCTCTTTAGGGTATAAGCCCAGTAATAGCACTGCTGGATCAAAAAGTATGCACAGTTTGATAACGTTTTGGGCATAATTCCAGATTGCTCTCCAGAATGGTTGGATTCGTTCACAACTCCACCAACAATGCATTAGTGTCCCAGTTTTACTTATGTTATAGCAGCCTTTATTTTTTCTACTCAATCTGATACACTTTTTAAATTCTTTCCACTTAGTCGAAAGTAGATATCTTATTAGTACCTTCCTTCCTCACACCTATACTTATGCTCTTCACAATGATACCAGAACAAGTAAACCTACTTAGGAGAGGCCTTTAGTGATTTTAGATAGATAAGAATCTATCTTTGCATTAGAAACTTACCTATTTTCCTCCGCCAAACTCATCACTTGGAAAATAAAAATAAAGGGAAAGTTCATTCCAATTCCATTCCAAGGAAAGCAATCTCTTCAAAAAGTTTTACTTCTTGCAAATATATTCAGACATGTAAATGCTTTGGATGCAACACTGTGCAGTTTTTCCATTTATGGCTTCTGAGAAATAAACAGCTGGCATAAACAGCAGGCATTTTGAGATACTTTATTTATGTCTCTGCAGAACTTCAAACATATGTCATACTGATAGCATTTACATCATAATATATGGTGTTCCATACAGCTCAGTAAACTCAGAATCTGCCTGGATGTCTGTGGTATGTTACAAAAAGAATAGCTTATCAAATTTCCCTCTCATCTGTTCCAAATTCCAAAGTTGGAACTTTTCTTTAAAATGGTACAACCAAAGGAATCCAAGTCCTAATAAATAATTGAACATTTTTAGCTCCTACTATTAGCAAATGCTTTGCAATTTTAAAACCTGATATAAATGCCAATCATTATTACTTGGTTTTAAGGAGATTTTTTTTCTTTCTTTTCTTTGGGATCTAGAATTTTGGTTAAACTTTCAACATTGAAACATGATTAAAAAGGAATTAAAAAGAATAAATTCTTACTTAAATGAAAAATATATATCAAGCATGAATAATGATTTTTTTTTCTTTTTTAAATTTTATTTATTTTAAATTAAAACTTTTTTATTTACAAAACATATGGATGGGTAATTTTTCAACACTGACCCTTGAAAAGACTTCTCTTCCAAATTATCCCCTTCTTTCCTTCACCCCTTCCTTTATGTGGCAGATAGTCCAATGCATGTTAAATATGTTAAAATATATGATAAATGTATGTATATATATCAATATATGTTATTGATAAATACAATCATTGTATTGATATATTTTTGCATAAAAAGTGGATCAAAAGGGAAAAAAAACTGAGAAAAAACAAAATGCAAGCAAACATCAACAGAAAGCGTGAGAATGCTATGTTGTGGGCCTCACTCAGTTCAAATGGTCCCCTCTCTGTGTGTAGATGGCTCTCTTCATCACTGAAGAATTGGAACTAGTTTGAATTATCTCATTGTTGAAGAAAGCCATATCCATCAGAACTGATCATCCTGTTGTTGCCATGTATAATGATCTCCTAGTTCTGCTCATTTCACTTAGCATCAGTTCATATAAGTCATTCCAAATCCCTCTGAAATCATCCAGTTTGTCATTTCTTACAAAACAATAATATGCCATAACATTTATATACCATAATTTATTCAGCCATTCTCCAATTGATAGGCAACCATTCATTTTCCAATATCTTACACTACAAAAAGGACTACCACAAGCATTTTTGCACATGTCGTTCCCTTTCCCTGCTTTAAGATTTCTTTGGGATAAAAGTCCAGTAGAAACATTGCTAGGTGAAAAGGTATGCACAGTTTGATAAAATTTTAAGCATAGTCCAAATTGTTGTCCAGAATGGTTGGATCATTTAACAGTTCCACAAACAATGTATTAGTCTCACAATTTTCCCACATGGCCTACAATACCTGTAATTATCATGTTTTGTCATTATAACTGATCTGATAGATGTGTAGTGGTATCTCAGTATTGTCTTAATTTGCTTTTCTCAGATCAACAGTGATTTAAGGCACCTTTTCATATAACTAGAAATAGTTTCAATTTCTTTATCTGAAAATTGTGTGTTCATGCCTTTGACCATTTATCAATTGGAGAATGCTTTGGATTTTTATAAATTTGAGTCAGTTCTCTCTATATATTTATATTTTAGAAACATATTATATATATATATATATATATATATATATATATATATATATATATATATATATATATATATATATATATAGAAATGAAACCTTTATCCAAACCTTTGAATGTAAAAATATTTCCCAGTTTCTTGCTTTCTTCTGATCTTTTCTGCATCTGTTTTTAAGTTAATATAATGAAAATGATCTATTTTGTGAGCAATAATAATCTCTAGTTCTTCTTTGGTCACAAATTCTTTTTCCTTCACAAATCTGAGGGGTAAATTATCCTATGTTCTTTTAATATGTTTTTATTATTATCCTTTATTTCTCCAGCATGAACTCATTTTGACCTTATCTTGGTATATGATATTAGCTGTGGATCTATGCTTACTTTCTGCCATACTAGTTTCCAATTTTACCACCAGTTTTTTTCAAATAGTGAATTTTTATCCCAAAAGCTGGGGCCTTTTGGTTTGTCAAATACTAGATTGCTATAGTCATTTGCTATTTTGTTCTGTGAACTTAACCTGTTTCACTGATCAACTAGTCTATTTCTTAGCAAGTACCAAATGGTTTTTATGAGCACTGCTTTGTAATATAGATTTACATCTGGTACAACTCGGCCACCTTCATTTGCTTTTCTCTTCATTAATTCCTTTGAAATTCTTGACCTTTTGTTCTTCCAAATGATTTTTTTTTTTTTTTTTTTAGTTTAGTGAAGTAGTTTCTTGGAAGTTTGATGACCACAGCACTAAATAAATAGATTACTTTAGGGAATATTATCATCTTTATTATTTTTGCTCAACCTATCTAGGAGCACTTCACATTTTTCTAACTGCTTACATCTGCCTTTATTTGTGTGGAAAGTGTTTTGTAATTTTTCTTATATATTTCCTGACTTTCCCTTGGCAGATAAATTCCCAAATATTTTATATTATCAACAATTATTTTAAATGGAATTTCTCCTTATATTTCTTGCTGTTGGATTTTGTTAGTGATATATAAAAATGCTGATAATGTATGTGTATTTATTTTGTATCCTGAAACTTTGCTAAAGTTGCAGATTATTTCTAATAGCTTTTTAGTTGATTCTCCGGGGTTCTTTAAGTATACCATTATATCATCTGCATAGAGTGATAATTTAGTTTCCTCATTACCTATTCTAATTCCTTTAATCTTATTTTCTTCTCTTATTGCCAAGGCTAACATTTCTAACACAATATTGAATAGCAATGGTGATAGTGGGCAGCCTTGTTTAATCCTTGATCTTTTTGGGAATGGTTCTAGTTTATTCCCATTACATATGATGTTTGCTGATGGTTTTAAATAGATATTACTAACTATTTTAAGAAAAAGTTCATTTATTCCTATTCTCTCTAATGTTTTTAATAGGAATGAATGTTGGATTTTATCAGATGTTTTTCTGAATCTTTTAAGATCATCATATGGTTTTTGCTAATTTGGTAATTGATATAGTTAATTATGCTAATAGTTTTCCTAATATTTAATCAAACTTGTATTTCTGTTATAAATCCTGCTTGATCGTGGTGTATTATCCTGGGGAGGATTATCTCTAATCTCTTTGCTAATATTTTGTATAAGATTTTTGCATCATTATGCATTAGAGTGATTGGTCTATAATTTTCTTTCTCTGTTTTCATCCTACCTGGTTTAGGTATCAGTACCATATCTGTATTATAAAATGAGCTTGGTGGGAGTGCTTCATTCCCTATTTTTTCAAAGAGTTTATATAGTATTGAAGTTAATTGTTCTTTAAATGTTAAGTAGAATTCACATGTGAATCCATCTGGTCCTGGGGATTTTTTCTTAGGGAATTAATTAATAGCGTGTTCTATTTCTTGTTATGAGTTCAAATGTTGGAGTTCTTGTTCTTCTCAAAACACAGGGCTTAGAGGCTTAGACCCCTCCAAATATCTCCAAATCCAAAGGTTCTGTCCTTCAGCCTCTGCCTCTGCTTTCTTCAGCCTCCAACCAACACAGAGATGGAATGTCTCTCTTGTCTCCTTCTGGGGAGCCCAGCCACCAACTTGCCGCAGAGAGAGGGCTTCTGGCGTAGATCCACTGAAATCCATCAAAGTGTTCTCTGCACCAGAGTCGCTCCTCTCCAGTCCAGCTGAACTCTCTTCTGCGACCAGCCAGCCAAGAGGAAAAAATGTATTCTGTCTTAGATCCCTCATTGCTGGCCTTTTATCTGACTCTTCTGAGAGAATGGGATTATGGGTTTTCTCCCATAGTGCTCTCTGGCCCAAAGAGCTTTAAGGGAGGTGTGGACTCCTTTGAAGTTAGAAAGTTTACTTTGTGAAGCTGGCATACTTGTAACTCCAATGAGTAAAGGTGTGAACACAAGCCTTGTATTAATTAGTTCTACTTAGTACCTTGTTTCAGGTTCTGGCCAAAATCTTCTTGTAAGATTAGATCAACTGTAATTAGTTAGCAGTTAGTAAGGATTCCAACAATTTCTTTTTCTAAAATGGGATTATTTAAGCAATTTATTTCCTCTTTTGTTAATCTGAGCAATCTATATTTTCATAGATATTCCTCCATTTCACTTAGGTTGTCAAATTTGTTGGCATAAAGTTGGGCAAAGTAACTCCTGATAATTGCTCTATTTTCCTCTTCATTGTTGGATAATTTTTCCTTTTCATTTTTGAGACTTACATTTTGATTTTTCCTCTTTCCTTTGTCTAATCAAATTAAATAAAGGTTCATTTTTTTCATAAAGCTAACTCTTAGTTTTATTTGTTAATTGATAGTTTTTTGTTCCAATTTTATTGATCTCTTCTTTTATTTTATAATTTAAAGTTTGGTATTTGATTGGGGGTTTTAATTTGTTTTTGTTTTTTTCCTAGCTTTTTGTTTGTTTGTTTGTTTCAAGGCCAATGTACTGATCTTCTCTTTCTCTATGTTATGTAAGTAAGCTTCTAAATATATAACATTTCCCCTTGCTACTGCTTTGGTTACATCCCACAAATTTTGGTATGTTGTCTCATTATTGTCATTCTCTTGGATAAAATTATTGATTGTGTCTGACTTGCTTTTTTACCCATTCATTCTTTAGGATGAGATTATTTAGTTTCCAATTTCTTTTTGGTCTATTTTTCCCTTATTGAATGTAATTTTTATTGCATCATGATATGAAAAAAATACATTTTTTTTTTTTGCTTTTCTGCATTTGATTTTTAGGTCTTTATGTCTTAATATATGGTCAAATTTTGCATAGGTTCTATGAACTTCTCAGAAGACAGTGCTCTCCTTTCTGTCTCCATTAAATTTTCTCCAAAAATCTATCATATCTAGCTTTTCTAGAATCCTATTTATCTCTTTGCCCTCTTTCTTATTCAATTTGTGGTTTGATTTATCTAGTTCTGAGAGAGCAAGGTTAAGATCTCCTGCTATCTATCTCTTTTTACAACTCTCTTAAGATCTCCTTTAGGAATTTAGATGCTACACTACTTGGTGTGTATATGTTTAATATTGATATTGCTTCATTATCTATGGTACCCTTTAGCAACATATAGTTTCCTTCCTTATTTCTTTTAATTAGATCAGTTTTTCATTTTGTTTGATCTGAAATAGAATGGCTACCCCTGCTTTTTTGCTTTTTTTTTTTTTTTTTTTTTACTTCACGTACCTTTATTCTATATGTATCACTCTGCTTTAAATGTATTTCTTGTATTAAAAAAAAATAGGATTGTGGCTTTTAATTCAGTCTGCTATCTGCTTACATTTTATAGGGGAGTTCACCCCATTTATATTTATAGTTAAAACTACTAATTCTATATTTCCTGACATTTATTTACCGCAAATTATATCTTTCTTTTTCTTTTTCCCCTTTCCCTCCTCCCCAATATTTTACTTATGAGCTCTACTTGCCTTAAGCTGTTCTCCTCCTTTAGACACCATCCCCGGTTTTTATACCTTTCCCTTACTATTTCTCTTTTCCCTTCTGTTTTGATTATCCCTTTCCTTTTTCCCTTTCCCCTCCCACTTTTCTATAATGTGAGAGATGTTTCTTGGTGAAACCAAATCTGTCTAATATTCTTTCTTTAGGCCAAATCTGATGAGAGTAAAATTCACACAATATTCATTACCCTCTATTCTTTCCATCAATTAAAATGTTTTCTTTGCCTTTTCCTGCTATGTATTTTCCCTCATTTTACTTAAACTATTCTGATTTTTTTCTGTTACAATCTCCTTTCCAACTCTAGTTTCTTTTTTATATTTTAACAGTAAAATCAAATTATACATATATTCTCAATATATACCCATAAAAGAAATACAGTACTTTATTATTTTTTTTTCTTTTTACCTTTTTATTTTCTCTTAAGTTCTATCTTTGGAGGTCAATTTTTTTTTTCTTTAGCTCTGGTCCTTTCATCAAAACACATGGAATACTCCAGTTCCATCTTATTCCCTGAAAGAAAATGTTCAGTTTAGCAAGGTAATATATCCTTGGCTTCATTCCAACATTCTTCACCTTTCAGAATATCAGATTCTAGGACCTTCAGTCCTTTAAAGTGGAAGCTGCTAGTACCTAAGTAATCTTCACTATGGCTCCCCGATATTTGAATTGTTTCTTTCTGGTTGCTTGTAATATTTTTCCTTGTTCTGATAGTTTTCAAATTTATCCATGATATTCCTTGGGGTTTAATTTTGGAGTCTCTTTCAGGAGGCATTCAGAGAATTCCTTCAGTGGTCATTTTACTTTCTGTTTCTATGATAATCAGGCAGTTCTCTTTGATGATTTCCTGAAAGATAGTGTCTAGGTTCTTTTTTCATGTATTTCAGGGAGTCCATTAATCTTAAGATTTTCTTTCCTAGATCTATTTTCCAAGGCAGTTGTTTTCCTAATTATTTTATTTATTTTATTTTTTCTATTTTTTCTTTTTCTTCTTCTTCTTCTTCTTCTTCTTCTTCTTCTTCTTCTTCTTCTTCTTTTTTTTTGTTTTGAACTTGACTGATTCTTGCTATCTCATTGAGTCATTCATTTCCATTTGTTCAATTCTGATTTTTAGTGAATTATTTTCTATATTTACTTTTTTTAAACTTTTTTTTTTTTGTATTTGTCCAATTGAATTTTTAAATGAGTTGTTTTGTTCCATGGAATGTTTTCCCATTTCACAAATTCTGTTTTAAGGAGTTATTTTCTTTTTCCATTTCACAAATTTTATTTTTCTGGGAGTTGTTTTCTTTTTTGATTTTGTCAAATCTATCTTCTAATGTGTTATATGCTTTTTCCCTTTCATTAATTCTATTTTGTAGTGAATTTCCTTTAGATAGTATCTGTGTGGCCTTTTCTAAACCCTCTTCCAAATTTTTCATTTCCTTTCCCCATTTTTCTTTTAGCTGTCTTTTAAGGTCTTTTAAAATTTTCCCTAGGAGAGACTTTTATGATGGGGACCAGATTATATCACCTTTGGAGGCTTCATCTAGAGACAATCTGCCTTTAGTCTGCTTCGGGTTTTGCCATAAAAGCTGTCAATGATTAGAATCCTCTTTATGTTTTTATTCATTTTTTTTTTTTAAGTTAAGGTCTGCCTTTAAGGCATGTGGGATTTTCCAAGCAGCTGTAACTGAGCTGGGTCAGTGCTGATTCACTCCTGTTCCTGGGTGGGTATAGTCAGTTCTCAGGAAATTCTGGTGTTTTGGGGTCTTTTAAGTTTGTCTTGGATGTAAATTCTCTGCTGATCTACTAGCCTTCTACCAGGGCAGAGTGGCCAACACTGCTGTAGATTCTTGTTGATTCCTTCCTTAGATTTTCTGCCACAAAGAATCTCCAATACTGGCATAGTGAGCTACGCTCCAGGGCTCTGTGGTATTGGCACTGGCCTTTGTGCTCAGCTGCACCCCTCCAGTTTCACATTAAAGCAGAGCTTTTCTGATTTGTTTTCTCCCATAAATTCTTTGCCACAAGGAGTCCACAACACCAGTGGGATCCACACTGCACCACAATTCTGAGCTGTCTCCATTGGTGATGGTACTCAGCTGATTGCTCTTTCTGGCTTCCTCCTGTTTCCAGTTGAAACAGATTTTTTTCTGGCAATCTTCACATTTATCTTCTACTGACAATTTGTTGCATTCCCGATGTTTGTGGGTTCTGCCAGTCCAGAGCTAATTCAGAGGCTGGATTTTGTAATTATTGTGAGGTTTGTAAAGAAGGTCAGAGAGAAACATGTGTAGTGACTGCCATCTTGGCTCCACCCCCGAAAGTGGATTCAATAAGCATTTATTAAACACTTACTCTGTTACAAGGCCCTCTGCTTAGTGAAAAACTGAAAATGACATAGTTTTTCCCCTTAAAGTAGTTTATTTATATTCATCAGGAATCAATGTCTTTCATATATTGTGTTTTGTAGGAAACTGAGCAATTTAAAGTGAGAGGATTTGATTCTGATAACATGTAAATCCTCTTCATTTCTTTACTTCTATTTCTTCATCTTAATGAAATGTTTGTGGAACTTTTTAAAAAAATAAGATTTTATTAGGACACAAAATACAGTCTTCTAAGGATTCATCAAAATTTATTATATAGGAGTATCTTAAACTTTATAATTAGTAAAATTATCCTATTCAAAGTATTCAGTTTTTAATAACTCAAATACAATGCAAAGCAACAAATGAGGAAATGGTTGAATTTTTATTCTTTTATTCTTTTTTGCAATTATATAAGGCATATTTCTACATTAACCAGGTGGTTAAATAGATGGGGAAATGCAAAAAAAAAATTTTAAATGGAAATATATATTTCAGTCTACACCCAGAAAACATCAATTCTCTCTCTCTCTCTGCAGATAGAATGATAGCATTTTTTAATGCATTCTTTGGAATTGTCTTGGATCATTTTATTTTAATCAGAGTAATTAATCTTTCACATTGGATCATTTTTACAATATCGCCATTATTCTGTCCAATATTTTCCTTACTTTACTTTGCATGAACTTGTATACATTTTCTTTTTATTTCTGAAACTGTCTTGCTTGTAATTTCTTATACCACAGGAGTTGTTCATAACATACTACAACCTAAGTCTTGGGGTTCTTCTCTATTCCCAGTGCTTTGCCATGATAGATTTATCTACTGTAAATATTTTTGCACAAAAATATCCTTTTATTTGATCTCTTTGGATACAGACCTAGCATTGATATTGTTGATATTTATTTTAATATAATTGAAAATGAAAAGCTTGTTAAATTCATGTGCAAATGCTTTCCCCAGAAAGAGTTAGAATAATGTTATTGCCCTTGGGTCAATTACAAATTGTTCTAAACAAATTGGATCACTTCACAACAGTATCCACAGTATATTTATGTCTGAATTTTCTCAAATCTCCTCCAGCATTTATCATTTTTTTCCTTTTTTTCATGTTAATCTCATAAATATGAAGAGGTTTATTAAAGTTGCTAAATTTTCATTTCTCTAATCAATAGTGATAAAGAACATTTTATGTAACTATTCATAGTATCATTTTTTAATGACCATCTTTATCTTTGGTGATTTATTGATTGTAAGATGGCTCATATTTTTTATAAATTTGACTTAATTTCACATGTATTTATTTATCCATCTATTTATTGATATATATGTGTGTGTGTGTGTGTGTGTGTGTGTGTGTGTGTGTGTATCTTTATTAGATAAGCTTTCCTTATATGTTCTTCCAGATTCTTGCTGTCCCTCTAATTTTGGCTACATTGGTTTTGTTTCTACAAAAAAAGTTTACTTTTAGGTAATCAAAGTTAAACATTTTATTTCCCATGATTCTCTATATCTCTTGTTTGTTCATAAACTTTTTTTTTTTTTTTACATCTGATGGATACATTTTTCATGATGTCCTAATTTACTCAAGATATTATTCTTTATGGTAAAATTATCTACTCTTTTGACATTATTTTTGTATATAATATGAGATATAAGCCTGTCACTGGTTTCTGACTAACAGTTATTAGAGATCATGGTAGGTTTTGTCAAATAGTAGTTCTTATTCTAAAAGCTTAGATCTTTGGATAATACAGTAGATTTTTCATCTCCTTTCTCCTCACTCCACTTTTCAACATATAAAGATGTCCTTTAATAAATAAGTTTTTTTTTTCTTTTGAGCACATTTGAATATGTAAATGTATAATTTATATTCTTTGTGAAAAATTTAGATAATGAGTAGTGGAATGTTTTATAAACTACTAAGTACTATATAAATAGTAATTATTGTTGTCATCACTATTATATATTTTGGTATCATTGAAGATGGAGAGATTGTTAAATTCATGTGCAATTGCTTTGCCCAGATTTTAAAGATATTTGAATGGGTGTGGACATTTTTTAAAAAGTTGTTGTGGTATATACTTCTTAAGGATAAAATGGTGCTATAATTTGTTTTCATAGGCTAGTCTATTTTTCTCTACTTTGGGGATATGGAATAAGTAATTGGAAGAAAGCTGACCTTTGCCACAATTTTAATAAATGGTGAGAATATGGCACTAGACTCTCAACTTATTTGGATGAGTGACTGTTGTATTTTTAAGTTATGTAATAAATGCCTACATCTTTTTTTTTTTTTTTTTGCTTATGCAATTGGATTTAAGTGGCTTGCTCAGAGTCAGACAGCTAGGAAGTATTAAGTGTCTGAAGCTGAATTTGAACTAAGGTTTTCTTGACTTCAGGGTCAATGCTCTATCCATTATGCAGTCTTGTTACCCTTGAAGGCCTACATCTTAAAGAGCAAGTAATTATTGTATAGAAATTTATGCAAACTATACTGCAGAATGGAATGATATAATTATGCATTCGGCATCTAAACTTCAAAGGACATTAGATATTATTAGACATTAAACTCTCTTTGAAGTAAAAATGCCCTGAAAAGCATGGCTGGCAAATGATCAGTAACACTCCACTTAATCACCTCAATAGGTAAATAAATCAATATATTGAAAAGCAATCTGTTCCTTATTTGGACTGTGCCAGTTACAAAAATAATTCCTTATTATATTGAATCAAAATCTTCTTTTCTATAACATGAACCCATTTTTACCAGTTTTGCCCTCTGGGACAAAAAAAAATCATCTTCCAAATACTCAAAGACCCTTTTCATCACCCCTAAGCTCATTCTCCTGAACAGTAAACTTTATTCATTTCTTCCAGTTTTTTCTAACATGGTTATCTTACAATTCCAATCACCTAGCTCTGTGAAGATTCATTTTTTAAAAATTCTTCTAAAATTTGGTGCCTAAAATTGAAAACATTTCCAGTATCATTTGAATATAACAATAATTCCTACTCCTTAATAACTTTTCTCCTAAAAACCCTACAAAGTTTAATATATAAAGCTCTTAGAATGGGATAATATAGATTGATTTATGTGTGATCAATGGGTATGTACTTCAATTGTAACACATGTAATTTTCATATCAATTCATTGTTGGTACCTATTCAATCTTGGTTTTTGCCTTTTCACTGGAACACTTTTCCACATTGGCAGGTCAATATTCCTAGAAAAAGACAGAGAATAATTCATTTCACAAAATTCTCTAGGATATTTGCCCTGTTGTAGGCAAATGTTCACTACTTTAGGTTTTGAATCTCCAACAACACTTTATCCCTTTATGTAAACCAGCAACTTACAATGACACCATCACATTTGAAAATTTTTTAATTAATTAATTAAAGTAATAAATTAAAAAGAAATAATAATGCTATGATAGATCCTCATATATTAAAAACAAATACAGTTAAAATGAAGATAGTAGGATGCCCTAGGAATTTTTTAAAATAGAGAGCAGCTCCCTCCTCACTTCAAAACTGATATAATAAAACCTGACTGCTATCATTCATAAGGACTAGAAGAGTTAAAAATGCAATAGTAACAAGCCCTAAAAGACCAAATAAAACAAAGAGTGATTATTGGAAAAAACTTACTCCACCAAAAAAGACGACTGGAGAGAAAGATCTCACTTGGAATCCATAACAAAATGAAAAATTAACTACATTATTAAGAAACATGTAAATGAGGCTTGGATGCTAGCATTTAAGCTCAGTTCAATTATTTAAAGATTTATTATTTAGCATGCCTTTTTTCTTTTTTTTTGAGTGATAATAAAAAAAAAAAGTTTGTCCACAAATTACTCATGCTTATACTTTGTGCAACATTTTATCTTATCTTTTTTGTTAAACTCTTTCCCCTTTTATTTATTTAATATTTCCTAAGTTACATTTAAAACAAAACAAAACATTTTATATTTCTTTTTTAAAATTTTTGAGTTTTAGAGTCTTTTTTTATCCTCAACTACAGTTACGAAACCACTAATGAAGTTATGTAAAATATTTCCAAAAAAGTCAGATGGTGGAAAAAAATAGATCTCACAGACTCCTCAAGAAAAATTAAGGTTTTATTATTATTATTATTATAGCTTTTTATTTACAAGTTATATGCATGGGTAATTTTACAGCATTGACAATTGCCAATTTTGTTCCAATTTTTCCCATCCACCCCATTCCCTCCCCCAGATGGCAGGTTGACCAATACATATTAAATATGTTAAAGTATAAATTAAATACAATATAAGTATACGTGTCCAAATCGTTATTTTGGTGTACAAAAAGAATTGGACTTTGAAATAGTTACTATTAGCCTGTGAAGGAAATCAAAAATGCAGGCAGACAAAAATATAGGGATTGGGAATTCTATGTAATGGTTCATAGTCATCTCCCAGAGTTCTAAGAAATAATTAAGTTTAAAAAAATAAAGATAGAAAGACAGAATGCTTTAATCTCTATTCAGACACAATCAATTTTCTGGATGTAGACAGATAATTCTTTCAGAACAGTTATGCATTATATTACTGATAATAGCAAAGTTTTGGGTTGGAAATGCAGAAAAGCCACTACAAGGCTGATGAAGATGGAATGTCTCTCTGAGTCCAAGAGCTTCAGCTCCAGACTCCAGTCCTCTGCTCGGAGTCTCACTCTGGCTGAGTTTGTCCCAGTTGATATGGCCTATTACAATTACATCATTTCAGTGTACTGAGTTTAAGACAATCACTATATCACTAGGGCAATCATACTGAACTAAAGAACTTACATGGTAAACAAGATAACCATTGTCTTATCAATTCCACTGAGTTAACATGTAGGATTAAATCAGTCATACTAAGCCTTAAGTATATTTCTCCAAGAATTCTGCCCTTTATAGAACAGGAAGAAAGTTTGAACCAAAATAATTTTACAATTCGCACCTTTTAAGTTACTTTCTCTAACTTTAACCCCTGAGGAACTATTTCTCAGGAATTTGTATGTACCAGTGGAGTACAACTTCTAATGTGATTTATGAAGTTAGAAATGATTAGAGTATGGTCCTGTGAGAAGATTATGTCTATTATCTAAGTGGAAGCCTTACCAAAAATGGAGAAACTAATCAGCAGAAATGTGATTGTTAATAAAATATTTTGTTAATTTTTATTGTTAATTTTTATTAACTTAATTTATTATTAATAAAATAAAAAAGGAAACAAACACACACACAAGGTATTGTTTCATCCTTTATAACATCTGTCTGTCATTCTGCTAATGATGAGTGATGGAAAAAATAGTCCAAATAGATAGAGGGTGCTAAGCATCATAAAGTTTTAATGTTTTTAAATGACTAAAATAATTGATTAACTCATTATTGTTAATGTAACATCTTAGCAGTACACATGGTAAATGCAAATAAAAATACCTAAATATAGATAATAATCACTTATACATGAATTCTTTGCCCGTTGCTAAGATAAAGGAATTCTATGAGGAATCTAGCAAGATAAATCATCAGTATCCATTTAGATGATTGGTGAGTCTCAGTTAAGATAAAAACTAGTAAGGTTGAAGAAAATGACACTGAACAATGGTTTGGTTTGAAGGAATGAAAGAAATCAAAGACTTAAAAGTCATACAGAAACTTTCTCCTTCTTAGGAACATTGTGTACACACGTGTATATTTATGTGTATATGTGTGTGTATACACACACACACATACACACATATGTATATATGTGTATATATAAACACACATATATATATGTGTGTGTCTATGCATACATGAATAAATATTATCATAGTGTTACTGTTAGAGTTCAAATGTTGGAGTTTGTTCTTCTCAAAGCACAGCCGGTTTAGAGGCTTAGAGCCCTTCGGATGTCTCCAAATCCAAAGGTTCTGTCCTTCAGCCTCTGCCTCTGCTGTCTTCTGCCTCCAACCAAGACAGAGATGGAAGGTCTCTCTTATCTCCTTCTGGGGAGCCCAGCCACCAACTTGCCGTGGAGAGAGGGCTTCTGGCGTAGCTCCACTGAAATCCGTCAAAGTGTTCTCTGAACCAGAGTCGTTCCTCTCGAGTCCAGCGCGATCAGCCAGCCAAGAGGAAAAAATGCATTCTACCATAGATCCCTCATCGCTGGCCTTTTATCTGCCTCTTCTGAGAGAATGGGATTATGGGTTTTCTCCCATAGTGCTCTCTGGCCCAATGAGCTTTTAAGGGAGGTGTGAACTCCCTGAAAGTAGAAAGTCTACTTTGTGAAGCTAGCATACTTGTGGACTCCAATGAGTAAAGGTGGGAACACAAGCCTTGTCTTGATTAGTTCTCCTTAGTACCTTGTTTCAGGTTCTGGCCAAAACATCTTCTTGTAAAATTAGTAAGGATTCCAACATGTTAGAATCACATTTTAAGTAATCATACTAAGTAATTTATTTAATGTGTAACATTTGAAACAATGTTCTTCCTTATCTGGTTAATGTTATATTTAACACATGGAAGCAGTTAGACTTCCTGCTTCATGTTTTGAGAAACAATTTATGTAATATTAGGTAAAATATTTATTGAATATTTAAGAAACTTCACAAATAATTATATTACTATTTGGATTCCAACTATTTCTTTAGGAGATGATTTATACATTGATTATTTTATTTCTTTTCTGGTATTAGACTCTGAATAATTACCTCTTCCTCAGTTAAACCGAGTACTTTATACATTTTGTGGTTTTAGACACTTGAAATATACCATCAGGTATTTTGATATGATATTTGCAAAATGCCTTCTAAGATATCTTAATTCCTCTTTATTATCTTCATTATTCATTATCCTTTTTCTTTTTTTCATTTTGCTATTTTTTTGTCCTCTTAACAATCAATTTGGTGAGTTCTATATTTTATTAGAATTTTTGCCATTAGTTTCTGGTTTCAATTGTTTTAGTTTTGTTTTGTTCTTTAATGTTTGGAATTTTATTTTAATATGTAATTTACATATGGATATATATATACATACATATATATATATATATATATATATATATATATATATATATACATACATATATATATTTTTTTTGATTTATTTTCCAATGAATGTTTCTTTGTCTCTTGTTAATGAAAGTATTTCAGAATTCAAATTCTGTCATAAGTGCTCTTAACTGAAACCTTAAAGTTTGGTGTTTTGCCATATTAATGTCATTTCCTTTGATGGAAATTTTCCATATAATTTTATGTATGATTCATTCTCTGACCTACATATTCTTCAAGGTTAAATTAATCATCCTCTAATTAATTGAAGACTTTTAAAAATGTATTTTATTGAATATAATTTAATTATTTTTTCCACTTTCCTTGCATTTTTATTATCTTTTGAATGCTCTGATGCAATTTTTTTTTGTATCATACTTAGGGAAATAACCTTCTGCTTGAAGTCATCTTACATTCAGAATTTATCTTCATAATTTTACATGCATGCACACACACACACAAACACACATATATGTTTATGTATTATATATACACATATATATACATATATACATATATATGTATATATATCCATATAGCAAAATGCATAAAGCTAAATAATTTTTAAAAATGTATTATAGGAAGGAAAAGGCAATACAATTATATAGTGGAAACCTTTAACGAACCCTTTTAGTCTTCCATAAATCTAGCAAAAAGAAAAGCAGGAAGTTTAAAAATATTAACATTGAAATAGATTTCTCATAGAGGTTTCAAGTAGGAGAGGATTAATTTTTATTAAGCACCTGGGGTGCTAGGTAGTGTACTAAATCCTTTAAAAATAGCACCTTATTCAATCCATATAAAAATCCTCTGCGATAAGTGCTATAATCATTATCACTTTATATTTGATGAGACATACAAAAATTAAGTGGCTTGCCTAGAGCCACACAACTAGTAAATATCTGAGACTATATTAAAATGTAGATATTGCTGACTCCAGAACTGCTATATCCAATATTGCTGAGAAATTGCTGAGTCCTTTAAAAATATATGTATTTAAAACTAGATACGAAAGAAGGAAAGAATTGAAAAAGAAAGACAGAAAAGGAAAATAAAACAAAACATAACAAAACACTGGTTTGTGTGATGACCACATATTTAAAATCAACTGGAGTCAGAAATTTAGGTTAAAGGAACAATCTTCAATCTTTATTCTCAGTAGAGGTGAAGAAGGATTGTGATAGCAATATGGGCAGCCGCAACAGGAAGGCAGCCAGCAGAAGTGAAGAGGGATTGCAGGTGAAAAGGGGATTGCAGGTGAAAAGGGGATTGGAGGTGAAGGGCAGTCATGATAGCAATGTGAGCAGCTGTGTCAAGATGCAAGCCAGTAGTCTCTCTTTCCGCTTCCCTTTTCACTCCCTTGCCTCCACCCACCAAAATCGTCATTTCCTATACAACATATCAGGACTTGCACAAAGAGTGGGTGGGGGATATTCTTTCTCCAAGCATATATATTAATAGAGTATCATCCAATTACTATTTAGCCTCACATGCTTGGGACCTCAATGTGTCTGGAAGGGCAGTGTCCAGTGTGAGCAGCTCCACTATTGTTAGATAATCACCAGGTGATGTGGAAAGATCCAGAAAGTTGTGTGTGGAAGGGACCAGATAGGTTAAGTGCTTGGGGGAGTGGGTTTACTTTTATCTCTACAGATAGAGAAGGAATCAGATGTGTGCCAACAAGCTGAATTCACCTTGTCCATTGGAGAGAGATGGAGCAGACCCTTGAAATGAATGAGAAGACCCAGAAATATCAGGTGGTCCCATCACTGTGCCCACCACTGAAAGAACCTGGCAATTATGGCAAGTGACTCATGTATACCAAAAATTGTTAGACTTCAAAACCCTCAGGGATCAGTGGAATCCCTGAGACATGAAAAGACTGTTGTAGGACTTCAAAACCCTCAGGAATCATTGGATTTTCTGAGACATGAAAAGACTCTTCCAGGGATCATTGTATTCCCTGACATTTGAAGCAATGGACAATAGATTCGTTTTGGACTATCTCTTGGCTGCTGAAGGAGGCATATGTGTGATTGTTGTTTACATACCCTTCTTCTAGGACTTCTGGAAATCTTTTACAACATCATGTTGATTTATATTTTTTGTTATATCACTACTTGCATGTACAATTAATGTTTGTTACACCACATTCAGCCTGCACAACCTGTGGGGAGAGTCATCACTAATAGCCTGTGCTTTATTACTATGTGCTTGTGTAATACCTCCCATGCTAATGGGTTTGTGCATACCTGTTTCTACTAAAATCCTTCAGCCCAAAAACCTGCTAACAATAATTAGCTTGATTCCCCACTTTCCTTTGGTGTTTTTCATCTCTCTTCCTGAGAAGTCAGGGAGGGCATGATCATCTCCTTTTGAGTACTTTTACCTCCCTTCCTGAGAAATCAGATGGGGGGGGAGGGCGTGATCACCTCCTTTTCAGTGTTTTCATCTCCTTTCCTGAGAAGTCAGGCAAGGCGTAATCACCTCCTTTTTGGGGTCTCACCTCCCTGAGAAGTCAGGGATGGCATGACCACCTATGTTCTAAAACATAAGAACGCAGGAGATGTAAAGGGCTGAAACTCTGAATAGATGCACTGGAATTAGACAACTGAGCACTTCATTCTAATTAACTATTGGTCAAAACTCTATTAGCATATGCTTGGAAAATGTCCCTTTTCACTATTCTGTGCTAGCTTGATGTTTTGGTGTATACAGACAATTGTAGGTGGGATTAGGGGTGGAGTAAGACAAGCCAGAGTCTCTTTGCAGGAGAATAAAGAGAAGGAAGGTTGGTGGCGAACCTTGTGGAGTTTCATCTATCTCCTTTACTTCTCCCTCTAAAGACTAAGGGCTTTTGCTGATCCTTATTCAGGCTGATCTTGAAGTCAATAGGGAGCTAACTTGGACTTCACAGTTGTAGCATCAGCTGCCATCACCCTCCAAGTATTTTTTGCCTTGGGCCCTGGGTCTGGGTCCCTCATCCCATTTCCCTGAATTAGTCTACATTCTGATGCCCAATGGAAGCCTCTGTTGCATTTTGGACATGGGGTATTGGGTCTTGTTCTCCCACCTTGTTTTCTCATGCTGCCTCTTTGCCAACATTGAGCTTTCAGATGCCCTACATTACCACATTGAAAGCATTGGCAAGTCTCTCTGGAAGGCCCTTGCTAAAAGGCATCTTGTCTTCCCATGTTTAGACCTTGGGAAGTCTGCATCATAGTCTGGCTGTATTTGTGTCCACTGTGGCAATGTGGAATATAGTCTTATGATCTCCTCTAAAGGAACATCCTTGTATAGTCCTAGTATAATTCTTCTATAAACTTCATTAGCATTTTCCTTAGGAAGTTGTCTTATTATAATTTCTATTGCTGCATTTTCACGGATAATTTGTATGATAGCTGGCTGCAGACATCCCATGAAATCAACAAAGAGTTCAATTGGACCTTTCTCTATTTTTGTGAAGACTTCCCCTCTATCTTGTTTTCCTGGGAGAAAGCCCCATGCTTTGAGAGCAGCAACAGCAATTTGCTCATATGCTGCTATACGTTAATTAATCTGTGCTGAAGCATCTGCATAAGGGCCAACAGCTGCTAGTTGGTTACAGGTGATTTGTCTAATAACTTCAGTTTATCTATTTAGTTGGGTTTGTATCCTACAGAGTTCATTATACTCAGAAAGCCACAACACGTTTATATCAGGTTCTAAACATGTATTTGCTATAGATTTACAATCACTAGGCCTTAAAATTCCATAAGCCAAATTCTCTAATAACATCTTAACATAAGATGATGTAGCCCAATAGAGTGCAAGCCCTTTTTCAGATATTTGCTAATTTCTAGATTAAAAGCAGTGTATCTTCTTTTTTTCTTGACCTTAAGAGTTGAGCTATTCAATCACAGGATAAATTTCTTTTCTCAATCAGCTGTATTCTGTCTTTCCTCTTTGGCTTCAAGGAGTGCCTTTTGCAATCGAGTCATGGGGGTGGTGGTTGCTGGGGGGAGGTGCTGGTGATATCACTGCCCTTTCCAGTCCTCCTCCTTTCTCCATCCAAGAAGGTGAAGTTGATGGGGGAATGTCAAAAACCTGTTGGGGTGTAGGCTGAAGTAAAGGTGAGCTATGAGAGTGGGAATCACCATACCCTTTAAATTCCCTGAACTCCCCATGCCTTTTGTAGTACCTTCCCCTTCTCTTCCTTTTTCTCTTCATACTTCCTTGTCTAGCTGGTCTCCTTAAAACTTTTCTTTTCTTTTTTCTTTGTTTCTTTTTTTTTTTTTCTTTTTTCTTTTTTAGAACTTGTGGGATTCTTTAAGGCCAATTGTATTATGTTGTATATATGGAATGTTTCCTTAGAAATTGAATTAGGACCATTATCATTGTAATATTCAGTTTGCTGCTCTCATATTCGTTTCCAAATATCTGCCTCTATTTCTTCTTCCATTTAAAACCAAAGGGACGTGCCTTTTAATGTTTCCAATAGTGTACCAATCTGCTCCCAAATTACAAGCAAACTTTGCCTCTTTATTAACCTAAGTGTGCTTTCTGTAAAGCTTCCTCAGGGTGGGGGTGGGGGTGGGGATGGAGGAAGCTCTTTTCCTTGTATCTGCCCCATTTCATCCCTTAACAAAGTTTCCTGTTTGTCTATTTTAATACTTACCCTACTTCCTGGTCACAGAGATTTCTTCACTGAAATTACGATCAGACTTCTTGCAAGTCTTTAGTCTACTTTGGAGTGCCAAATATAATATCTGGGCTAGCTCCCTGGAGGATCTTAGGATCAGGCAGAGTCAGGAACAGTCAAAGTTCTTGGTTTTTAGGGGGAGAAATGAAGGAGGCAGGCAAGCTCCTCATCCTGCTGCCAAGTGACTGTGACCTCTCTCTCTCAGCCCTGCAATCATTGCCTACAATTATGTCACCACCAAACATTCAGCAAGCACCAATCATGAGGAGAGTCATTACATTACCATACCATCTAAATATATGTATATAGAGCCATTATCACACATCAAATAGGTAATTCGCCTTAAGTGCTCTGCTATCTGATTGAAGCAGACCTTTTCAGAGTTTCAGCCCTCTACAAAAGAACAAGGAAAACTCAAACAAAACAAAACAAACAATCAAACAAAAGAACTATTGGCAATAGAAAATTGCAACCGTGTTATGTCTTTATGCACAGTAAAAATGAAAACAAGCATAGACAATGAGAAAATAGATGGAGAATATCCATAACATGTATGCATAAAATAAATCCTTCGTACATTAATTAGTCAAAAACATAAGCCAAAACATTGAGATAAAAAACCTAATTGATAGATCGTGCTTGGTACTTGGATATGACCAAACTCTTCTGACATGGAACTTTAAACCACAAAACCATATGAGTTTTTCAAATCACTCATAATAGAGAAATTAATGTCAAAGTAGAAATTATATATATACACACACACATACATACACAAGTGTTATGCAAACATGAATATGCCTAACAAAAGTTGCTTAATAAATGCTTATATAATGTAAATTAAAGATAAATTGGCAAAGATATCAAAATTAATAATAGTCAATATTAGGTGGAATGGGAAAAGTTTTTTATTTATTTATTTATTATTTTTAAATAACTTTTTATTGACAGAATCCATGCCAGTGTAATTTTTTACAACATTATCCCTTGCACTCACTTCTATTCCGATTTTTCCCCTCCCTCCTTCCACCCCCAGCCTAAATGTCAAGCAGTCCTTTACATGTTAACATATCATAGTATATCCTAGATACAATATATGTGAGCAGAACTGAACAGTTCTCTTGTTGCATAGGGAGAATTGGATTCAGAAGATATAAATAACCCGGGAAGATAAACAAAAATGCAAGCAGTTTATATTCATTTCCCAGTGTTCTTTCTTTGGGTGTAGCTGCATCTGTCTATCCTTGATCAATTGAAACTGAATTAGATCTCTTTATCAAAGAGATCCACTTCCATCAGAATATATCTTCATACAGTATCATTGTTGAGGTATATAATGATCTCCTGGTTCTGCTCATTTCACTTAGCATCAATTCAATTAAGTCTCATCAGTCCTCTCTGGATTCATCCTGCTGGTCATTTCTTTTTTTTTTTTTTTTTTTAATTTAATTTTATTTAATAATAACTTTGTATTGACAGAATCCATGCCAGGGTAATTTTTTACAACATTATCCCTTGCACTCGCTTATGTTTCTTTTTTTTCCCCTCCCTCCTTCCACCCCCCCCCAAGATGGCAAGCAGTCCTATATATGTTAAGTATGTTGCAGTATATCCTAGATATAATACATATTTGCAGAACCGAACAGTTCTCCTGTTGCACAGGGAGAATTGGATTCAGAAGGTAAAAAATAACTCGGGAAGAAAATCAAAAATGCAAATAGTTCACATTCGTTTCCCAGTGTTCCTTCTCTGGGTGTAGCTGTCTCTGTCCATCATTTATCCATTGAAACTCAGTTAGGTCTCTTTGTCATAGAAATCTACTTCCATCAGAATACATCCTCATACAATATCGTTGTTGAAGTGTATAATGATCTCCTGGTTCTGCTCATCTCACTTAGCATCAGTCCATGTAGGTCTCTCCAAGCCTCTCTGTATTCATCCTGCTGGTCATTCCTTACAGAGCAATAATATTCCATAACATTCATATACCACAATTTACCCAGCCATTCTCCAATTGATGGGCATCCATTCATTTTCCAGTTTTAGCCACTACAAACAGGGCTGCTACAAACATTTTGGCACATACAGGTCCCTTTCCCTTCTTTAGTATTTCTTTGGGATATAAGCCCAATAGAAACACTGCTGGATCAAAGGGTATGCACAGTTTGATAACTTTTTGGGCATAATTCCAGATTGCTCTCCAGAATGGTTGGATTCATTCACAACTCCACCAACAATGCATCAGTGTCCCCGTTTTCCCGCATCCCCTCCAACATTCATCATTATTTTTTCCTGTCATCTCTGCTGGTCATTTCTTACAGAACAATAATATAGAATGGGAAAAGTTAAGGACACAAACACATTATTGATGAATTAGTATAATCATTCCAGAAAAAAAATGTATTTGGAATTTTGTATAAGTTATGTAACATGGCTAGTATATTTGACTCAGACATTTCCTTGTCCAATCTACACTACAGTGAGATTATTGATACACTCATTCCCACCAAATTTAGAAAAAAATGAATGGTGAAAATTTAGAAATAATAGTTTCTATTGATTTTCTTAAGAAAATTAGTCAAAAAGAATGAAATATTCAAGATAATTATATATTTTTTGATGTTATCAGTTTTGTTAATTTATTCCTCTAATTTTTTCTTTCCATTTTTTTTTTCAGTAAAAAAGTAAAAGTTGACAAGAATGAAAGTTTAAGAGAGATGGTCAGGAGACAAAGGGAGAGAGAGAGAGAGAGAGAGAGAGAGAGAGAGAGAGAGAGAGAGAGCTCATGGTGGTAGAAATATAGCTGACAAAACTATATTATACCAAAAAAATCATTTTTAAAGATAATGATGTTTCAAAAAATCAAACTATCTCAAAGAACAATATCTGTCCCTTCAATGTTTTTATGTAAAGTTTAAATCTGATAAAAATATGAGTAACTTAATATAGAAATTCAATTGCACATTTCAAATTGTGTTTGTCATTGTCCTTGCCTCTCTGACCCCCTCTTTCTCTTTTGCTCTCCCTATTCTTTTCCTGTATCTGTTTCTATTTGTCTGTCTGCTTCTATCTCTTATCCACTCCTCACATTCTCTTCCTCCTCTCTTCAGTACACTTAACAAATTGATTTCCATATCCCACAGTTTTAATAAAACATCTCAAAAGTAGTTGTCTATTCATATTGTATGAATTATTTTTTAAAAAGCTGTTAATGTATTCATTACCTGTGTCACTGACTCACATATCATTTTCTACATCATGAAGAATGATAAATTGCCAGTTACATGACCTGTGAAATAAAATATCATTTACCACCAACCTTCCTGTGAGAGTTTGAATAGTGAGATCAATAAATTGTCACTGAAAGAAAGGAGCTTATGAAAGTGGCTGTTCAGTTGATTGGCAGCTCTGTATTTGAAAACTCCTGTCTTGAATGTGAATGTTCGGTTTCATTTAGTTATTTATTTTACAATCCTCTTCGGTATTAAATGTAAATTTCTATAGGGCAATAGAAAGTCACAAAGAGAGAAACACCTGTATCATACTTTTAATTTAATTTTGTTACTAGAATAGACTAGATAATTTGTATATGACTACCTATAGCAAGTTGGAGAAAGCATTGATTACAAAGCAGGGAGTTGGAAAATAGAGAGTTTATTTCTTAGGGCTTTATGAGTAGGAAAGGGGAACTATTTCTTTATGAATTGAGTACAAAAAAAAAGCCTTTTCATTTTCTAAATTGTGTCATTATTTTTAGCTATATTTCTTTGAGAACAACCTTTTAATGTTTGCCTATTAAAAAAAAGTCAGATTCCCCTATTTAAACTTTAAAAAGAAGGATAGAGTAATGCTTATTGATGTACAGGGGAAAAAAAAGAAGTTGAAAGCTTAAAGTTAGATATCTATACAGGATACTGAGGATTACTGATTTTTATTATCAATGGTACTAGACTAATAATATAAAATATGTTTCACTCCCTTCTCAGAAACTAAAACAAACAAATGAATAAATAAATAAAACACATGTCTTTTAACATTCCTAATCGAGGAAAATGGATATTCATTGAAAAGTATTATTAAACTTGTGGTATTTTTTAAATGGAGAAATATAAATTTGGGCATAATGTAATGATAAGTACCAGTTATTGTAAGTTCAGGGTTATTTATCTCTTCCTTTTTATTTATTTTTTAAATTTTATTTCTACTAAATAAATAGATTAGTTTAGGGAGTATTGTCATCTTTATTATATTCACTCGGCCTATCCAAGAGCACTTAATATTTTTCCAATTATTTAAGTCTGATTTTGTGTGGAAAGTTTTTTGTAATTTTGCTCATATAATTCCTTACTTTCCTTTGGTAGGTAGATGCCCAAATATTTTATGCTGTCAACAGTTATTTTGAATGGAATTTCTCTTTGTATCTCTTGCTGTTGGATTTTGTTGGTGATGTATAAAAATGCTGAGGATTTATGGGGATTTATTTTTGTATCTGCTACTTTGCTAAAGATATGAATTATTTCTAATAGCTTTTTAGTGGAATCTCTGGGGAAACTATAAGTTATAGAAGAAAAGAAAAAAAAAAAACTCTAGGAATAGCTAGATGGGGAAGCCTGAGATAAAATAACATATCCCCACAGGGCAGGGAGATTTAAGTGAGGCTCAAGGGTGTGGTGAATCTGAGGCAGTTTCAGCCCCACCAAAGGAGCAGGTAATTGACTCCCTCCCATTAACTCCACCCTCTGGGATGGAGGGAGGAGGAGTAGTGGGGAGGGCAGTGACAGCACCAGCACACACACCCTCCTCCCCCAATATCCAGCCACTCCTATGACTAGATTGCAAAAGTGATTAATAAGGCCAAAGGGGAAGGGACAGATGTATTGGAATTTCAATACCACATTTTTCCTGTAATTCAACAGTTTAATTCTTCAGGTCAAGAAAGTAGAAAATGCACTCCTTTTGATATAGAAATCCTCAAAGACCTGAAAAAGGCTTGCACTCTTCAGGGGGTACATCAGCTTATATTAAGATGTATTACAGAATTTGGCTTTTGAAATCTTGACCCTAATGACTAGAAATCTATAGCAAGGATATGCCTAGAACCTGGACACAACTACTTGTGGCTTTCTGAATATAGTGAGCTCTGTAGCATACAAGCCCAACAACATAGTCAAAGTGGAGTTTATGCTGCAATCACCTATGACCTACTAACAGGTGTAGGTTCCTATGCAGACGTCACAGGACAGATTAATTATTCTATAGCAGCATATGAGCAAATTGCTGTTAATGCTATCAAAGCATGGGCTTCTCTCCACAATAAAGATGACAAGGGTGGGGCCTTCACAAAAATAACACAAAGGCCAAATGAATCCTTTGCTGACTTTGTGGGATGTTTCCAGACAGCTATCACAAGAACAAATGGGGAAAATGCAGTAACAGACATTTTGATAAGGCATCTTGCTAAGGAAAATGCTAATGAGGTTTGCAGAAGAATTATACTAGGACTGCACAAGGATGCTTCTTTAGAGGAGCTCATAAGACACTGTGCCACAGTGAGAACAAATGCCTTTTATAGCCAGGCTGTGATGTAGACTTCCAAAAATCTAAACATGGGAAGACAGTGTCCCTCCTGGCAAGAGACTTCCAGAGAGACTTGTAGATGCTTTCAGTGTGGTAAAATAGGACATCTGAAAGTTCAATATTGGCATAGAGACAGAATGGGAAAACAGGGTGGGAGAACAAGACCCAATACTCCATGTCCAAAATGCAACAGAGGCTTCCATTGGGCCTCAGAATGTAGACAGATTCAAGGAAATGGGATGAGGGGCCCAGCCCCAGGGCCCAAGGCAAAAAACACTTGGGGCATGATGGCAGCCAATGGTGCACCCAGAGAGTGCCTAGAAGTCCAGTACCCAGACATGACCAATCAGCCAGAAAGCCATATGATGGGATAAGGGGATTACACAATCAACCAGTCAGGAAGCAACCTGATGAAAGAAATGAATTATAATTGGGAAGAATAGAGCCATATGCAGCTGGGACAACTGAGATACTCCCTGGAGAGGTGAAATCTGTTCCTCCCCAGCCTATAGATTCCTTGTCTTCAGCCACAGTAGGCTTCACCATTTCACCTCCTTTTTATATGTACAAAACAGTGTCCACCCCCACATTGCTGTGGGAAACTGGGGAATGTGTAGATAATACCCCAGTCACTAATACAGGTAAACAATATGTGACTTATCACCCAGGAAAAGTAGTAGCATCAGGTTTACTCATACAGAATCCTAATAAGCAACCTGGTGATAGTCACACAGATTCTGACTCCAGACCAAAAAATCCAGGAATATACTGGACAGCAGCTGTTAACAGCTGACCTACTTTTGCTCACGATCTATATAAATGGCATACCATTAGAAGGATTGCTAGACACAGGTATAGATTGTACAGTCATTAGAGGTGCTAATTGGCCCAGTCACTGGCCAAAGATTAAAGCAGACACCTACATGACTGGAGTAGGAGGAACAATAGCAGCTGAATTTAGTGCTGCCCATATGAGATGGGCTTTTGAAGGCATTTTACTCCTTTTATAGTTGAAAAATTACCCCTCAATCTGTGGGGAAGAGATGTTTTACAGTAATTAGGGTTAAAAATTAGTACTTCAGTTTTTTAAGTAGGGCTGCTGTTGAAGGCCTGCCAACACTTTCACCTGTTCCTATCCAATGGAAAACTGATACACCAGTGTGGATAGAACAGTGGCCCTTAGGTAGTGATAAAATTCAGGCCTTATTAGATATAATACAGGAGCATATTGAGCAAGGGCACTTACAACCTTCTCTAAGTCCCTGGAATTCCCCAGTGTTTGTTGTAAGAAAGAAATCTGGAAAATGGAGGATGCTCACTGATTTAAGAAAAGTGAATGAACAGATGGAAACTATGGGAACTCTTCAGCCTGGACTTCCATCTCCTACTCAGTTGCCTAGACAATGTCCTCTTTGGGTCATAGATAGTAAAGACTATTTCTATTCTATCCCTCTGGATAAGGAGGATAGGAAAAGATTTGCCTTTTCAGTGCCCAGTGTTAACTTAGCTGAGTCTTATGAAAGATATGAATGAACAGTTTTGCCACAGAGAATGAAAAACAGTCCCAATGTGTGTCAAATGTATGGTGCTACTGCACTTACTCCAGTAAGAAAATATTTCCAAAAGAAATGTTGTTACTTTATATGTATTATATATTTGGATGTGCACCTGAGGAACAAATGTTAGAAGCATGTCTACAAAAGACCATAGAAACACTAAGATACTACAAATTGTACATAGCTGAAGAAAAAATTCAAAGACATGATCCTTTACAATATTTAGGATACGAATTATACCCTAAGATACTTACAGTACAAAAACTGTCCTTAAGAACAGAGAAGCTAAACACCTTAAATGACTTTCAGAAATTGATAGGAGATATCCAGTAGATGCAACCAGTGTTAGGCTTGACTACCTATCAGTTACAACCATTATATGAGATTTTAAGGGGAGACAGTCCTTTAAATTCACCATGCAAGCTTACAAAAGAAGCTTAAGAGGCTTTGAGAAAAGTTTAACTGGCTTTATCCAATGTGGTTGAGTCACTCAAAAACTCTTGGAAATATCAGTTTTTTTTCAACACAAGAGCACCCAGAGCAGTCCTTCATCAAGGAGACAGTGTGATAGAGTGTGTGAACCTCCCGGCACAACCAGAACAAAGCCTTAATCCTTATCCTGTGCTTGTGGATAGAATTTTATTAAAGGCCATTAAGTGAGCAGTACAATTATCTGGGACAAGACCTGACAAGATATACACCTTTTACACCAATACACAAATTAATGTGTGTTGTGAGACCATCCCAGAGTGGCAAATTTTATTAGCCATGGCTCCAAATTTTACACACAGTTTTCCATTAAAGATAACCAAACTTTTACATAATTGGCGATGGATTCTTGAAGAAAAAGTTTCTAAAATTCCTCTTAAAGGACCAACTATCTTTACAGATGCATACAAATACAATATTTGTGCTGTATACTCTCATGACTTAACTATAGAGTAGTCAGAACTCCTTTTCAGTCCACTCAGCAGAATGAATTATATACGAGTATGCTAGCTCTCACTTATTACCCAGGAGACATAAATATAGTATCTGATTCAGCCTATTCAGTAGGTGTGGTACAAAGAATTGCCACAGCCCAAATAAAATTTGCAGCTTCTAATATATATCAGCTCTTTAAGGAACTTCAGGAGAAAATGAGAAAGCATCCAGGAAAGATTTATATCTTGCATGTCCACTCACATAGTGGACTTCCAGGTCCTATTTTTGATGGAAATTCAAAGGCAAATAGCCTTTTAATTATGTTATCCAGTACGCCTTTATTTCAAGAGGCCCAGGAATCCCATTCTAAATACCAACAGGCTGCTCGAGCTTTGCATTTACAATTTGGGATAACAAAAGAGGAAGCTAGGAGCATAGTAAAAAGCTGTACAGCTTGCCTTCCTTTCCATGCTCCTACACTGCCTCCAGGGAAGAACCCTCATGGTTTGAGACCCAATGAAATCTGGAAAATGGATGTGACCCATTATAAGTCTTTTGGTCGTCTGTCTTTTATCCATGTTGTAGTAGACACCTTTTCAGGATTCACTTTTGCAATACCAACAGCAAAAGAGACAGCCTGAGTGGTCACTGAATTCCTCACGCAAGCATTTGCCATTATGGGTGTGCAACAAGCAATAAAAACAGACAATGGTCCTGCATATACCTCCAAACATTTTGCACACTTTTGTGCACAATATAAGATTTTACACACCACTGGCATACCCTTTAATTTTCAAGGACAGGCAATAGTGGAGAGGAGAAACAGACATTAAGACACTGCTTCAAAAACAAAAGAAAGGGGGAGTCACAAATAACCCTAGAGAACTACTAAATCTAACCCATTATACTATTAACTTCTTGATTTTTGACAAAGATGCACTGGCTCCGGCAGACAGGTTTTATAACCCACCTGAAGGGCAGTGTCCAGTGCGAGCAGCTCCACTATCTTTAGATAATTGCCAGGTGATGTGGAGAGACCCAGAAAGTGGTGAATGGAAAGGACCAGATAGGCTAACTGCTCGGTGGAGAGGGTTTGCTTGTATCTCTACAGGTGGAGAAGGAATCAGATGGTTGCCAATAAGCCTTATTCACCTTATCCATTTCAGAGAGACGGAGCACACCCTTGAAATGAAGGAGAACACCTAAGAAATATCTGCTGGTTCTGTTGCTGATTTTGCTCACCATTGAAAGAGCTTGGCAGTTATGGCGTTTGACTCATGGACATAGAAAATTGTTGGACTTCAAAACCCTCAGGACTCTTTGGATTTTCTGAGAAATGATAAGACTGTTATAGGACTTCAAAATTTAATGGAATCATTGGATTCTCAGAGACATAAGATTGTTGTAGGGCTTGAAATCCCTCAGGAATCAATGGATTCTTTGAGACATAAGACTTCAAAGCCCTCAGGAATCATTGGATTTTCTGAGACATAAGACTGTTGTGGGACTTGAAAGCCTTCAGGAATCATTAGATTTTCTGAGAAATGATAAGACTGTTATAGGACTTCAAAATCTGCTGGAATCATTGTATTCCCTAAGATATAAAAAGACTTTTGCAGGATTTCAAAATCTTGGGGGGATCATTGGATTCCCTGATATGTGAGGCAATGGACAATAGATTGGTTTTGGACTATCTCTTGGTTGCTGAAGGTGTATATGTGACGGCTGTTTATATACTCTCCTTCTAGGACTTATGGCTTTTACAACACCATGTTGATTTATATTGTTTGTTATAGCATTACTTGTGTGTACAATTCATGTTTGTTACACCACATCAAGCCTGCACTGATTGCGGGGAGAGTCATCACTAATAACCTCTGTTATTGCTATGTGCTTGTGTAATACCTTCCATGCTGATGGGTTTGTGCATACCTGTTTCTAATAAGACCCTTTAGCTCAGAAACCTGCTAGCAACCCCCACTTCCCTTTGGTGCTTTTCATCTCCCTTCCTGAGATTTCAGAGAGGATGTGATTATCTCCTTTTTAGTGCTTTCATCTCCCTTCCTGAGAAGTCAGGGAGGTTGTGATCACCTCCTTTTTGGGGCTTTCACCTCCTTTCCTGAGAAGTCAGGGAGGGTGTAATCACCTCCCCTTGGGGGATCTGACCTCCCTGAGGAGTCAGGGGTGCCATGACCACCTGTGTTCTAAAACAAAAGAATGTGGGAGATGTAATGGGCTGAGGCTTGAGTTGATGCACTGAGGTCCCAAGCACGTGAGGCTAAATAGTAATTGGACCATACTTTATTAATATATATGCTTGGAGAAAAAATGGCCCCCACCCACTCTTTGTGCAAGTCCTGATGTGGTGTATAGGAAATGACTTTTTTGATGGGTGGAGGCAGGGGGGATGGAAAGGGAATCAGAAAGATAGACTGCTGGCTGGCGTCTTGACACAGCTGCTCGCATTGCTATCGCGACCGCCCTTGACTTCTGATCCCCCTCTGCTAGCTAGCTTCCTGTCGCAGCTGCCCATATTGCTTTCTTCAACGCTACTGACAATAAAGATTGAAGATTTTCCCCTTAACCTGAATTACTGACTCTGGGTGATTTTAAATACATGGTCATCATACAATGACTTTTTTTCTTTCTCCTCCTATATTGCAGATCATCATCACGTTTGCTTTTACATACCTTTTGTTTTCTTTTATTTTTTCTAATACACACACACATACACACACACACACACACACACACACACACACACACGCATACATTTTTTGTTCTCTCAAATAGCCATTGACTTTTATTATATCCATCCTAATTTTTAAAGTATTTGAGGATTGATCAAGGATTTGTAGCATATGAACCAAACTATTAATTTTCACTTTAATGCTTAATTCCTCTTTTAACGATATGTCATATTTATCAAAAATATATTTAGCTATTTTTGAAACTTTTTCTTCATGTATTGCAGTATTAGTTTAAATTAGTCTTTTGAGATTAAACACAGACTTAATTTTCCTCTGAGATTTTTCTTGTTGGAGTGTTGTGTTGGAGTAATTCTTTTTTTTTTTTTTTTTTTAAGTTTGTGTCTTGAGAATATTTGTCAAAAAATAGTAGTATATCACGAGATGTTTTTCTTTGTTGTTGGGATATTATTCCTGCCTAATTTCTAACTTCATATTTTATTTTAGGACCAGTGTCTGTGTACTTATTGGGGGGGTGGAGCCTGGGCTGGTCCTTCTGTTGCTTTGTTTAGGTTATTGAGTATTGTGTAGTTTCAGGTTTTCATGGACATATCACACTGGGGATTTGTGAGATTTCAACATTAACAATGTGGTCTGACACAGGGCAAAATCTGATCCCTTGTGCTCTAAAACTTTTAGAAGTTCTGTTCAAGGTTTGTTTTTTAGTGACAACAGCTTTGGTGAATTTTGTTCTTATCAGATAGTTGGAATTTTTGCAGGTTGAATGATACATTAAGATAAGTGTATCTAATTAATTAAAATAATTTTAGGACATATGTTTAAACATACATATATACTTACAACACACATATCTATTTTAGATATACATATGTTTTCCCCAGAGAAATTCCACAAAGCAATTTTAACTTTTTCTAGTACTTTTTTTCATTCTGTACCTTTCTTGAGTACATTTATATTCAAATATATTAGTGCATTTATATTCAAAGACAATATAATAGTCACAAATGAAAAAAAAAGTTTGCTGATTTCATCTTTCAGAATCAAAGCTCAATATTTTATTTCATTTATTTTAACTTTCAATTGGCCAGTTAATGTACAAGTAAAGTACAAATGTGTTGGAATCCTTACTAACTGCTAACTAATTAGAGTTGATCTAATCTTACAAGAAGATTTTGGCCAGAACCTGAAACAAGGTACTAAGTAGAACTAATTAAGACAAGGCTTGTGTTCACACCTTTACTCATTGGAGTTCACAAGTATGCCAGCTTCACAAAGTAAACTTTCTAACTTCAAGGGAGTTCACACCTCCCTTAAAGCTCTTTGGGCCAGAGAGCACTATGGGAGAAAACCCATAATCCCATTCTCTCAGAAGATTCGCATATAAGGAGAGAGAGCTATTCGGGAATACATTTTTTCCTCTTGGCTGGCTGGTCGCAGAAGAGAGTTCAGCTGGACTCGAGAGGAGCGACTCTGGTGCAGAGAACACTTTGACGGATTTCAGAGAAGTTATGCCAGAAGCCCTTTCTCCGAGGCAAGGCAAGAGAGAATACATTTTTCCTCTTGACTGGCTGGTCGCAGAGGGGAGTTCAGCTGGACTTGAGAGGAGCGACTCTGGTGGCAGACGAAGGGTTTTCAGAGGATAAAGCTACGAGTGGAGAGTTCAGTGGACAACCAGATTCATCTTCATCTCACACCACTGTAGTTGGTGGCTGGGCTCCCCAGAAGGAAACAAGAGATTCATTCCATCTCTGTGCTGGTTGGAGGCTGAAGAAAGCAGAGGCAGAGGCTGAAGGACAGAACCTTTGGATTTGGAGATATTCGGAGGGCTCTAAGCCTCTAAATCGGCTGTGCTTTGAGAAGAAAAAGAACTCCAACATTTGAACTCATAACACAAATGGTTATTGGATTTATTTCTGGAAGAATATTAACATATGCCAATTTTTGGAAATTCATCAAAAATAAGTGAGTCATATTAGCTACAGTGTTAGAAAAAGGAACAAAATGATGATGCTATGTTTTGGAGTATTATCATCCTAATCAGAGGAACTAATAATATGTTGCTAATTATTTCTCTGGGAGAAGAATTGAGTTCTAAATATTCTCTTTATTTTTTCTACTTTTTGTGTGCTTTAATAATAGCTTTATACTTTAGAAAGTCAAAAGTGTCATTTGGATATGCATGGCATGTGAATAGTTGGTGTTTAAAAGGAAAACAGCATAAAATGGAATTCAGGAGACTCAGATTTTATTTTTGTCTTTGCTGATAGTGGCATGACTTTCATGAAAATAAAAATTATGTAAACTTTTGAACCTCACTTTTCTGATCATATATATATATATACATACATATACATATATTATGTATATAGATTATATTTAGGGGTGTGTGTGTGTGTGTGTTTTGCATTACTTTTTCCAATTATATATGTATATTGCTTTACTGTACAAACACACACATATTTATACAAACACACATGTATATGTCTTTGTATTCATTTGGAAAAAAATACTTAGTAGCTATTTCTTCTCAGGACTTTGTAGGAAAACAATTGTACTAAAATTGCTATTCCCATTGAAAACATCGGTTCTATATCTTCATCTTATGTTTCAATCAATTCCTGTTAGCCACTGGTACGTATTAATATCTTGCATCTGTAACCTATAGACAGTGTTTTACTTGTTGCTTCCACAATCTCAGTGACTAATCTTCAGAGCAAGCAAGTGTATTTCTTTATTATGCTACCTACTTCTCTACCTTACTTCATAAAAAGGGTAAAACAATACACCTGCTTGAATTCTACATATTTTATGTCCTTATTTTGTCTATCATGCCTTTTTAATATAATTATAATAATTTAAACTCATAATGATTGCTTTCTTTGGCAGTATTGTATCTGTTTTCATAAAGGACCTCAAAATGTTAACTATCACCCTAAACATAATTTCAGAAACTATTTTTCCCTGAAAAATGAAAGTAAATTAAACCGTTTAAATGTATTTTCTCCATAGATGAAAGCATCTTTTATAGTGCAAATGTTTTTAAATTCAAAAATCTGCATTTAAAAATCACATTCCTGGGAAACTATTCTTATTGATAGTAGCTTCTGGACAAATAACGCTAATATTAAAATGCCTATCTTCCAGAGAAATCATAAATTGTTCTGTGAAGTATTCCTGTATAAATAGAACATGGAAATACTCCTGCATTGTCCTTTAAATGGAACTAGTAGCTTAACCTTTGTTCTTAAATGTAGCTTGGGTGCATAAAACCAAATACACCTTGAAGGTAACCAATGGCTCTTTGATGCCTTATTTCAAAGCTTCTGAAGGAAATTAGTTGATTCTGTTTATCCTACTTTTTCCCTTGCTAGTTAAAAAGACACTATTGGAAATGTGGGTGTTTCTAAGATCTCATTGATGAAAAAGTGAAGTTCAGTAATTTTAAAGACAACCAAAAATTTTATTTCTTCTTAATGCATCTCATTTCATTCTTCTGACTATTTCGACTATAGAAACTGATTATTGTTAACTTTCCCTAACACTTTGAAGAGTAATCTGAGTCAAGGGAAAAAGAATCAGTGAACTTGGAGACAAACAAGTTAAAGGAAGGATATGAGTAGTACCCAGAGTTTAATCGCAATTTGACATATTTAGTGAAAACTTGCAAGCTTTTGAAATTCAATTTGCCAAATTTTTCTGATGAATTAATGTTATACACCTCGCCAATATGCCCCTATCCAACCTAAGGTAGAGTAGTTGAAACCAGTAGCAGAAGATTTTCATCACATTTAAGGTACAGAAAAGGAGTCAAAAAGAAAAAGGACTACATCAGTTATATAGACTTATTAATATATGAATATTTGGAATGCTGTAGACTACTAGTGCTCTATTTTATTAATAATTTGTGTGATTATATTTATGGTCTGGACTCCTTTATACTCTTAATAATTATTGTGCGTTACAAAAAAAAAGTTTCATTTATTTGGGTTATATTTACAAATGTAGACCATATTAGAAATTGAAACATTTTGTTATTATTTTGAAAATAATTTTTACCTCATGACACTTATGAAAAATATCTCAAGGGTTCTCAATGTATTCCTGAAATATACTAAAAAGCAATGGATATGGGTACAGTAACAGAAGGTAGTAGTCATCACCATTACTGTCATTATCATCATAATAGTAGTAGTGAACATTTCATATAGGTGTTTGGCAGTGTGAAGTCGAAGATGCAATTAAGGAACATAACAATGAATAAAATAACAACAGCAAACTTTATTTCATATTAATAAACAATTAAAGGTCAATCAATTTATCTTATTTTTTCTAGGCAAATAATTTTCAAATGTCAATTTGCACATTGCTAATAATTATAAATAGACACTTAGGAGGAGTCCTTTTTTCCCCCAACTGATTTGTTGAATCACTGTTTCTCTTTCTGGATAAGGAAGCCATATAGATACAAACTTTATTTGTAGTAAAGAAATCTATTGGGCTGTGTGATACATTCCAGAAAGATGTCACTTTAACGCCAATTGAATATTATTCTAACACACTTCTGAGTTGAACTTTTCATGCTATTAAAGAAATAATGAAAATAAAGTGTTCTATGAACATTATTTGAAACTCACAGCTGAAGTATAAAAGTTACATATCAAACTTTAAATTGCTTTCTCCTTTACTGCTCAGCTTCTGGCATGTGTTAGTATTCTGCAGGTTGGGAACTTTAACATCACACAATATATCCAGCTAATGAGATTGCAAGAACACTGTGCTCTTCCATCATCTTCTTATCAGTGACAGCCAGTCCATTAAAAGCTGTAACCCTGAGAAGTGAACTCCAGTCTTAAACTTTTGCATTCTGGAAATGGTCTTCCCTTGGCTGCTAATAGATAAGATGGACATAGCATTTTGTGACAGTACAAGACACATGCTCTCCAAGAAATGTTTTGAAATCAACAGACCTGTTATTTTTTAAAAAATATTTTTCTTCTCCTTTTTAAAATAGAATAATATTTAGTAAATGGTGTTATACTCAATGCTGTTTCACTTGTATGGAAATGAGTTTCACATTCTTTTTTGCAATATTATGCAATAGTTAAGGGACTTATTTATTATAGTTTCAATGCATATCTCAAGGAAATTTGAAAGACAGATACATAAAAATTCATATAATAAGGCTTTTGAGAGGGCTATTTTGAGTTCAGAGAACAGAAAGAATATGGTCCAATAATCCACCTCTAGATATTTTTCCAACAAGGGAAAATTATTCCTAATTTATAATACTCCTAGAATGCTGAAGTCTTCCTATTCTTAATATGATAATTCAAGTGGTGAAAGAATAACAACCTGAAATGTACAATATTTTACTCAAATCAATATCTGTCCAGCCATATAGTAAAAGTAATGGATACTGATGAAAGAAAAGAGGTAATAGACACTATGATTACATTAAGGAGCATTGTATTACATAATTACAATTTTTAGAATTGTAGCAGTTTTGTTTCTGGTGGGCTGCTTAACTCTACATTCATCATCTCTTTTGACGATAATTCCTTTCATAATCACATTTAGTCAATCTTATTTGACAATAAATAGTTCTGTAATGATAATAATAATTATTATTATTGACAAGTAGCATGTTACATTTATTAAACATCTCATGTTATTTTAATATGTAATATTAATTAGAATCATAATTCATACAGTATCATTTATTATTATTATTATCATCTTTCTATGGATAACGGTTTGAGATTTGGGGTGATTTGCCTCCAGCCCAATAGCTAATGTATTTCAGGGAACAGATATAAATTGAGGACATGGTGACTCCAAATACAACAGTTTTTTGTTGTTATTGTTCTCCTCCAACCCCCAACGCTGCACCGGTGAGTGACTTAGGGATAGTAGAGGATTGTCTCACTTTTGTCCTTATGTGACTCTGAAGAAATTTTGTCTTACCAATGTGGAAAACAAGTCAAGATGCTTTACGTGTGTGTTTACACATATATATATACACACACATATACTTCCATACACATATACACATGCACAAAATTATCTCCTCAAATACACACAAACATGTATGCACACATGCATACACAATACACATACCTCCACCTACAGATATATATGCAATTGTCATCATTGTTGTTGTTCAGCCATTTCAGTAGCATCTGATTCTTCATGGTCCTATTTGAGCTTTTCTTGCAAAGATACTGGAATGATTTGTCATTTTCTTCTGCAGTTTATTTTACAAATGAGAAACTCAGGGTTAAATCATTTGCCCAGACTTACACAATTACTCAGTGTCTGATGAGAGATTTACTCTCAGAACAAAATATGAGTCTTCTGATTCTCTCTCTATCCCTCTATTTCTCTATGTGTCTGTCTCTGTCTGTCTCTGTCTCTTTTTGTCTCTGTCTCTGTGTGTGTTTGTCTGTCTCTGTCTGTCTGTCACTGTCTCTTTCTCTGTGTGTCTATGTCTCTGTGTGTCTCTGTCTCTCTGTCATCTTTCTGTCTGTCTGTCTGTCTGTTTGTCTCTTTCTTTCTTTGTGTGTGTATCTGTCTCTGCCTCTGTGTGGGTCTCTATCGCTGTCTATCTGTTTCTGTTTCCATCTCTGTCTCTATTTCTCTTCTGTCTCTTTCTCTCTGTCTCTGCCCCCCCTTTCTGTCTCTGTCTGTTTCTGTCTTTCTCTGTCTTTCTGTCTCTATCTGTCTCTTTCTATATGTGCGTGTATCTCTGTGCGTGTGTCTCTGTCTCTCTTTATCTCTCTGTCTCTGTCTCCCTGTCTCTGTGTGTGTCTCTGTCTCTCTGTTTCTGACTCTCTCTGTGGGTTTGTTTCTCTCTGTCTCCGTCTTTGTCTCTGTCTTTCTCTCTCACACACATACACACATATTTTATTATATTATATTATATTATATATAATATGGGAATTAACAAAGATACCAAGGGTGATAACAATATATAGAACACTGTGCCTGGAGTCAGGAATAACTGAGTGTAAATATGACCTAAACCATTGTTATCTGTGCCACCCTGGGAAAGGCAGTAAATTTCCATTTGCCTGTTCTTCCTGAGTTGTAAAAGGGGGATCACACCTAACTCATAGGGATTTTGTGATAATCAAATGAGACAATTATTTCAAAGCACTTAACATAGTTTGTAGCATAAAGTAGAAACTTGATAAATGTTTATTTCCTTCTTTCCTTCCTAATGTGAGTGCCTGTAAAACACTTCCTTTGGAATATCTTTCATTTTTTCTAAATATTCTTGTTTTTGGTTTATTGTTATTTTGATATATTTTTATTACTTTATATTAGTTCCAAGATAATAGTTAGTATTTGTTGAAGAGCTTTAAAAACTTTTATATACAGCATCTCATTTTATCTCTCCAACAACAACCTTTAGAACCAAATGCCAATTTTATTTTCATTTTACATATGAAGGAATGCATTGTGAGAAATGTTAAGTGACTTGTACAGGGTCACATAGATAAGATATTATCTGAAGTATGATTCAAATTCTAATTTTCTTCATTTCAAATTGCAATATCTCTCTATTAGGTCAAAGGTATTGACAGTGTGCCTTCAACATCTTGATGGAGTTTTTGTGGAAAGAGATGGACAAAAATATCAAAAATGAGAAGATATAGAGAGGATTTTAGGTCTATATTATGGGAATAAAGGCTGCTATTAGTGAAATCATGAAATGTTTTTGAAACTGTAGAACTTCTAAGTGAAAGCATGCTGTGTACATGGTGACTTTAGAAACTCATTTTCTCTTCTGTGCTTTAAATTTGTAATTATAATGTTTATGTTTTATAAATACATTTGCAAAGTTGTCCCTAGCATATTATTAGAAAGTGCTTTTGATATTTGACTCCTGCCAAGCTCACTGTGTTTGCTCTTTATTATTCATTCCAATAATCCATCAAGAATGCTACATAAATGAAAAGCTAGTTTTTCTTTCCTTCATCACATAGAACTACTATGCTATGCTATATACGTGCTATGTATATAGAACCTAATCAAAATATTGAACATTTTAAATAAGTATAAAATTAACAAGCACAATAGACAAATTTTCTAACAAAGATCATATTATGCATTGAACATCTTAAATGTTCTATTTATATGTCTCCTTGTGTGTGTGTGTGTGTGTTGCATTTGTGTGTGTGGTGTTTGTGTATATGTGTGTAATAAACAACTCAGTTCTATCTATTTGGCTTCCTTTAAATCCCACCTACAATCCGTTCCTTTATAGCAGCCTATCCTATTTCTTTTTAATTCTAATAGCTTTTCCATATGATTAGTTCCTATGTATTCTGTACATATATACACACACAAACACATATACACCTTGTAAACAGGCACACTATTTTGCCTTTTTGTTATCCTCAACTCTTAGTATAGTACATATCATATAATCTATGTTTAATAAATAAATAATAAATTAATGACTGATTGTTAAAAATACACAAATGTTCTTGTTTTGAAATCCTTTTAGATTGTTGTTTTATTTATTGTAAGAGAATCAATGAGTCTTCCCTACATAAAATATCACTAAACAATTAAATTTATTTAAAGATTTATATTCCTCTTGATAATTTATGTTTGCTTCATTATTTCATAAAACTATTTCCAAGATAAAACAGAGGAAGAATACATAAACAAATACAAACTTATGTTTTTGTATATCTTATTCCATTCAACCGACATCAAAAAATGCACTACTAGAGACTACTGTTGATATACATGAGGAGTATTTTGGATTAACTTTGTTTATGAAAAGAATTAATGTGTATGGAAACATGTCTAAATCTTCCTCGAAAATATTTTTTTATATCATGAAGACATTAGACCCATGTCAGCATGTAGGCAGATGTTTGTGTACTTACTGAAAAATTCAGGGACAAGTGATATAGATGAAGTCTTAGAGTACTATGGATAAGTGTTTCTTTTTGTCAGTTTTTTATACTGAAAATTACGTTTTGGAATAGTTTGGAATATTGTTCCTATCTGGCCAAAATATCAAACTATTCACTGGTCATGAATTGTTGGGATTTATTTTCTAACCATTTATTTAAAAGTATACCATGTCAGCTTGCAATTAGCTTGATGTTCCTCCAAATTAGGCTGTTACTTTAGAACAATTTGATCTTCAAAATAACCTTTCCTGTCTTATTAAAAGCTTATTAAACACTTTCACCTTTGGAAACAAAACCGCTCTTCCCATGTGTAACTAACTTGAACCTCTAAAGATCTAAATCCAATTCCAAAAGAGAACTTAAAGATTCATTCTATTTTTAGTAATGTGACATGTTCTAGTAAAAAAATTCAAATGATCTTGTAATAAAGATTAGAATTTCCTTAAATATTTGTTATATTTTATAGTCATTACAAAGAATGAGTATAGACTTTAAACATGAACATGAATTGCAATGAAAGTTTTAAATTATTAAAACATATCTTTAAATTTAAATAAAAAGACATGAGTTATTATTTTATACACCCCACTCAGTTACATTTTCTATCCAGATAGAATATCGATTAGAAGAAACAATTAATTATAAATTTAAATATCTATTCTTATATTCTGGTGTGAGAGTCTGATTAGTAAAGTGTATAGAGGATGGGTAACTGATACAGGAATATGGAAATTAAAACTCTACTTCCTACATATATTGGCTGTTTCAATCTTGACAAGTTATTTAATATTTCAATACACTAGAGAATGGGTTCAAACTCAAACAGAAAATGGCGCTGATGAAGTATATGTAAAAATCTCTGCTGGCCATTAAGTAGCATATTAATTTGGAGATTCCATATTGGCATTATCTATGTTTTGTTGCAATTTATTGATTTTGTAAAATATTTCCAAAATTGTACTTTATTTAGTTCAGGCTGTAAATTTTGCCAGCTGCAATATCAGAATATAATGATGGGCTGCATAATTGACAAATCTGCCTCAGGCAATACTAAGAGATAAGAAAGCTACAAATATTATGCTAAGCTGCACTTATAGACAGTTCCCTAATCAATATCTATCTACAGACTAGTTTAACAAAGTTAATGTAGGATGTGAAGTATAGTATATTACAAACATAGCTTATGAAAGACTTAAAGGTAACTGATTTTATATATTTATATATTCTATAGTATTAATAATATAGTCTACTTATTGTCATAAGATAATTCAGGGCTGTTATTTTAGAATTTGAGTATTTATTATTGCTTTTTATTATATATTATTATCATTATTATTATAATTATTGATTATTTATCTTCATCAACAGATTATTTATGAGATACAAATAGTCTTAAGCAATTCCGTTTTTCTTTTTTCAAGACAATTATCAAGTTGACCAGAATCTCCAGATTATATTTCCTCTATATATTTATGTCCTACCCTGATTACTCATATATTCTTAAATGACACTTGTGTTCTATAGTGTATACTACAAAAGCATGGAATATAACATCTCCCACTAACTTGAAGGGTTTTGGACATAATAATGTTAAAGATTGTTAATGAATGTCATATAGCAATCACCCTAGCAAAGTTCATCACAAGATTAGAAGTTTTTACATAATGGCTCAACACACTTACGGGAATAAGGCATGGAAGAATTGCACTTAATGAAAGAAGTTCCCATTTGGCGGATATAACATATTGAATACCCAGCTGAGAGAAAGCATGACATGATAGGAATATAATTATTGTTAAAATAAGAAACTCTTGGATTCTATTCCTATTGCTAATAAATAATGGCTTTGTAACCTTGCATAAGTGACAGAACATGTTAATGCTTGAGACTATAAGTTATACAAAATATGACAACTAACATTGATCCAGGTAGTTCTTAAACATGACCTGCCTTTATTATGGAAATTTAAGACCAGTTCCTCTCTATTCCTATCTTTATCAAACAAAATTAATGGATTTATATGACTTTTTTGGTTTGTTGTGATGTTCTATCTATTTTGAAATACACTTATCCTGTATTTTATAGTATTTAGATCTATATTTCCTACAAATAATCTAGTATAGTACCTACCAGATAGTATATACTAAGTAACTGCTTAAATTTTTAATTTAAAGATAAATAATAATCTTTAAAAATTCCATGTTATGATCCAAAAGATAGGCTAAGTTTGATCCCTTCATTACACTATAAGTCTTTCTATCCAAAGTGAAACTCAAACATTTTTAGCAATATTAGAGAGAAATAGATCCATTTGTGTTATCCAAAAGTATGTCACCTTGTATTTGGATGCATATAGAACTTTTTAAAATTAGTTTGGAGTGCTAGAAATAGCTGCAAATTTTCCAGTAATGAATAAAAATGAACAAATGTATTTGTCAGTAATTTAGTAATTTTGACATACCCTGCAATGTGATATAGCACCATTTTTTCAATTTCATTTTTGCTATTATAGTTACAAATATCAGATCTAGGAAAACTGGGAATTTTGGTTCTGAAGTACTATAAAAGTAGATCTTTCAGGGTCATTTTCCCAATGAAAGAAAATAATTATATAGATTTTGTGATAAAAATGAAATGGTTATTCATGTACACTAGCCCTCTATAATTCTTGGTGTGTTGAGCTAAGAGTTAAAAATTGGAATGCTTTTCAGTAGAAGTTTTGTAGTATGGAAACAAATATTTGTGATTCTATCCTATTCTGTGTACCTAACCTTGCATATCTTAGCAATTATGTGATATTAGTAGTAGCATTTTACTCTGAATACTATAAAAAAGTTACTTAGATTGGATATTTTATTCCTTGAGACACTCAACATGAGGCCAAAAACATGAATGGAAGGAGGATATTTCAATTATCTCATTATTTCTATGTATCTTGATATTCAACAATATTGACAAAACCTACAGCCCAGAGACTATAAATTCTATCTGTGTATTGAAGTGTTTTGTTTTGTTGTGTGTTCACATATGAAGAATGAAAACAAATCTTGGCTCAACCGGCAGAGCTAGTCAACATAGTGTTTGTTTAATTGATTGTTGTTTTTTTTTTTTTTTCAGTTTACTGAAGTTCTTCTGATGAATAGGTGTAGACAGAATAGTTTTACAACTTTTCAGTTGTTCTTCACATATCATCAAAATAATGAGATCCTCTCTTGACCACGGTCACCATATGATGCCCTTGACAGCTCAAATGATATAATTTATTGGACTTCAATCTTGAACATCTTTTAGTCCACATTGTATTATTTTTTTATTTAAAAATAATGATTGTGGTAGTTTTATTTTGTCACCACTCACAATTTTGTTGCAATAAGCTAATTAATTTGATAATGTTATTAGCAGAAACATCAGACAGACAATTAATTAGTTAAGCTAAAAGATTCATATTTAATGAGAAACTTTATGGACTAGGAATAAAAAGATAAAATGAAGACTTCAGCTGTAAGTCAGGATTAAAACATTTATCGTTTCCTAGTTTTTCAAGAAAATAAATTAAATATATTTTCAGCAAAATCTATATCTTGCTGATCTGAGTAAGTTTCTGAGGTTCCCACTGCTACTAGCTAGTTACCTTGTAAAAGTGAGGTATTCCTGGGGTTCTTTCATCATTTATAAAAAGAGAGATTTGGACAAAATGATCTCCATGGTTCATTCCAACTATCAATCCTATAAATCTACCTTTTAAAATTTAACCTAAATGACTTTGACCTAGGACATATTCTTTACTAATTGATATACCTTCATTATTCTCTGACTTCTCACTTAAAACATTCTATTGCTGGGGACAGCTAGGTGACACAGAGGATAGAGGACCAGCCCTGAAGTCAAGACAATGTCAGTTCAAATATTGCTTTAGACACTTAACACTTTCTAGGTTTTTGACCTTGGAAAAGTCACTTAACCCAATTGACTCAGGAAAAACAAAAACAAAAACAAAACATTCTATTGTTATATTGGGCCATTTCCTTACTTTATCCACTCACTTAAGACATTTACTGCACTTAAATCATGCTACTGAATGTGCATCTAGATGTCTGATTCTGGAAATCACAGTTTCCCTTTTTACCTCTACCTGCATATCTAATGATTAGAGTACTTTTTACAGTTTCATACAAATTCAGAAATAAAACATTAAGGCAAAGCTATGAGGAGTTAGGTGAAAAAGGAACAATCTGCCCTAGATTGGATATTATTCCTAGTTAATAATTAAATAATTTTTGATCCTCCTATTCAGTCCTATATTGTTCAAGCACATTTTACAACACACTAGGCCAACTCATCCAAAATGATTTTTCTTCATATTGGAATGTCCAGTTACTGATTATGTAAGACTACATTCATTCTCAGGCAATTTGGAAATATCCTGATTTGTATGTATAGTAGGTGTACCAAAGACCTTTCTACCAAATATCTACCTTTTATTTGATCTCAAGTATAAGAATACTGATAGGTAAAGATTTGTTCTGACACTTCTACATTATAGAATATTTTCACATACATTTTGCTCCCAAAGTTTATAGAGGTTAATTCAATCACTTCCATCATACTAACAGAAAGATTTAGCAACCTCCATATCTGCTACTACATTACTAAACTCATATCTGCTAATTTTTATATAAAGTTATTCTTGTGTTTTACAACACAGCACTTGGCTAACTATATAACTTGTAGATTGTTTTGTATTAAAAAGCTTAATTTTCTCATGTTATGAGGTGAATTGATCCTTATAAAGCTTGGGATATTTCTTAATAACTGTAATATCCATCACATCAATCAATGTTGTCTTTCTAAATAGAACTCTACCCTTAAATAGCTAGTATTTATATGGTGCTATCTTATGAAATCAACTGCATTCTCTTATAAGAATCAATTGAATCAGAATTCTTCTAAACAATATATATCATGACCTAATGGTGCACAGTCTTTTTTTTTTTTTTTTTAATCCCTTGCTGAGGCAATTGGAGTTAAATGACTTGCCCAGAATCACACAGCTAGGAAGTGTCTGGGTCCGGATTTGAACAGAGGTCCTCATGACTTCAGGGTTGGTGCGCTATCCATTGCACCACCTAACTGCCCTGCATAGATAATCTTTCTTTTTGGTTAGGAGTATATTTTTTAAATAAGCCGTAAATTTAGACTAAAAACCTGAAATGACAAAGTTTGGGCTGAAGTACTTTGTAGAAGTTATTCATTTGACAAAGCAAACATTAAATTCCAAACTACATATTAGGAACTAAATTAGCATCTAGTATAAAAAAAAAAATAAATAAAACAATGCTTTCCTTCAAGCAGTTTGCATTCTTATAGTTAAGACAATCTCTGCATTTTTTCTTTTTATTTATTTATTTTTTATTGTTATAGCTTTTTATTTACAAGATATATGCGGTAGGTAATTTTTCAAAATTGACAGTTACAAATCCTTTTGTTTCAACTTTTTCCCTCCTTCTCCTCACTCCTTCTCCCAGATGGAAGGTTGACCAATACATGTTAAACATGTTAAAGTATAAGTTAAATACAATATATGTATACATGTTCAAACAGTTATTTTGCTGTACAAAGAGTTAGATTTTGAAATAGCATACAATTAGCCTGTGAAGGAAATCAAAAATGCAGGCAGATAAAAATAGAGGAATTGGAAATTCAATGTAATGGTTCTTAGTCATCTCCCAGAGTTCTTTCCCTGGGTATAGCTGGTTCAGTTCATTGCTGCTCTATTGAAACTGATTTGGTTCATCTCATTGTTGAAGAGGGCCACGTCCATCAGAATTGATCATCATATAGTATTGTTGTTGAAGTATATAATGATCTTCTGGTCCTGCTCAGTTCACTCAGCATCAGTTCATATAAATCTCTCTAGACCTTTCTGAAATCATCCTGCTGGCCATTTCTTACAGAAAAATAATATTCCATAATATCCATATACCACAATTTATTCAGCCATTCTCCAATTGCTGGGCATCCACTCAGTTTCCAGTTTCTGGCCACCACAAACTAGGCTGCCACAAACATTCTTGTACATACATGTCCCTTTGCCTTCTTTAAAATCTCTTTGGGATATAAGCCCAGTAGTAACACTGCTGGGTCAAAGGGTATGCACAGTTTGATAGCTTTTTGAGCATAGATCCAAATCGCTCTTCAGAATGTCTGGATGTATTCACAATTCCACCAACAATGTATCAGTGTCCCAGTTTTCCCACATCCCCTCCAGCATTCCGCATTATCTTTCCCTGTCATTCTAGCCAATCTCACAGGTGTGTAGTGTTATCTCAGAGTTGTCTTAATTTACATTTCTCTGATCAATAATGACAGAGCATCTTTTCATATGACTAGAAATAGTTTCAATTTCTTCATCTGAGAATTGTCTGTTCATATCTTTTGACCATTTATCAATTGGAGAATGGCTTGATTTCTTATAAATTAGAGTCAATTCTCTATATATTTTGGAAATGAGACCTTTAACAGAACCTTTGACTGTAAAAACACACATGGAGATGAATGAAAAAAATAATTGGAGAATATAAATCTAGAATGGAAGTCACTAATATATATATAGTGACCAGGAAAGAATTCATGCAGAAGTACTTAAGATGTTTGACATGGGTCTTAATGGGACTCATGGATTCTAAGAAACAAATATGTGGAGAGACAGCATTCTAGGAATGGAAGAGATACTGTGTAAAGTCAGAACGGTGGAAAGGGAATAAAAAGGAAGAACAAGTATTAACAGACATAAAAGATATTGGAGTAGCAGTGCTTAAAATGACTGCACAGATAGGTTGAGGCAAAGAAATGAAGAGCTTTAAATATCAAACTGAGGAGTTCATGTTTAATTCTAAAGGCAATAAGCTACCATAGGAATTTATTGAGAAAGAGGGTAACACACTTAGATCTTGGTTTTAAAGAAAGCAATTTCATATCTATTTAAAAGATGAATTGTATTTGAGTGATGGCAATTGTGTAGAAAATGAGTTTGATTTGAGAGATACTTGAGGCAGAAGGAACCAATTAGGAGAGTATTTCAATAAATTTGTTGATGAGAGTAGGAATTAAGAGAGTGAATGTGATATAAAAAGATATCTATTGTGAAGATGATTAGTAGGACAAAAATAAGGAGTTGAGGATGATAGTGAGGGGAAAAAAAAAAACATAGGTAACTAGATGGATCAAGGTACCCAACAGAGTAACATAAAAGTTCAGAAGAGGAGTAAATTTAGGGGAAATGTGATGATAGTTGTAAATATATTATATTTAAAATACTTCTAACACCTGGAGTACAGAATGCTAATGAAAAATGAAGCTCAGGACAAAGACAAGGGCTGAATAAAGAGATTTAACAATCTTTCAGATAGAAATGACAACTGATTACATAGATAGAAAGCCATTCTTCATTTGATTAGTGGTCAAAGGGTATGAAAAAGGAGTTTTCATACAAAATAATCACATCTGTCTAGAATTGTAATAAAATGTTCTAAAACACAAAATGCAACTGAAAACAACATTGAGATTTCATATCATAACTATCAATTTAGCTAATTGCCAGAAAAGGAAAATGACAAATGTTGAAGGAAAAAAATGTTTAATTTATGTTTCTTTTTAATTTTATTAATATAATGTTTTCATTATTATATATGCTTTTTGATTTAAAATATTTAATATTTTACCTAGTTATATTCAAAACATTTTTTCACATTTTTTTAATGACTTGAGTTCCAGATTCTCCCCCTATTAAGAAACCACATGTAAAGTTATGCGAAAAAAAAAAAAAATCCATCACAATTAAGGTATAAAAGAAAACATAGATCACCTAATGAAAGCAAAAACTCTTAAGAAAAATTAAGTTGAAAACAAAGAGAGAGATAGAGAGAGCAATACAGAATGCTTTGATCTATAGTCAGACACAATTAGTTCCTCTTCTGGGTAGGGAAAGGATTTTTCATCATAAGTCCCTCATAGTGAGTGTGGATGATTGTACTACTTTGAATAACAAAATCATTTACAACTGCTCATCCCAAAACTCTGCTATTACTTTGAATACAATATATTTATTTCACTTTGTTCATAAAGGACTTGTTTCTCTTTTTCTTGAGAGCATCTTGCTCATCCTTTCCCAGATAACAATACAATTCTACCAGAGAAACTTGCTTCAAATCTTTTTTTTTTTTAAATTACTATTGCTAATAGTATTTATTCCTATTTGTTCTTTCTCATTTTATACTTTCTCTCCTCAAAAGTGTATTCCTACTGACCACACCCTTCTCAAATATACCCTCTTTTTTAATACCCTCCTGCCTTTCCATATCCAATTCCCCTTAATTGCAGGGCGAGCTAGATTTCATACATGGCATATCCGAGTATGTATGCCATTTTTCTCTTTCAGCCAATTCTCATGAGAATAACGTTCACTAATCCTCTCCTCCTCTTATCCTTCATTGTAAAAGATTTTTCTTGCCTCTCTGGAAGATCATTTGCACCATTCCACTTTTCCCTTTCCCTTTCTCCAAGTACATCCCTCTCTTGCACTTTAATTTCATCATTAAAAAAAAAAAAAAGATAGTATCCCTTCATATTCAAATGACTCCCATGCCTTATATAATCCTTCTAATTGCCATGATAAAGAGAAGATTCTACTGAGTTACAATTATCGTCATCCCTTCTAGGAATGTAAACTGATAAGCCATGTGATATCAATCTACTGATTACCTCCTTATGTTTCTCCAGAGTCTTCTATCTGAAAGTTAAGTTTTCCATTCAGCTTTGTTCTTTTTATCACAAATGTTTAAAAAATATTCTGATTCATTGAAGAACCACATTTTCTTTTGAAAAATTAACTCACTTTTACTGGGTATGTGATTCTTGATTACAATACTAGCTCCATTGCTCTCTGGAATATCAAATTCCAAGCCCTTCTACACTTTAATGTAAAAGCTGCTAAATGTTGTGTTATCCTGATTGTGGTTCCATTATACTTGCATCATTTCTTTCTGGATGCTTCCAATATTTTCCCCTTAACTGAGGAGTTCTTGGAATTTGGCTATAATATTCCTGGGACTTTTTATTTTTGGATCTCTTTCAGGATGTGATTGGTGAACTCTTTCAATTTCTACTTTTGCCTCTCATAATAGAACATTGGGACAGTTTTCCTTTATAATTTCTTGAAAGATGATGCCCAGCCTCTTTTTTTTTTTTTTTTTTGACCATGACTTTCGGGTATACAATAATTTTTAAATTATCTCTCCTGGATCTATTTTCCAGGTCAGTTGTTTTTTCTAATGAGATATTTCACCGTTTTCTATTTTTCATTTTTTAAAAAATTTGCTTCATTATAAAGTTCTTATAAAGTCATTTTTTATTTCTTATAAAATCATTAGCTTCCATTTGCTCAATTCTAATTATTTAAAGAATTATTTTTCTCAGAGAGCTTTTGTACCTCCTTTCCTAATTGGTCAATTTTGCTAAGGCATTCTTCTCCTAATTACTTTATTTTTAAATTAAATGCATTTGTTTATTTATTTTCACACACATTGCTTTTTAGATCATGTTGGCAGAGAAAAATCCTAGCAAAAAGGAAAAAAAAAAAAAAAAAACATGAGAGAGATTGAAAAACAGGAAAAAAGAAGTCAATATATCATGTGTTGATTTATAATTAGTCTCCTTAGTTCTTTTTGTGGATGTAGAAGACATTTTCTGTTCAGAGTTTATTTGGATTGCTTTAGATCTCTAAACCATTGAGAAGAACCATATCTTTCATAGTTTGATCATCACACATTCTTATTGTTATTTTACATATTGTATTGCTGGTTCTGCTTTTTTGGTTCAGCATTAGTTCTTATAAATCTTTCCAGACCTTTCTAAAGTAAATTTTTTATTATTTTTATAGAACAATAATATTTCATTACCTTAACATACCATAACATTTTCATCTATTCCCCAATTGATAGGCATCTATTCATTTTCCAATTCTTTGTTACCACACAATGGTTACTACAAATATTTCTGTACATGTGAGTTCTTTTCTCTCCTTTATGATTTCTTTGGGATATAGACCCAGTAATGACACTGCTGGGTCAAATGGTATGCATAGTTTTATAGTCCTTTGGGTATAGTTCCAGATTGTTCTCCAGAATTGTTAGATCATTTCACAACTCCATCAACAATGCATTTGTGTCCCACATCTGCTCCAACATTTATTCATTTCTTTTCCTGACATCTTAGCCAATCTGAGAGGAGAGATTTGACTCAGAATTGTTTTAATATGAATTTCTCTTATCAATAGCTATTTAGATGATATATATTATATATCATATATTTATATAATTATAGATGATATTAATTTTGTCATCAAAAAATTGTCTATTCATGTCATTTGACCATTCATCAATTGGAGAATGGCTTAAATTCTTATAAATCTGACACAGTTCTTTTTATATTTTTGAAATGAAATTTTTATTGGAAACACTGGCCATGAAAGTTTTTTTCCCCCCAGATTTGTATTTCCCTTTTAATCTTGTTGCTATTGGTTTTGTTTGTGCAAAAACTTTTTAACTTAATGTAATCAAAATTGTCCATTTTACCTTTCATAATAATTCTTCTTTGGTCATGAATTCTGCTCTTTTCAAAAATCTAATAAATATATTATCCCTAGTTCTCTTAATTGGTTTATACTATCATCCTTTATGTCCAAATCATGTACCTATTTTGACTTTATTTTGGTATGGTGCTAGTTTTTTTGGATTTCCTATTGCACCTTTCTCAATTCTTTCCTTATTTTTCCTTGATCTCTTTTACTCGATATTCAAAGTTTATTTTGAGCTCTTCTATAGCTTGAGCCCAATTCTTATTTTTCTTGGAGCCTTTGGATGTAGGAACTATGACTTCATTATCATCTTCTGAGTATATGTTTTGATCTTCGATATCACCATAATAACTTTGAATGTTCAGAAACATTTTGTTTTCTGCTCATTTTCCTAGCCTATCACTCCATTTTAAACTCTTTGTTTAAGTAGGTCTCTGTTTCCAATATAGAAGGTGCACTATCCAAACTTCAAGGATTTTGTGCAGCTTTTTTCAGAAATCTTTCTAGAAATCTGACTGACCACAAAGCACTCTTTTCTGTCCTGGAGCCATTAGGTGTGTCCTAGGTACACTGTAGTTGTAAGATCTAGTGTGTAGGTGCAGGCTGGGGCTTTACTGACCAGGGATTCCTGGGATTGCACACCAGATCCTCACCCCATTCTCACAGCCCCTTTCCATTGACTTTCCAAATCTCCCCGGTATTTCTAGGTTGAGAGGTGGAGAGACATCTAGCACAACTGCTGATTCTGTGGTCCCACCTTGCTGATGCTGGGGTCTGGGCTGGAGCTGAGGTTGACCTGCACTGGGATTACACCCTAGGTCTCCTGCTGTGTTCCCACTCTGCTTCCACACACCTTTTCTTCTGACCTTCCACCTTCTTTGTGATGTATTTGGGCTGAGAGGTCTGGACATCACCAGTACTGTTGCTGATTCAGAGATCAGGCCCTAAAGAGCCAGGCTAGAGCTGGGACTGGGGCTGTCCAAGACTCCCACTCTGGTTTCACAGACCTTTTCTGTTAAGCTTCTGTTGTCTTCAAATTGAAAATGCTCTACTCTATTTTTTGGTATTCTGGTGCTCTAAGTTTGTGTACAGTCATTTTTAAAGGAATTTGGAGCAGTGTGGTAGAAAGGTTTAGCAAGTTTCTACTTTTACTCTGCTACCTTGGCTCTTAGCCCCCATGTAGGCAAATTGAGACACTAATGTACTGTTGATGAAGTTGTCTACCCATTCAACCATTTTAGAGAACAATATGAAATTGGTCCTAAAGGGCCACAAAACTGTGCATACCCTTTGATCAATGAAAACTACTAGTTGGTCTGTACCACAAACAGATTTTAAAAAATCAGAATCAGATCTAATGGACTATTTATCTATATCTATAGCTATATCTACATACCTATATCTATATCTAGATAAATAGATAGATAGATATATGACAAAAATACAGCAGCATTTTAGTAGTGGGTAAAAAAAAAAAAAAGAAATTGAGAAGATATCCATCAGTTAGGAAATGCCAGAACAAATTCTAGCACTTGAGTTTGATGGCATACAATTATGCTATAAGTCTTTATAGCTTTCTCAGAAAAGAAAAGAAAAACTTTCTCAGAAAATTCTGGAAAAACTTATAAGAACCAATGCAATGTGAAATGAAATGAATGAAAAAAATAAAGCTTTCAGAGAGAAAAGCAGATTTATAGAGTGATTAGCTATTTAAGAAGTGAGAATAGTAAAATTTCTATTCCATGGTTTCTAAATAGTAGCAGTAACAATAGTATTCTCTTTAATAATAGTAGTAGAAGTAATAAGAGCTGCTATATCACTGATAGGTAGAAACAGTAACAGAATTAGTAGTAATACCATTGGTAAATAGTCAACTATTTAATATTTACTAATCACCTATTAACTGCCAGGCATTGTGCTAAGTATTGAGAAAACAAAAGTAGGCAAAACCAACAACAGCAACAAAAACAATCTCAGAGCTTATAGTCTAATGAGGGAGATAGCATGCAAATATATAAAAACAAGTTATGTACGGCAAAAATAAGAAACTATTAAGAGTGGAAGGCATTAGAATATGGAGACATTGGATAAGGTTTCCTATGAAAGCATCTTGTATTTCTTTCTTTCATTCTTCCTCTCTCCCTTGCTTCTTTTCTTTTCCTCCTTCTCTTCCTTTCCTCCTTCTCCTCATCCTCCTTTTCTTTCTCCTCCTCCTCTTCATTGTTGTTGTTGTTGTTTGTTGTTTTCCTCCTCCTCTTCCTCTTTTCCTCCTTCTCCTCTTCCTCCTCCTCCTCCTATTTTATTAGTTTTTTCATAAAACCAACTCTTAGTTTTATTTATTAATTCACTAGTTTTTTTATTTTCAATTTTATTAATTTCTCCTTTTAATTTTAGAATTTCAAATGTAGTATTTGATTGGGGGTTTTAATTTCCTCTTTTTCTAGCTTTTTAAGTTGCAAGCCCAATTCATTGATCTTCTCTGTCTCTATTTTATGTATGTAGGCCTCTAGAGATATAAAATTTCCCCTTATTTACCACTTTGACTGCATCCCACACATTTTGGTATGTTGTGTCATTATTGTCATTTTCTTGGGTGAAATTATTAATTGTGTCTATGATTTGCTGTTTCACCCAATCATTCTTTAGGGTGATATTATTTAGTTTCCAATTTGTGGTCTGTTTCCCCCTGGCTTTTCTCCTCCTCCTCCTCTTCCTTCTTCTCCTCCTTCTCTTCTTCCTCTTCCTTTTCCTTCTCCTCCTTCTCTTCCTCCACTTCCTTCTCCTCCTCCTCCTCCTTCTTGTTTGTCTTCTTTCTCAATTTTTATTTACTCTCCCATTAGACTGTTAGCTACTTGAAGTTAGGAGCTTCTCCACTCTTTTTATATTACCAGTGCTTACTGGAGAGCTTGACACACAGTAGGCATGTAATCAATGTTTATTAACTGACTGACTAACAATAGAAGACCACTGTTCTTTTTGCCTCCATTTTTTCCTCTAGGTATATAACATTCTTGAACTTTTTCAGTTTCAGAAAAAAAAAAAAAAAAGGATCAGCAGCTAATAAGTTACTAAATTAGCCGATTAGGGACTCTTTATTCAGTTAATAATTTAGGGAGGTTAGTGAGATAGGAAAGAATAATCATTTGATACTTGTGTGTGCCCTGAAATACAAATGCATTGTATACTCATAAGTACCAGTCTCTTTCATTGCTAGATCTCTTTATATTTATATCCATGTATAGATATACAATGTAGGCACACACACACACACACACACACATATAATTTTTTCATTTATATATAATGTATACATAATGTATATAATCTCCCATATAACACCTGATATAATTTAAAGCTTTTTATAGGAATCAACAAATAATGTATAGAAAATCTGCTTTCTAAAGCACTATGAATATTAAGTTGGGTGAGTCAGCATTATTTTAATTGAAAAATGAATGAATGGAATAATTATAGAAAGTAGTGGGTAAAGGATTTCAGATGCAACATGGTTGAAAAAACTAGAGTCCTAATTAAAGCAAATGATATCTACTTGACTGAAAACATGAATTCAAGCTGTAGTTTGAAAAACAATTCTATTATGTTTATAGTTATACTATGTTGTCCCTAAAACTGTCCATGCCATTCTAAGAAAATGCTATTGACATCCTATGACTATCCAAGGTTCATTGAAATACATGGGCTTTTTTCCCAGTTTTATAATTCACAGTGGCTCTCATGTTTTTCCCATTAATCTCAATTGTAATAAGTTATGATGGAGTATTTTTTAATTATGATAGTTATTTGGCATTAAATCCATTTATTATATCATTTCTCAAATTGAATTTTAATCTGTCTACATAATACCCCTGACAACTTGAAAAACATTTAATATAGTAAAAAAAAAAAAAAAATACACAGTATACATCTAGTCACACTTCATGATGAATCAATAGTCATATCTTCTAGTTGGGTTGTAAGAAACAACAAAATAGGTTTCAGAATTCAGGGAGATAAGCTTATGTTGATAATTGATAATTTCCTATTCTTCTACTGGTCTTTTTAATAACATTCATTTTAGATACTGAAAAAACCCTATGCAGAATATTAGAGTAGATATATAAATATTTATGAATGTTTAAGTAAATCAATCAAAATTAATAAGTCTTCTGGTTATGATTTATACTTTATTCAAAAAATTAAGATCTGTCCAATGGACATCCTTATATACACAATATAGGGATACCACAGGAATGCTATGATATTCTGAATATAGACAAGGTTTGCTTACCTATGTTTAGAATGTCAGATATTTTTTTAGTTTCTTCAATGAATTTGGAATCAGAAAACTTATATTCATGTCTGTGTTCTAGTCTTTAACATCATTCCCATCACAGAGTAAATTTTTGGTTATTAATTTACTGACTGATTTAATTTGATTCCTGACTCAACCATTTACTCTTTGTGTAGTGTTGATTAAATCACGTTTTGGAAACTGAGTTTCCAAATTGAGACAATCTCCAAATTGAGATTGAGACAAGAAAAGAGTTTGGTACAGCCATCACAATCACATCATTATCTTCTGTTCTCCCCAAATAAAGGATAACTTATTGCTTATCCATTATTTTATCTAAACACAGAGGATGAGAGTGATAATATGCAATGAGTGATTGGACAGAGGTCATAAGGTCATATTATTCTGAACATATTTTTAAGAGACAATTTGCAAATCCATGGGAGGTAGATATTAGTATTGTTTCTATTTTATTGGGGCATAAAATTAATCAGAAAGTCATTAAATGCTTTCCCCAAAGTTAAACAATTAATTTTCTTATCCCTGATTTGAACTTGAGACTTTCTGATGCTCTCTCAAATATGTTACCTACCTTCAATTATGTATGGATATATATATATATATATATATATATTCCCTCCTTCAAGCAGTATTTGATCCAATAAACTCAAAATTAGTAAATATTAATTTAGGATTTAGACACTGCTTGAGAGGAAGAAATTATACACTAATCAATGTTAGAGAGCTGGGCCCAATGCGGGAGCATCTACTTCTGGTCCAATAAATATGTTTAAAAAAAAAATATATATATATATATATATATATATATATTCTCTACCTTTCATGATATTCTGAGGATCCAAACTTAAGCAAATGATGTTAGCCTGTGGATAAGGTACAAAGTGATGAGGTCAATTTATCTGCCTCCAATGGCTCTCACTCCCCTAAAAACTGATGGACTTCTAAGCCACAAAAAGTTTAGGAAACTGTCTAAACCACTATATTTTAGGCTTCACAATGAAGCTTCTTAATCTAAGAAATAGGTTTTCTGTATGAATTGTGAGCCAGATAGGACCTGAGCACAAGCTAGATGATGAATCTTTTCTCCTTGAAATAAATTCAATCAGAGAAAGGAAGGACAAAGAATGTATTATCTTTGCTATAATTTCTTCTAAACACTCAAACATTTAGGCCCTTAATCTCATAACACTGATTTATTTATCCCTCAAATTATCACTACCAATGTTGCTATTAGGTGGGATTATGCTAATTCCCCCAAATCATTCCTAATTAGGTTTTTAATAACATATTAGGTGAAAGTCAGAATATAGCAAGAATTGGATTTAAATTTAAAATTATTTTTAAATTAAAATTTTCAATTTAATTCTTTTGTGTGGCTGCATTAACAGAGGAACCTGCAGAGTGGAGACCTGTTAGCAGCTTCTCTTGGAAATCCTTAAAATTACAATGGTCATCAGAGATTAGCCTCAGACTTGTAAATCTCTGTGGATTTTATTTTGTTTTGTGTTTTGGTTGTGAATATAGTTTTAAAAAGACTTTTTATGTTTTATTTCTATTGATATCCTTGTTGGCTCTCTTGACTAAAATATATATTTTTCACCAATATTCAAGTAGGATAGTTTCTCCTTTACCACATTAGAAGAGTTCATTATTTTTATTCTAATCCAATCACCTTCTTACCCACTAATAAAAATATAATATCCCAGGGAAATTTTTGGAAGGAGAGAAATATCATAAATTTTCAAGAACTGATATAGTGTATGTAATTCTGTCAATTAAGTGCATAGAGTGCACAAGATAAATTCTAAAACAAGTGACTTGTAATTCCTATTTCAAAGACCCACTGTACACCCATATTACAAGAGTTGTAAAAGTAATCACTATTTCTAATTGACAACAAAATTGAGATCTTATAAACAGAAGAATATGCTGTATAAATTACAAGGGTAGATTGATTTGCAAAATTCTGTTTACATAGAAAAAAGAAAATCTAGATCTAAAGGAGAAAGGAGTGTATCTTTATGATAATCCAAGGGGAAAACCCAGAGAGAGTCACTGTACATGAATGTTTGCTTTTGGTTTAAAAGATGAGTAAAATCTTCAGTAAACACTGAAAAAAGAAACCTTCTTCCAAATTAAGGAATAATTTTTATATGTTAAATTACATTCTAATTGTCTAATAGTTCTCTCATATAGTCAGATTATGTCTTTCTTGACCTTTCTGAAGTATCTAATTATAACTACCCTTTTTTTTTTTTTGATATTATCTCCAGCCTGGATTATCATGATACTGAAACCTTGAATTTTTTTAGAAGACTCAACCTCTTCAGCTTCCTCTTCCTCCCTCTCCCCACCCCCAGAAAGGTATTACAATCCATGTAGAGATATAGTTCAGAGATCTTGCTTGGACATAATTTATGACCCTACATTCTCTCTCTTTTAGTGAGTTTATAATCTCCATGCTTAGAAATATTATGATGTTTATATTGATAATTCCAAAATCTAGTTATCAATATTGTATCAGCACAGTCCCAAATATTTAGCTAGTTGTTTCATATATCCATATGATTTCTTATAGGCACTTCAAAATGAACATATTTCAAAAAGAACTGATTATCTTTCATTAAAGCTCTCTTTTCTTGCTTTGCTATTTCTCTTAAAGGTTACATTATTTACTACCCATTACTATTTGAAACATATAAATTTTCCTTAAAACTTTCAATTAATTTCTGTATCCATTCACATCCTAATCTGAACTATTTTATTTTTACAACAAATTTTCCATTCATATTCTGGTGAAGGTTTTTATGGCCAATCATTTGGATTATAACTATATATTTTTTCCTAATTTATTTACCTGAATTCAACCTAATAACTCTGTAGTCATTCAGGAATATAAAATCAAACAAGTTGATACTTGTTTGAAGGGGCTTCAAAATTTATAAAGTTGAAATTATAGAAAATTGTGTAGTATTTTGATCCTTTCATACAATTTTATGCATGCTAAAATCTCATTGTCCCTGGGCTCACATCTCATAAAGCATTTTGTCCATGGATTCTACCAATATATCTTGTGACTTTTTGATTTTTTAATAAAATCAAGGAAATATGCAAGACTCTGCATACATTATTTGTGTTTATCTACCGTAAACTTTTTTGTGAATGGTCAATTTCCTCATGGTATTAATAATTTCAGTTCTGTTTCTTCTTTGTAAGTATCATATCTAGGAGATAATTCCCTTTCATTGTTTCTTGGATCCTTTAAAGAATAATGCAAAAGTGGTGTTTAATTGAGTCAATCAATCAGATTCACCCCATTACACTTTGTCAGGTAAAACACCAACCAATCAGATATGGAATGAATGTGAACAATATCTAGATATTTTTATTTAATACATAACCTAATCACAGGCTTTCAAATAGATGCAAAAACCCTTGATTAATTTGGAAGCTATGAAAAAAATGAATAAAATGAAATTGAGCAGGAAATATGTTCATATTAGTATAAAAATCTTATTTATTCCAAGGAAATTTTGTAGAAAATGGAAAGCAATTTTGAAATATGGCCATTCAAGTATCCGGCATCAGTGAATAGATTGTCATTTCAACAACACTTTTGAGAAGGGGTTACTTGATAGAAAGAGGAAGTATCCTGGGCTTATAAAGAACATTTTTTCTCTCTCTTTCCATCCTAAATTACTAGATGGAAAAGAAGTTGGTCTTTTCATCAACTTTCTAGCAGTTTGCTTATGACAGCAACAGTTGACAACAGAATTTATATCAGAAGCGAATGTGAACAAATAGTTTTACTATTTGTAAAATAGTACAAAGAATGAAAGCATCAGTATTCTAACAGGAGCATAGCAAAAACTATAATATGTCTAATGAAATGAGTGGGATTCAGAGGGGGATTAATAGAGAACACTCTTGCAGATGTTTGAATAATTGAAGTTCCTCAACACTGCTATATCATACTGCTGTGTCATATTTATGATTTTTTTCTAAAGACTTTTTACAATCCATCATTCTGCCTACATGATTTATTATATATTCTCATAAGAAAACCTCACCTGGTTCTCGTTCCTATTATTTCATTGAATTTTAAAGTTCTCCAATTAAGAAATCCAAAAACTTAATACAGTGCTTAGAACATAATAGGAGTGTAACAATGCTTATTCACTACCTCTCTTTTATCTTCACACTCATTATGTTAGTCATGATTCCTCCCTTGTTTTCCTGTATTTCTTCATATTCACATATCTTCTTAAGACATAGTTGTACCCTCTGATTTTATCAATAATCTTTCTTTTTAATAAGTAGTAGCAGAATCCAGTCACAGATTTCATCCTATTATGTCTGCAGTTGCAATAATCATAGTGGCTCATTTTTTAAACAACTTGAAGTATACTTTAAAAAAATCTATTTTTAGAGGGTTTTTTTTTGGGGGGGGAGAGAGGAATCTATGCTTTCTTTCACAACATGATTTTTATAGAAATGTTTTACATAACTTCATATGTCCCTTCTCAGTGGGGAAGAGGGAGAAAGAAAGGGAGAAATTCTGAAACTAAAAGTTTTAAAAAATAACAAATGTAAAAAATTGGTTTACATGTAACAGAGAAAATAAAATATTTTTAAAAGAAAAAAAAAAGAATGTGGATGCTATATGACTTGATGTATATATGTTTAGTATTGATATTGTCTTATTGTCTATGGCACCTTTAAGCAACATGTAGTTTTGTTCCTTACACCTTTTAATTAAGTCTATTTTTGCTTTTACTTTGAAATCATGATTACTATCCTTGCTTTTTCTTACTTTAGCTGAAGTATATTATATTCTGTTTCAGTCCCTTATTTTTATTTTTTTTTTTTTTTTTTTTTTTTTTTTTTTTTTTTTTTTTTTTGGGGGGGAGAGAGGAATCTATGCTTTCTTTCACAACATGATTTTTATAGAAATGTTTTACATAACTTCATATGTCCCTTCTCAGTGGGGAAGAGGGAGAAAGAAAGGGAGAAATTCTGAAACTAAAAGTTTTAAAAAATAACAAATGTAAAAAATTGGTTTACATGTAACAGAGAAAATAAAATATTTTTAAAAGAAAAAAAAAAGAATGTGGATGCTATATGACTTGATGTATATATGTTTAGTATTGATATTGTCTTATTGTCTATGGCACCTTTAAGCAACATGTAGTTTTGTTCCTTACACCTTTTAATTAAGTCTATTTTTGCTTTTACTTTGAAATCATGATTACTATCCTTGCTTTTTCTTACTTTAGCTGAAGTATATTATATTCTGTTTCAGTCCCTTATTTTTATTCTTTGATCAATATATTGTAAGATTCTGTTTTTTTTAATCTACTTTGCTGTCCTCTTCCATTTTATGAGTTTATTCCATTCACATTCAGAGTTATGATTATCACTATATTCAGAGTTATGATTATCACTATATTCAGAGTTATGATTATCACTATATTCAGAGTTATGATTATCACTATATTCAGAGTTATGATTACCACTATATTCAGAGTTATGATTATCACTATATTCAGAGTTATGATTATCACTATATTCAGAGTTATGAGTCTTACCTCTGCATATACATTCCACCCTATTTTTCATCCTTTTTATTCTCCCCTCTCCTTTCAGCTTTTCACTCCTCATTAGTATTATATTTCAATCTACCACCTCTTTCCCATCTATCTTCCCATCTGGTAATCCATCCCCATGCTTTACTTAATTTTTTCCTCTGCTGTTTAGATATGAGTTTATTTGTGTGGAAAGTGTTTTGTAGTTTTTCTCAGATAGTTCCTGACTTTCCCTTAACAGATAGATTCCCAAATATTTTATACTATCAACAGTTATTTCAAATGGAATTTATTTTTGTATCTTTTGATGTTGGATTTTGTTATAAAAATGCTGATGATTTATGTGGATTTATTTTGCATCCTGCAAGTTTGCTAAAGGTGTGGATTATTTCTAATAGCTTTTTATTAAAAGCTCTTGGGTTGTCTAATTATATCATCATATCATATGCAAAGAGTGATAATTTGCTTTCTTCATTACCTACTCTAATTTCTTTTAATTTCTTTTTCATCTCTTATTGCCAAATCTAGCATTTCTAATATAATATTGAATAGTAATGGTGAAAATGGGCAATCTTGTTTCACTCCTGATTTTACTGGGAATGTTTGAAGTTTATCCCCATTACAAATGATGCTTACTAATGGTTTTAAATAGATACTACTGATTATTTTAAGGAAAAGTCCATTTATTACTATATTCTCTAGTGTTTTTAATAGGAATGGTCATTGGGTTTTATAAACTGCTCTTTCTGCATCTATTGAGATGAACATTTTTTGTTGTTGTTAATTTTGTTAGGGATATAGTCAATTATGCTAATATTTTTTCCTAATATTGAACCAACCCTGTATTCCTGGTATAAATCCTACTTAGTCATGGTATATTATCCTGGAGGCGATTTTCTGTAATCTTTTTGCTAATATTTTATTTAAGATTTTTGAATCGATGTTCATTAAGGAGATTGGTCTATAATTTTCTTTCTCTGTTTTTGTCCTACCTGGCTTAGGTATCAGTACTATGTCTGTGTGATAAAAGGAATTCGGTAGGACTCCTTCATTCCTTATTTTTTCAAATATTTTATATAGCATTGGAGTTAATTGTTCTTTAAATGTTTGGTGGAATTCACATGTAAATCTATTTGGTCATGGGGATTTTTTTTTAGGGAGTTGATTAATAGGTTGTTCTATTTCATTTTCTAAAATGAGACTATTTAACCATTTTATTTCTTCCTCTGTTAATCTGGGTGACCTATATCTTTGAAGATATTAATCCATTTCATTTATGTTATCAAATTTATTGGCATAAAGTTGGTCAAAATAACAACTAATTATTACTCTAATTTCTTCTTCATTAGTGAAAATTTCTTCCTTTTCATTCTTAAGACTATTTAATTTTTCTCTTTCATTTTTCCAATCAAATTCACCAAGGATTTACTATTTTGTTGTTTTTTTTTCCCATAAAACCAACTCTTAGTTTTATTTATTAATTCAATAGTTTTTTTTTTAATTTACTTTTGATTTTATTGATTTCTCCTTTTATTTTTAGAATTTCAAGTTTAGTGTTTTTTTTTTTTAATTTGCTCTTTTTCTAGTTTTTGTTGTTGTTGTAATCCTAATTAAATGATTTTGTCTTTCTCTATTTTATGCAAGTAAGCCTTTCTCTATATATATAATTTCCCCTTATTACCACCTTGGATGCATCCCACACATTTTGGTGTGATTTTTTCATTATTGTCATTCTTTTGGGTGAAATTATTAATTGTGTCTATGATTTGCTGTTTTCCACAATCATTCTTTAAGATGAGATTATTTAGTTTCCAATTACTTTTTGGTGTATTTTCTCCTGGTTTTTTATTGAATGTAATTTTTATTGCATTGTGATCTGAGAAGGATGCATTTACTAATTCTGCCTTTCTACATTTGAATTTGATGTCTTTATGTCCTAATATGTGGCCAATTTTTCTATAGGCTCCATAAACTACTGAGACGAAAGTATACTCCTTTCTCTCTCCATTCAGTTTTCTCCAAAGATCTATCATACCTGTCTTTTCTAGTATTCTATTTACCTCTTTAACTTCTTTCTTACTTATTTTGTAGTTTGATTTATCTAGTTCTGAGAATACAAGGTTGAGATCTCCCATTATTATAGTTTTGCTATCTATTTCTTCTTGCAGGTCTCTTAACTTCTACTTTAGGAATTTAGATGTTATACCACTTGGTGCATATATGTGTAGTGTTGATATTGCTTCATTATCTATGTTATCCTTTAGCAAGATATAGTGCTCTTCCTTCTCTCTTTTAATTCAATATTTTTGTTGTTGTTGCTTTTGCTTGATCTGAGATCAGGATGGCTACTCCTGCTTTTTTGGCTTCACCTGAAGCATAGTAGATTCTGCTCCAGCCTTTTTTCTTTATTCTGTATATATCACCCTGCTTCAATTGTGTTTCCTGTAAACAACATAGGATTCTGGCTTTTAATGCAGTCTGCTATGTGCCTCTGCTTTATGGATAAATTTATCCCATTCACATTTATGGTTAAAACTACAATTTCTGTATTTGCTGCCATCTTACTGCCCCCAAATTGTGTTTCCCCCTTTCCCCCTCACAGCCTTCCCCAGTATTAGACTTATGAGCACCAATTGCCTCATGTAGCCCTCTTTCTTGAGAATTCCTCCTTCCCCCTTGAAGTCCTTCCCCTTTTTTTAAACCTTTTCCTTACTATTTCTGTATTCCCTTCTATCTACCCCACCCCTTCCTTATTCCCTTTTCCCCTCCCACTTTTCAATGAGTTGGGAAAAGTTTCTATGTAAACCATATATGTCACAACTTATATATAAGTTGTGATGTACATCACTCACCTTGATGAAATCTTGCCTAGCCTTTTGGAAGAATTGAAGAGTTTTTTTTTTTTTTTTTTTTTTTTTTTTTTTTTTTTTTTTTTTTTTTTTTTTTGTAGGTGTGGGGGTTGGAGAGAGCAAGGAGCAAATAATATGGACTAAAATTAAGATGAAAATGAATGCTGCAAATTGCTAAAAGAGGTAAGCAGAATCAAGTCATCTAATGAAGTCAACTCATCCTGGACAATGGTACCCAAGACTTGTGTGAATAGATTAAGATGTGTTTTTTAGAGGGCAGCAGTTTTCTCACTGAATCTTTATTTCGTTTTATTCCTATCAAAAGCCATTTTCATTGCTTAAGTTGCATCTAGTTTTGAGTTAGGCACCTTTGGGAGTTGAACTATTACTCCCAGGTGGTCAAATCAGCACCAGTTAATGCTCATGTGCATTAGCATAATCTCTGGGTGGTAGAGACATGTGACTTCAGCTTTTTATTGGACTAACTGATCTACATGAATTCTAATTCTGGAATCTTTAGCAACTAATCAGAAGAAATAATTTTCTTACTATAAATTTCCTTATTTAATCTATTCTTATAAAGTTCTTTAAAAAACCAACTAGGTATTTGTTGAATTTCATATACTCTGCCAAAGAAAATATTAATTTTCTCTTTGAGCCAAATCTGATGAGAGTAAGATTCCCATTATGTTCATCCCTCACTCTCATTCCCTCAGATATTATAGATTTCTTTTGCCTCTTTGTGAGATGTAATTTCCCTCTTTTTTCCCTCCACTTTTCCCTTTTTCTATTACAATTTCTTTTCCACCTCTAGTTTCTTTTTTATATTGTAACAGTAAACCCAAATTATACATGTACTCTTTATGTATACCCATAACAGAAATACAGTTCTCAAGACTTTTTACCTTTTTCTCTTTCTCTTGAATCCTATATATGGAGGTCAAATTTATTGTTTAACTCTTGTCTTTTCATCAGAAATAAAATGGAAGAAAATGCTCAGTTTGGCTGGGTAAGTTATTATTGGCTGCATGCCAAATTCATTTGTCTTTCAGAATATCAGATTCCAGGCTCTTTGATCCTTTAATGTGGATGCTGCTAGATCCTGAGTGATCCTTATGTGGTTCCTTGGTATTTGAATTTTGTGTTTGTTTGTTTGTTTGTTTTGTTTTATTTTTTTGGTTTTTTTTTCCTGGCTGCTTGTAGTATTTTTAGCTTGGTCTGATAGTTTTGGAGTTTAACCACAATATTTTTTGAAGTTTTGATCTTGGGATCTCTTTCAGTAGGTGATTGATGAATTCTTTCAATGTCTATTTTGCCTTATGTTTCTATAATATCTGGGCAGTTCTTTTTAATGATTTCTTGAAAAATAGTGTCTAGGCTCTTTTTTTTCGGCATGATTTTCACAGAGTCAAATAATGCTTAGATAATCTCTCCTAGATCTATTTTCCAGGTGTGTTGTTTTCCCAAGTAGGTATTTAACATTTTTTTCTTTTTTTTTTCTTTTGGTTTTGCTTGATTGATTCTTGGTGTCTCCTTGAGTCATTCAATTTTTTTTTTTTGGTTCTATTGGGTTTTTTTCATTTTGAAAAAAAAAATCCATTAGAACATATATATATATATATATATATATATTTATTTATATTTCTTTTTCCAGTTCACACAATAGAAGCAAAATATATATATATATATATATATATATATATATATATATATTTATAAAGTTTTCCTTTCCTTTTCCTGTTTTTCATCTAGCTCTCTTTTAAGATCTTTTTAAAATTTCTTCTATGTAAGCCTTGATCATATACACCTTTGGAGTTAGAGACAAATTGTTTTTAGTCCCCTCTTTTTCTGTATAGAATTTATCAATAGTTAGAGTCACTTTGCTTTTTTGCTGATTTTGAAAACAAACAAACAAACAATAAAACTAAGGTCTGTTTGTTCGGGCAGTGGGGTAGTTTCAAGCTGCCTATACAGACAACAGCAAGTGGCAATGAAGGGGCAGTAGGGCAGCACTCGCTGGATGTGCTGGGTCCTGAAATCAGGTCCTGAAATCCGCAACAGCAGAAAGGCAGTTATTAGGACTAAGTTGAGACCAACTATTGCAGCTGTACTTTGATCATGCTGTGTCACTCTGAGTCATTGGCTAGGTGTGGTTAGGTCCCAAGTGACTCTAGCCTTTTGGGGTTATACTTTTTACCCACTGTGTTTATAGCTTCTCTGTTAATCTACTGGCTTGCTGTCAGGGCAAAGTAGCTCAAACACTGGTAATGTTCTCCCCCTGCAGATTTTTCTGCTGGCTGAGATTACACCCCACCCCCCTCTGGTCTGTTCAGCATGAGCTGTTTCCTATGCTCTCACTGCCTGCCTGAGGTCTGCACTTGGCCTATCCCTGTTCTGTCCCTCTCGCAAGCAAAAACTGGAGAATTTTGAGAATATCTTTGGTTGGTAATTTGATGTATTCCCAATATTTGTGAGATCTGACAGTCAAGCACTAATTCCAAGGCTGAATTTTGTTAAAATAGCTTGAGGGAAAAGGAGAGTATAGGAAGATGTGTGTGTCCTCTCTTCCATCTTGGCTCTGCCTCTTCAGATGTTCTTTTTAGGAATAACTCTGGAGGAATCAAAGACTTTCGAAGCTATAGATGTATAGAGAAAGCCAGTTCCTCAAGAAAGAGAGAAAGCCAGCTCTCAACATCCATCTGATTTCTATCTTCCCCACCTATAAACTTCAGGGAAGTTACCTTTGAGTAAGATTGTTACCGCCAACTATGTGTCTGTGTCTGTGTCTGTGTCTGTGTCTGTGTCTGTGTCTGTGTCTGTGTCTGTGTCTGTGTCTGTGTCTGTCTGTCTGTCTCTCTCTCAATGTCTCTCTTTCACACACATATACATGCACAGAAAGAGAGAGAAGCATGGTTAAGTCTTATCTCAATCCCACTAGAAGAACTCACTCATATATATATTTTGGTATACTACAAACTATATAGATTTATCATTTCCCCTTTTTTGTTTTATTTAAATAAATATTTAATTTCTATTATTTTTGTTTGTGATGTTTTTTGTGTAGGCACTGTTCAGTGGAAATAAACTAATGAATATACAATAAAGGTTACCAATCCCCTAAAAAAAATTAGTGACCAGGGAAATAACCAAGTCTGCACAAGTTGCCAAAAATGTAGTAAGATATAATTTTAACACAACAAATCTCTTGACTACAGCTGAGAGAAGAAGCAGTACCTAGTAATGATTTTTTAAGATAGAAAATTCAATCCGTTATCGAGAGAAGTAAGTCAGAATTTAAAGGTATCTGTTTATGACTCAGAAACACATCTATACATCTATACATTTAGATAATGCATGTAGACACATGTGTGTAAAATTGTATGCGCTGTTTAACCAATATCTAGTTAAACACAGGTTTACATCACCTTTTTGCTAAATTCACTTTATCTGCTCCATATTATTTAAGGGAGAATACAGAAATTCTTCTGTTCAAAATTTAAACCCTGTGACTCTCTGACTTTGACATATCATTCCAGAACTATTATATTATTCTTTCTCATATCCACTAGATTTTATTAACAATGTTTGGCATAGATGGAGAAGGGGGTCAAGAACATTCAAGAAAGAACTAATAGTGTAGAGAAAACAGAGAGATATCCATAAGAATTGGTAAGTTCTGGTTTTTTCATCAGAAATAGATGAAATTCGCTTACTTCGTTGAATGTCCATCTTCTTCCCTGGAAAAAGATGCTCATTCTCGCTGGGTAAGTTATTTTTGGTTGCATACCAAGTTCCTTAGCCTTTCGGAATATCATATTCCAGGCCCTTCGATCTTTTAATGTGGATGCTGCCAGATCCTGGGTGATCCTTATTGTGGCTCCTTGATACTTGAATTGGGTTTTTCTAGCCGCTTGCAATATTTTTTCTTTCATTTGAGGGTTCTGGCATTTGGCCACTATATTCCTTGGTGTTTTGATTTTAGGATCCCTTTCAGTGGATGATCGATGAATCCTTTCAATGTTTATTTTTTCCTCTGTTCCTATGACTTCTGGCAGTTCTCTTTGATAATTTCCTGGAAGACAGTGTCCAGGCTCTTTTTTTCATCATGTTTTTCTGGGAGTCCAATGATTCTCAGATTGTCTCTCCTGGATCTGTTTTCCAGGTCTGTTGTCTTCCCCAGAAGGTATTTCACATTTTTCTCCATTGTTTGATTTTTTTGGATTTGCTTGACTGATTCTTCTTGTCTCCTCGAGTCATTCAATTCCACTTGTTCAATTCTGATTTTCAGTGAAGTATTCTCTTCACTCACTTTTTTAAAATCTTTTTCTAATTGTCCAATTGAGTTCTTTTGTTCTGTGGAATTTTTTTCCATTTCGCCAATTTTGTTTTTTAGAGAGCTGTTTTCTGTTTCCAGTTCACTAATCCTATTTTTCAAGGATTTTACTTCTTTATCCACTCTCTCTTTAACTGACTTCTCCAGGCTCTTTTGCCAAGCCTCCCTCTCCTTTTCCCAAGCTTCCTTCTCCTTTTGCCAAGCCTCACTCTGCTTTCCCCATTTTTCTTCTAGCTCCCTTGTGAGAGCCTTTTTAATCACTTCTATGAGGTTCATCTGTGCTGAGGAACAGACGATCTCCTCCTTTGGGGAATCACCTGGGGACTGCCTGTTTTTAGTCTCCTCAGGATTTAGAGTCTGCTCTCTATCTGTGTAGAAGCTGTCAAGGGTTAAAGTCCTCTTCAGCTTCTTGCTCATTCTGTCTATTAATCAGAGACAAACTACCAAAGAAAAACAGAAAAAACTGGAGTCTTTCTTTGGGGGGGGGGCTGGGTGTGTTATCGAGCTTCCTCTACAGACTGCAGGGGGCAGCAGTGAGGCACTAGCAGGACTGTGCTGCGCCTGCGCTCTGAGATCCCAGAGCGTGCTGAGTCACTGAGGGGGGGAAGGGGGGGCGGCCAGGTCCTGAGAGACTCCAGCTGTTTGCGGTTGTGTTCTTCAGCCCCGGTGTTTTTAGCTTCTCTGCTGGGCTGCTGACTTGCTGCAGGTTCCAAACCTGTAGCGAAGCTCTCCCCGCAGAGACGGCTACGATCACTCCCCACCCCCTCTCAGCTCTGCTCCCGTGCTCTCACTGCCACTGCCCTCAGCCTGCGCCCGATCTAAAACCGCCCCAGCCCTCCAGTAAAGACAGACCTTTCTTGGCGGATCTCAAGGATGGCTTCTCTTGGTAACTATATGTGGGTTTTTTTCAGTCAAGCATTTATTCAGAGGCTTGTAATGAAGTGGATAGTGAGAGAAAGCGTGGAGCTTATGCAACTGCGAGCCTCCTCTCCGCCATCTTAACCGGAAGTCCCAAAACTATGAAGGTTGAAAGCAGATGAAAACATAGTATTTTCCAGTTTTTATTTTTTCCCCTTTCTCATAATTTTTCCCTTTTCTCTGATTTTTCCTTCACAAGATGATTAACATGGAAATACATTTTCCCCTTTTTCTCAGTTTTCTTTTACAACATGACATATGTTGAAATGTGCATTAAAATAATTGTACTTGAATAATCTACATCACATTGTTTGCTATTTTGAAGAGTGAGATGAAAAGGGGGGACATGGGATTCAAAATCCTAATGTTGAAAATTATCTTTATGTGCAACTGAAAAAATAAAACATTATTTAGTGCAAAAAATAGAAATAAAAAAAAAAACATTGAAGTGCATCTAGACAGCAGAATTTTGTAATTTCCCCCCAAGTCCATTCATCAGTCATGAATAAGAGTTAAGATATCCATTGGTGGGAATTATCCAAAGTTGAGATTTATTCTCATTCTTCTCCATGTTCAGACATTTAACAGTACAGAGGGCTGGAATTTAGGAGAAGTATACTTGAAACAAGGACATTTACAACAAGTTGTTAATTCAGTGGAATTGATGAGATGATAATTCTGTAGCATACATATACTTAGTACTTAGCATGGTGATGTAATGATACCCTCGTTCACACATAACCAGTATGCTGTAATGATGTAATTCCAATAAGGTATATAAGAGCTAAGAAGGACTGGAAGAGAGGCATTCCATTTTTCACCATTCTCCTGGTGGCTCTCCTGTCTCCTGCACTCTTGCACTAAAACTAAGGTTGGTCCTGAGTTCCTTCAAAAAGCTAGTCTGAATATTACATTTTGGCACCTAAATGTGGATGTAAGGACCTACACTCAGTAGCTTGATTGATGTGATCATAAGTTCAATAAAGAAATCCCTGTGACAAGGAAATAAGGTGAGTAAACTAGTCACTTTTGTTTTTCAGCTAAAATTGGGCAAATACTAAGAAATGAGCCTTCCCCATCACAAGGGACTTGTGTAGCAAGCATAGTTAGGTTAATAAAGAAGCAAGATTTGTTGCTAACTTGGGAGCAGATCATTGGACTCTTAGAAATATTAGAGAGCTAGTCTTCTTGGTTTTCTAAGGAAGAAAATTTAGAGCCAGATGAGTGGAAACTAGTGGGAGATCAACTAATTGAATATTACAACAATAATGGTCCTGATTCAATTCCTAAGGAAACAGTCCAAATACAGAATATATTACAATTGGGTTTAAGGAATCCCACATGTTTTAAAATAAGGAAAAAAAGGAAGAAAAAAAGATCAAGAAGGAGTGTTACTGACAAAGCAGTTGAAAAACATGAAGAATTTGACAAGAAAGGAATTTATTATAGTGCTGATGAAATTAAGTAGTGTGGTGCTTCTCATTCAGCACCACCCATGCAACACCTTTGTTCATCCCCTATGACACTATTACAAAAGGCATTAATGAAGACTAAAGATGAAGTACAATATACATCTGATTTGAAAATTAAAGTATACTCTGTGATTGAAAAGTTTGACTCTCCAGGTCAAGAACAAAGAAGATACACTCCTTTTAATTTATAAATTATGAAAGATCTGAAAAAGACTTGTACTCTTTATGGGTCTACATCCTTTTTATGTTAAGATGTTATTAGATAATTTAGCTTTATAAGTTTTAACCACTGATGAATGGAAATCTATAGAAAGGACATGTTTAGCATCTAGACAAAATTGTTGTGGCTTTCTGAGTATAATGAATTATAACAAGTATAATGAACAGACTACAGGTCCAATGACACAGGAAACCTGGAATTAATATACCAGTCAGATTTGATCAACTAACAGGTTTAGGTCTTTATAAAGACACTTTATCACAGATTAATTACCCTATAGCAGCATATGAGCAAATTGCTGCTGCTGCTATCAGAACCACTAAAGCTTTCAAAGCACTGTCCCAGGAAGACGAGATATAGGAAAAGATTTCACAAAAATAGTGCAAGTTTCAAATGAAACCTTTGCTGATTTTGTGGGATGTCTGCAAACATCTGTCATATGAAATATTGATGAAAATGTAGCAACAGAAATTATAACACAACTTGCTAAAGAAAATGCTAATGAGGTTTGTAGAAGAATTATTCCAGGACTACACAAGGATGCTCTCTTAGATGAGATAATAAGATGCTGTGTCACAATGGACACAAATGCCTTTTCTACCCAGGCTATGATGAACAGGGTCCCTTTTGGCAAGGGACTTCTAGACTCATCAGTGCTTTCAATGTGATAATGTAGGGCATCTGAAAGCTCACTGTTGGCATAGAAGACAGGGAGGGAGAACAAGCCTCAAAACCCTATGTCCAAAATGCAACAGAGGTTTCTGTTGAGTCTTAGAATGTAGATTGATCAGGGAAATGGGAAGTGGGGCTCAGCTTTAGGGCCTGAGACAAAAGCACTTGGGGCATGATGGCAGCCTGTGTTACACCTAGAGAGTCTTTAGAAGTTCAGTACTCTGATATGATCAATCAGCTGAGAAGCAACCTGATGGGCTAAAGGGATTACAATTGGGGAGAACAGAGTTGTATGAAGCTGGAACTACTGAGATATCCCCTGGAGAGGTAAAATCTGTCCCTGTCTGGCCTATGGATCCCCTGCCTCCAGCTACAGTAGGCTTGACCATTTCACCTCCTGAGAGTGCTTACAAAACAGAGTCTGTACATATACTGATGTGGAAAACTGTGGAATGTGTAGCTAATATCCCAGTCACTAATACAATGTGTAACTAATTAACCAAGAGAAGTAGTAGCATCAGGTTTACGATGCACACTCCTGATAGGCCTTTTGGTGATATTTATCCAGATTTTTACTCCCGGCAACAGAATCCAGGAATATACTGGTCTGTGGCTATAACAGCTGACTATCCTATGTTCACTATCTATGTAAATGGCATTCCATGGAAAGAGTTGGTAGATACAGGTGCAGATTATACAGTCATTAGAGGTGGCAACTAGCACAGTCATTGCCCAAAGAGTAAGGCAAATACTTATATGTCTGGCATAGGAAGACCAATAGCAGGTGAAATTAGTGCTAACCCTTTGAGATGGATATTTGAAGGTGAATCAGGAATTTTTACTCCTTTTGTAGCAGATAAAATCCCCATCAATTTATGGGGAAGAGACAACAGTTAGGAATACAATTGTGTATTTTGGCTTTTTAGCCAGGGCTGCTATTGAAGGCTTGCCAGCACTCTCACCTGTTTCCATTCAATAGAAAGCTGATACACTAGTATGGGTAGAACAGTGGCCCTAACAAAATGAAAAAAAATCCAGGCCTTATTAGATATAGTACAGGAAAAACTTGACCAAGGACACTTACAACCTTCTCTAAGTACTTGAAATTCCCCCATATTTGTTGTAAGAAAGAAATCTGGAAAATGGAGGATGTTGACTGATCTGAGAAAACTAAATGAACAGATGGAAACTATGACAATTCTTCAGCTTGGAATTCCATCTCCTACTCAGTTGCCTGGAGAATGGTCTCTTTGGATTGCACATGTTAAGGATTGTTTTTATTCTATCCCTCTGGATGAGGAGGATATGAATAGATTTGCCTTTTCAGTGGCCAGCATTAACTTAGCTAAGCCTTATAAAAGATATGAATGGACAGTTTTGCCACAGGGTATGAAAAATAGCCTTACTATGTGTCAAATGTATGTGACTGCTGCTCTTACTCCAGTAAGAAATGCATTTCCAAAAGTTTTGTTACATATCTTGGAGTGTGCACCTGAGGAGCAAATGTTAGAAGCCTGCCTACAAAAGACCATAGAAACACTAAGGAACTACAAATTGCATAAACCAGAAAAATTCAAAGACATGACCCTTTTCAATATTGAGGATATGAAGTATATCCTAAAGTACTTAGAGTACAAAAGCTTTCTTTAAGAAGAGAGAGTTTGAACATTTTTAATGATTTTTAGAAATGGATAGGAGATATCCAGTTGATGCATCCAGTGTTAGGCTTAGCTACCTATCAATTACAACTATCATATGGCATTTTAAGGGGAGACAGTGCTTTAAACTCATCATGCCAGCTTAGAAAAAAAAGCTCGTCTTTGAGAAAGGTCAAACTGGCTTTATACAATGTGATTGAAAGAGTTACTCAGAAACCTTTGGAAATGTCATTTTTTGCTGTAAAAGAGGCATCCTCAGCAGTCCTTCATCAAGGACATGGTGTGATAGAGTGAGTAACCTCTCAGCACAATCAGACCAAAGCTTTACTCCTTACCCAGTGCTTATGGCTAGAATTTTATTAAAGGCCATTAAGCAAGCAGTACAATTATCTGGGATAAGACCTGACAAGATATACACCTTTTATACCAATGCACAAATAAATGTATGCTGTGAAACCATTCCAGAATGAAAAAAAAAAATATCGGCCAATTGATAAGATTGTTGTAGTACTTCAAACCATCAAGAATCATTGGATTCTCTGACACATGAAAAGATTGTTGTAGGACTTGAAAACCCTCAGGACTCATTGGATTTTCTGAGAAATGATAAGACTATTTCAGGACTTCAAAATCCTGGGATCATTGGATTCCCTGACACATGAAAAGACTGTTGCAGGACTTCAAAAACTTGCGGGGATCATTGGATTCTCTGACGCATGAAGCAATGGACAATAGATTGGTTTTGGACTATCTCCTGACTGCCAAAGAAGGCATATGTGTGACTGTTGTTTATATACCCTCCTTCTAGGACTTCTGGAAATCTCTTATAATACTATATTGATTTATATTATTTGTTATATCACTACTTTCATATAGAATTCATGTTTGTTGCACCACATTGAGCTTGTACTGACTGTGGGGAGAATCATCACTAATAGCCTGTGCATAATTGCTGTGTGCTTATAAAATACCTCCCAAGCTGATGAGGTTGTGTATACCTGTTTCTAATAAGAGCCTTCAGCCCAGAAACCTGCTAGCAATCCCCATTTCCCTTTGGTGCTTTTCACCTCCCTTCCTGAGGAGTGGGGGATGGGAGGGGGTATGATCACCTCCTTTTTGGTGTTTTCACCTCTTTTCCTGAGAAGTCAGGGAGGGCATGATCACCTCCTTTTGGGGACTCTCATCATCCTGAGAAGTCAGGGATGGCGTGACCACCTGTATTCTAAAACAAAAGAAAGAGGGAGATGTAGAGGGCTGAAATTATTGAATTCAATGCACTGAAGTCAGGACTGCTGAGCACTTGAGGCTAACTACTGATTGGACAATACTCTGTGGGGATATGTTTGGAAAATGGTCCTTTCCACTATCCATACTGACTCAGTGATTGGTGTGTAGAGGATGGTAGGAGGGAGTAAGGGGTGGAGTAAAGCTAGCCAGGGATACACGCTTGGGGGTAGACGAGGAAGAAAAGCAGTTGCAGAGAATCTGCTTCTATCCTGTTCAACCTGGCATCTGGGGACCAAGAATAAAGATTAAGGACGTTTGCTTATCTTGACTCCGGCTGATTCTAGGGTGTCCTGGGTGCTAGTGTGGTCAATACTCCAAATTTTACACCAGGATCTCCATTAAAGATATCTCAAATATTACATGATTGGCAATGTATTTTTAGAGAAAAGTTTTCTAAGATTCTTCTTAACAAACTATCTTTACAGATACATCCAAATATAACATTTGTGCTATATACTCTCATGACTTAAGCATAAAGAGACTAGTCAGAACTCCTTTTCAGTTCACTCAGCAGAATGAATTGTATGCAGTCATGATAGCTCCTACTTATTATCCAGGATATTTAAATATAATATCTGATTGACCCTATTCCATAGGTGTGGAACAAAGAATTGTCACAGTGCAAATAAAATTTATAGCTTCTAATATATATCAGTTTTTTAAGGAATTTCAAGAGCAAGTGAGAAAGCATCCAGGTAAGATTTATATCTTGCATGTCCACTCTCATAGTGGACACTTAGGTCCTATTTTTTATGGAAATTCAAAGGCAGATAATCTCCTAACCATGTTACCAAATACTTCTTTATTTCAGGCAGCCCAAAAAATCTCATTCTAAATATCATCAAGCTGCTAGAGCTTTATGTTTGCCATTTGGAATAACAAAAGAGGAAGCTAAGAATAGGGTAAATGCTTGTATAGCTTATCTTCCTTTCCACCCTGCAACACTCTCTCCAGGAAAGAACCTTCGTGGTTAAATGAAATTTGATAAATGTATAAATTTTTTGGTCATCTCTCTTTTATCCATGTTGTAGTAGACACCTTTTCAGGATTTACTATTGCAATACTAGCAGCAAAAGAGACTGCTTAGTATTCAATGGATTCCTTATACAAATTTTTTACAATTATGGGTGTGCTACAATCAATAAAAACAGATAGTATACCTGTACTTCTAAACATTTTGCACACTTCTGTGCACAATATCAGATTTTACACACCACTGGCCTACCTTTTAATTCTCAAGGACCAGCAATAGTAGAAAAGAAACAGAGGCAGACACTCCTCCAAAAACAAAAGAATAGGGGAGCCAAAGGTAACCCTAGAGAACTTCTAAATTTAGCTCTTTATACTATTAATTTTTTTTTAATTTTTGTTAAAAATGCACTGGCTCCAGCAGACGGGTTTTATAACCCACCAGAGGGAAGAATCAGAAAGTGGTGAATGGATGGGACCAGATAGGGTAACTGCTAGGGGAAGAGGTTTTGCTTGTATCTCTCTACAGATGGAGAAGGAATCAGATGGGTGTCAGTGAGCCATATTCACCTTGTCCATTGGACAGAAAAGAAGAAGACCCAAAAAACATCTGCTAGTTCTATCTCTGACTACAAGTGCCACTGAAAAAAAATATGAGATCCTCTGGAAAGCTAGTCAAAACATTATGTAATAGTTATGACTGAACTTTGTCTTGGTTATGTTCATAACTGTACTTTCTTTTGATTCAGTTCCTTTCTGCATAAAATCTTCTAAATCATCTTGGCTGATTCACTATGTAACTAAGTGTAGGTAATAACCAATAACTTTTGTGATCCCTCTGTATATTCCATTAATGTGCAGGTTATCTCCCTTTACTGGAAGACAAGTTCTATCAGAGCAGAAAATATTTTGCTTTTGTTTCTTCAGTATCTATCAAAGTTTCTAAAACACAGAAAATAGCTAATAAGATGTTTCTAGATTCATAGATTTTATATGATACTTCTTGATTACACAATTTGATCACTATGGGATAGAGTAATATCATTTTGATATTTGCTAGATCAAATCAGAATCTATAATGAATTTCAAATCCATATGTAACCTATAATGAAGAAATATTTGTTAATTGTATGTTTAGTTATACATATTATTTAAAGATCTAAATATATATTTAATGTTTCCTTTCTTAAATATCATTTTGCTGCTTTTTTCCTAGTAACAAAACTGAGTTAAGGAGGTAGCTAATGCCTGAATTCTAAGTATTGGCTAATGTTGAGAATACTGAACAATTTGACTAAGCAGTGGAAGAGATAAATGAGACAAATAACGGAAAGTGGGTTGTGGAAATGATAGTGTCCACTTCATATCTTGACCTTCCTTATATACATCTGTATAGACCTGTTTTCTTACTATATTTAAAACAATTAAAAGAGAGGCTATCACATGAATTTAACTTATTCTGCTATGTTATTTAATAATGGCAAAAAAAGAAAGCAATGTCAAGGGTTTTGTTTTTCAACTAAAATGATTTCATTTGGGGAAAACATCTTCAAAATGTGCTATGTTATATTTTCATGGAGTTGAATCTTTGAACTAAAGACAATAACCCTCACTTAAATGTGAATTAATGAAAAGATTTTGTAAAGTCTCCAAAACATTAAACATTAGAAATGTCTTTTTATTCATTGCTGTCATTGCTGGCTTGTATCTGTAGGTAATGGATAATAATAATTTAAAAAAATGAAATTCCAAACACTGATTTTCAAAGCTACATTCAAATTAAAAAAAAAAAAAACTACAGAAATTCACAAACCTTCAGGCTTATGAATCAATTGTATTTATTATTATTTAAATAGATAGTCAAAGGAGGTAGTGGCATCTCTCCATTTGAAGGGTAAATCACTTTGCTAGGATAAATTGAAGCCCTTGCATATTGACTCCAAAACACACAGTCAAATGTGCCATATACTCCCAAAGTAATATGTTACTTTGCAACTATTTGAATTAGTGAAAATAACAGAATTGGGAAAGTTAGCAAGCATTCATTTTGCCAAATATTTTAAGGTTATCAGATCTATGCATTAAATACTATATGATAATAGGAATTCAAGCCAGCCTGTTTTCTCCCTAAGACCAAAATTCCTTAATCCACTCTGAGTGCATCTCCCCGAATCTCCCCTGATTTTGGTTCTCCAAATCTTCCCTGAGTGTGTATTACACATATTTTTCCCTGACATTGTCCTCCAAATCCTCAAACATTCAAAACTGGTTTCAAATATTAGTGTGGCCCTGCACATGTCAATTAGTCCTGTTTCCTCAATTTCCATATCTAATTAGTCAACTGGAAAAAGAAATAGCAAACTATGCTAATATCTTGAATAAGAAAGCACCAAAGAAGCTCACAAAGACTCAGACATGACTAAAAGAACTAAACACTTGACCCAACACTGGATAATTATATAGAATTTTGGAATTGATCTATCAAGAATTATTTATAATTAAAATCAGCTTGGAATATACTGATCTCTCATTCAGATTTAGTTACTGGTTTGGGAATTTACTAGATAATTTTTGTTCATATAATTTTAAAAATTAAGTCTCAGTCCCTTTATCTTTTATTTTTATCTGTTTGATTCTGAATGTCTCTGTCTCATTCACACTCTCCCAAGACAGAGTTACATAGTTAATCAAAGAAGTAGCCCCTTCTCTTATTAATTGGGCAATGAAAAAATTGAGTCCTTAAAATTTTGAAGCATAGTTTAAGGGGGAAATCATAGAGTTTTTATGACCATTGAGACGTCAGTGAGGACTGAGAATTTCATTACTTCTCCTGAAATATTTTAAATTGTTAGTACCAGCATGATGCTTCTAAAATTGTAACAACAGTAGAAAAATATTTTGTAGTTTGCCTGCCTCAGTGTGTGTGTGTGTGTGTGTGTGTGTGTTTGTGTGTATGTATATGTGTGTTTGTGTGTTTTTTATATATATATATGTGTATATATATGTGAAACTTAAATATAACTATATTTGCAAGAGATAAATACCCTACTTGAAATACTGTTGGGAAAATGTGAAAGAAATATAACTAAAGAAGAAAAAGTGCTCTGTGGGAAAGAAAGTAGGGAAGAAAGAACAAAGGAAGGAGGGAAGGAAAGAAGGAAAGAAGGAAGGAATGAAGGAAAGAAGGGTGAGAGAGGGGAGGAGAGAGGGAGGAAACAAGCAAGGGAAGGAATAAAGGAGGAAGGGAGTGTGGGAGGAAGGAGGAAAGAAAAAGACGTTATTGGAGCAAGAAACAAAAGAAGGAGAAGGGAACAAGGTAGAAACAGGAGAGGGGAAGAAAGAAGAAATGGGCAGGGTAGAACAGGACAGGGGAGGGCAAGGAAAGGAAGGAGAGATGAGGAAATAGAAGAGATTATAACAGTCAATTTTAAAAAATACCTTGGGCATGATTGAAGGATGAATTAGAGCAAGGAGAGAGGTGGACTAGGGAGGTATACAAGGTTATTGTAACATTCTCAGTAAGAGCATAAGAGGACATGAACTAAATTGATATTTGTGTTTATACAGAGCATGGATTGTATATAAGAGTTGTGGTGAATGTATAATTGATAATATTTGATATTGGATGGGATGTGTGGGGTGTTTGAGAGTAAGGAGTCATTGAGAAAGTTTATAAAGCAGGTTAATTGGGCGATGGTGGTTCCACTGACAGTGGGAAGTTCAAAAGAAAGTAAGGGTTTTTGTTTCTTTGTTTGCTTTAATGGAAAGAGGGGAGTAAAGGAAATGTCCTCTGCTTTGGAAAAGTTGAATAAAGATTACTACTATACATTCGGCTTAAAATGTTCATTGGAAGTTGATTTGTGCTCACAACTCAGGGAAGAATTCAGATTACTCTATACCTGGTAATCATAGACTAGATATCATAATTGAACTGCTGGGAGATAAAGTCTCAAAGTTACATTGCATAGAGAGAGAAGAAAAAAAAAAGATCCAATAAGGAGACTTGATGTATATTCAAATTTATTGATCATGACATGGATAAAAAGCTAGTAAAGGAGACTAAAAAAAAGTCAGTTAATTAGGAGGAAAAACAAAGAGAGGACAGTGACAAAAATATTTTTAAAAGAAAGAGTTCATGGGAAATCATAGTGATCAGCAGTGTCAGATGTGATAACATAACAAAAAATCATGATACAGAAAGGAAAATAAAAGGTTTTGAATGTGAGAGAGAAATGAATGTTTAAATGAAACTAAATAAAGGGAAACTGTAATCAAATCAATTTTAAGAATACTCCTTCTGTACAGATTTGATGAAAGAAAAATTCCACAACTAATTATTCTTTTTTTTCAAATATTTTGCTCAAAGTAACATTGCCAACATTTGGCAAATGTTATTTTGCCTTTTTATTTTCAAAGTGTTTCTGACAATTAATGGATGGATTTTTAAAATGAGTTTCCTTGATGTGTTGACTAGAAAAAAAATTCTCAATATTCTTTGTTTCTTTTACAAAACTGTGCAAAAGGCAAGTTTTAAGCAATTTTGCCCGACCATTTTGGAATCTTTGATGAATACTCATTTGGGTGTGATTTTAAAGCAAGCAAGAAAATAAATACACAAACAAAATGTCACGGAATAGTTCTGTTTCCATAGTGCCAAACATACTTTTTAAAATTGCTCCCAATTTGCTGCAATAGAGGCCACTGCAATCTGGCCATTACACATGCTTGTCAGGATCAACAGCCAGTCATTAGATGCATTTGTTGGTATCAAGGGATTTAACTATTGTAAAAGTAGCAACCACTATATTTTGTTTTTTGGACAAAGCCCTCAAAAAATGACACTGTGGAAATGGATTCAAGTAATGATAGTTTCATTGCCATGGCAATTAGGTTCCAGGAACACAAACCTGATATTATTTGGTAGGGTTATGAGGAAATTAAGTCATTAAAATTCAGTGTTGCTATAATGGGTTTCATAAATCATAATGAATTTTGAAAGCATTTCTGGGTAAGGACTAAGTTTAGCCTGTATAGAGTCACTCTCAGGTAAAATGTTTTGGCTATATTAGAGACACCTAGTCTCAGGTCTTTTCCTTCTTGAAGGGAATATGCTCTTCACTTTTCAATGGGCTTGCAAAATTTCAACTGTTTCATAATTTCATCAATGAAAGCATTCATTCCAGTAGCACATATAAATTGCAATGCCATCTCATTAGACATATCTCCTCTCTATATTTAATTGGGCGTGTACTTAGTTTATTTGTCTAATAAATCCTAAACAGATTTGATATTTTGTTTGCTGTCTTCAACACTCATACACCTTTACTTTTTCAAGTATATGAATGTAGGAAAAATACAGAAAAAAGTAAAATCTATGAAGAATTTTTTTTATATTTTTTATAATTTTATATATATATATATATAAATGTATGTATGTATGCATCTAATAACAGAATGAAATAGTCTTTTATGCATATATATGTGCATAGAAATATAAACATGCATTTATACATATATAATACTTAAAATTGGTGGGTTTTAACAATTAAATAAATCAGTAATAGCCTCTGAAATAGTTATGACTTACATTGTGATTTTAAGTGAACAGGGAAGTCTAACAAGTAAAAAGGTAGACATGGAGATGGGAAAAGGTTCCATAATTGATATAGACCAAGTATAACAGTTGACACAGAATCCATGAAGAAGTTATATAAAATGATATTGTAAAGGATTGCTAGTGCCATACTACAAATAACTTTAAATGACAAATAGAAGTTTTTGTAATTCTGTTATGGGAAAGAACTCTAAAGCAAGGATTTTTACAAGGTGTTAAGTCAGTGGAATTGATAATATAATGGTTATCTAGTTTAGCATGGTGCTTAATAGTTCTCTAGTTCAGTACATGTATCTACTACTTAATATAGTACTACAAGATACAATTGCATCATTATAATTAAAATTATAAAGCTGCAACAAACTCAGCCAAGTCAGAGCCAGAGACAGACTCAGAAAGGTTTGGAGAGAGACTCAGAAGGGCCAGACACAGACTAGGAAGGGAGACAGAGACAGATTCATTCCATCATCCACCTTTGTGGTGGCTGGAGGCTAAAGCACAAGCCCTCATTCATTCATTAACTCCATCTTACACCAACATGGGGCAGACCTGTCCCACTTAGCTTCTCCACTGAAACCAAGACCTCTAGAAACTACATAATTCCATCTATGAAGCAAGAAGTCAGCAATAAGAATTTTTAGCAATGAAGTAGCACAATGAAAAAAATGCTTAAGGAATATCATTTCGGAAGAGAATAGTTGGAAAAGAAAGGTGATGAATAAAGAAAGAATTCTTGGAAAAGATCATAGCAGACTGGAGAAGAGGAGAAAAAGACCTAAACTGAGATGATAGTAGTAGGAGTGAAAAGAAAGGGAGATATAGTTATGAGAGACATTAAGGAGGGAGAATATGAGGACAGAGTAAAGATTAGATACTGATAAAGTATGAAAGGGTAAAGTTAAATGTGATAGCTAAGTCTCAAACTCTGCCATTTTTTTTTTTTATTTTTGGGAGAAATGAAGAATCAAAAAAGAAAGTTTAGTACAGTCAGAATAAAGATCTTTAATTGGAATACAGTGAGCTTGATATACCTATGAAACGCTGAAACAGAAATGTTTAGCTGATACATAAGACTTTAGGTCTGGAGAGATGAGAGTCTGAAAAGTCAAATTATTGTTTATTTGCATAAAATGAGTACATGGCACAAAGACACACTATGGACCAAGAAGAATATCTCTCTCTCTCTTTTCCTCTCTCTCTCTCTCTCTCTCTCTCTCTCTCTCTCTCTCTCTCTCTCTATATATATATATATATATATATATATATATATATACATATAATATATATATATATACATATATATATATATATAATTACTTGCAGAATAGCATTTTAAAATTCTTGCCTGCTATTTTTTTCAAAAATACTTGGATATAAACATAGAACATGCTTATAAAGATTTTTAGAAATGAAAAAGCATGTCTATCTATCTACATCTAACTATATAAAATATAGATGTGTAAATATATGTATCTATGTATCTTCATCTATTTATATTTATCTATATATCTCTATAGAGATATAAATATATCAATTGAAATAGCCATATCTACCTATATTTACTGATAGATATAGATAGTTTCAATTGAACAAGAATTGGTCTCCAACTTGTGGGTGACTAGAATTGAAAAAAGCAGATTAGAAACAGGATAATCACCATTCAATTAAAAGTTTAATTACAAAATGAGGGGAATAGTTTTAAGCAGAAATCCACCTTCCTGAGAAGGAGAACTTAAACCTCATGAAAAATCTCATTAAATTGGGACCCCAAACAGTCATTCTTAGGTCTTGAATAAAAATTCCTTATGATAAACGCATGCATGTAGGCATATCCTGCAGAAAACAGTATCCACGTTATTAGAATTGTTGGTCCTTGTAATATCTTGACAATTGGTAGATATTGATAGATAGTGTCAATAGTTTTAGATAGATAGAGACTTATCTATATCTTTCTATTCTTGTAACTACTGAGATTCTGTTTGTTTAGTCTATTTGTAGTAATATTATTCAGAATTTCTCTCATTTTTACCTGTCTTTCCCTTTTCAGATAATTTTAGAAAATGTCTTTTAATATTGTTTAACTTGAGAAATTTGAATTAGAATAAATTTTAGAGACATAAATTTAAAATTAATTTATTATAACTATTAAGAGGCAAAACCAAATAGCAGAGTAAAGGCAGAGATTTCCCCAAGGTCTTCTCCAAATACCTTTAAATAATGATTCTAAACAAAATTCTAGGTATCAGAAATCACATTTAGATAGAGTGGAATTTTTTTCCAGCCAAAGACAATTTAGAAGGTCAGCAGAAAAAGTCATTGTACCAAGATGAAAGTACAACACAGTTACAAGACTGGACAGCATAACTCCAACTCCATCACATCAGGAACAGACCTTGAGGCCTCTGAATAAGTGGCAGTAGTGGCAGTTTTCACATTTCTCTGCCCATAGTTATCAAAGACAAATTGGAAAGTTGTCAGGAAAAGGTTTTCCATCTAGAGAGTAAAGGCATACCCAGCAAACCAGGAGCAGGTGTTTGGAGCCACTGGATTACTGGCAGTGGTTTCTAGGGATTTTAGCTCTGGGACAGTAAAGGGGTTGAACAGATGGTCAGAAAGAGATTACAGGTGTCTCTTTGCTATGCTCAAGGAAGGACTTTGTTGCTTTGCCCATACTCAGATCTGGATAGCAGTACTTACAGTCCCAAGGTGAGAAGTAGCACTAGCATATTGGGACTTACAATTAGTGTGGAGTGGGGACTCTTTTGAAAGTTCCAGGGCAGAAAAAGAGTGCTTGTGCTCATTCACAAAAGAGCTAATAGGCCAGGAGAGTAGTAAATATACTTCTTTTTGGATCATAACACTTTGGAAGATCTGAAAACTTATAGTTCCCTACAAGTATATCTGAAAACACTTACACAAACCTCCTCAAGCTTAGGACATTACATCATCTACCCTGATAAGGGAACTCCAGCTTAATATTAACTTTAAGTAGACAAAAAAAAAAAAAAATAAACCAAAACCAAAACAAAAACAAACCAAAACAAACAAACAAACAAAAAACTTTGAAGTCTTCCATAAATTCGCAAAAGGGAAATGTACTATGCAAAAAATAATAGCAATGTTATAGGATTATCGTTAGGTAGGGAAGAAGGAAGAGAATCTGGGAAGTCAGTTTTAAAAACAAAGGTAAAAAAGTTTTACATGTAACTAAGAAGCTATGGATTATAGCTGTTTCCATTTTGTAGGAAGAAGATTTACAGGAGACAATAATAATGTCCAGAAATAAAACCAGTTGAGGAATGCTGTCCCTGAAAATCACCTTTAAATTAGGGGAAGAAAGGGCTACAAGAGACAGGATTTGCTAAGGAAAATTGAGTTTCAAAATTGGTTTGATCTTACAGAATGATGAGTTTTCAGAGATTAAAAGTCCAGTGGATGGAAGTCCAATGGAGTAGTAAGGTGGGAAGTATATCTCTGACATACTTCTTTATTACACTGAACACTCCTTTTAGGAATAGATCTGTTTATTTTTCATCATTGTATCTCAACACATTATTTTGAATGCAGCAGATGTTAAGTACATATTTGTTCTGCTGAAACAAACAACTGAAAATACTTAGACAAATATCAAATTATCCAAGTAAAATTCACCTAGCAAATATTCTTTGAAACTTTAGAAACTTTTGGAAATAAATATTATAATCATAATTGTTTAAAATATGAACATTATCATAGTGCAATTTTGAAATTAGGATAAGGCAGAATACATATTAAAATATTAATTTATTACCTTGTGATATTTTATTTATACTGTACATTTAACACATTACTGTCCTGGTCATGTAAAACTATCATTACAATTAATTAGATCGTGTTCAGTAAGTGCTATTGGCTCTGTATTTCCTGGAAAGACATATACCTGAAAGTTTTCTAATACAAATAACATTTAAAAATACTGTCTTTTTCTTTAAACCACATTTGACCAATCATTAGTGAAAATAGGAACTAAAATTTACTAATGGGCCTTCTTTCAAGCTCTGAAGGCCTTGATAGTTTACAAAAATGCTCTATTGATTACTGTTTGAAAAAGAAACTAGAAATAAAAATTGTGTTAGAATGAAAGTATTCATGCAGACTAGTAGAGTAAAGTAGCCTTATTGTAAATCATTATGATGTTTTAGAGTGGTTAAAGAAAGATATTTGGTTGCTATGCATGGAAAAGAGAATATTAAATGTAATCTGTAGAATTATTCTTGAAAGCCTTTGAAAGAGAGTGAATATAGTTATTAACATATAAAAAGAGTTTGAGCCATACATTAACTTAAATGGGAAACTAGATGCATTGGTAATATAAGGTCTTAGTTTCCAAAATATATTAAAAGGCTGAAGTCACATTTTTTTTTCTTAAACAATTTTTGGTTATGGTTTCTAAGGATAATATAATATATTTGATATGAAATAGCATGTTGCTGTTTCACAAGTTAAATTTGTCCTATTATTCTGGATGAATTGGTCTATATTGAGATGAGGAGAATTTCTGCTAAATTTGTTGAAAGTGAAATTCACATTAACATATACATATTCTTCTTAATATCCCCCTTCTGATTCTCTTGGGTACAACAAACCATACAAAGATGCAAAACAAAGGAAGCTATTCCTTTTTTCTAATCTTATGATTCCCAGTTTAGGCAAAAAACTTCAAAGCTATGAGCTGAGTTTCTCTTAGGATAAAATATGTCCTATAAAGATCAAATTTTTCTTCAGAAGTATTGGAAAAAGTACACACCTTTAACTGGATAAGGTCTTAGGCAGGATAAGACAAAGTTCTTCAACTTTGATGGAAATAGATTGTAATATTACTCTCTTTTTTAAAGTTTTAGAATAAAGAGGAATTAAAGACAGATGTGTATGATATATTACACTAGAATATAAGATAAATCTTAGAGATATTTTCTCACAGAATGTTTTAAAGTATTTGAAATAAATCTTTCATTTTTTTAAACTTTTCTTTTTAAATTAAAAAAAAATCAGTTACAAATTCTCTCTTAATTCTCTACTCCTTCCCTAATGAAGGCAAGAAAGACAATGGTAATTATAGAACCAAAGTAATGTGGAATATATCCCACAGAAACCATGGTGGGGGCAGAGGAGAAAGCAACAAATATAAAGTTAAAAAATATGCTTCAAAATGCACTCAGAGTTCATGAGTTTTCTTGACACGTATGTAGCATTTTTCATCATGAGCCTTGTAAAATGTAATGAATATAATAATCTTTAAGCCTAGTTAGAAAACACAGTCATTATAAAATCAATGTATTGTTATTTTAAATTTTAACTACTGTATAAAATGGAAGAATGTTAAATAGCTTTCCTAGATGATAATGATTAATATGTGGCATTTGCAATTTTCCTCTTTTAGTTATGTTTAGCTGCAATGAAGATAAAATTGGGTGTTTCTTTTAAAGGTTAAAAAAAACACTTTCATTGTATTGCAAAATATTGAATTAGTATTCATAACCACAGGTATAATCAATATAGCTACACTTCATAACAGACATGGAAAATATTTCCTTCCCATTAGACATAGAGATTGTTTATATAATTTCTAAATAAACCATTGCAGTCTCTGATAGTAAACCAATAACTACAATGTATTTGAGAAATTCACCTTCATTATGGAATTGATTCAGATGGACTATTACATTACGATCCAAAAATATCTCAAAGCTCTGAATGATAATGGTTATTATAATGAACATAAATTATAGTCAGTAAGTGGCTTTTAGACATCTCAAATTTCTTTTTATGTAAAATTTATGTAGGAGATTGTATAGTAAAACAATGTAGTCAACTTTTCACCATGCAATCTAGATTACAATCAACTATCTATAATATTTTCATTGAAAATATCCTCAATTTGGGAATCTATACTGAAGATTTAGGTAATATTCTTTCCCCTTCTTTTTTCTCCTCCTGTACTTTTACCTTCTTTTCTCTTTTTTCTCTGCCTTCTTCACTTTATCATTTGTCTCTGCTCATTTCAAAAATTGGCATCCTTTTGTAGCTTTCTTTTCATATACTCAATATTATTTTCAAGAACATTCAAATTTCAAGAATGTTTCATTATCATAAACACATTGGTTTGTCTTGTTCCCCTCAACTGCATCAAAATAGATTTTTAGTATTTTAATGACATTTTCCATTTTAATAAAAAATTAAATTGATGTTACCATGAATTGGCATTTTTCAGATTTTTAGGCAAATAGTTAAGTGTTGGAATCCTTACTAACTGCTAACTAATTAGAGTTGATCTAATCTTACAAGAAGATGTTTTGGGCAGAACTTGAAACAAGATACTAAGTAGAACTAATTAATACAAGGCTTGTGTTCACACCTTTACTCATTGGAGTTCAATGAGTTCACACCTCCCTTGAAGCTCTTTGGGCCAGAGAGCATTATGGGAGAAAACTCACAATCCCTCTCTTGAAGGAGCATAAATAGAGCTTCAATGGGCCAGTCAAAGAAGTTCTTCAGAGTGAAGAAGCTACAAGTCCAGATTTCACCGGAATGACATGAAGAGTGGAGCTGGCTGGAGGCTGAAGAAAGCAGAGGCAGAGGCTGAAGGACCAGACCTTTGGATTTGGCGACATTCGGAGAGAGGTCTTGGAACCAAGCAGAGAGATAGGCCTCTAAGCTAACCGGGCTATATTGGAGATAATAAAAGATCTGAACTTTTATCACCTGGCAGTGTTTTGAGAAGAAGAAGCTCACCACATTTTGGCGCCCGAACAGGGACCGACAAAATCCTGATTCCAGGGAAGGCACCCAGAGAGAACTTTTATAACATTTTGAGAAGAACAAGAACCCAACATTTGAACTCCAACAAATGTATAGGAAGAAATCTGTGGAAACTTTAGCCACTATTTGCCGTTACTACCACTGCCATTGTCACTGTTGATTCAATGGCTTCCAGGGTGATTGGTTTCCCAATATTTCTTTGTTTGCTGGTTTCCCAAGGTCCTCTCATCCCAGTGAAACATATCTCTCCTGGAACCTTCCAATCATCTTTGGGATCTTTGGGTTCAGAACTCTGGAAAGTGCCAGTTCTACTGCTAATTCAAAAGGTCCAAGTCCCACTCCAAGTTTTATAGTAACAGGACTGTGCTGGCACAACTTGTGCTAGGACTATGCTGTGCTTTCACCCTGGTGCAACAGACCTTTCCTGTTAACCTTTAAAGTTGACATCAGCTGGAAAATTGTTTCACTTTATCTTTTTTGTGGCTTCTAAGTATATTAAATTTGTTTAGAGTCATTATTAAAAAAATTTTTTGGAAACATTTGGGGAAGAGCTGTGATGAATCCCTAAATTTACTCTGACATTTTGACTAAGCCTCTTTCATGCATAATTTTTGAAAAAGGACAAAGTCAAATAATTTGGGATAGGAAATATGACTGTTAATATAAGCTTAACTGTTGTGATCTAGTTTGGGCGCCAAAATGTGGTGAGCTTTTTCTTCTCAAAATGCAGCCAGGTGATAAAAGTTCAGATCTTTTATTATCTCCAATATAGCCCACTTAGGTTAGAGGCCTATCTCTCTGCTTGGTTCCAAGAGCTCTTGCTGTTTTGTCCTTTGCTTCTGCCTCTGCTTTCTTCAGCCTCCATAGCCAGCAACACTCTTCATGTCATTCTGGTGAAATCTCGACTTGTAGCTTCTTCACTCTGAGGAACTTCTTTGACTGGCCCATTGAAGCTCTATTTATGCTCCTTCAAGAGAGGGATTGTGGGTTTTCTCCCATAGTGCTCTCTGGCCCAAAGAGCTTCAAGGGAGGTGTGAACTCATTGAACTCCAATGAGTAAAGGTGTGAACATAAGCCTTGTATTAATTAGTTCTACTTAGTACCTTGTTTCAGGTTCTGCCCAAAACATCTTCTTGTAAGATTAGATCAAGTCTAATTAGTTAGCAGGTAGTAAGGATTCCAAAATCTCCCCCTTTCTTTTGTTAGATGAAAACACCAAAGGAAATAGTAAATCTAATCAGATTAGTGGGTTTCTGAAGGGGTATACATAAATCCATCAATATGGGCCAGAACTTTGTAACAGATATACATGGTATACATAAATCCATCAATATGGGAGGCATTATACATAATTTACATAAGCACATAGCAATATAACACAGGCTAGTAGTAATGTAACAACATGAATCAACCTGAAGATTTATACATGTCCATAAGTCCTAGAAATAGTCCATAAGCAACCCATTGTCAATTAGTTCATGTGCCAGAAATCTAATAATTCTTGTAAGCTCTGAAGTACTGCAAAAGGTCTCATCAACAATTTTTCATCTCAGGGAACCCAATGATTCTTGCTGGTTTTTCAAGAACTAAAACAGTTTCATCTTGTGTTAGGAAATCCAATGATTCCTGAAGATTTTAAAAGTCTTTTTAACAGTCTCCTTGTCAGCCATTAGATTCTTTCTCCATCTGTGGAAATATAAGCAGATCCTCTTCCCCAAGCAGTTAATCTAATTCCCTTCTGTTTACCAAATTTGGAATTTCTCCTCATCACCTGTTAATTACATTGGAGCTGTTTGCACTGGATATTGCCTTGTTGTCTTAAAAGGCCTGTATTCTTCCCAACTGTAATCCTGATTGCTTTTCTGTTGGTTGATGATCTGGCAGCATCCACATTAAAAGATTGAAGGGTCTGGAATATGATATTCCGAAAGGCTAAGGAACTTGGTATGCAACCAAAAATAACTTACCCAGCTAGAATGAGCATCTTTTTCCAGGGGAGAAGATGCACATTCAACGAAGTAAGCGAATTTCACCTATTTTTGATGAAAAAGCCAGAACTTAACAAAAATATTCTACAAATATAGAACTCAAAAGAAATCTAAAAAGGTAAAGATTAATCTTGGGAACTATATTTCGGCTATATAGATGTATAAAGAATACATGTATACCTTGTTCTAGAAACTGATATGGAAAGGACATTGTACCAGAAAAAGGGTAAAGTGGGGATAGTACATCCCATGAAGATGCATAGGAAACCTATTATATCTGAGAGAAAGAATCGAGGGGGATTAATATAGTGGGTATCTTACTGCCTTCCGAATTGGCTTTAAGTGAAAAATCTTAGACATATTCAATCTATGGTGAAACTTCTCCCACCTCATTGAAAAGTGAGAAGGGAAAAGTGAAAAGGGAAGGAATAAGCTAAGTGGAAGGGAATACAGAAACTGGGAGGGAAAGGGGTAAGATAGGGGTAGGAACTCTAAGGCGGGAGGAGGGATACTAAAAAGGGAGGGCTGTGAGAAGCAAGTGGTACTCACAAACTTAATACTGGGAAGCGGGAGAAGGGGGAAAGAAGGGAGAAAAGCATAAACCGGGGTTAACAAGATGGCAAGTAATACAGAATTAATCATTTTAACCATAAATGTGAACGGGGTAAACTCCCCCATAAAGAGGAAGCGGTTAGCAGAATGGATTAAAAGCCAGAATCCTACAATATGTTTTTTACAGGAAACACACCTGAAGCGGGGAGATACATGCCGGTTAAAGGTAAAAGGTTGGAGCAAAATCTACTATGCTTCAGGTGAAGTCAAAAAAGCAGGGGTAGCCATCCTGACCTCAGATCAAGCTAAAGCAAAAATTGATCTAATTAAAAGAGATAAGGAAGGGCACTATATCTTGCTAAAGGGTAGCATGGATAATGAAGCACTATCTATATTAAACATATATGCACCAAGTGGTGTAGCATCTAAATTCTTAAAAGAGAAATTAAGAGAGCTGCAAGAAGAAATAGAAAGTAAAACTATAATAGTGGGAGATCTTAACCTTGCACTCTCAGAATTAGATAAATCAAACAACAAAATAAATAAGAAAGAAGTCAAAGAGGTAAATAGAATAAAAGAAAAATTAGATATGATAGATCTCTGGAGAAAATGTAATGGAGACAGAAAGGAATACACTTTCTTTTCAGCAGTTCATGGAACCTATACAAAAACTGACCATATATTAGGACATAAAGACCTCAAAATTAAGTGCAGGAAGGCAGAAATAGTAAATGCTTTCTTTTCAGACCACGATGAAATGAAAATTACATTAATAAAAAAGCCAGGGTAAAGTAGACCAAAAAATAATTGGAAACTAAATAATCTCATACTAAAGAATGATTGGGTGAAACAGCAAATCATAGACATAATTAATAACTTCACCCAAGAAAACGATAATAATGAGTCATACCAAAATGTATGGAATGCAGCCAAAGTGGTAATAAGGGGAAATTTCATATCTCTAGAGGCCTATTTGTATAAAATAGAGAAAGAGAAGGTCAATGAATTGGGCTTGCAACTAAAAATGCTAGAAAAGGAACAAATTTAAAACCCCCAGCCAAACACTAAACTTGAAATTCAAAAAATAAAAGGAGAGATCAATAAAATTGAAAGTAAAAAAAAAACTATTGAATTAATTAATAAAACTAAGAGTTGGTTCTATGAAAAAACCAACAAAATAGACAAACCCTTAGTAAATCTGATTAAAAAAAGGAAAGAGGAAAATCAAATTGTTAGTCTTAAAAATGAAAAGGGAGAACTCGCCACTAATAAAGAGGAAATTAGAGCAATAATTAGGAGCTACTTTGCGCAACTTTATGCCAATAAATTCCACAACTTAAATGAAATAGAAAAATACCTCCAAAAATATAGCTTGCCCAAACTAACAGAGGAAGAAGTAAATATCCTAAACAGTCCCACCTCAGAAAAAGAAATAGAACAAACTATCAATCAACTCCCTAAGAAAAAATCCCCAGGACCAGATGAATTTACATGTGAATTCTACCAAAAATTTAAAGAACAATTAACTCCAATGCTAAATAAACTATTTGAAAAAATAGGGATTGAAGGAGTCCTACCAAACTCCTTTTATGACACAGACATGGTACTGATACCTAAACCAGGTAGGCTGAAAATAGAGAAAAAAAATTGTAGACCAATCCCCCTAATGAATATTGATGCTAAAATCTTAAATAAAATATTAGCAAAAAGATTACAGAAAATCATCCTTAGGATAATACACTATGACCAAGTAGGATTTATACCAGGAATGCAGGGCTGGTTCAATATTAGGAAAACTATTAGCATAATTGACTATATCAATAACCAAACAAACAAAAACCATATGATCATCTCAATAGATGCAGAAAAAGCATTTGATAAAATCCAACATCCATTCCTTATAAAAACACTTGAGATCATAGGAATAAATGGACTTTTCCTTAAAATAGTGAGGAGCATATATTTCAAACCATCAGTAAGCATCATATGCAATGGGGAAAAACTGGAACCTTTCCCAGTAAGATCTGGAGTGAAGCAAGGTTGCCCACTATCACCATTATTATTTAATATCGTCTTAGAAACACTAGCCTCGGAAATATGAGTCGAGAAAGATATTAAAGGAATTAGAGTAGGCAATGAGGAAAACAAACTATCACTCTTTGCAGATGATATGATGGCATACCTAGAGAACCCCAGAGATTCTACTAAAAAGCTATTAGAAATAATTCATGATTTTAGCAAAGTAGCTGGCTACAAAATAAATCCCCATAAATCCTCAGCATTTTTATACACCACCAAGAAAACCCAACAGCAAGAGATACAAAGAGAAATTCCATTCAGAATAACTGTTGATACCATAAAATATTTGGGAATCTATCTACCAAAGGAAAGTCAGGAATTATATGAGCAAAATTATAAAAAAGTCTCCACACAAATAAAGTCAGACTTAAATAATTGGAAAAATATTAAGTGCTCTTGGATTAGCCGAGCGAACATAATAAAGATGACAATACTCCCTAAACTAATCTATTTATTTAGTGCTATACCAATCAGACTTCCAAGAAAATATTTTAATGATCTAGAAAAAATAACAACAAAATTCATATGGTACAATAAACAGTCGAGAATCTCAAGGGAATTAATAAAAAAAAAAATCAAATGAAGGTGGCCTAGCTGTACCTGATCTAAAATTATATTATAAAGCAGCAGTCACCAAAACCATTTGGTTTTGGCTAAGAAATAGATTAGTGGAGCCATGGAAAAGATTAGGTTCACAAGACAGGATAGTCAACTATAGCAATCTAGTGTTTGACAAACCCAAAGACCTTAACTTCTGGGATAAAAATTCATTATTTGATAAAAACTGCTGGGATAATTGGAAATTAGTATGGCAGAAAGTAGGCATGGACCCACACTTAACACCATATACCAAGATAAGATCAAAATGGGTCCATGACCTAGGCATTAAGAACGAGATTATAAATAAATTAGAGGAATATAGGATAATTTATCTCTCAGACTTGTGGAGGAGAAAGAAATTTGTGACCAAAGATGAACTAGAGACCATTACTGATCACAAAATAGAACATTTTGATTACATCAAATTAAAAAGCCTTTGTACAAATAAAACTAATGCAAACAAGATTAGAAGGGAAGCAACAAACTGGAAAACATCTTCACAGTTAAAGGTTCTGATAAAGGCCTCATGTCCAAAATATATAGAGAACTGACTCAAATTTATAAGAAATCAAGCCATTCTCCAATTGATAAATGGTCACAGGATATAAACAGACAATTTTCAGAGGATGAAATTGAAACTATTACCACTCATATGAAAGAGTGTTCCAAATCATTATTGATCAGAGAAATGCAAATTAAGACAACTCTGAGATACCACTACACACCTGTCAGATTGGCTAAGATGACAGGAAAAAATAATGATGAATGTTGGAGGGGATGTGGGAAAACTGGGACACTAATGCATTGTTGGTGGAGTTGTGAACGAATCCAACCATTCTGGAGAGCAATCTGGAATTATGCCCAAAAAGTTATCAAATTGTGCATACCCTTTGATCCAGCAGTGTTTCTACTGGGCTTATATCCCAAAGAAATACTAAAGAAGGGAAAGGGGCCTGCATGTGCCAAAATGTTTGTAGCAGCCCTGTTTGTAGTGGCTAGAAACTGGAAAATGAATGGATGCCCATCAATTGGAGAATGGCTGGGTAAATTGTGGTATATGAATGTTATGGAATATTATTGTTCTGTAAGAAATGACCAGCAGGATGAATACAGAGAGGACTGGGGAGACTTACATGAACTGATGCTAAGTGAAATGAGCAGAACCAGGAGATCACTTTTCATTTCGACAACGATATTGTATGAGGATGCATTCTGATGGAAGTGGATTTCTTTGACAAAGAGACCTAACTGAGTTTCAATTGATAAATGATGGACAGAAGCAGCTAGACCCAAAGAAAGAACACTGGGAAACAAATGTGAACTATTTGCATTTTTGTTTTTCTTTCCGACTTGTTTTTACCTTCTGAAACCAATTCTCCCTGTGCAACAAGAGAACTGCTTGGTTCTGCAAACATATATTGTATCTAGGATATACTGCAACATATCTAACATATATAGTACTGCTTGCCATCTAGGGGAGGGGGTGGAGGGAGGGAGGGGAAAAATCGGAACAGAAGCGAGTGCAAGGGATAATGTTGTAAAAAAATTTCCCTAGCATGGATTCTGTCAATATAAAGTTATTATAAAATAAAATAAAATATTTAAAAAAAATAAGACATTAGCAAAAAGACTACAGAAAATCATCCCCAGGATAATACACCATGATCAAATAGGATTTATACCAGGAATGCAGGGCTGGTTCAATATTAGGAAACTTATCAGTATAATTGGCCATATTAATAATCAAATTAACAAAAAACATATGATCATCTCAATAGATGCAGAAAAAGCATTTGATAAAATCCAACATCCATTCCTATTAAAAACTCTTGAGAATATAGGAATAAATGGACTTTTACTTAAACTAATCAGTAGCATCTATTTAAAACCAGCAGTAAGTATCATATGTAATGGGGACATACTGCAACCATTCCAAGGAAGATCAGGAGTGAAACAAGGTTGCCCAATGTTCAAATCTTTACAAACTGCTAACTAATTAAAGTTGATCTAATCTTACAAGAAGATGTTTTGGACAGAAACTGAAACAAGGTACTAAGTAGAACTAATTAATACAAGGCTTGTGTTTACACCTTTACTCATTGGAGTTCACAAGTATGCCAGCTTCACAAAGTAAACTTTCTAACTTCAAGGGAGTTCACACCTCCCTTAAAGCTCTTTGGGCCAGAGAGCACTATGGGAGAAAACCCATAATCCCATTCTCTCAGAAGATTCACATATAAGGCGAGAGAGCTATTCCAGAATATATATTTTCCACTTGGCTGGCTGGTCGCAGAGGAGAGTTCAGCTGGACTGGAGAGGAGTGACTCTGGTGTAGACAGAGAGCACTTTGCTGAATTACACCAGAAGCCCTCTCTCCGAGACAAGGCAGAATATATTCCACTTGGCTGGCTGGTGGCAGACGAAGAGTTTTCAAAGGATAAAGCTACGAGTGAGAGTTCAGTGGACAACCAGATTCATCTTCATCTCACACCACTGTGGTAGGTGGCTGGGCTCCTGCACGCCCCCCACTGAGACCAAGCTGGTCTGAAAGACTCACCAGAAAGCTAGCCAAGCTCCAAAAGAAGGAAACAAGAGATTCATTCCATCTCTGTGCTGGTTGGACGCTGAAGAAAGCAGAGGCAGAGGCTAACGGACAGAACCTTTGGATTTGGAGATATTCGGAGGGCCCTAAGCTAAACCGGCTGTGTTTTGAGAAGAACAAGAACTCCAACATTTGAACTCATAACAGCCCACTATCACCATAACTATTTAATATTGTATTAGAAATGCTAGCTTTGGCAATAAGAGTTGAGAAAGAGATATAAGGAATAAGAATAGGCAATGAGGACACCAAATTACCACTTTGGTGCTATGATGATGATATGATGGTATACTTAGAGAACCCCAGAGATTCTATTAAAAAGTTATTAGAAACAATCCATACCTTTAGCAAAGTTGCAGGATACAAAATAAACCCACATAAGTCATCATCATTCTTATATATGACTAACAAAACCCAACAGTTAGAGTTACAAAGAGAAATTCCATTTAAAATAACTACTGATTGCATAAAATACTTAGGAATCTCTCTGCTAAGGGAGAATCAGAAACGTTATAAGCAAAACTACAAAACACTTTCCACACAAATTAAGTCTGATCTAATCACTTGGAAAAAAATATGAAATGCTCTTGGATTGGGCGAGCAAATATAATAAAGATGACAATATTGTCTAAACTAATCTATTTATTTTGCGTTGTACCAATCAGACTCCCAAAAAAACCATTTTTATGACCTAGAAAAAATAACAACAAAGTTCATATTGAAAAACAAAAGGTCAAGAATTTCAAGGGAATTGATAAAAAAAATCAAATGAAGGTGGCCTAGCTGTACTAGATCTAAAATTATATTATAAAGCAGTAGTTACTAAAACCATCTGGTATTGGCTAAGAAATAGATTATTTAATCAATGGAATAGGTTAGGTTCAAAGGACAAAACAGCCAATAACTTTAATAGATAATGTTTGACAAACCCAAAGACCCCAGTTTTGGAGATAAGACCACATTATTTGACAAAAATTGCTGGGGAAAATTGGAAATTAGTATGGCAGAAACTAGGCATTGACCCACACTTAACACTGTACATCAAGGTAAGGTCAAAATGAGTTCATGACCTAGGCATAAAGAATGAGATTATAAATAAATTGGAAGAGAATAGGATAGTTTACCTCTCAGACCTGTGGAAGAGGAAGAAATTTATGACCAAAGAAGAACTAGAGATCACTATTGACCACAAAATAGAAAATTTTGATTATATCAAATTGAAAAGTTTTTGTACAAACAAAACTAATGTAGACAAGATTAGAAGGGTAATAATAAACTTGGAAAACATTTTCACAGTCAAAGGTTCTGATAAAGGCCTCATTTCCAAAATATATAAAGAATTGACTCTAATTTATAAGAAGTCAAGCCATTCTCCAATTGATAAATGGTCAAAGAATATGAACAGACCATTCTCAGACGAAGAAATTGAAACTATTTATAGTCATATGAAAATATGCTCCAAATCATTATTAATCAGAGAAATGCCAGTTAAGACAACTCTGAGATACCACTACACACTTGTCAAATTGGCTAGAATGACAGGGAAAGATGATATGGAATGTTGGAGGGGATGTGGGAAAGCAGGGACACTGATACATTGCTTGTGGAATGGTGAACACATCCAGCCATTCTGGAAAGCAATTTGTAACTTTGCTCACAAAGTTATCAAACTGTACATGACCTTTGATCCAGCAATGTTTCCACTGTGCTTATACCCCAAAGAGATACTAAAGAAGGCAAAGGGACCTCTATGTGCCAAAATGTTTGTGGCAGCCCTGTTTGTAATGGCTAGAAGCTGGAAAATGAATGGATGACCATCAAGTGGAGAATGGTTGAATAAACTATGGTATATGAATGTTATGGAATATTATTGTTCTGTAAAAAATGACCAGCAGGATGAATACAGAGAGGGCTGGCAAGACTTACTTGAACTCATGCTAAGTGAAATGAGCAGAACCAGGAGATCATTATATACCTCAACAATGATACTGTTTGAGGATGTATTCTGATGGAAGTGGATCGCTTCGATAAAGAGAGCTAATTCAGTTTCAATTGATCAAAGATGGGCAGAAGCAGCTACACCCAAAGAAAGAACACTGGGAGATGAATATAAACTACTTGCATTTTTGTTTTTCTTCCCAGATTATTTATACCTTCTGAATTCAATTCTCCCTGTGCAACAAGAAAATGTTCGTTTCTGCACATGTATATTGTATCCAGCATAAACTGTAACTTATTCAACATGTAAAGGATTGCTTGCCATCTGGGGGAGGGGGTGGAGTGAGGGAGGGGAAAAATCAGAACAGAAGTGAATGCAAGGGATAATGTTGTAAAAAATTACCCTGCCATGAGGTCTATCAATAAAAAGTTATTTAAAAAAATAAAATAAAAAAGTCTCAATTTCTTGTCATGAAGCTGATGGATTGTCAGGGTTTTAAAGGTAATATCAGTGAAGTCAACACAATGAAAATATAGACCTTCAGTTTGGTAGGCAATCTAAAACGACGTTTTCCCCACACTTTCTTTCAGAGACTCCCAAATATCTTACTCTCTCTCTCTCAATGAAAGCATAAACCACATTATCTATGTATACATTCCTGAAAAGTAGTTCCAAGGTTAAATTCACTTATCCAAACCATTTAAATTTCTCAAATTGCTATAAATTATGGTTTTATATATACATGGTTTTGTGCTGACAGGTGGAGAACCTTGTGGTATTAATTATTAGACCAAAAGTAGCACAAATAGAAAAACTATCCATATTCTATTGCATCTCAACCTCAGAAATTGCATTGAGTGCACGATTATCACTGAAGAAAAAGTCATACCCTAATTCTACTTTAATCTTAATATGTAGATGCTTCAAGTTATGTTATTTTTAATTGGTGTGATAATTGACCTTAATATCATTTCCAAACTTTTTGATGGTATCTAAAAATATCCATGAAAACAGTTTGCTAAAAAGCATGAGAGCAAGTGCACAGCCATGCTTCCCTCTATGGGAGTGAAAAATCACAAGAGCATTATTCATTATACAGAACCTATGGACCATGATAACATGAAATTGGCATATGATATTGATGAACTTCTCCATGCAAACAATTACTACCATGATCATACAGAAGTATGTTGCTTGCATTATTAAAGTTCATGGTCAAATCAGTGAATACTCTGTGTGTGTGTGTGTGTGTGTGTGTGTGTGTGTGTGTGTGTGTGTGTTCTGATTCCTGAAATTCTTCCTTTTTGTTTGTGGAAGGCTCTTATCCTATTTTTTCCTACATGTAAAATGGTATCAATATTCATTTTATCAAAATTTGAACTCCAAATTTTTCTTGCATCCCTCCACTTTCTCCCCTCTTCAACACAAAAAAGTGATCTTATATAGATTATTCATATACAACAAATAAAATATATTGGCACATTAATAATGTTTTTAAAGAAGAAACAGAACTAAAAGGAAAAGACAAAAAAGACAAAAACAAATCTTAAAAAAGAGAGAAAATTATGTGCTTTTTTCTGCATTCACACTTCATAGTTCTTTCTATGGATTTGGATAAAATTTTCTATGATGAGTCTTTTGGAATTATCTTGTATTGTGTTGTATAGAGCTAAATCAGTTGTCATTGAGTTTTACATAATGTTGCAGTTACTATGTACAATATTCTTCTGGTTCTGCTTACTTTACTCAGAATCATTTCATATGAGTTTTTGTCATGTTTTATGAATACTGCCCACTCATCTTTTCTAATACAACAATAGCATTTTATTACATTCATATACCACAACTTTCTGAGTTAACCTTTTACCAAATGATAGACATTCCTACAATTTCCAATTCATCACCACCACTCAATAAAAGAGCTATTATAAATATTTCTTCTATGGAGATCCTTTCCCCCTTTTTATGATTTCTTTGGGATACAAGCACGTAATGACATTTCTGAATAAAAGGATACACACACTTAGTCATTTGGGAATAGCTCCAAACTGCTCTCCAGAATGATAGTTCAGTTCACAACTCAATCAATAATGGATTAGTGCACCGATTTTCTCATATGTTCTCCAACACTGAAATTGATAAAAAGTTTATCAGGTTGAGAACAACTTGACCAATACAGGAAATGGCTTTAGAGTTGGTTGATAATGGTATTTTTAGATCATTATGGAAGTATTCATTTTATTTCTCAAAGATCATGTTCTTATTATTAATCAGTGTGGCTCCATTTCCAATAAATAATTGAGATGCACCCTTTTCCTGGCTCATACATAGATAATTGCTTTAAATAATTACTACCAGCATAAACAACAATGTATATTTTATTATATCTATATATGTGACATATATATATATATATATATATATATATATATATATTATATATATGTTACATATGTACATTAATTTTTACATAGTTTCATGAGTCAGGTTGAGAGGAAAAAAATATAACAAAAGGGAAAAAACAATAAGAAAGAAAAAAAAAGGAAGAGAACAAAAGTTCAAAATAGTGTGTGGATCCACTTTCAGTCTCTGTAATTCACTCTCTGGTTGCAGATGGCATTTTTCATTTGAGTTTTATTGGAATTTTCTCAGATAACTGAATTGATAAGAACCATATTTATCATCGTTGATCATCACACAATCTTGTTGATGCTGTGTACAACATTTCCCTAGTTCTGTTTGCTTCACTCAGCATCACTTCATGTAAATCATCCCACCTTTTATTTTTAATTATCCTGTTCATCATTTTTACAGAACAATATATTATTTTCGTATACCATAACTTAATTGCCATTCCCCAATTGATAGGCATCTACTAATTTTTCAGTTCCTTACCACCACAAAAATTGCAGCTACAAACATTTTTTCACATGTGGACCCTTTTTCCTTCTTATATGATCTCTTTAGGATATAGACCCAATAGTGGCACTGCTGAATCAAAGGGTATGGAGTTACATAATCTTTTCAGCATATTTCCTAATTGAACTCCAGAATGATTGGATGAGTTAACAACTGCACCAACAATGCATTGTTTTCCAGTTTTCCCACATCTCCTCCAACATTTATCATTCATTTTTCCTACGATTTTAGCAAATCTGATAGTTGTGAGATGGTACCTCAGAGTTACATTTTTCCAATCTAGTGATTTAGAATATTTTTTATATGATTATAGATAGATTTAATTTCTTCTTGGAAATTTTTCTGTTCATATCCTTTTCTCATTTGTCAATTTGGGAATAACTTGTATTTTTATGAATTTTATTCAGTTGTCTAAATATTTTAGAAATGAGGACTTCATTAGAAACACTGGCTGTAATTTTTCCCCAGTTTCTTTTTTCCCATTCTAACTTTGGCTATATTGGTTTTGTTTGTGCAAATTCTTTTTTAATTTAATGAAAATTAATCAAATTTATTATTTGATTATACATTATCCATTTATAATTATAAATTATACATTATCCATTTCATAATATTCTCTACTTCTTTGGTCATAAAGTCTTCACTTCTCCAAAAATATCACAGGTAAACTATCTCTTTACACCTAAATCATGTGCTTATTTTCATATGGGATGTGAGATGTAGGTCAATGCCAAGTTTGTGCCATGCTGTTTTATAGTGTTGCTACCAATTTTTGTCAGATAATTGGTTCTTATCCCAGAAACTATAGTCTTTGGGTTTATCAAACACTAGATTATTATAGTCATTCATTATTGTGTCTTCTGTATTTAACTCATTCCACTGATCTAACACTTTTTTTTCCCCCAGCCAACATCAGATGATTTTGATGACTGCTGGTTTAAAATAAAGTTCCAGGTCTGATACTGTTGGCTACCATAATTTTCATTTTTTTTTTTCATTAATTCATTTGATAGTATTAACCTTTTCATTTCCCAGATGGATTTTATCATTTTTCTAAATGTAAAAAAAATGTGCAGTTGTATTGATATAACACTAAAAAAGTAGAATAACTTAGGTGGATTGCCATTTTTTATTATATAAATCTAACAACAAGTAAATGATATATATATTTTTAATTGCTTGGATCTAATTTTATTTGTGTGGAAAATGTTTTGTAATTTTGCTCATGTAGTTCCTGGGTTTGTCTTGGAAAATGGACACCCAAATATTTTATTTTGCCTGCACTTATTTTAAATGAAATTAAACTTTCTCTTTCTTGCTGCTGGGTTTTGTCAGTAATACATAGAAATGCTGATGATTTATGTGTGTTTATTTTATATTTTGCAAACTTTGCTAAAGTTGTTGTTTCAAGTAATTTCGGATGGATTTTCTAGGATTTTCTAAGTATACCATCACATCATCTGGAAAGATTGATAGTTTATTTTTACCCTTACTCTGTATTTATCCCTCTCTTTCAAATGTGTTTCTTGTAATGGGCATATTCACACTTATGATTACCAGCCTTTTATTTAGCTTCTTTTCCCCTGTATATACTTTTTTCCTCTTTTTCTACTCTTTCCTTCCTAAGCAACCTTTTGCTTCTGACCCATTCCCCCCTCAACCTAACCTCCCTTATGTCACCCCATTCACTCTTCTATTACCTCTTTATTATGTTTTTCCCCTTTCCTTGTATCCAGCCCTTCCTTTTTTTTTCCTCTTTGTCCTCTTACTTCCTCATAAAGTAATATAAATTTCTATACCCAACTGAGTGAAAATGCTATCGTGTTTCCCCAATAATAAGACCTATCCCGAAAATAAGCCCTCCCCTTACTGTGTAAGATTCCTCTAAAATAAGCCCTCCCCCCAAAATAAGCCCTATTGAGATTGCTACTGTAGTGAAGATGATCCCCTGAGCTACACAGTACATTACGGTACCCTCTGTATGCACCGTTCCCTCTCCTCCCCCCCCCCCCCCGGGTGAAATGCACACCGTGCTCCGAGCTGCATCCAATCAGAGCTGCAGCAGTGAGCACATCATCCTGTTCTTCCCCAGTGATTTGCTTGCTGGCACCATTGAGAGCAGTGCCACGGAGGAGAGCTGAGGCAGGACAACGTAAAAACCCGGTATGTAAGCAGGAGTGAGGGGGCATGATGGAGGATAAAAGGGGCATGATGGAGGATAAAAGGGGCATGATGGAGGATAAAAGAAGAACTCAGCCAGCACTCACCATGCTAAAGAAAGGAAGAACTTCCTTGCAGAGAGAAGAATAGATCAAGTAATGATTCCTGCAGGAATGACTGCCTATCTCCACACCCTTGATATTGCAATAAAAAGACATTCAAGGACCATTTGCACATGGAAGACAATGACTACATTGAAAATAGATTGGAAAGAAATTAGCGTGGAAACTTTGTGAAGCCCTGTCTGCAAGAAGTCGTAACTTGGGTGAAGAAATCATGGGATAAAATTACTGACAGCTGTGTCACCAAGGCACTACGAGCAAGTTACCTGGACAAGACATGTTCATTTAAAGAGAGCTATATTGCTGACAGATTGAGTCCACTTCTTCTGAACGAAATAGAGGTGCAAGACATCCAGGATAGAATTCAGGGTATGGACACTTATGACGATGTTGTTGAAGAAGATGACATGATCATTATTGAAAAAAAGGTACTTTTTTTTGTTCACATTTACCTGTTTATTAAAATTGCTGTCAATGTTCATTAAAATAAGCCCGCCCCTGAAAATAAGCCCTCTGGTGTTTTTCTGTCCAAAACAATAATAAAACAGTGTCTTATTATCCAGGAAACATGGCATTTCCTTTTGAGACAAAGCTGATGAGATTAAGCTTCAAACAATGCTGTCTTCTGTTTTTCTTTCTATTGTGATAGGTTTTGTTGGGATCCTAGTGTTAACTTTGTGAATCTGCCATACTTGTGAACTCCAGTGAGTACTTAAATACTTCTTGATTATATGAGCTCTCTAAAAGCATTGTATCAATTCCATTGAGTTAACACTAGGATTCTTACATCTCCCTTGAGTTATCACCTTGTTTCAAGTTGAGTTAACACTAGGATTCCAACAAGGTTTTTTATGCCTCTTCATGTAATCTAATTTATTGCATTTGACCAATCCTTTTCTCCTAGTACAATTCTTTTTGCACCACTTAACTTCTTTTTCTTTAATATCATTATATCACATTCAATATATACCCACATTTTTACCCATATATGACCCCCCTAATTGCTTTAATAAAATGTGTAGTTCTTAAGATTTACAAGTCTCATTTTCTTATCTAGACATGTAAACAACATAATTTTTAAATAATCTTTTCTCTTTCCTTCTTGTTTACCTTTCTATGCTTCTCTTGAATCCTGTAGCTGAAAATGAAATTTTCTAAGTAGTTCAGGTCTTTTCAATAGAATTGATTGAAACTTCCTTGTTTCATGAAGATGCCTCTTGTCTCCTGAAAGATAATGCTCAGTTTCTTTGAGTAGTTGATTCTCGGTTGTAATCTCAGGTTTTGATATGATATTCCAGGCCATACACTCTTTTATTGTAGAATCTGCCAGGTCTGAGTAAACCTAACTGTGGCTCCACAATATTTGATTTTTTTTTTTTTCTGGCTGCTTCTAGTATTTTGTTCCTTGAGATTATAGAATTAGACTTTTACAACCATGTTTCTTGGAGACTTCTTTCTAGAGGTGATTAGTGAATTCTTTCAATGGCTATTTTGTCCTCTGCTTCTAGTATAACAGTTTTCCTTGATGATCCCTTGATATTAAGAATCTTTTTTCCTAGTTGTGGCATTTAGGTAAACCAATCTTTTTAAATTGTCTCATCTCAATCAATTTTTCAGTGAGGCTGCTTTTCCAATGAAGTATTTTATATTTTCTTCCATTTTTTTCATTCTTTTTTGTTTCTTTGACTGATTCTTGATGTCTCATAAACTCATTACCTTACACTTATTTGGTTATAGTTTTTAATATATGATTTTCTTTAATTAGTTTTTGTATCTCTTTTCCCATTTGATTAATTCTAATTTTCAAAGTGTTTTCTTTACTGTATTTTTTTTTTTTTTGCATTCGGCCATTTTTTTAAAGGAATAGTTTTCTTCAGTTAGTCCTTTTCTTTTTTCAGTCCTTTTCCAAGCTATTGACTCTCTCTGACATAGCTCCCCTTTCCTTTTCCAATTTTTCTTCTATTTCCTCTTTTATTTGCCTTTTAAAATCTTTTAGGAGTGCTTCCAAGGAGGCTCTTTGGGCTTTTGACCAATTCATATTACTCTTTGAGATTTCCCATGTGGGCATTTTGTCCTCTCCTGAGTTGGTGTTTTGGTTTTCCCTTTTACCACAGTAGCTTTCTATGGTTAAGGTTTGTTCCTGTTTCTTTCTTATTTTCTTTCTTTTTTCCCTTTATTTATTACTATTTCTTATTACTCTCCTAGCATGGAGGGAGGGGTGTGCTGAATATTCCTTTAAATTGACCTTTTTTGAAATACTTCAAATCTTTCATTTCCTCAGACCCTGTTTGGAGACATGGTTTCTTCTGTTTATTTGAGGGAATCTGGGAAAGCTCCAGCAGCTTTCTGGCTTTGCTCCACCCTCAGAACATTAGATTATTTTTATTTTTTAAATATAGAACAAGAAGTACCCCACTCTAATTCTGCCTGTTGTTGCCTGCTTTCCTGGGCTGGAAATTTGCTTTCTGTGCTGGGACTGGAAGTTAGCCCTACTATCTGCTTTACTACTGCTTTACTGAGTCAGGACCTCTCACTGGCTTTTCCAGACATAATTTATTCTGGACTGCATACCCTTTTATCCCAATAAGACTGACTTTTCTTGAAGTCCTTCCAGTCTATGTTGAACTGGAGAATATTTTCATTTTGTTAGACTCTCTTCAGAGGTTTGGTTTCATGTGATGTTTGAGGAAATGGGGAAAACTTAAGCAGCTTTCCAGTTTCACTCAGCACTCATTGGCTCCACTTCTGGTACTCCTTTTCTGGCTTAATTCTTATGTAACATAATTTCTATTTGGATTTGTTTCTATCAAATGGAGACGAAGTATCTTAATTTAAAAAGTCCAATGTCTCTCACTTCATCCATTATCATCTCTAGTAACCTTGATTTATATCTTGCCACTGTACCTTGAGAGCTGTGGAGGAAAATAAGGCTTGTGATTTTGCATAGCCCTTTCTCTTTTAAATCCAAATTTTAGAGATCAAAACATGTACAAAGGTGGAGTAGAACATTTTCTCACTGAAGGCAACATAGAAGTTCAGAAAATGTCTGTAACAGCAGTATGGGAGTACAGCTTGCATTCATGGTCCAGGCACAGCAGTGCAACCCTACCCCTAGTCTCAGCCCCAGCCTTGTATCACATCACTAAAACAGGAATGCAGGAGCCAGAAAGTTTCTCAGTATTGGCCAGTCTTGAACTGGGAAATTATTTCAATCTGACTCTCCAAAGACCCTATTATTATAGACTCTACTCAGAGGCTTGCAAACTTTGTAAAGATCTTGCTTTTTGCATGATAGCATCAGAATTTCCTTTTTCTTTTTGTCAAAATAATCTTGATGTTATGAGTAGTCCAGCCCAGAAGAATAAATATGGTGCTATATATTAATCTCTAAATGCTGTGCTGTTTACTTCTTTTCTGCTTCACTCTTGGTAAGAGTAATTTGACTAAGCTTCTCTGAGTTAGCAATTGTTCCTGTAGAGGAAGTACTCTAATCTGTTGACCTTTCATCTTCTGGTAGTTGTTTTGATTTTCAACTGTTTCTTTTGTCAAATATAATTGTTTTGCTTGCAGAGACTTACTCTGTGATTGGTTAAGAATATTGTGCCTCACATCACTTTGATATAACCGATTTATCTTTTCTCCTTATAATGACAGTCTATTAAGTATCAGTGTTTGCTGCAAGAATGCATCCATGAAGTTCAATTATAGTTAGGTAAATGGAAAACAGTGTTGGTTTATGAGAAGGTCATGAAATGTACCCATCTTCAGTAGGCACTGTCCATTGATGTTTCTAATTTTACTCCTTTCAAGTACTCCTTGCCAGATAGTCTGGCAACTCTTATGTTAACATTATTCCAAATGTTAAAGTTATTTTCTTTCAGCACATTTTTTCTTTGTCCTCATCAAGGTTCATAATGTACAAGCATAGAAAACAATAATGGTGGCATGGCAGTTTCCTACATGTGTCCATCATACTGTCATGATCCCATCATTCACTTCTATTGTAATATCTATAAGCTGGCTAACTAGCTAGATTAATTTTTATTGTCAAACTCATGCCAGTCTCACAGTGCTCCCCATTGTGGTAATTACTTTAGGTAAATAGGAATCCAGCTCTGACTTTTGTAAGCTGGTTTTCAGCTGCCAGTCTTATTTCACACAGGGCTGCTATTTGGATGCAAGATCTATTGAGTTCTCTCAAAACAAGTGCCCTTTGTCTTTCATATACATTGTACTTTGTATTATCATAAATATAGACACACTCCAATAATTAGTGGAATCATAGTTTCATTATTTTTTTTTTTATATTGTTCTGCATTTCAACACAGGATATTTTCTCTACATGCCTCACTAAGCAGGAGTTAGATTAGGTGAAGCACACAATTTTAGGGCACCTTTTCTAGACCCTTCATCATGTTAGGAGATGAATAGTGTGATCCTTTAAAAAGGTTGCTAGACTCTCAGGATCTGCTGAATCCAAGTGCTTCTTCGGTCCGTTGAGAATACAATGCTTTCACCTAGGTCATCTCTCTACAGGGTTATGACTATAACTCTCCACTTATCTTCACCTGTTGCTTTGTCATTAACTTGTCAACACAAGATTTTGAGCTAGGTAAAAATGTTAAAATGGTAGGGCTGGATACTTCCGGCCAAGATGGCGGAGAGGAAATACACTGCTGTGTAACCTCCGTGTTTTTCTCTCACTATTCATTTCATTTCATGCCTCTGAATTAATGCTCGACTGAAAAAAAACATACAATTACTTTCCAAGAGAAACCATCCTTGAGACTCGTCAAGAAAGGTCTGTTTTTGCACGAGGGCGGGGACGATATTTAAATCGGAAGCATTCTGCAGGCAGCAGCTGCAGCTAGAGCACAGATAGCAGCTCAGAGCCGAGTAGAGCAGAGAGGGGGTGGGGCGTGATCGCAGCCGTCTCTGCGGGGAGAACTTTGCTACAGGATTAGATACTTTGCTCCGGCAGCGAGTCAGCAGCCCAGCAGAGAAGCTAAAAACACCAGGAGTGAAGAATACAACCCCAAACAGCTGGAGTCTCTTGGGACCTGGCCACCCCTCCCCCACAGTGTCTCAGCCCGCTCAGATCTCAGAGCGCTAGGATCTCAGTGCGCAGGCGCCATAGCACAGTAGGACCCGTGCCTCACAAATACCCTGCCCCTCCCCCAAAGAAAGCAGCCTCCATTCAAGGGGTTTTTTTCTTCTGTTTCTTTGATAGTTTGTCTTTGATAATTAGACAGAATGAGCAAGAAACTGAAAAAGAATTTAACCCTGGACAGCTTTTATACAGATAAAGAGCAGACTCCAAATCCTGAGGAGACTAAAAACAAACATTCCCCAAGTGAATCCCCAAAGGAGGAGATCATATGTTCCTCAGCACAGATGAATCTCATGGAGGAAATTAAAAAGGCTCTCACAAGGAAGCTAGAAGAAAAATGGGAAAAGGAGAGGGAGGCTTTGCAAAAGGAGAGGGAGGCTTGGCAAAAGGAGAGGGAGACTTGGCAAAAGGAGAGGGAGGCTTTGCAAAAGGAGAGGGAGACTTGGCAAAAGGAGAGGGAGGCTCTGCAAAAGGAGAGGGAGGCTTGGCAAAAGAGCCTGGAGAAGTCAGTTAAAGAGAGAGTGGATAAAGAAACCAAATCCTTGAAAAATAGGATTGGTGAACTGGAAAACAAAATTGGCAAAATGGAAAAAAATTCCACAGAACAAAAGAACTCAATTGGACAATTAGAAAAAGATCTTTAAAAAGTGAGTGAAGAAAATACCTCACTGAAAATCAGGGTCGAACAATTGGAATTGAATGACTCGAGGAGACAAGAAGAATCAGTCAAGCAAATCCAAAAAAATCAAACAATGGAAAAGAATGTGAAATATCTTCTGGGGAAGACAACAGACCTGGAAAACAGATCCAGGAGAGACAACCTGAGAATCATCGGACTTCCAGAAAAGTATGATGAAAAAAAGAGCCTGGACACTATTTTCCAGAAAATTATCAAAGAGAACTGCCCAGAAGTCATAGAAACAGAAGGCAAAATAGACATTGAAAGAATTCATCAATCCCCTACTGAAAGGGATCCTATAATCAAAACACCAAGGAATATAGTGGCCAAATGCCAGAACCCTCAAGCAAAAGGAAAAAATACTGCAAGAGGCTAGAAAAAACCCAATTCAAGTATCAAGGAGCCACAATAAGGATCACCCAGGATCTGGCAGCATCCACATTAAAGGATCGAAGGGCCTGGAATATGATATTCCGAAAGGCTAAGGAACTTGGTATGCAACCAAAAATAACTTACCCAGCGAGATTGAGCATCTTTTTCCAGGGAAGAAGATGGACATTCAACGAAATAAGCGAATTTCATCTGTTTCTGATGAAAAAGCCAGAACTTAACAAAAAATTTGATCTACAAGCACAGAACTCAAGAGAAATCTAAAAAGGTAAAGATTAATCTTGGGAACTATATTTTGGCTATAAAGATGTATAAAGAATACATGTATACCTTGTTCTAGAAACTAGATGTGGAAAGGACATTGTACCAGAAAAAAGGGAAAGTGGGGGTACTACATTTCATGAAGAGGCATAGAAAACCTAGTATATCTGAGAGAAAGAATGGAGAGGGATGAATATAGTGAGTATTTTACTGCTTTCAGAATTGGCATTAAGAGAAGAATTTTAGACATATTCAATCTATGGTGAAACTTCTCCCACCTCATTGAAAAGTGAGAAGGGAAAAGTGAAAAAGGAAGGAATAAGCTAAGTGGAAGGGTATACGGTAACTGGGAGGGAAAGGGACAAGTTGGGGGGGGGAACTCTAAGGCGGGGGAGAGGGATACTAAAAAAGGGAGGGCTGTGAGAAGCAAGGGGTGCTCACAAGCTTAATACTGGGAAGGGGGGTAAGGGAGTAAGAAGGGAGAAAAGCATAAACCGGGGTTAACAAGATGGCAAGTAATACAGAATTGGTCATTTTAACCATAAATGTGAACGGGGTAAACTCCTCTATAAAGAGGAAGCGGTTAGCAGAATGGATTAAAAGCCAGAATCCTACAATATGTTGTATACAGGAAACACACCTGAAGCAGGGTGATACATGCAGGTTAAAGGTAAAAGGTTGGAGCAAAACCTACTATGCTTCAGGTGAAGCCAAAAAAGCAGGGCTAGCCATCCTGATCTCAGATCAAGCTAAAGCAAAAATTGATCTAATCAAAAGAGATAAGGAAGGGCATATATCTTGCTAAAGGGTAGAATGAATAATGAAGAAGTATCTATATTAAACATATATGCACCAAGTAGTGTAGCATCTAAATTCTTAAAAGAGAAATTAAGAGAGCTGCAAGAAGAAATAGACAGTAAAACTATAATAGTGGGAGATCTCAACCTTGCACTCTCAGAATTAGATAAATCAAACCACAAAATAAATAAGAAAGAAGTCAAAGAGATAAATAGAATACTAGAAAAATTAGATATGATAGATCTCTGGAGAAAATGTAATGGGGACAGAAAGGAGTACACCTTCTTTTCAGCAGTTCATGGAACTTATACAAAAAATGACCATATATTAGGACATAAAAACCTCAAACTCAAATGCAGTAAGGCAGAAATAGTGAATGCATCCTTTTCAGACCATGATGCATTGAAAATTACATTCAATAAAAAGCCATAGGAAAGTAGACCAAAAAATAATTGGAAACTAAATAATCTCATACTAAAGAATGATTGGGTGAAACAGCAAATTATAGACATAATTAATAACTTCATCCAAGAAAACGATAATAATGAGACATCATACCAAAATGTATGGGATGCAGCCAAAGTGGTAATAAGGGGAAATCTCATATCTCTAGAGGCCTATTTGTATAAAATAGAGAAAGAGAAGGTCAATGAATTGGGCTTGCAACTAAAAATGCTAGAAAAGGAACAAATTAAAAACCCCCAATCAAACACTAAACTTGAAATTCAAAAAATAAAAGGAGAGATCAATAAAATTGAAAGTAAAAAAACTATTGAATTAATTAATAAAACTAAGAGTTGGTTCTATGAAAAAACCAACAAAATAGACAAACCCTTAGTAAATCTGATTAAAAAAAGGAAAGAGGAAAATCAAATTGTTAGTCTTAAAAATGAAAAGGGAGAACTCACCACTAACAAAGAGGAAATTAGAGCAATAATTAGGAGTTACTTTGCCCAACTTTATGCCAATAAATTCGACAACTTAAATGAAATAGAAGAATACCTCCAAAAATATAACTTGCCTAAACTAACAGAGGAAGAAGTAAATATCCTAAACACTCCTATCTCAGAAAAAGAAATAGAACAAACTATTAATCAACTCCCTAAGAAAAAAAACCCAGGACCAGATGGATTTACATTTGAATTCTATCAAACATTTAACAATCAATTAACTCCAATGCTGAATAAACTATTTGAAGAAGTAGGGATTGAAGGAGTCCTACCAAACTCCTTTTATGACACAGATATGGTACTGATACCTAAACCAGGTAGGCTGAAAACAGAGAAAGAAAATTATAGACCAATCTCCCTAATGAATATTGATGCTAAAATCTTAAATAAAATATTAGCAAAAAGATTACAGAAAATCATCCCCAGGATAATACACTATGACCAAGTAGGATTTATACCAGGAATGCAGGGCTGGTTCAATATTAGGAAAGCTATTAACATAATTGACTATATCAACAACCAACCAAACAAAAACCATATGATCATCTTAATAGATGCAGAAAAAGCATTTGATAAAATCCAACAGCCATTCCTAATAAAAACACTTGAGAGCATAGGAATAAAAGGACTTTTCCTTAAAATAGTTAGGGGCATATATTGTAAACCTTCAGTAAGCATCATATGCAATGGGGAAAAACTAGAACCTTTCCCAGTAAGATCTGGAGTGAAACAAGGCTGCCCACTATCACCATTATTATTCAATATTGTATTAGAAACACTAGCCTCTGCAATAAGAGTCGAGAAAGAGATGAAAGGAATTAGAGTAGGCAATGAGGAAACCAAACTATCACTCTTTGCAGATGATATGATGGTATACCTAGAAAACCCCAGAGATTCTACTAAAAAGCTTTTAGAAATAATTCATAATTTTAGCAAAGTAGGAGGATACAAAATAAATCCCCATAAATCCTCAGCATTCTTATACACCACCAACAAAATCCAAGAGCAAGAGATACAAAGAGAAATTCCATTCAAAATAACTGTTGATAGCATAAAATATTTGGGAATCTACCTACCAAAGGAAAGTCAGGAATTATATGAGCAAAATTACAAAAAAGTTTTCACACAAATAAAGTCAGACTTAAATAATTGGAAAAATATTAAGTGCTCTTGGATAGGCCGAGCGAATATAATAAAGATGACAATACTCCCTAAACTAATCTATTTATTTAGTGCTATACCAATCAGACTTCCAAGAAAATATTTTAATGATTTAGAAAAAATAACAACAAAATTCATATGGAACAATAACAAGTCGAGAATCTCAAGGGAATTAATGAAAAAAAATCAAATGAAGGTGGCCTAGCTGTACCTGATCTAAAATTATATTATAAAGCAGCAGTCACCAAAACCATTTGGTATTGGCTTAGAAATAGATTAGTTGATCAGTGGAAAAGGTTAGGTTCACAAGACAGAATAGTCAACTATAGCAATCTAGTGTTTGACAAACCCAAAGATTCTAAATTTTGGGATAAGATTTCATTATTTGATAAAAACTGCTGGGACAACTGGAAATTAGTATGGCAGAAATTAGGCAAGGACCCACACTTAACACCACATACCAAGATAAGATCAAAATGGGTCCATGACCTAGGCATAAAGAACAAGATTATAAATAAATTAGAGGAACATAGGATAGTTTATCTCTCAGACTTGTGGAGGAGAAAGAAATTTGTGACCAAAGATGAACTAGAGACCATTACCGATCACAAAATAGAAAATTTTGATTATATCAAATTAAAAAGCCTTTGTACAAACAGAACGAATGCAAACAAGATTAGTAGGGAAGCAACAAACTGGGAAAACATCTTTACAATTTAACGTTCTGATAAAGGCCTCATTTCCAAAATATATAGAGAACTGACTCAAATTTATAAAAAATCAAGCCATTCTCCAATTGATAAATGGTCAAAGGATATGAACAGACAATTTTCAGATGAAGAAATTGAAACTATTACCACTCACATGAAAGAGTGTTCCAAATCACTATTGATCAGAGAAATGCAAATTAAGACAACTCTGAGCTATCACTACACACCTGTCAGATTGGCTAAGATGACAGGAAAAAATAATGATGAATGTTGGAGGGGATGCGGGAAAACGGGGACACTGATGCATTGTTGGTGGAGTTATGAACAAATCCAGCCATTCTGGAGAGCGATCTGGAATTATGCCCAAAAAGTTATCAAACTGTGCATACCCTTTGATCCAGCAGTGTTTCTATTGGGCTTATACCCCAAAGAGATACTAAAAAAGGGAAAGGGACCTGTATGTGCCAAAATGTTTGTAGCAGCCCTGTTTGTAGTGGCTAGAAACTGGAAAATGAATGGATGCCCATCAATTGGAGAATGGCTGGGTAAATTGTGGTATATGAATGTTATGGAATATTATTGCTCTGTAAGGAATGACCAGCAGGATGAATACAGAGAGGCTTGGAGAGACCTACACGGACTGATGCTAAGTGAGATGAGCAGAACCAGGAGATCATTATACACTTCGACAACGATATTGTATGAGGATGTATTCTGATGGAAGTGGATTTCTCTGACAAAGAGACTTAACTGAGTTTCATTGGAGAAATGATGGACAGAAACAGCTACACCCAAAGAAGGAATACTGGGAAATGAATGTGAACTATTTGCATTTTTGATTTTCTTCCTGAGTTATTTTTACCTTCTGAATCCAATTCTCCCTGTGCAGCGGGAGAACTGTTTGGTTCTGCAAATATGTATTGTATCTAGGATATACTGCAACATATTTAACATATATAGGACTGCTTGCCATCTTGGGGGGGGGAGGGAGGGAGGGGAAAAAAAACGAAACATAAGTGATTGCAAGGGATAATGCTGTGTAAAAATTATCCTGGCATGGATTCTGTCAATACAAAGTTATTATTAAATAAAATTAAATTTTCAAAAAAAAAAAGAAAAGAAATGGTAGAGCTGTTGTCATTTATCTTATGCATAAATAATATCTAAATAAGGCTGAGTTGTGCAAGGTCATCAGTCCCATGATCTCTTCTAGAATAATCAAATTTCAGAATAATCAAATAGAAGATGTAAGACAAAAGTAAAGATGACTATCATGATGTAGTGGATGATCTTAGCTTCTTCAATGCACAGCCAAGTTCTAAGAGCTCCAGAGTATATGCATTTACTACCTACATGGGTCATTGGAACAAATTGTTCATGTTTATACATTCCAATAGAAGTCTTCACGTATTTGGGGTAAACATACACACAAACACAGGCACAAATACAGACACACAGACACAGACACACATGCAGTGTAACTGATGAGTTTGAGACCTGTCGGTTGCTATTTACCTAGTTTAGTCTGTTTAACAAGACATTTTAGTGAAGTATGCCCACTAGGTAAACTCCATTTTCTTGAAATCACAGATAAAAGTTACATGGCAGATAGAAATCAAAGGTGGAGAGGAATTCTACAAAGGGTTTAATAGACCTCACACCAGAGATAATAATTTTCTCTGAACACCTATACACCCCAAATATAGACACATACACATATACATACCTACATGCATACATACCCATTTAGCATTTGCTTATTATAAAGAATTTTGCCCTATAAAAATCGAAAGGGAAGGAGAGAGGGATGATAAAAATAAGGTCAAATTAGAGAAGACAATGGTCAAAAGATAAGGCATGATGTGATAAAATGAGAGAGAGATAAGGAAAAATAGAAAAAAAAATAAGATGGAGGAAAGTTACTACTGAACATTGTGAATGTCACTGCAGTAAGCTCACCATAAAACAGATTAAAATAAAATGAATTAGAAGTAGAATTAAATAATATGTTTTTTTTTTTATTAGAGACTCACTTGAAACAGAATGATACACAAATATTAAAATAAAGGATTAGGTAAAATAATATTTTTTTTGGTTGGAGTAAAAAAAACAAACAAACAATGACAACAATCATCATTTCAGGCAAAGCAAAAGGAAACAAAACCCCTTTATTCCACTGTACATAAGTCCTAATCAAAAAGTTCATTTTGTCCTAGAATGGCATAAGTTCTTGAAGCCATTGCCAGCAGGATCTACCAATATAGAAAAGCTTTAAAGATTGATCCAATACCAGACTATAGATATATCATGCCAACATCATTCTGGATAAATTTGGGGATTTTTTCTCACTAGTCAATTTTTTGAAACCACAACAAGTTTGATAAGATACAAAGAATCTAGATCTGTGGAAAGAATATCCATGATTTTGAAATCAGGATCTAAGTGAGCATTTTCCTTAAAACTCAGGGCTTCCTCTTCAAAAAGGACACACTTGACAATTGAATGAAACTTTTTTATGGATTAGCCTATTAGTGCATTAGCTTTAACTGTCCGAAATGCATGATCATTTTGAATAGGCCTTGATAAAGCATCAGCATTTTAATGAACTTCATTGAGCCTCCCAGGTAATTAAGTTAAGTCTTTCCAGAGTGAGTTTCTTCATTTTATTTTCACAATATTTTATCTGTTGCATAGGTATTAAACTTTAGCCAATCCATATCTGTATTTGAGATAGAAATCCTTTATTAAATGATATCCTATTGCAATGGAATGACTCATGACTGACCTAATAGTTCATCTGACAGACTAATGTGGTACTTAAAAATGATATGAAACATGAGTCTGGTTAAATTTTGACATATTAAAAACTTGGTATAGTCTTGAAATGTATTGTAACATTAACAGACCTAATGATGTCCCATAGCAGACAATTTTTAAAAAAAGAATAGTAAAAATTTATACATTCTTTCATAGTATTAAACTTATAACAAGGTTATAAAATGAAAGGGAATAGAGAAGTGTTCCTGTAGCATGAGTTCCATTTCCTTTATTCAGGCAGTTATTTAAAACTAAAATTTAGTTAGTGACCCATTTTAAAAATAACCTTTGCATGTATAAAATAAACTGAATAAATAACTGAAATATGTTTATGTCATAGAGAAAGCATTGTTAAATTTCAGTATAAAGTGAAGATGTTTTTTTTCTTTTAACATTTTCTCTCACCCTTCTAAATTATCCCTTAATTATTAAAGGTCTGATTGAAAATCTTAATTAAACTGTCCACATTTTAGATTTTAAAGACTGAATTTAGTTTTTCTAAGTAAAATAAATCTTAACATTTCACAGGAAACGTTGTTTGGGGTCATAAGTGAAGAAGAGAAAATGTAACATTTAAACATTTTCTTTTTTTTTTCTTTTCTTTTCTTTTCTTTCTTTCTTTTTTTTTTTTAAATAACTTTTTATTGACAGAACCTATGCCAGGGTAATTTTTTACATTATTCCTTGCACTCACTTCTGTCCCTCCACCTCCTCCCCCAGCTGGCAAGCAATCCTATACATGTTAAATATGTCACAATATATCTTAAATACAGAAGGTAGAAATAACCCAGGAAGAAAAACTAAAATGCAAACAGTTTACATTCATTTCCCAGTGTTCTTTCTTTGGGTGTAGCTGCTTCTGTCCATCATTGATCAATGGAAACTGAATTAGATCTCTTTGTCAAAGAAATCCACTTCCATCATAAAACATCCTCATACCGTATCATTGTTGAAGTATATAATGATTTCCTGGTTCTGCTCATTTCACTTAACATCAGTTTATATAAGTCCCTCCAAGCCTGTCTGTATTCATTCTGCTGGTCATTTCTTACAGAATAATAATATTCCATAACATTCATATACTACAACTTACCTAACCATTCTCTAATTGATGGGCATCCATTCATTTTCCAGTTCCTAGGCACTACAAACAGGGCTGCCATAAACATTTTGGCACATAGAGGTCCCTTTCCCTTCTTTAGCATCTCTTTGGGGTATGAGCCCAGTAGCAGCACTACTAGATCAACGAGTATGCACAGTGTGATAACTTTTTGGGCATAGTTCCAGATTGCTCTCCAGAATAATTGGATTCCTTCACAACTCCACCAACAATGCATCAGTGTCCCAGTTTTCCCACATCCCCTCCAACATTCATCATTATTTTTTCCTGTAATCTTAGCCAATCTGACAAGTGTATAATGGTATCACAGAGTTGTCTTAATTTGCATTTCTCTGATCAATAGTGATTTGAAACACTCTTTCATATGAGTGGAAAAAGTTTCAATTTCATCATCTGAAAATTGTCTGTTCATAACCTTTGACCATTTATCAATTGGAGAATGGCTTGATTTCTTATAAATTAGTGCCAATTCTCTATATATTTTGGAAATGAGGCCTTTATCAGAACCTTTAACTGTGAAGATGTTTCCCAAGTTTGTTGCTTCCCTTCTAATGTTCTTTGTATTAGTTTTGTTTGTACAAAGGCTTTTTAATTTGATGTAATCAAAATTTTCTATTTTGTGATCAATAATGCTCTCTAGTTCATCTTTGGTCATAAATTTCTTCCTCTTGCACAAGTCTAAGAGATAATATTCTATCTTTCTCTAATTTATTTATAATCTCATTCTTTATGCCTAAATCATGGACCCATTTTGGTCTTATCTTGGTATATGGTGTTAAGTGTGGGTCCTTGCCTAATTTCTGCCATATTAATTTCCAGTTATCCCAGCAGTTTTTGTCAAATAATGAATTCTTATCCCAAAAGTTAGGATCTTTGTGTCTGTCAAACACTAGATTGCTATAGTTGACTATTTTGTTTTGTGAACCTAACCTATTCCACTGATCAACTAATCTATTTCTTAGCCCATACCAAATGGTTTTGTTGGCTGCTGCTTTATAATATAGTTTTAGATCAGGTACAGCTAGGCCACTTTCATTTGATTTTTTTTCCCATTAATTCCCTTGAGATTCTTGATCTTTTGTTCTTCTATATGAATTCTGTTGTTATTTTTTCCAAATCATTAAAATATTTTCTTGGTTTTTGTTAGTTTGTTTATTGATATAGTTAATTATACTAATAATTTTCCTAATATTGAACCAGTCCTGCATTCCTAGTATAAATCCTACTTGGTCATAGTGTATTATCCTGGGGATGATTTTCTGTAATATTTTTGCTAATATTTTATTTAAGATTTTAGCATCAATATTCATTAAGGAGATTGCTTTATAACTTTCTTTCTCTGTTTTCAACCTACCTGGTTTAGGCATCAGTACCATGTCTGTGTCGTAAAAGGCATTAAGTAGGACTCCTTCAATCCCTATTTTTTCAAATAGTTTATATAACATTGGGGTTAATTGTTCTTTAAATGTTTGGTAGAATTCATATGTAAATCCATCTGGTCCTGGGGATTTTTTCTTAGGGATTTGGTTAATAGCTTGTTCTATTTCTTTTTCTAAAATGAGACTTTTTAGGATATTTACTTTTTCCTCTGTTGATTTGGGCAAGTTATATTTTTGAAGTATTCTTCCATTACATTTAAGTTGTTGAATTTATTGACATAAAGTTGGAAAAAGTAACTCCTCATTATTGCTCTAATTTCCTCGTCATTAGTGGCAAGGTCTCCCTTTTCATTTTTAAGACTAACAATTTGATTCTCCTCTTTCCTTTTTTAAATCAGATTTATTAAGGGTTTGTCTATTTTGTTGCTTTTTTCATGGAACCAACTCTTAGTTTTATTAATTCAATAGTTTTTTGTTTTTTTTTTTTACTTTCAATTTTATTGCTCTCCCCTTTTATTTTTAGAATTTCAAGTTTAGTGTTTGACTGGGGGTTTTTAATTTGTTCCTTTTCTAGCATTTTTAGTTGCAAGCCCAATTCATTGACCTTCTCTTTCTCTATTTTATGCAAATAGGCCTCTAGAGATATGAAATTTCCCCTTATTCCGCTTTGGCTGCATCCCACACATTTTTGTATAATGTCTTATTATTGTTATTTTCTTGGGTGAAGTTATTAATTATGTCTATGATTTGCTGTTTCATCCAATCATTCTTTAGTATGAGATTGTTTAGTTTCTAATTATTTTTGGTCTATTTTCCCCTGGCTTTTTCTTGAAAGTAATTTTCATTGCATCATGTGGTCTGAAAAAGATGCATTTATTATTTCTGCCTTACTGCATTTGAGTTTGAGGTTTTTATGTCCTAATATATGGCCAATTTTTGTATAGGTTTCATGAACTGCTGAAAAGAAAGTGTAGTCCTTTCTGTCTCCATTTAGTTTTCTCCAGAGATCCATCAACATTTTATTTTCTAAATGTAAAGCAAATTAATTTTCCTAAATTGCCTAAATTTTAGACTTGCTAAAAATAGAATATTTTATGTTGAGTTTTCTTTGACTCTTGAGTACTTATATAAGTTTCACGTTTATTTTAACTATATTTAAATATTTGTTTGAATAAATTAATAAATTAAAATATTTGAGACATTATTGTTGTGTAAGGACTCAGATTTTTATTATATTAAGCAACTTTTCAAAGTGATCTGAATAAAAGTATAGAACTTAAATTAAATGCTATATCATTCCTTATAATAATGTTGGAATAATACAGTCTTAGATTATTGTAATTACAAGAAAGCTTAAAAGTCATATAATCTGACTGCCTGCTTAGTTCATGTATATCCTATCCAACTCCCTTTAGAAATGAATGCCAAGAAAACCATCACAATTCAGAGCAAAATATACTGATTTTAGACAATTCTATTTCTTAAGGAATTCTTCCCCATACTTAAAAAAAAACAAAGAACAACAACACTAACAAAACAAAACAAAATACTTCTTTGCAGTTTTCATTTTTTTTTTTTTTTTTTTTTGCTTCCCAGTCAAAACATCAAATATTGAAAACAGGTATCTTGTTTTTTTTTTTTTTTTTTTTTTTAAGTCTTTGCAAGGTTAAATAGGTGTAATTTGTTCGGATGCTTTTTGGAGAGGATTATTTATATCCTCATATTCCTCTTAAGCCCCCTCAATCAGGATTTAGACTGTTAATTTAAGATATAACATGTGTCATAACATCAATTAGTAGAGAAAGGAATCCTTTCACCTCATTATGCTATAATTTAAATTTATCCATATTTGTTGCATCTTTTTGCAATGAATGTTTATTCTCTTTGAAAGAAAAAAAATGGAATGAAACAGAACTTGATTAATTCTCTGATCTCTCTCTTTCAATTGTTTTATTGAAGTATCCCCACCAAGCTATAAGTCTAGAACATTTGTACAATTAGTCTCAGCTTTAGTCTTTTAGTGGATCTAAGCAATTCTGCCCTTTAGCTCATGGTTGTGAGTACATATTTCTATCATTTATATATCCATGTATACAACTTTTGACTACCACTTCCTGTGCATTACCTAGGTGTCTTTAACTACCCTCTACATCCTTTTTATTTATTTTAGGAAATTACTTGGTATTGAATTTGTAAACCTTTACTTTTTTTTTTTTTTTTAAAGATTTTCATCTCTCTCAAATTGTCTTTGCTTCTGAACAATTACTATTTGCAAGATCTCAAGAATTTAACTTAACTTTTTTTGGCTCCAAACTTGTCAATGGGAGAATAAAATAGTTAAAATCTCAGAGGCCCCTTCTAACTTGAGAAGCACATGATGTTTTAGGTATATTTTCACTGGATCACAATGATATTTTCCACAATTAAAAAAATAAAAACTAAGATGGATAGATCTATTCTCTTTCTCACTCTGTCTCTTTGTCTCTCTGTCTCTGTCTCTCTCTCTTTCTACCTTGCTTTCTCTCTTATGCTTTCTCTCTTTCTTTCTCCACTCTCTCTGTCTCCCTCCCCATCTATCCCTGTATGTATGAGAGAAATACATTGAGGAATATACCAGTATATAAAATACATAGAAATAATAATGTAGAAATACAAATATGTGTTTCTACATGTTTATCTATCCACCTAATACATCCAAAAATGTAATAAATCAAAGGTATTCAATAATTCCTATGATATTAAAATTTACAAACAATTGTTATCTTTTATGACAGAGCACAAAAGTTGAATTTTCCCATTAAGGCTACAGCTTGCATCAGTACCATTTATTCTATTTTTCTGAGCTATGTATGTTCAACCTATTCCTGTATTTCAGCAAAAAATAGTATTTTATGCTTCCAACACTTCTATTTCTTTCATATTTATCCATAATGTTTATTAAATTCTCTTAATCATCTTGGCTCAGTTTTGTGCAATTATGGGCTAATATATAAAATGTGATTTTGCTAGTTTAACCTCTATAGATTAGATTCTGGTTCCTTGCTCATTGACTTAGAGCTGGGAAAAAATGTAAAAGGTTACCTAAATTATTTTAATAATTTTAGATTAGCAAAATGAGGGAAAAGACTCCTGCTTAAGATCACTGAAATAAAATAAATTATGTTCAAGAGTCAATTCTCTTTTTTATTGTACCATATTTTCTTATTCAGTGACTTTGAATAAGATTTAGGCTTTCATTACCTTATTTCATTTTTTCCCCTTTTGTCCTATAATACCATATTTTTTTTACTTATATTAACACATAAAGATTATTTTATTATCATATGTGTATATGTCTATATTCAGACATCCTCTAAGATTATGTATTATATTTATAACAATTTTCCTACTTTTATGCAAAGTATAAATATCACTTATGATATTTGTACAATAAAAATGATATCATTTGTGGCTAGAAAAATTGAAGGCATCTTTTATATTATCTCAAAGTCTTTTCAGAAAAGTTTACATTATGTAGAAATATATTGATCATTGTCTCTCATGAAAAAATTTGACAAAATGTAATCCTCAAGTATCAATGAATAATCTTTTGTCATCCTGCATTGCAGAAAAATAGTAGCTAGGATTTTCAAGGACAAATACAAGCTTTACTTATTTTTCCTAATTTTCTTTTAGATATAAATTTCATTTGTGCTAAATATTTTCAATTACATATATAAATTTAAGAATCATTTAAAATTTTATAAATTACAAATTTTTTCCTCTCATCTCATGAGAAGTCAAGCAATATGATATAAATTATCTTATATGAATAATTATGGATAATGTATTTCCATATTAGCTATCTTATAAAACAAAACATACAAAAATAAAAAGTTTTTTAAAGTATTTTTTAATCAAAACTCAGAGTTTATCAGTTATCTCTTTGGAAAGAGATAGCATTTTTTCATCACAAATCCTTTAGAATTGTCTTTTTCTTCCCCTAAATTTTTTTTAAAGATTGACTAATTGTGCTAAACTATTCTCTATTCAGACAAATTTCTAAATCCCTAGATTGGTTTTACACACACACACACACACACACACACACACTCACTCACTCTCTCACACACAGCCACACAGTTTTTATGCACTCTTACTATATATTTAGCTGTTGGCCTGAAAGTAAGTAAATTTTTACTAGTCTAATCATTTTACAATTGAGTATTTGCCTAGTGTCAGTTCAACAAATAGGTGATCCAATCTCTAACAAATGCAGTGACTAAATATTCAGAAACCATATTCAACATCAACAACAATGAAATCACTCCTGTCTTCTTTAGGCAAATTTCATATTTGGTGTGTCTATTCACAGACACAGATAAAGAATTTTAATGTATTAACTGATTTCTTTAATAATCTGATAATTTTAGCCAAAATTAAAGAATATAAGACTTTATTGACTAGATCTATATGTGGATCTATATTACGTCACATCTATAATATGAGTTCTAATAGGAATCTTACTGGAAAGTAAAAATAAAAGCTTCATTTGACATCTGACAATCTGAGGGGTGAAACACTTTTCATTATTTAGGATGACAGCCATCAAAATTAAGAAAATATCAGACATTCTTCAATAGAAACTTCAATAAAGTTTTTAATACATAAAGAGAACTTTGGCAGAGTGAATTTTTGTTGAAGGTGACAAATTATTTTTCCTTTAGTAGAATTCAATAAATAATTATGGTTATTATCTCAAACTAAGCAATCATTTTGTTAATTTGGGTCAGAACACAATCAAATTAATAGTTAGAGAAAGCCACTCATTAAGGAAGATGAGTTAGAAAGTGGAAAATGGCTCCTTATGAAAGTTCCTATAGAACATTCAATGAAAAGCCTATGGTTCATCCAGTGACAGAAAAATATCTATTTCCTTTAACTAAAATAGGACAAAGAATAGACTTTTTTTTTTCTCTTATAGTGAAATGTTAAAGGGCAGGAGATTCATTTATTTCTGCTTGACTTCACTGCATTTATAAATGGTTCACTCTTTGACTGACTGCTGCCATGGATGGCTTGTTACAATGCTCAAAAATCCACCCTGGTGAATGACTTTGATTACTGTGAGTCCATTTTGCTGTTAAAATCAAGTACAAATAAAAGAATAGATACCTTTTGGTAAAACAGAAAATGTCAAAATCTTTTCATTTGAGGGGCAAAACAAGCTTAAGTTTCCTTACTATGTTATGTTCAAGAAATGGCTTTAAGACCCCTCAGAGTATAAGCAATGTCTTTATAAGCTAAGTTGTATTATTTTCTCTGAGTAAGGTGACACAATTTGCATTGCTTCTCTTCGAAGCATCAAAATTTGAGTGTATAGATTGGACAATTTGCTTTTTGGAACATACTTATTGTTCCTTGCTAGAGGTGTTCCTATATGGAAGTGCATGATTATAACAATAATAGTAGTAGTAACAGTATCAGAATCAGTAGTAGTTGTGACTGTAATATATACCATACTTATAAAGAAGGACAAATTACAAAGAAGGGGTATGAAAGCAAGGATGATGTATTTAGGAAATTTTAATGCCTTGAGATGATTGTGGTAAGATCACTGCTAAAAACTTATATCCATCAAAAACTAAAAAAATATTATATAATATTATTACCAAATTAATATTTGCGATAAAACCACTTAAAAGTGAGGAATGAAAAGAATATGCCAAAAAGTTTCAGAAATATAGCACCAATTATTGTCAATTCACTGATGGAAAATAGCATGACATATCTTTTGCCATTTTGAGTGTTTCAAAGCCTTCATCTGATTAGCTCTCTCATGGTTTATTTATCTGTCGAAAATCGATAATATGGACATGAATTAATTATAATGCTAGAAATTTTAACACTACCATGAAAAATAGCATATTATTTAAGACACAATATCAAAAATATAATATAAAGAAAACTCAAATAAAAATAAAATGTCATAGAGATATTTATTTACATTTAAGTTAATGACTAAATCTTAATTCAGTTATAATTTCTCTTATACAACAATACAACAAAATATATCTTCCAATGTAAAAGATCTGAACTAAAATATCTTAGAAACTACATTGTATATAGAGGTGATATGCACATAGATAGTTTCATTAAGAATATAAAAAGCAGGCTTTTTATTTTACCTCATAATAAACTTGTGTTTGATATGAAAATATAATTCTGGTTTGATAAATTTTCACTTCTGAATTTATATGACATAAATATAGATATTGAAAGCATTTATCTTGAATGAAGAGACAATGCTGAATCTATAGTGGAAGGTAATATCTACAAATATTTTTGTCAATTTTAAGCAATACATATGACAAATAAATGTATCAAGCTGCTTACTGACATCCTGAAATCAAACCTAAATTGTGTGGTGGGTTAAAGATGAAATGGCTGAAGGAACAAAATTTTGAGCTTCCACGCATATTGATTTATTAATAATGTATTTCAATTTCTGAACAAATCAGGACCAAATTTGGCACTAGGCTTCAAATACAAAAACAAACTTTTATCATGCATGAAAAAAAATAAATAAGACCAATTAATTAAAAAAAAAAATTAGAATTAGGTTGTAAAATTAGGTAATCTACTTTTTGATTGGAAGAAAGATTAGGGATTTTTCAAATTGGAAGCAGGAAAAAAAACAGGTGCACTTCCAAGAAATTAGAAAAAGAAGTGTCCCAATCCCATCCATTTTTTTTCCAATCAAAGAGAAATGAGAATTACAATTAACTAAGTAGTACTGGCCCAGGTTTCAAATAAAATTTATGACTTATTTAAGACGTATAATTGTAAAAAAAAAAAAAAAAAAAAAAGTCTTGTTTCACTTTGAATCTTATCAGATTTATGGTTCGCATAACTTAGGTCCTTAATTAAGGATCTTTAAATAGAATGTAGAGGTGGTCCAGCTTTCAAGCCACACAGAGATAAGTTCAAACAACGAAATACATTTTTGAAGAATTCCACAACTGAGTAACATTTTCTAACAAAATAGAAATTGATATGTAACCATAATTGAATAGAAAGCTAGCTCCAGAATTAAGTCACAAGATGGCATCATTGTGGTTCACTCAATTCTCACAACCAACCTGCTGCACTGATGCCCTCAATTTTCCCCTTTTGATCCATGGGGAGAGTGGGCTTGCAAAATATAGATCCCTAGCAGAGAATATTAAAAAAAATTTTTTGGAATGGATTTATGTGCTTTAAAGATTGTTGCCATTCCTTCTACTGAAGTTGTGACAGAAATGATTTCTCTGACCTTACAGAGAATGAGCTTTTATTGTGACATACTTATATAGCTAAACTATGAAATTTTTATTCAACTATGAAATAGAAATTCTATTCACATTCATATTGATAATATTAAGGATAAAGGAGTAATAGAAATATAGAAATATATCAGAAATGTTTCACCGAAATGTATAAAACTGTAAAAATTAGATTATGATAAACTATTTTTTTCTAGAATACTATTATGTAAGGAAATTTTTAGAAAATGTGTAACATTTCACTATTGGTTTTAAAACAAAATAGAAAATTTAGTAATTATGCCCTAGTTGTTAGGATTATAAATTAGATGTTTGCTATTTTATGTAATTCAGCAGATAGCAAATTCCTTGCATTAAAAAGATACCAAAACTAACTTGAAATTGAACATAAAAGCTTAATTATATATATAACACAAATTTTGTCATATCTGTAACATTTCCATAGCTATATAATTATACAAATTCATGGATGTAACATTGACTTCTAAAATTAAATTAATAGATGACATCATGACATTTATTAAATACCTAGTACATGTCAGGTATTATGAAATTAATAGGTTTAAAATACAGGGATCTAGAAAATAAAATTTAAAAAAAAATTGAGAAAATATGTTCAGGTTCCATGTCATCTCTATAATTCTATCTGCTACAGAAGTTATCCTCAAAACATTTTCAACAAACCTATAGAAAGAAATTTCTCAAGACTGCTTTTCAATTACCAAAATATGTAGTTATTCATCTGTACAATAAAATGATATAATAAAAATATAATTATATGTGTATGTAGATAATGTTAATATAGAAGAAACTAGTAAGAGATATACTTTACTAAGTTTATTTCTAATTGAACTATACTGAAAAGTTGAAAGGGATGATATTATAATCATCCCAATAGTAATAGTAGTAATGGTAGTAATAGTAGTAGTAGTAGTTGTAGTAGTAATAGTTTTAAATTATGTATGGGTCATATAAATTACATAGGAATGTCAATAAGGGTTGTCTAAATGCAGTTTCTGAGAGGCATTAATTGATACCTTTGGGATACTGACTGCTCTCTTTCCAAAGAGAACATATGTCCTCCCCAAAAAGAATCTGGTGAAAGATCATCAGTAATGAAACTAGAATAATGTTGTGTCAGGTTGCTTCCTCTGAATATTGCATTTGATGATCCCAGTGCTTTCAAAACACAGCCTACTTCTCTGATATACTGTATTGTATACTATATGGTATTATACTATTCTATAAAGATGAGGTGGAGATGATAGAACCAAGATTATGTTATTTTGGTCCCTTCCTAACAAACACTTGTTATACAAAAGGGCATTATAAATAGTGAATGAATCCTTCATACAGGCAAAACAATCAGAAATTTGAAAAGGAATAAGATATTCATGTGTGTGCATGGATATACATATAAATATACATTACACACATATATAATACATTTATAGATATTCAAATATGTATATAAATGTAAATGCATTCAGATATTTATTCATTCACAAATGTGTGAGTATGCATGTACCAAAAAAATTCATCAAGATTGAATGGCTTTTTATGATGAGACAATCTAGCACAATTAAGAAAGACTAGTCAGCTTCAAAAAGTATTTCTTCCTCTGAAGTCACTAAGAAGGTACGATAGAAATTATGGACTTGTTGAGTATTTAATTTTTCTTCTAAATCTGTAGCTTCAAAAGTCTTTCACACCAAAAATATTTGAAATCAAATTTTACTCTCAAAAAGTGTGCTGTGTCACTATGTAAGTGTTTGTGCCAATTACATTTCGTATGCAATCTCAAAGCATTCTTTTTATCATATAGGATGCTTCTTCTCCATATAGGCATAGAAATCATTGTAGGCTTAAAAGACTCACTTACAAAAGAAAAAAAAAATGAGGACCAATAGAACAATAAATACTGATCTTCAGGATAAAAAATGACGGTGCATAAAGCCTGGATGTAAAGTGATTCTTGGAAAACATAGATCAATAATGTAGTTGCAAAGACGTATAATTCTTTCTAGTTCTATTAAGATGGTCTTTAATTATGTATTTCCTTTTGGCTCCTACTTAAGCCATTTGAACTTCTTTCAAAATATTTGTAACCCCAATATTTTATTATTTTAATATAATAGTATTTCTAATAAATTCAAAATATGTATCTTCCCATGGCATAAAATAGTATTCATTTTACATATACTATATTATATGTAATTAATGAAATTACTGAGTATTTATGAACTCATTGCTATCTTCATTCAGTGACAAACAAGAACTTTTAAGATACCTTATATATCAGGAGAACATTATAATAACTCCTAATATTTCAGGGGTTTATTCCTCTTTTACTTAAGTTCCCTTGACAGAAATATATTTTTCTTTATTCTTCAGGTATATGTAAACCTTTTATTGTTCACATTTTTGCATTGACAGAAATTATAAAGAGACTTCATGACTTATCAAAATGGCTTTTCATATGTGTATATGTTTATGCTTATTCTTTAGAGGGACATTTTTTTTTTGCCATGAGTTTCCAAATTATATAATCAGATACAATCTTATTTTCCTGAATTATATGCTTGATGCACACTTTTGTCTCTTGCATAAAATATTCCTAAAGTTTAAAATTTTTACATTTTTTCAGGACTTTTAAAAATAATTTCATTGGAATAAAATATGTTTTCTGTATAAATTAAACATTAACAAACCTCAAACCAAAAAAAAATTATTTAGAAGGTTGCTTTATTTAAATAATGTATGTAAGAAACCAATTAATTCTAAAACATTCAAACTATTTTAAGTATCAGCTACTATGGGGAGAACATTATGTATTCAGCTCTAATTCTGTAAAACAAAATTACAATGTCCTGGTGGTAAAGTGGTACTTTGGGCAAATGAGGTCCCTCTCTTTCTTCATAGCATCTTAAAGTCTCTAAAGAACAACTAACATTTATTTCTAAGTGGCTGGTGATAAAATGCCAGGCTTACAGTAATCCATAATTAGATACATTCAGCAGTGCACTTGTGTTAGTTCTGCCAAGATTTTATTTGGATATAGGGATGTAGATTGGCCAGGGAAAGACACTGTCCCTAAAGTCATTTGATAAGGGTCACTAGCTCTCTGTCTTTACGATTCACTACTGACAATTGTATGTAATATCAACTATCCACTTAATACAATGCATTAGACTTCTGGTGCTTCATTTATTAACAAACTACCCATTGACATATTCCCTACAGAGTCTAATCAGTGATAAGCAAGTTTTTATTATGATAAGACTTAAAATATTAATTACAATGTTGAGAAGGCTTGTCCATGCTCACTTTCCAGTATGATACTTATTAAATCTGTCCTACCACTGAAACATCCCCAGGGGAATAGTCATAAAAAGTCTTAAAGTTATAGTGTAAAAGACAAACAAAAAACACAAGACTCTAATTCTTTCAGATAGAAGCATTTACCCAAGAGCTGTTGAAGCATATATTATCTGAAGTGACAGGATATCAAGAAAAAACATTTTTTGGAAAGCTTTGAGTGCTGTTTCCCTTAAATTGAATATCTCCTTCCCCAAACAACTGAAATCAACAAGAATCTAACATTATAGAAGTTTCATAAAAGGCTTCAGTATAATATAGTAAAATAACCCTCTGTTCTGTTACTTAAGGTACTACAGAACAAAGAATTTAAATGAATTACTGATAATCTTCATCTCAACTAATGAAATATGCACAATATTAGTCTAAATTAGTGATGAATAAGTTAACATGCCCAAGATGGATTTAAAGCAAGCAATATTAATATTGCAGAAAATACATTGGCATGAATATTCAGACAAGGATTATAATCAATTTTCCAATTCTCCAATTCTCTGCATAGCCATGAAGTGATTCCTTGAAATGATTCAAGGAAATTTTAATAGAACTGTAGTGGAAAGAGTCACCCACATCTAGAGAGAGGATATGGAGTTTGAATGAGGATCACAACATAGTATTTTCAATGTTGTTGTTCTTTACTTGTTTGTTTTTTTTTTCATTTTTCCCTTTTTGATCTGACTTTTCTTGATCAGCATGATATGTATGGAAATATGCTTAGAAGAACAGCACATGTGCAACCTATATTGGATTACTTGTTGTCTAGGGGAAGTAAGAAAAGAGGCCAGAGGGAGAAAAATTTAGAACACAAAATTTTGTAAAAATGGATGTTGAAATCTATCTTTACATGTATTTTCAAAAACAAAAACCTATTATTATTAAAATATATCAGCATAAAAATCTATATTTTCTATCCCTACATATTCAAAATCATAAAAAGACAATTAAATATGACTCTGAGTTTCCATCTCACTTGCATAAGATCAACAAATAAAAGAGATAGGAAAATGACATATGTTAGAGGGATTACAAGAACATAGGTTCAGTAAATATCAGATTACTATTAGATGGAGCTGTTATTCATTCATACCATTCTGGAAAGAAGTTTGTTATTATTCCTAAAAGAGCCATCAAACTGTTTAAACATTGACCCAGTAGAAATACTTATAATTATATACACTAAATATGTTAGAGAAAAATATAAACATTTATAATATATATTTGCATGTGTGTGTTGATTATAGTGTATAAAGTTAGTCTAATATTGTAGCCTAAGAGTTGACAAAATGCACATATTAATATAAAGTTGAGAAATCCTGTGTGTAAGTGAATAAAAGGAGCACAATTTATAAAATTCCAAGATCATTATGAAGGAAAAAAGTGTTATCGAATTTAGAATTCTGAATAATAAATTAATAATCCATCACTTCTAGGTAATAAACATATTTATTATTATTATTATTATTGTTATTATTATTATTATTGAGGCCATAGACACAAAATTCAATACTGATGAAAAATTAGAGACATTATAAAGTAGGTAACTGTCTTTTTTTTCTTTCTGGTATTTTAATCAACTTCAAATATTGCTAAGCTCCTAAGTCACCTCCAAATTGGAGTAGACTACACTTAGTTTTGTAAAACTCACATCCATTAGAATTGATCATCATATAGTCTTGTTGTTGCCATGTAAAATGATCTCCTGGTTCTGCTCATTTCACTTTGCATTAGTTCATGTAAGTCTCCTCAAGCCTCTCTGAAATCAACCTGCTGGTCACTTCTTACAGAACAATAGTACTCCATAGCATTTATATACCATAATTTATTCAGCCTTTCCACTCAGTTTCTAGTTTTCTACCACTACAAAGAGGGCTGCCACAAACATTATAATAATATATATTTTTTAATTTCCCCTGTTTCATCTTCATTATTTTATATAGTCAATGATAAAATTGCAGACTTGAGGCAGATCCTATTTCATAAATACTTACAAATTCACATAATCTACATACATTTACATGTATTTCTAGAGGCATCAAAATACAAACTCATGAATGTATGTCCACTCATACATGTATAACATTACTGGGTAAAATGTGGATGAAGAATGCTTATTCAATATTCTATGTTGTAGAATCAGACTACAGTAAGGATATAGATAGGCAAAGGATTTTTATTTCATTTCATTGACACAGAGGAATCCCAAATAAGATTTTTTTTTTAACCAGAGAAATACTGGATCATCTAATCTTAGAAAAGTGAAATTTTAAGTGACTTATGAGGCCAATAGAGCCAATATAATTCAAAATGAAAACTGAACCAAAATCTCAGTAGCTTTGTGTCTACTTATTTGACCATATATTTAGAATAATACTTTTTTTGGGAATTTTATAATTTACTTACATAAATTATTTTGAAATGTATCACTTACTTTACAATTCATTTCATCTAACAACAAAACTTATGTAGACTTAAGCATACAATAAAATGACCCTACTTTCAATCAATATTCTGGGATTTTTAAATGAAAATAAGTATATTTTTTGAAATAGTTGACACAGATTTAATATATTCAAAACATTTTATTTATAAGATAAGAAAAAAGGTATGTTACATACTCTCCTATATGAAACAAAGAAAAGAGGGGATAATAGAATTAAGTAGATATAGTTAAGATTATGGGGAAAAGAATAATGAAGCTAAAATTAATTTGCATGGGAAGAAGGGAATGTGTATATATAAGAACACATATAATGTTTGTGTAATTTTAAGGAAAAGGATTACCTCTCCATATTAGATGAGGCAGGAGATAGGTAAGAAGATAGGAGAGAAATCTCTTAAGTGATATAAGAAAGGTATGAGAAAAAAGAGTTGACTGAACAAATGATTTCAAGTTTTAATATGATGCAGAAGAGCAAATTAATATTTGGGTAGAGGGAATGAAAATGTCACTATATTTTTGAGGAAGAATAAAGACATTTATGATTATTTCTAGGGAAAGTGAGGCAAATAACTAATTATAGAAGGGGGAATGGGCTATCTTGCTGCAATGATGGTTCAGTTAAGGCTAATTATATAGGAGATCCAGTAAGAATGGTTCATTATTTTCTCCATCTCCATTCTTTTGTTTTGAGCAAACAGCTGGTACAGTGGCTAGGACAACAGGTTGGAAGTCAACAAGACTCATCTTCCTGACTTCAAGTCTGGCTTTTGAATCTTACTACATCTGTAAACTTAAGCAAGTCTTTAATCCTATTTATTTCATTTTATCATCTGTAAAATAAGCTGGAAAGGACATTGTAAATCAGTCTAGGATCTTTGCCAAGAAAACTTTGAATGCTGTCATGAAAAGAAGAACATAGCTGAACAACACACACACACACACACACACACACACACACACACACACACAGATAGATAGATAGATAGATAGCATCTCTACAGTGTAAGTGGTAGGTGATTTCATGATTTCAAAGGAAATGTACTGAAATGAGCAATAGATATGACCATTAAGAACTCATAAAATATCCAGATGTTAGTAAACCACCAAAATGATAAAGATTATTTGAATTTACATTATAAAATTGTATGTAAGAAATAAATCCTGTCCTTAGAGCATTATGATGTAATGATTTAAATTAAAACATAAAATTACTCACTTTGATGGAAATCTCTGAATTATATAATCAGGATCTCATTTGCCACTTTTTTCTAATGCAGATTTTTTTCTTATCTAATTTTACTTTAGCATTATTATTTTTACTTCTATTAAATTATTTAAAATAGTAAACACAAATCTTTATCTATTTGATACATGGATTCCAAAATCATTTGATTCATATTAGTGTAAGTGGTAATATATTACTAAAGAGTAGTGAATCAAAGAAGAGAGATTGAAGAAAGAAATGCTTCTTTATATATACCTGCAAAATGATAAAGCAACTACTGTACATGAAATTTTCTTCAAATTTAATATTGGCAGATCAAATAAATTTTATACTCAAAAGAAAATTTTCTAATTTTCGTGGATTTAGGGAACAAAACAAAGACTGACTTGAGAAGGTTTTTCACATGCTGTTTATGACTAGTATGTTTTGTGAAGCAATTTTCTTTTTTGCTTGACATCCAATATGTATTTGACAGGTCTTCATTTATGAGACAATCATCAAAATGTGTGTGCTATCAGTCTTTCAAAAAGCTCAGAAGTTCCAAGTGAAAAGTTTCATTCATTTCACAAGTATGATTTATAGAGAAAGATACTTCATAGAAAATTTACCATTAACTTATAATAAGCAGGAAAATATCAAATAATATTTAACATCTGAATATAATTTAAATAAAATTAATTGATAAGCAGTATTCAGGTTATTTACTTACACAGTTGAAATAACTTTTAGCTAATGCTACACAGACAATAACAAAAATAATACTTAGATCCAGGCTATCCTAACACATAGTGTGATTTTTCTTTTAAATTAACCCATAGTCATTATAACATTGTTAAATTAGATATCCATTCAAGATAAATAATATCCATTCAAGGTTTCTGGAGATAAAAACAAGGTTTTCTGAAGCATATACATATTAAATCACACACACGCAAATACATACACACATATTATGCTTTAGTGAAAGTAAAATCATGTTAAAGTATAATGGATTCTCTGTCAATTTAATCAAATGACTTCTCAGAATCAAGTTACTTCTAATGGCATAAAATGAAATTACTTTTATTCTTGATTTTATTCTGTGGGCAAGAAATGTGTAGCTTATACATTTTTTCATACTTGAATTGAAAGGACTATCAGGGGAGCTTCTCTTCATGTAATGAATGCTTCAATGAATGAGCCAGAGGGATATTTTTATAAAAAGAATTCTCTGTATGAGCCCAAGAGAATTGGAGCAAATATATTTTTTTTAATCTCTTATAGACAACTCAGATGAGACTCTATCAAGCCCAAGGGCCTTTTTATGCTTTAAGGATTGTACAATGCAACTAATATTCTAAGGGCATATTGGAAGATCTAAGCCCTTCCTCTCTCTCTGGATCTATCATCACTTAAGGAGATGCTTGAGGCTTCAATTTAAGATGACTAGAGAATTGATTTCTTTTAAGATGTTAAACTTTTGTACTTAGTTCTTTCTTTTCTGTAAATTTACATTTTTTAAAAAAGTATGTCATGAAGCAATAGCAAAATATTTTTCTTAGTGTAATCTTAAAACAGAATCTTTCATAAAAATGAAAAAAAAATCAACAAAATATATTTTGATAGAAGTTCTTTCTAAAAGATGTAAGTGGTATTTAACAGATAAATATACAAATAGCATTTGTACTGATTTAGAAGCCAGAAAGTCTTCATGTGTGCTATGGATTGAATATTTATTATCTATATATAGATGTGTACAGATCAATATTAATATATTAAGCCTCAGATTCCTAATCAAAAGAATGGGAATGCTGTTAACTTGACTATCTATCTCACTTGAACAGTTCAGATAAAATGTTTAGGAAGTGCAGGTGGGAAAAAAGAGAGAGACAGAGAGACAAACAGAGAGATAGAAAGCAAACAAGAGACAGAAAGTGATAGAAACAATGACAGAGACAGAGATAGAGAAATAGAGAGAAAAAATATATTATTAATAGTAATGAATTGTTAGCATGCAATTTACTGTCCTAAAGGAAAAAAAAAAAACAACTCTCTATCTCTGCATCTTCCTCTCTCCCTCTATCCTTCATCTTGAATTTTTATTTTGGAGAAGAATAAAATTATTATAATGTTAGAAGTTAAATTACATCAATTTATTTATTAACATCAAAGCCTTGTATATTCTATATAGAGAAGTGACTCAAATTTATATGAAACTGAGCTATTCTCCAATTGATAAATGGTCAAAGGATATGAATAGACAATTTTCAGATGAAGAAATTGAAACTTTTTAGTCATATGAAAAGGTGTTCTAAATCACTATTGATCAGATAAATTCAAATTGAGACAACTATGAGATAGCACTACATACCTCTCAGAGTGGCTAAAATAACAGGAAAAAATAATGATGAATGTTGGAGGGGATGTGGGAAAACTGGGACACTGATGCATTGTTGGTGGAGTTGTGAATGAATATATCCACCTTATCCTATTCCTTTCCTCCTTATTTCTTTAAACATTTTGGAGAGTGTAATCTTCTTGGTTGGTTTTCTGAAGGTCTCTGGCCTTCTTTTCAGTTGATTAATCACCAAGAGAATAGCTAGGTGTTAAAGTCCAAATTCTTTATTGTCTCCTTGTCTAGGGCAGGGCAGCTTTCTGGAGAGCCTTTCAGACCCACCCTGGTCTCATGGGGAAAGTGCAGGAGGCCAGCCACCAGGGTGGTGGGAGATGGAGTGAATATGTCTCTCCTTGGCTCAAAGAGCTTAAGTTCCTGCCTCCAGTCTTCTTATCTTCTCCAAGTCTGTCTCCCAGCCTCTAGATCCCCTGAAGATGGAATGAATATCTCTCCTTGACTCTGAGAGCTTGAGCTCCTGTCTCCAGTCTTCTGTCTTCTCCGGCTCTGACTCTGAGTTTGTCCCAGATTTATATGCTCTATTTTAATTACATCATAAGTGTGAATCTTGTAAAACTATATTAAGTACTAAGTACACGTACTGAATTAGAGAACTATTAATCATCATGCTAAACTAGATAACCATTGTCTTATCAATTCCACTGACTTAACATCTTGTAAGAGTCCTTGTTTTAAGTACAGAGTTCTGGTTCATAACAGGAGGGCGTTATACCCTTCTTGGCATGTGATTATATGTGGGCAGGGATATGCATAATAAATCTATGTGTATATATATGTATGTATGCATATATGTGCATATATTTTCCCTATTTAGCTCATTCTGGATGTACCTAGCTTTTTAGAATTACTAATCCTGTTTCTCCATCTAATTCCTCTGTGTCAGTTCTTGCCTTCACATCTTCTTCATATAGCACAATTATTTTTTTTTTTCCTACTTTTTCCTAGATACTTTTGCTTTTTAAAAAATCACATCATATTTAGGTCTGCCCTAATCAGTCTTTTGGAGTACCCAAATACTCATGTCATTCAAAGATATATGCTTTGTATTTCCAGGTATAAGACATAAAAACTTGTCCTCAATGAATCCCTTTAAATTAATTTAGCTGCAGGAAAAGGGGAAAGACCTGAAAATCCTAAGGCTAAAAAAGCAGGATTAATTACAAAGTAATATGATCCATAAGAATCATCAGTAGGTCAGTTGATAGTGCTGGTAGTACAGAGAACAGAAAGTTATATTAGATGTTAATGCCTGATGAATGTTAGGGGGAAGTGATAATTCAAATACTAAAGATTGTTGCTTTTCTTTTATCTGACTAGAAACAATTAAACTAGTGATTTTCTTATATCTTATCCATGGATGGTGATTAGTATAGAAAACTATGGACATAGAAACCTGTTCTAGGCAACTTTTAAATAAGCAAACTTTTAGTTGTAAAAGTCATAACAGTCTATCTAATTTATGGTATTCATGAATTGTGTTAGAATCCTGAGAAATTAAGTTACTTGTCTTAGTTGCATAGTCAGAATCTGTCAGATATATAATTTGAATTCTTCATCATCATGACTTCTGGGTCACATCTTTATCTACTACATTATAATTCATCTCTAGAGAGATAAAAGCGAAATCAAACATATGTCCTGCCCATCAAAACTTACAAGAACTAACCCAAAATATCCTAATATTTATGATTAAAATAATAATGTGACTAATACAAAGGAGATATCCATAGGAAACTAATGATAAATATAAAGATATAAGTTAAAGGTAGAATATTAAAGGGAAGGATCTCCTAGAAAAATGGTGTCAGATGATTCATGAAGAAAGTTGGGAAGTGGCTTTAATATATTAAGATGTAAATGTGGTGAGTTTTTTTTTAATCATCACATAGACATAAAGAAATATGATAGGATGAGGATCAAAAATAGAAGAATACTGAATAGAATAATAATCCTGTTTTCCTAAGGACATAACATTAAAGAAGTAGTACAGTAAATGATGAAAATAAGAAACTAATTTTTAAAATAGCTTTTTAATTTTCAAAATAATGCAAAGACAGTTTTCAACATTCACCCTTGCAAATCCTTGTGTTACCATTTTTTTTTCTATTTCCCTACCTCCCGCTCCCCTACCCTAGACAGCAGGTAATCCAATATATGTTAAATAGGTGCAATTCTTCTATACATATTTCCACATTTATCATACTGTACAAGAAAAATCAAATCAAAAAGGGAAAAAATGAGGAAAAAAACAAGCAAGCAACGAAAAAAGGTGAAATACTATTTTGTCATGCACATTCAGAACCCATCTTTCTAGATGCATATGACTAACCATTACAAGTTTATTGGAATTGGCCTGAATCACCTTATTTTTGAAAAGAGACATTTTCCTCAGAATTGTTGTGGCTAAATATAATATTTTCTTAGTTCTACTTATTTCTTTTGGCATCAATTAAAAAAAACTACTTTGGAACAGAATTTAAAGTAAAAAGTGACTATAGCTTGCTAGGCAATATAGGAAAAAATTATCATGACAAAAAGGTTCATCACTTCCTGGAAAATCAAAAAAAAAAAAAGTAGAAGCAATGTTGGATTTTTTCCATTTGTATTCAGACATAACTGTAGACAATGATTGCAGCCATGAAATTAAAAGATAGTTCTTTCTAGGGAAGGGAGCTATCTCAAATCCAGACAGCATAATAAAAAGCAGAAATATTACATTTTCAACAAAAGCCCAAAGCTATGATTTGACTATCTAGACCAAGGACCCTTAAACTTTTTAAAAAGGAGGTCTGTTCACTGTCCCTTAGATTGTTGGAGGGCCGGATTATAGGAAAAACAAAAACTTTGTTTTGTGAGCCTTTAAATAGAGAAACTTCATAGCCCTGGGTGAGGGGGATAAAGGACCTCAACTGCTGCATCTGGCCCATGGGCCATAGATTGAGGACCCCTGATCTAGACTATGTGGGGTGATTAGAGGATGAGGTTGATTGCTTAGCTTTAGTCAGGAAATACTAATCATGATGAGTTCAAATCTGATTTCAGACACTTACTAGCTATGTAATCCTGGTCAAGTCACTAACTCTGTCTCAATATCCTTATCTGTAAAATGAACTGGAGAAGGAAATGGCAAACAATTTCTTTATCTCTGAAAAGAAAATCCCAAATATATCATGAGCAGTCAAACATAACTATTTTTTTTAATACTAAAGTGTGACTGATAGATGAGTATTAAAAAAAAAATGACAAAAATTGGCACTTTTAAAAATTAGGATTCTGGAGTAGACTTTTGAGGGTTCCTTAAACAGCAAGGAAATAAAATCAGTCAATACTTAGATTAATTTAATTTAAATAATTAACTGTTACCCCAAAGAAAGTAAGAAGATTGAACAAGAAAATCACAGCAATAGCTTTGCTAGTACAGGGGAAGAATTATCTTGCTTTTCCCATACTCAAATCCAGGTTGCAATCTTAGGTGGCAGTTCCAGGTTGAGGAAGAGTACTAGAATAACAGAGCTTGCAGCCAAAGTAAAGGAGGGACTTTTCTCAGAGTTACAAAAGAGTTCTTGTGGTTACTCATGGATCAAAACACAGGCCAGAAAAGGAGAAAACACACATTTTTAACATCATACCACGTTAGGAGACTTGAAACCTTATAAATCCCTGAAAAGAACACTGAAAATGGCTGTCAAAAATCCTTGTAACTTTGGAAGATGAACTCTACAACCTGAAAACAGAGAGCCTGACTTTAAGAAAGGATTAAAAGTTGAGTAATAAACTGGGAAAATGGGCAAGCAAAAGAAAAAATATTCTGGTAATTTAAAATGACTATGTGACAAGAAAGAGCAAAACAAACACTAAGAAGAAGATAAGAGATTAAGCTCCTATTTCTGAAGCTTCCAAAAAACATAAGAATTAATGTCAAGCAATGGAAGAGTTCAAAAATCATTTTGAAAATCATATAAAAGTCGTACAGGAAAATTGGGAAAATAAATAAGAGTGATGCAAAGAAATTATGAAAATAAGTCGAAAACTTTGTGAATGGATTAAAAAAAGTAAATAACAAAAACAATGTAGCCAATTTATAAAGAAAATACAAAAACAAACAAAGAAACAAAAAACAAGAGACTATTATAATAAGCAGAATGGGCCAAATGGAAGGAGAAGAACACAAATTTACTGGCAAAAAATTTCCTTAAACAGGAGAGTTAGTGAGGGTGAAACCAAAATGGTTAACAATAGACACATCTTTATTCAAACTCCTCCTAGTGTCCTTCAGATCAACATCACATCAAGACTCTGAACTGATTTTTGAGTGACAGAAATCACAAATATTTGGAGTGCAACAAGTTTCCAAAAGAGGATACCTTGGAAGAAGTTCAGAAAAGGTCTATTTCAACCAGGCAGTATGAGAGGCTGCCAAGTACAAGGAACTTGGGGAAGGGAGCCAGGGCTTTGCACTTCCTGCAATGGAAACCTACTGGGAAGCTGTTAGGTGAGTTTGTCCTAGTTACAAGCCAATGGATCAGTAGATTAGCTGTGAAACACCCAATGCAAATACAAAAGACAAATAATGAGTCTCTGCACCCCCCCCCAAAAAAAAAAAAAAAAAAAAAAAAAAAACATGGGACCTGGCTATGCCTACCCAACACTGACAGTCATTTAGCAAACTGGCTCCAGGGAAACCTAAAATCTCTTAAAAATGAGCAAAAAAGGAAAAAGAACTGTGACTATAGATAGATGTTATGGAGAAAGAGAACAGACCTCAAATCCTGAAGATTATAAGGTCATCTCCAAAATAAACTCCAAAGAATGATATGAGTTGGTCCCCATTTCACAAGACTCTCTTGGAAGAATTCAAAAAGGATCTTAAAAGAGAGAAGAAAATTGGGGAATGGAAATGAGAGCTTGGCAAGAGAATTTGAAAAAGGAAAAAGAGAAATTATCTGAAGAAAACTCCTTAAAATAGATTTATTGAAATGGAAAAATGGCTATAACTCCTTAAAATAGATTTGATGAAATGGAAAAGGCAAATAACTCCTTATAAAACAGATCTGATGAAATGGAAAAAGCATATAACTCCTTACAAAATATATATGAAAAAGAAACCAATTTGTTGAAAAACAGAATTTGTAAAATGGAAAAAAAAAATAGAATGCCACGAGCAAAACACATCATTTAAAAGTTTAATTAGCCAAATGCAAAAGCAGGTAAAAAAAAAAAACTGATTGAAGAAAATAATTCACTAAAATTAGAATTGAAGAAATGGAAGAGAATGATTCAGAGATTTCAAGAATTAGTCAAATAAAAGCAAAAAAAAAAAAGAAAAAAAAAGAAAAAGAAAAATGAAAGAAAGAAAAAGAAAACCCTCCAACCTGTAATGTCTAAATGGAATAGAAAAACACTTGTTTACTTATTTTACTATTTTTATTCTCCTCTTCCATACTTTGTTTCCCCTAGAAAGCAGTGCATATTTAAGTTAGAAAAGAAGAGAGCCACTCATTCTTGAAAGAAAAGGAAAAAAAAAATTGATCTATGGGCAGAGCCATAATATTAGAAAATATTACCAAGTAGTGCTTCTATCACAGTAAAAATTCTAATGAAGGCTTATTTTTGTCAGTGGGTGTTGGCCCTTATAAATTGACCCAGAGACAGATGTAGTTTTTGTGCCTTTTGGATATACCTAAGATATGGTACATAGTAACATAATTCAGAATAACCATCAAGTTATCAAAATTAGCTTATTTTTAAGTTATGTCTTTTTTTTCCTCTTGCAAATCAGAATGACAGTTAATAATAGGAAAAAGAGAAATTATTTAGTAAGTGCTTAGAATGCAGTGAAATGCTATATAAATGCATCTTTTTTTAAAAGAATTTAAAAAATAATAATTATTTAACCTTTGAATGACTCTATTTCTTCTCTTGTCAATTTGAGATCATGTTTTCCATTCATAAAGCTGTTTAAAAGTAACCTCATTAATGTCATATCACTTTGTGTGGCTCTGAATTGAAAGGCTCTATAGAAAATACTACAAAGGATAATAGTATGACATTCAATTTTCAAGTATAGGAAGTAAGATACTGAAAGATCTTGAAATTATTTTTCAAAGATATTGTATAATCTCAGGTACAATTTTTCAGAGAAGCTGAAATTAATTAACATATTCTCTACTTCATCATATCTTTATGAGGAAATGAATATTATGCAAATAATTCCCTCATGCTCAAGGAAAAGCCACAGAAATAAATATTTCTTATTATGCTTCCATGGTATATTATTAACTTTTATATTCATTAGCTTTAAAAGAAAGAAATCTTCAGTTAATAGCTTGATGGGAATGTAGGAACATTTAAAAGACATTCACTCTGCCCTTGGAACCATCTGTAGCATGTGACAGAAAGTTGTTCCATTGTACTGTGAGAATGTGATGATGGAAATTAATTAAAGTCTCCTCACAAGATTTTCCCCTTGAGCAATTCAATATGCAGAAGTAGCATAATAGTATATCATCTATTCTCTAAAGTTACTTATTAAATAACTCAATTGGGTTTAAACATATGTCATTTTTTCATAACTAGCCCATAATTTTTCTCCTTGACTATATAACCTGACCCTGTGAAGTAATAAGACCTATGTGATGATAATTAACTTTCATAATCCTATAAAAGGACAAGATAAAAATGTGACAATGTTCCTCTGAGTCCACAATTTCATATTCTAGAAATTTATTTTTAAAAGAAATATCAAGTATAAGAATCTCAGAGATATTATAATTGTTTTCATAGAAAAAAATAAGAATTCTGAATGAATCCTTGAGATATGAAAAAAGGCAAGAGTATATATTATGCTCAAAATATATTATATAAAAATACATAAAATACATATGTCCATAATATACATAAACTTCTTGGAATTATTATTATGACACATATAGAACTATATAATGTACTTACATATACTATAAAAAACAATAAAATTGCTTATATTTTCAGAATCTACATCTACATCTACATCTACCTAACTTCCCCCTTCATTTTATTACATTTCCAAAATTTTTAATGTTTTACAACTATTTTTTTTCTAAGCACCAGACACAGTATGTGGCACACAATTCTTCTTTTTTTTTTTTTTTTCTTTTTTTTTTTTAATTTTTTATTTAATAATTACATTATATTGACACTCGTTTCTGTTCCGATTTTTTTCCCCCTCTCTCCCTCCACCCCCTCCCCTAGATGGCAAGCAGTCCTTTATATGTTGGATATGTTGCAGTATATCCTAGATACAATATATGTTTGCAGAACCGAACAGTTCTCTTGTTGCTTAGGGAGAATTGGATTCAGAAGGTATAAATAATCCGGGAAGAAAAACAAAAATGCAGATAGTTTATATTCGTTTCCCAGTGTTCTTTCTTTGGGTGTAGCTGCTTTTGTCCGTCATTTATCAATTGAAACTCAGGTCTCTTTGTCAAAGAAATCCACTTCCATCAAAATATGTCCTCATACAATATCGTTGTCGAAGTGTATAATGATCTCCTGGTTCGGCTCATTTCACTTAGCATCAGTTCATGTAAGTCTCGCCAGTCCTCTCTGTATTCATCCTGCTGGTCATTTCTTGCAGAACAATAATATTCTATAACATTCATATACCACAATTTACCCAGCCATTCTCCAATTGATGGGCATCCATTCATTTTCCAGTTTCTAGCCACTACAAACAGGGCTGCTACAAACATTTTGGCACATACAGGTCCCTTTCCCTTCTTTAGTATTTCTTTGGGATATAAGCCCAATAGAAACACTGCTGGATCAAAGGGTATGCACAATTTGATAATTTTTTGGGCATAATTCCAGATTGCTCTCCAGAATGGTTGGATTCGTTCACAACTCCACCAACAATGCATTAGTGTCCCAGTTTTCCCGCATCCCCTCCAACATTCATCATTATTTTTTCCTGTCATCTTAGCCAATCTGACAGGTGTGTAGTGGTATCTCAGAGTTGTCTTAATTTGCATTTCTCTGATCAATAATGATTTGGAACACTCTTTCATATGAGTGGTAATAGTTTCAATCTCATCCTCTGAAAATTGTCTGTTCATATCCTTTGACCATTTATCAATTGGAGAATGGCTTGATTTCTTATAAATTTGAGTCAGTTCTCTATATATTTTGGAAATGAGGCCTTTATCAGAACCTTTAACTGTGAAAATGTTTTCCCAGTTTGTTGCTTCCCTTCTAATCTTGTTTGCATTAGTTTTATTTGTACAAAAGCTTTTTAATTTGATGTAATCGAAATTTTCTATTCTGTGATCAGTAATGGTCTCTAGTTCATCTTTAGTCACAAATTTCTTTCTCCTCCACAAGTCTGAGAGATAAACTATTCTATGTTCCTCTAATTTATTTATAGTCTCGTTCTTTATGCCTAGGTCATAGACCCATTTTGATCTTATCTTGGTATATGGTGTTAAGTGTGGGTCCATGCCTAATTTCTGCCATACTAATTTCCAATTATCCCAGCAGTTTTTATCAAATAATGAATTCTTTTCCCAGAAGTTAGGGGCTTTGGGTTTGTCAAACACTAGATTGCTATAATTGACTATTCTGTCTTGTGAGCCTAGCCTTTTCCACTGATCCACTAATCTATTTCTTAGCCAATACCAAATGGTTTTGGTGACTGCTGCTTTATAATATAATTTTAGATCAGGTACAGCTAGGCCACCTTCATTTGATTTTTTTTTTCATTAATTCCCTTGAGATTCTCGACTTTTTATTGTTCCATATGAATTTTGTTGTTATTTTTTCTAGATCAATAAAATATTTTCTTGGAAGTCTGATTGGTATAGCACTAAATAAATAGATTAGTTTAGGGAGTATTGTCATCTTTATTATGTTCGCTCGGCCGATCCAAGAGCACTTAATATTTTTCCAATTATTTAAGTCTGACTTTATTTGTGTGGAGACTTTTTTATAATTTTGCTCATATAATTCCTGACTTTCCTTTGGTAGATAGATTCCCAAATATTTTATGGTATCAACAGTTATTCTGAATGGAATTTCTCTTTGTATCTCTTGCTGTTGGGTTTTGTTGGTGATGTATAAAAATGCTGAGGATTTATGGGGATTTATTTTGTAGCCAGCTACTTTGCTAAAATTATGAATTATTTCCAATAGCTTTTTGGTAGAATCTCTGGGGTTCTCTAGGTATACCATCATATCATCTGCAAAGAGTGATAGTTTGGTTTCCTCATTGCCTACTCTAATTCCTTTAATATCTTTCTCGACTCTTATTGCCGAGGCTAGTGTTTCTAATACGATATTAAATAATAATGGTGATAGTGGGCAACCTTGCTTCACTCCAGATCTTACTGGGAAAGGTTCCAGTTTTTCCCCATTGCATATGATGCTTACTGATGGTTTTAAATATATGCTCCTGACTATTTTAAGGAAAAGTCCATTTATTCCTATGCTCTCAAGTGTTTTTATTAGGAATGGATGTTGGATTTTATCAAATGCTTTTTCTGCATCTATTGAGATGATCATGTGGTTTTTGTTTGTTTGGTTATTGATATAGTCAATTATGCTAATAGTTTTCCTAATATTGAACCAGCCCTGCATTCCTGGTATAAATCCTACTTGGTCATAGTGTATTATCCTGGTGACAATTTTCTGTAATCTTTTTGCTAATATTTTATTTAAGATTTTAGCATCAATATTCATTAGGGAGATTGGTCTATAATTTTCTTTCTCTGTTTTCAGCCTACCTGGTTTAGGTATCAGTACCATATCTGTGTCATAAAAGGAGTTTGGTAGGACTCCTTCAATCCCTATTTTTTCAAATAGTTTATATAACATTGGAGTTAATTGTTCTTTAAATGTTTGGTAGAATTCACATGTAAATCCATCTGGTCCTGGGGATTTTTTCTTAGGGAGTTGATTGATAGTTTGTTCTATTTCTTTTTCTGAGATGGGACTGTTTAGGATATTTACTTCTTCCTCTGTTAGTTTGGGCAAGCTGTATTTTTGGAGGTATTTTTCTATTTCATTTAAGTTGTCGAATTTATTGGCATAAAGTTGGGCAAAGTAACTCCTAATTATTGCTCTAATTTCCTCTTCGTTAGTGGTGAGTTCTCCCTTTTCATTTTTAAGACTAACAATTTGATTTTCCTCTTTCCTTTTTTTAATCAGATTTACTAAGGGTTTGTCTATTTTGTTGGTTTTTTCATAGAACCAACTCTTAGTTTTATTAATCAATTCAATAGTTTTTTTACTTTCAATTTTATTGATCTCACCTTTTACTTTTAGAATTTCAAGTTTAGTGTTTGACTGGGGGTTTTTAATTTGTTCCTTTTCTAGCATTTTTAATTGCAAACCCAATTCATTGACCTTCTCTTTCTCTATTTTATACAAATAGGCCTCTAGAGATATGAAATTTCCCCTTATTACCGCTTTGGCTGCATCCCATACATTTTGGTATGATGTCTCATTATTATCGTTTTCTTGGGTGAAGTTATTAATTATGTCTATGATTTGCTGTTTCACCCAATCATTCTTTAGTATGAGATTATTTAGTTTCCAATTATTTTTTGGTCTACTTCCCCCTGCTTTTTTGTTGAATGTAATTTTCATTGCATCGTGGTCTGAAAAGGATGCATTTACTATTTCTGCCTTACTACATTTGAGTTTGAGGTTTTTATGTCCTAATATATGGTCAATTTTTGTATAGGTTCCATGAACTGCTGAAAAGAAAGTGTATTCCTTTCTGTCTCCATTACATTTTCTCCAGAGATCTATCATATCTAACTTTTCTAGTATTCTATTTACCTCTTTGACTTCTTTCTTATTTATTTTGTGGTTTGATTTATCTAATTCTGAGAGTGCAAGGTTAAGATCTCCCACTATTATAGTTTTACTGTCTATTTCTTCTTGCAGCTCTCTTAGTTTCTCTTTTAAGAATTTAGATGCTACACCACTTGGTGCATATATGTTTAATATAGATAGTGCTTCATTATCCATGCTACCCTTTAGGAAGATATAGTGTCCTTCCTTATCTCTTTTAATTAGGTCAATTTTTGCTTTAGCTTGATCTGAGATCAGGATGGCTACCCCTGCTTTTTTGACTTCACCTGAAGCATAGTAGATTTTGCTCCAATCTTTTACCTTTAACCTGCATGTATCTCCCCGCTTCAGGTGTGTTTCCTGTAAACAACATATTGTAGGATTCTGGCTTTTAATCCATTCTGCTAACCGCTTCCTCTTTATGGGGGAGTTTACCCCGTTCACGTTTATGGTTAGAATGACCAATTCTGTATTACTTGCCATCTTGTTAACCCCGGTTTATGCTTTCCTCCCTTCTTTCCCCTTTCCCCCCCTTCCAAGTATTAAGCTTGTGAGCACCCCTTGCTTCTCACAGCCCTCCCTTTTTAGGGTCCCTCCCCCCGCCTTAGAGTTCCTCCCCCTATCTTACCCCTTTCCCTCCCAGTTCCCGTTTTCCCTTCCGCTTAGCTTATTCCTTCCCTTTCCACTTTTCCCTTCTCACTTTTCAATGAGATGGGAGAAGTTTCACCATAGATTGAATATGTCTTAAGATTTTTCACTTAAAGCCAATTCTGAAGGCAGTAAGATACCCACTATATTCATCCCCCTCCATTCTTTCTCTCAGATATAATAGGTTTCCTATGCCTCTTCATGAGATGTACTACCCCCACTTTACCCTTTTTCTGGTACAATGTCCTTCCCACATCAATTTCTAGAACAAGGTATACATGTATTCTTTATACATCTATATAGTCAAAATATAGTTCCCAAGATTAATCTTTACCTTTTTAGATTTCTCTTGAGTTCTATATTTGTAGATCAAACTTTTTGTTAAGTTCTGGTTTTTTCATCAGAAATAGATGAAATTCGCTTACTTCGTTGAATGTCCATCTTCTTCCCTGGAAAAAGATGCTCATTCTTGCTGGGTAAGTTATTTTTGGTTGCATACCAAGTTCCTTAGCCTTTCGGAATATCATATTCCAGGCCCTTCGATCTTTTAATGTGGATGCTGCCAGATCCTGGGTGATCCTTATTGTGGCTCCTTGATACTTGAATTGGGTTTTTCTAGCCGCTTGCAATATTTTTTCTTTCATCTGAGGGTTCTGGCATTTGGCCACTATATTCCTTGGTGTTTTGATTTTAGGATCCCTTTCAGTGGGTGATTGATGAATCCTTTCAATGTTTATTTTTTCCTCTGTTCCTATGACTTCTGGGCAGTTCTCTTTGATAATCTCCTGGAAGACAGTGTCCAGGCTCTTTTTTTCATCATGTTTTTCTGGGAGTCCAATGATTCTCAGATTGTCTCTCCTGGATCTGTTTTCCAGGTCTGTTGTCTTCCCCAGAAGGTATTTCACATTTTTCTCCATTGTTTGATTTTTTTGGATTTGCTTGACTGATTCTTCTTGTCTCCTCGAGTCATTCAATTCCACTTGTTCAATTCTGATTTTCAGTGAAGTATTCTCTTCACTCACTTTTTTAAAATCTTTCTCTAATTGTCCAATTGAGTTCTTTTGTTCTGTGGAATTTTTTTCCATTTCGCCAATTTTGTTTTTTAGAGAGCTGTTTTCTGTTTCCAGTTCACTAATCCTATTTTTCAAGGATTTTACTTCTTTATCCACTCTCTCTTTAACTTTCTCCAGGCTCTTTTGCCAAGCCTCCCTCTCATTTTCCCAAGCCTCACTCTGCTTTCCCCATTTTTCTTCTAGCTCCCTTGTGAGAGCCTTTTTAATCACTTCTATGAGGTTCATCTGTGCTGAGGAGCAGACAATCTCCTCCTTTGGGGATTCACCTGGGGACTGCCTGTTTTTAGTCTCCTCAGGATTTAGAGTCTGCTCTCTATCTGTGTAGAAGCTGTCAAGGGTTAAAGTCCTCTTCAGCTTCTTGCTCATTCTGTCTATTAATCAGAGACAAACTACCAAAGAAAAACAGAAAAAACTGGAGTCTTTCTTTGGGGGGGGCTGGGTGTGTTATCGAGCTTCCTCTACAGACTGCAGGGGGCAGCAGTGAGGCACTAGCAGGACTGTGCTGCGCCTGCGCTCTGAGATCCCAAAGCGTGCTGAGTCACTGGGGGGGGGGGGGGGAGGGGGGGGGGCGGCCAGGTCCCGAGAGACTCCAGCTGTTTGGGGTTGTATTCTTCAACCCCGGTGTTTTTAGCTTCTCTGCTGGGCTGTTGACTTGCTGCCGGAGGAAAGTATCCAAACCTGTAGCGAAGCTCTCCCCGCAGAGACGGCTACGATCACTCTCCACCCCCTCTCCAGTCTGCTCCTGTGCCCTCACTGCCGCTGCCCGCCGCCTGCGCCAGATCTAAAACCGCCCCAGCCCTCCAGTAAAGACAGACCTTTCTTGGCGGATCTCAAGGATGGCTTCTCTTGGTAACTATTTGTGGGTTTTTTTCAGTCAAGCATTGATTCAGAGGCTTGTAATGAAATGGATAGTGAGAGAGAGCGTGGAGCTTATGCAGCTGTGAGCCTCCTCTCCGCCATCTTAACCGGAAGTCGACACAATTCTTCTGAGTAATGAAATGCCATCTCAGAAATTCAGGAATCCCCTCTGTGTTGATCATCATACATTTGTGCCTATGTTAATTTTAACCATATTGTTACAAACCTTCTTCACAAGGGACAAGAAAATTTTTTGGAAATTTTCCTCAACTTCTTCTGGTATTTAAAAAATAACAAGGAAGCTTTCTGGTTGTTCACATGTCGTTCATAGATAGATTATATGTCGTTCATAATATAGATTATACTGCATAATAATCTTGTCCTTTCTCCCTATCTTGTAATTCGTTGATGATGTCATTTACACCTATTCTTCTTTAGAGTTTCTAACTTCTCAAAAACAGCCTCGTTGTTTACAACATATTTTGTCTCCCTTGTCCTTTATATGATAGATACCTTTGGACATGATTTTTTTTTGGCAGGGTCAGGGCATGTCACAAAAGTGGTAAAATATTAATATTGAGAATAAGAGCTTTTGCTTTCATCAGGGTCTTCAGGCCAGTTAAAAACAGAGAAGAACAAACTTTTTTAGTTTCCACAAAGTAATCCAATCCATATCTTTTGCTACTATTCATTTATTCTAGATGTGTTTTGTTCATATGTAGAATGTCTTCATAAATATTCAAAGGAATTTTGAAACCTGGGCAACTAACCATATATCATTTGATGATTCCTGTGTAGATGTACAAGAAACACTCCTCTGTATATTTACAGAAGGCTCTGGAAAATACTGGGGTGTGATACAATCAGCATAAGTTACCCCAAAATTGGAGCACTGAAAAATCTTATCATATAGAGAAATTGCACTTTCATTTTATATTCTCTGTTGATTTTCCTCCATCAGAGTGGTGTGCATTATTTTGTTCAGCATATATCCCTTTGGTTTACAACTTTTGTATTATTTATCATAAGAATTGCATTGAATAGAATATTTCTGCTATTATATCCACTAAAAAATTTGGCTTCATGTTGACTTATTTATGAGAAAGGATTGTTCTAGAAGTAACAAGTGATTTTGATTACTATCAGATTAATTTCCAATATATCTATGTAACCAATTTCTACTCTATGTCTATGAATTTCCTGTGCCCATTATATGCATATGTCATATGTTTGGTCATATTTATATCTGCCAGATATGAAAGGCAGTTTTCCTCACAGTTCATATGAATAAACAATTATGCAAAAAATAAAAGGAAAGTATTTTCTTTTCTTCCAAACTAAATGGAGAGAACAAAGATGGTAAAGAATAGTCAAGAAGTTATTCTCCCCAGTTTCACTAAACAACAAATAAAAAACAATGTTAAATAAAGTTTTTAAACAGAAAACTACAAAAGAGGGAATGAAATAATTTTATAACTTGAGATGGCTTAGAAGGACTTCAGAAAAGATCTCTTTCCCTGAGCTAAAAGGACACAGTCTAATGAAGTTCCAGTTTCAGCAAGTCATTAGAAAGGTCTTAGTAAGAGGAAAGATCAGCAATTCAAATCCCTTGATCCTATATTAACAAGCCAATGGCACAGACAAATTGCTAACCTGAAAACTCAGGCAACTAGATGCAACTGCTTTAGTTCTGTGAGCAAGCTACCAGAGCCTGAGGACCCAGATATCAAGGGTTTAGCACACAAAGTCAGTGACTCCCCCAAAACATGCTTACCAACACAAGAAGTTTAGGACAGTGGTTCCTATGACCCAGGAGCAGAGATCTATTCTTAAAGCCACAAAATAGGTAAAAATACATGAGCAAGAATGAAAACAAAACAAACAAAACAAAACAAACAAATCCAAACATTTGCACCATAGAACCAACGTGAGAAAAATCCACTGGGGGAGGGGGAGAGACAACATCCAAAAGGTAAAATTAACCAAATGGAAAAGAATGTGCAAACAACTGAAGGAAATCAATTCTTAAAAATCAGAATTAGGCAAATGGAAACTAATGACTATATGAGACATTAAGAATCAGACAACCAAAGTCCAAAGAATAGCAAAATTATAGACAGCAATCCAAGAGAGATATTTTAAGAATTATTTGACTAAATCACAAACAACAATAACAAAAACAACAACAAAAAACTAACAAAAAAGCTTGGGTAACACCTTTCAAAAATTCATCAAGGAAAACTATTCTTATGTCCTAGAGCCAGAAGATAAAACAGTCTTTGAAAAAAATCAATCACCTCCTTAAACATATTCTAAAATGAAAGCTGAAAGAAACAGTGCAATCAAATTTTATAATTCTCTGGTGAGTAAAGGCAATACTGCAAATTTTACTCTTTTGTTGTTGATTGCTTGCATTTTATTTTGCTTTCATTTTTTTCTGTATTAAGTTGATTTTTCTTGTGCAGCAAAATAATTGTAATAATCTGTATGCACATATTGGATTTAACATATATTTGTACCACATTTAACATATATTGGACAGCTTTCCATATAGCAGAGAGAATGGGGAAAGGAGGGAAATTGGAACATAAACTTTTGCAAGGGGTAATGTTGAAGAATTGTCCATGCATATGTTTTGAAAAATAAAAAGCTTTAATGAAAAAAAAATCCTGCAAGCAAACACAAGCAATTCAAATATTAAAGAGCTACAGTGCAGAATACATATGACATAGATATTTCTTCATCAAATAATTGAAAGGCCTGGGATATGATAAGACAAAGGAGCTTGGAATCAAGCCCCCAAGCATCAACTATCCCACAAAATGTCATTATAATTTAGAGGAAAAGATGGAATTATATAACATAGGAGAATTTCAATAATTTTTGTTGAAAAATCTGAACTAAACAGAAAATTAGATAAGTTAAATAATAATTAAATACAAATATAAGGGAAAGCCTAATAAGAAGAGTAGAAAAGTAAAACAATAATAATAATAACAAAAGTAACAACAAATATTATTCAAAGGTTAAATTATTTATATCCTTACATGGGTAGAAGATACCTGTAACTAGTAAGAAATGTTTTTTTGTGTCAGAGCCAAGATGGTGCACAGGACACATATTTCTTTCTGACCTTCTCCCACAACCCACAGATAATTATCAAATCCAGCCAGTGAATTATTTCTGGATTGGCAGAATCCATGAATATCAGGAGTGCAACAAATTACCAGCAGAAAATAATTCTGAAGATAGCTAAAAAAAGATCAATTTCAATAGAGCACAGAGAGAGACAGACAAGCACAAGGAGGCTGAGCACAGATTCTGGGGAGTGCAGGCAGCATAGGCAGAGTTCCAGGACTATACACACTGGAAAATCTACAGGAGATATTTACAGCAGTGTTGGCTACTCTATCCTAATTGTAAGTGAGTAAACAAGCAGAGAAGTTACAAAACATCTAACATAAATGCAAAAGGTAAATAGTGAACCCCCCAAAGCCAGAATCTTATGGGATCTGACCATGTCCACCAAGGACCAGAATTAAGTAAACTCTGACTCAGAACAGCCAGGACTGACCCAGTGCAGCCACTGCCGCTTACGGAGGAAGCTTGAACAACCCCCCCCCCCCACCCCTGCCCTAAAAACAGATCTTAACTTTATAAAAAAAAATAAAGAATTAAAAAGCAAAAAGAATTCTGAACATAGATAGTTTTTATGGTGAAAGAGAAGAACAAATTTCAAGTCCTGAGGCTACTATAAGCAGATTGTCTCCAGATAAAGCCCCAAAAAGTGATATAAATCGGTCTCCATCATACAAGGCTCTCCTAGAAGGAATTATAAAAGTTGTTAAAAGAGAGTTAGAAGAAAAATGGGGAAATGAAATGAAAACTTTGCAAGAGAATTTGGAAAAGGCGAATCAAAACATACTTAGTAAAATGGAAACATATATATATATATATATAAACATATATAACATATTAGAAGATAGATTTGGCAAAATGAAAAAAAAAAAAAAAACTCCCAGAAAAACAAAACATGTGAAATGAAAAAAGAAAATAACTCCTTAAAAACAGAATTTGTGAAATGGAAAATCATTCCATGGAGCAAAACAACTCATTTAAAAATTCAATTGGACAAACACAAAAAGAAGTAAAAAAGTAAATGAAGAAAATAATTCACTAAAAATCATAATTGAACACATGGAAATGCCTGACTCAATGAGACATCAAGAATCAGTCAACTTCAAAACCAAAAAAAAAAAAAAAAGTAAAATACTTAATTGGGATAACAACTGCCCTAGAAATTAGATCAAGGAGAGACAATCTAAGAATTTTTGGATTTCTAGAAAACCAGGATGAAAATAAGAACATAGAAACTATTTTTCAGGAAGTCATCAAAGAGAACTGCTTGGATGCCATAGAATCAGAAGGTAAAATAGTCATTGAAATAATACACTGACCATACACCAAGATAAGATCAAAATGGATTCATGACCTAGGCATAAAGAATGAGATTATAAATAAATTAGAGGAACATAGGATAGTTTACCTCTCAGACCTGTGGAAGAAGAAGGAATTTATGACCAAAGAAGAACTAGAGATCATTACTGATCACAAAATAGAAAGTTTTGATTATATCAAATTGAAAAGATTTTTTGCACAAACAAAACTAATGCAAACAAGATTAGAAGGGAAACAATAAACTGGGAAAACATTTTTGCAGTCAAAGGTTCTGATAAAAGCCTTATTTCCAAAATATATAGAGAATTGACTCTAATTTATAAGAAATCAAGCCATTGTCCAATTGATAAATGGTCAAAGGATATGAACAGACAATTCTCAGAGGAAGAAACTGAAAATATTTCTAGCCATATGAAAAGATACTCCAAGTCATTATTAATCAGAGAAATGCAAATTAAGACAACTCTGAGATACCACTACACACCTGTCAGACTGGTTAGAATAACAGGGAAAGATAATACAAAATATTAGAAGGGATGTGGGAAAACTGGGACACTGATACATTGCTGGTGGAATGATGAATACATCCAGCCATTCTGGAAAGTGATTTGGAACTATGCCCCCAAAATTGTCAAACTGCATACCCTTTGATCCACTGTGTGCTGCTATTGGGCTTATATTCCAAAGAGATCTTAAAGAAGGGACAGAGACCTGTATGTGCAAGAATGTTTGTGGCAGCCCTCTTTGTAGTGGCTAGAAACTGGAAACTGAGTGGATGCTCATAAATTGGTGAATGGTTGAATAAATTGTGATATATGAATGTTATGGAATATTATTTTTCAGTAAAAAATGACCAACATGATGATTTCAGAAAGGCCTGAGAAACTTATATGAACTGATGATGAGTGAAATGAGCAGGACCAGGTTATCATTATTCTATACTTCAACAACAATACTATATGATGATCAATTCTAATGGACATGGTCCTCTTCAACAATGAGATGAAAAAAAATCAGTTCCAATAGAGTAGTAATAAATTGAACCAGCTACACTCAGTGAAAGAACTCTGGCAAATGAGTATGAACCACGACATAGAATTCCCAATCACTCTATTTTTTGTCTGCCTGCATTTTTGATTTCCTGCACAGATTAATTGTACACTATTTCAAAATCTGATTCTTTTGTACAGCAAAGTAACTGTATGGACATGTATACATATATTGTATTTAACATATATTTGAACATATATAACATGTATTGGTCAACCTGCCATCTGGGGAAGGAGGTGGAGGGAAGAAGGGGAAGAATGGGAACAAAAGGTTTTGCAATTGTCAATGCTGAAAAATTACCCATGCATATATCTTGCAAATAAAAAGCTGTAATAAAAAAGATAGCCAAAAAAAAAAAAAAAAAAAAAAAAGAGTCCTTCTTTCCCTATTCTTTTTTCAAATACTTTAAATAGCTTTGGAATTAATTATTCTTTAAATGATTGGTAGAATTCATATGTAAATCCATCTAACCCTGGAGTTTGTTTTTTGTTTTCCTTGAGGAGTTGATTAACAGATTTTTCTATTTCTTTTTCTAAAATGGGATTATTATTTAAATAATTTATTTCCTCTTCTGTTAATCTGGGCAATCCATATTTTGTAGGTATTCCTTCATTTCACTTAGGTTATCAAATTGATTGGCATAAAGTTTGGCAAAATAACTCCTAATTATTGTTGGAATTTTCTTTTCGTTGGTGGAAAGTTCTCCTTTTTCATTTTTGAGATATTTTTTTTATTGAGATATTTATTTTACTGAGACATTTCATTTTGAGCCAAATTAACTAAGTGTTTATCTTTTTTGCTGGCATTTTCATAAAACCAACTAAGCTTTATTCATGAATGCAATATTTTTTTATTAATCTCTGATTTTATTTTTACATTGTCTATTTTGGTCTTTGATTGGGGCCAAGTTAATTTGTTTTTTTTTTTTTTTTCTACCTTTTTTATTTTCAAGAGCAATTCATTGATCTTCTCTTTCTCTAGTTTATGTAAGCTTATACATCTAGAAATATAAAATGTCCCCTTATTACCAGTTTAATTGCAGCCCACAAATTTTGGTATGTTTTCTCATTATTGTCATTCTCTTGGATGAAATTATTAATTGTATCTATGATTTGCTATTTTTCCCATTCTTTCTTTAGCATGAATTTATTTATTGTATGAGATTATTTAGTTTCCAATTACTTTTTGGTCTCTTTTCCCCTGGCCTTTTATTGAATGTAATTTTCATTGTATCATTATCTGAAAAAGATGAATTTACTCTTTTTGCCTTTCTGCATTTGAATTTGTGGTCTTTATGTATTAATATATGGACAATTTTGTACAGCAGGGGGGGCACAGGGCAGGGCAGCCTCTAATCTGCACAGTGGGGGTCTCAGCTTGGGGCAATAAAACCTTTGGTGGGCAATTTGCTTCCAGGCAAAGACTTCCAGGTAGAGACTTCCAGTCAAAACTGGGCTATTTGCTGGTCACCTGCTAATACCAAAATAATCTGATATTCCCAAAGGCAAAAGAACTAGGAATGCAGCCAATAATAAACTGCCCAGCTAAGCTGAGGGTTTTCTTCCAGGGAAGAAGATGGACATTTAATGAAACACGTGAATTCCATTTGTTTCTAAGGAAAAAAAAAAACAGAACTAAACAAAAAAATTGATCTCCAATCATAGGACTCAAGAGATGCATAAAAGGTAAAAGGAACTCTTGAGAACTGTATTTCTGTTGTGGATATAAAAAAAGACGACATGTATAATTTGATTTTACTGATATAACATAAAAAAGGGAAGTAGAAATGGAAAAGGGATAATATCAGAAAAGGGGGAAAGGAGGGAACAAAAGAGAGAAACTACATCCCATGAAGAGGCAAAGGAAACTTATCATATCTGAGGGAACTCAGAGAGGGGGAGGAACATTGTATGAATCCTATTCTTATCAGAGTTGGTTCAAAGAGAAAATAATTGACATACTTGTTTTAGAGAAAATCCTCTCTTGCCTCATTAAAAAGGGGGAGAGGAAAAGAGAAAAGAAAAAGAATAATAAGGGAAGGGTACAAGGAAGGGGAAAAGATTCAAAGGGGGAGGGAGAGAGGGATCCTAAAGAGGGTGAGCGGCATGATACAAATGGGGCACATAAGTTCAAAATTGGGAAAGGGTGGCAGGAAATACAGAATTAGTAATTTTAACCATAAATATGAATGGGATGAACTCTCCCTTAAAGAGGAGGCGGATAGCAGATTGGATCAAAAGTCAGAACCCTATAATATGTTGTTTACAAGAAATACATTTAAAGCAGGGAGATACATACAGAGTAAAGGTAAAAGGCTGGAGCAAAATCTATTATGCTTCAGGTGAAGTCAAAAAAGCAAGGGTAGCCATCACTATCTCAGATCAAGCAAATGCAAAAAATTGATCTAATTAAAAGAGATAAGGAAGAAATTATATCTTGCTAAAGGGTAGCATAAACAACTAAGCAATATCAAGACTAAACATATATGCACCAAGTGATATAGTATCTAACTTTCTAAAGGAGTAGTTAAGAGAGTTGCAAGAAGAAATAGACAGCAAAACTGTAATAGTGGGAGAACTCAATCTTGCACTCTCAGATTTAGATAAAACCAATCACAAAACAAATAAGAAAGAAATTAAAGAGGTAAATAGAATATTAGAAAAATTAGGTACGATAGATCTCTGGAGAAAACTGAATGGTGACAGAAAGGAGTATACTTTCTTCTCAGCAGTTCATGGAACCTACACAAAAATTGACCATATATTAGGACATAAAGACCTCAAAATTAAATGCAAGAAGGCAGAAATAGTAAATGCTTTTTTTTTTTCAGATCACAATGCAATAAAAACTACATTCAACAAAAAGTTAGGTGTAAATAGACCAAAAAGTAATTGGAATCTAAACAATCTCATCTTAAAGAATGATTGGGTGAAACAGCAAATTATAGACACAATTAATAATTTCACTCAAGATAATGACAACGATGAGACATCATACCAAAAATTGTGGGATTCAGCCAAAGTGGTAATGGGAGGAAATTTTATATCCTTAGAGACTTACTTGAATAAAATAGAGAAAGAGAAGATCAATGAATTGGGCTTGCAACTAAAAAAAACTAGAAAAAGACCAAATTAAAAACCCCCAATCAAATACTAAATTTGAAATTCTAAAATTAAAAAGAAAAATTAATAATATTGAAAGTAAAATAAACTATTGAACTAATTAATAAAACTTAAGAGTTGGTTGTATGAAAAAACTAATGAAATAGATAAGGCTTATCTTATTGAACTTATGCCTTATGATTAGAAAAAGGAGGGAGAAAAATCAAATTAGTAGTCTTAAAAATGAAAAGGGAAAACTTTCCACCAATGAAGAGACAATTAGAGAAATAATAAGGCCCAACTTTATGCCAATAAATTTGATAACCTAAGTGAAATGGATAACTACCTCCAAAAATATAGACTTCCCAGATTAACAGAGGAGGAAGTAGATTGCTTGAATAGTCCCATTTTGGAAAAAGAAATAGAACAAGCTATTAATCAACTCCCTAAGAAAAAATCCCCAGGACCAGATGGATTTACATGTGAATTCTTCCAAACATTTAAAGAACAATTGGCCCCAATGCTATATAAATTATTTGATAAAATAAGTTCTACCAAACTCCTTTTATGACACAGACATGGTACTGATACCTAAACCAGATAGGTTGAAAACAGAGAAAGAAAATTATAGACCAATCTCCCTAATGAATATTGATGCAAAAACCTTAAATAAGATATTAGCAAAAAGACTTCAGAAAATCATCTCCAGGATAATATACTATGATCAAGTAGAATTTATACCAGGAATGCAGGGCTGGTTCAATATTGGGAAAACTATTAATATAATTGACCATATTAATAATCACATTAACAAAACCATATGATCATCTCAATTGATACAGAAAAGGCATTTGATAAAATCCAACATCCATTCCTATTAAAGACACTTGAGAGCATAGGAATAAATGGACTTTTCCTTAAAATAATCATCAGCATCTATTTAAAACCAACAGTAAGCATCATATATATTGGGGAAAAACTGCAACCATTCCCAATAAGATCAGGAGTGAAACAAGGTTGCCCCTAATCATCGTTACTATTCAATATTGTATTAGAAATGCTAGCTTTGGCAATAAGAGTTTAGAAAGAGATTAAAGAACTAGTGTATGCAATGAAGAAACCAAATTATCACTCTTTGCTGATATGATGGTATACTTAGAGAACCCCAGAGATTCTACTAAAAAAGTTATGACAAATAATCCACAACTTTAGCCAAGTTGCAGGATACAAAATAAACCCACATAAATCATCAGCATTCTTATATATCACTAACAAAATCCAGCAGTCAGAGTTACAAAGAGAAATTCCATTTAAAGTAACTACTGATAGTAGAAAATACTTAGGAATCTATCTGCCAAGGGAAAATCAGAAACTTTATGAGCAAAACTACAAAACACTTTTCACACAAATTAAGTCTGATCTAACCAATTGGAAAAATATTAAATGCTCTGAGATAGGGTGAACAAATATAATAAAGATGACAATACTACCTAATCTATTTGTTTAGCGCTATACCAATCAGAATCCCCCAAAAAAACTATTTTAATGACCTAGAAAAAACAACAACAAAATTCATATGGAAAAACAAAAGGTCAAGAATTTCAAGGGAATTAATGGAAAAAAAAATGAAAGTGGCTTAGCTGTACCAGATCTAAAATTATATTATAAAGCAGCAGTTACCAAAACCATTTAGTATTGGCTAAGGAATAGATTAGTCGATCAGTCAAATAGGTTAAGTTCAAAGGACAAAACAGTCAATAACTCTAGCAACCTAGTGTTTGATAAATCTAAAGACGCCAGCTTTTGGAATAAGAACTTACTGTTTGACAAAAATTGCTGGGAAAATTGGAAACTAGTATGGCAGAAACTAGGCATCGACCCACACTTAACACTGTACACCAAGATAAGGTCAAAATGGGTTCATGATCTAAACATAAAGAATGAGATTATAAATAAATTAGAGGAACACAGGATAGTTTACCTCTCAGACCTGTGGAAGAGGAAGGAATTTATGACCAGAGAAGAACTAGAGATCATTACTGATCATAAAATAGAAAACTTTGATTATATCAAACTGGGTGGTGATTTTCTTCTTTTAAAATAATATAAAGGTTCTCTCTGGGAGAAGGTTTTTCAGGGAGGTTTTCTGGAGGCAGCCTTAGTTTCAGTTAAGAGTAATAATCACACAAATGCAGCCAGCTGCTAAAAATGCAAATGTTTATTTTCTCCTTCCAAAATAGCCTGGCTAGTTGAGGCCTACCTCTCTGCTTGGTTCCAAAAGCTCTTGCAGATTGTCCTTTGCTTCTGCTCTGCTTTCTTCAGCCTCCAGCCAGCCAAGTGGAAAATGAAATGAATCTCTCTTGCCTCGGAGAGAAGGCTTGTGGGCTTTCTCCTATAATGCTCCTCTCTGACCCCACTCAATGTTCCAAAGTAACTCTCTCTAACCTGCAGTAACTAACTGACCCGAAGCTTAGAGCCTCTTTATATATGATCTCCCAAAATTTGACTCCTCTTTCTGGACTCTCCCATACTTGTGAAGTCCAATGAGTATTTAAATACTTCTTGCTTATATGAGCTCTCTAAAGGTGTGAACACAAGCATTGTATCAATTAGTTCTACTTAGTACCTTGTTTCAGGTTCTAGCCCAAAACATCTCCTTTTAAGATCAGATCAATGATACTGAACCATGCTAAATTAGATAATTATAGTCTCTATCAACTCTAATAACTTAACAGTTTACAAAGATTCCAACAAAACTGAAAAACTTTTGTATAAACAAAACTAATGCAGACAAAATTAGAAGGGAAGAAATAAATTGGGAAAATATTTTTACAGTCAAATGTTCTGATAAAGGCCTCATTTCTAAAATATGTAGAGAATTGACTCTAATTGATAAGAAATTAAGCCATTCTCCAATTGATAAGTAGTCAAAGGATATGAACTGACTATTCTCAGAGGAAGAAATTGAAACTATTTCTAGCCATATGAAAAGATGCTCCAAGTCATTATTAATCAGAGAAATGCAAAATAACTCTGAGATACCACTACACACCTGTCAGACTGGCTAGAATGATAGGGAAAGATAATGAGGAATGTTACAGGGTATGTGGGAAAACAGGCACACTAATACATTGTTGGTGGAATTGTGAACACATCCAACCATTCTGGAGAGCAATTTGGAACTATGTTCAAAAAGTTATCAAACCGTGCATACCCTTTGATCCAGCAGTGCTACTGGGCTTATATCCCAAAGAGATCATAAAGGAGGGAAGGGATCTGTATGTGCATGAATGTTTGTGGCAGCTCTCTTTGTAGTGGCCAGAAACTGGAAACTTAATGGATGCCCATCAATAGGAGAATGGCTGAATAAATTGTGGTATATGAATATTATGTAATATTATTGTTTGTGTAAGAAATGACCATCAGGATGATTTCAGAAAGACCTGGAGAGAGTTACATGAATTGATGCTGAGTGAATTGAGCAGGGCCAGGAGATCATTATATACTTCAACAATAATACTATATGATGACCAATTCTGATGCACCTGGCCATCCTCAGCAATGAGATGAACCAAACCAGTTCCAATGGAGCAGTAATGAACTGAACCAGCTATGCCCAGTGAAAGAACTCTGGGAGATGACTAAGAACCATTACATTGAATTCCCAATCCCTACATTTTTTCCTGCCAACATTTTGGATTTCTTTCACAGGCTAATTATACAATATTTCAGAGTCTGATTCTTTTTGTATTGAAAAATAACAGTTTGATCATGTATATTTATTGTGTATTTAATTTATACTTTAATATATTTAACATCTACTGGTCATCCTGCCATCTAGGGGAGGGAGTGGAGGAAGGAGAGGAAAAATTGGAAGAAAAGGTTTAGCAGTTGTCAATGCTGTAAAATTACCCATACATATAACTTGTAAATAAAAGTCTATTTTAAAAAAATAAGCCTGGATGCATTGTTCTTCTGGCCACATCTCATAGGCAGTGAGAACAACCCTTTAAGTAACTCCTTCAAATATTTTCAGGCTAGTTGCATCAATTTCTTAAGTTCACAGTGGTTGAATTAATGAAGTGTCTTATCATATGGTGGTAGAACTTATTAGGGAATATTATAAGTTCTTTTGGGTCAATCCTTCATTCCATACTTTTATCAAGTTTGCATTGCTCCTTTAACGTCTTTTCAACTGCATCATAAGCAAACTTTTCTCGACTGTATCAATATCTTCTTCCCTCAGGCTAAGAGGTGTAGACAAGCTTTCAAGATGACAAAATGGGACAAATTAAAAATCCCATGATGACTTCTGCTATGAGAGCTGTGCCTTCAGGAATTCAGGGAGCTAAAGCTGTGGTTTTATCTGCTTGGTCAGTCAAATCATTTCCACAGGTATAAATGCTGTTTACTCAGCTATATCCTGGAATTTTAATTAGTATTATTGCCTGAGGAATAGTAACCAGTTTAATAGACAAGAAACCTAATTTTTTTTTTTATTTTAGTGGGCTACCCTGAAGAAATGAGGAAGCATGAATGTTTCCATAATATCTAAAAGTCATGTGCTATCCAATTTGGCTATCTGCTATTAGCAGAAATATTGATCGATTTTATTTTTCCTAATTCACAAGTCCAGGATCTTGCCTCAAGTTTGACTTGTTGTGCTGAATGTTTATCAGGTTGTGATGAAGCTTCAACCACTTCTTGGGCAGTGATGTTACCATAATCAGCAACCAAATTTTCTTACTCCTTCCTGAGGTAGGTACTATCAGCACACCATCAAATTGTACTTCCTCTACTTCTTTTAAAGAGGTTTCCTACAGGTTCTCCTGCAAAAAAAAAAAGAAAAATAATCAGATAAATTATATATTAATTGTGTAAAGTGTCATTGTCCCTTTCTATCTCAGATGCAAAAATGTCAGGATAGAGTGTGTTTAAATGTTAAATGTACACATTAGATTTGGGTAAGAACATCACTTCCAGGTTGGCTAGATTATTGGAGGACAAATGCTGAATATGGTCAAATTCGATAGTGTTTCTACAGAGTGAGGAACATGTGCCATTAAGGGATAATCAAGAAAAAATGTCTTCAGAGGCAGAAAGAATGATTGCTATGGCCATTACTGTCCAAAGGGAATCTGGGATGCCATTAGCAACAATGCTCAAAGTTTTGCTACTCAAAGTAGTATTCCATAGGACAAACATTTTCAACCATGTTTCTGTGTTAGTATATCAATTGTCTTTCCTCCTCTCTCAGAGAAGTATAGACTAAATAGGATAGAACAGTAGAGGGAGTACAAAGTTGCTGGGTGTTGTTGAAAAGCAAATTTCAAAGAATTAAAAAATAATAATACTAAAATATAAGGAAGAGTTAAAACTTAACACAATAAGTTATGGATATTCACTGTGTAACAACTGCCTTAATTAAGTATTCAGATATTGGCTGCAGCACTTTGGCAAGATTAATCAGATGGTAGTATGAAGGATATATTGAATCATATCTTAGTGACCAGCATATTACAGGAATCAGCTGAAAACTTGTAATAAAGTGGCACAGTGAGACTAGAAAGAATATAACTGAACATGAGAAGTTTTGTTGAAGATGGATAAAAAGGAATTGGCAAAATTTGCATATAAAAAAAGAAATAAGGAGTCAAATATTGCATCATGCTCAACTAAAAATACAGAATTAGAAAACAATATTGTTGGGGAATGGAGAAGGAAAAACATTTTGGAAGGATATAGTCAGGAAGTGGGCGTTTTAAAGAGACAATTTAGTTCATTTATGTTGATCTGTTTTATTTCTAGGATACAGAGGGTTAAAAAGCTAATAAATCAAAAAGAAATCTATTAGATTTGTGTGTCAAGAAACCAGTATCTGAAAATTCATATGACCTCTGCTATAGTCCTTAATCAAATGATGTATGGCGATATGACTGTAAATTGAAAATGATTAGTCATAACCTATGCTTTCCCCTTTAACATTGCATAGATCATTGAACCCTTGCTTCTTTCAGCACTATACTCCCATTTTTATGAGTATTCACTCCTGGAAATGTCATGAATAGAGACAAGCAAAGATGTATGTGTATATACACACATGTACATCCTTCTACCTGTCTATCCATCATCATCATCATCATCATCATCATCATCATCATCTCTCTCTCTTTCTTTCTCTCTGTGTTTATGCCTGTGCAGTAGTACATACTTGACTTTGGTACATTAGTCCTATGAATATATTTTCTTTTTCTAATGTCTCATTGGAGAATTAAATACCATGCAATTTAAGAAAGTGGGTCCAATTCTTGTTTGCCTTACAAATTTCCAAAAATAAATTTATATTTGGCTATAAAATTCTAATTGTGTCTTTGTCCTACAGGTAATAGGAGAGTTGACACATCCAGATTACAGATGTGAATTTCAGTGATCAACTTGAAGCTTACTCAGGTGAAGGTCCTTAAGAATACAGATGAGTTATCTCAAATAAGAAGTATAGAGAAAAAAGAGCATCTGGGATCTGACTTTATAAGGACAAGCCAAGATGAAAACAAATCATTTTCTATGGCTTCAAACTAGTTAATAAGAAAAAAAAATATTTGCCATAGAAAACTGCTACAAAATTTCTACAAAAGGGAAAATAAATGATTTGAACAATTTTATGTTTATTATTTCTCTACCAAAATATTAATTGTTTTGACTCAGTGAATTACTACTTGTGTAGCTGCTATAAAATGAACTAAATTTCAAGACTGAATAAATGTCATTTGCATAAGCAAAGTCATATTGAAAATAAAATGAAATAAATGAATGAGTTTTAGTTATAAATTATACATGCAATTTTGGGGGAAGAAAATATTTTCATTCTCAGGGCAAAATTTATATAACTATATTCATACCACAAAGTATAAAAATAACTCATAATTCAAAAACGTTAAAGCTAAAAACTTTTACTTAGGAAATTTGCAGAACCAGTGATAAAGGGAAGGAATATGGTGATAAACAATGTTCAGTGTTCTTGAATGCGTTGTATAAATGGGGTTTTTCTCCCTTAAGAGATAGGTTCCTATGATGGACATCATATTTTATGATCCCTGAAATCATAGGTATCTGGGACAATATAGGAGATGATGCTATCTGACTCATCCATGAAAAGACATTTGTTTTTGCAAAAAATGGTGTGGGGTGTGTGTGTGTGTGTGTGTGTGTGTGTGTGTGTGTGTGCATGTGTGTAACCAGTGAAAGCAAATATTGTCAGGTTACTTCTGCAAGAAATTAGACATTTAAATCTCTTGGCATTAACTTATATTTGTCAACATAAATGCAATGTAACATTAGTAATATGTGAAATTCATTTTTATAAATGCACAAGAAAATTCATTCTTCTCTTATTGCAGACAACTAGAAACAATATATATGCATCATTTACATCATGGATAAATGTAAATTTATTCAAATTGTAGTGAGAAGCTCCCTACTGTCTTAATCATATTATGCTCCTTTGCCCCAATATCAGCTCTCGTAGAAATGAAGAAATGCAGTCTGTAATCTTTGAACTAAAATGAAGTCAGAGACTCTTGTCTTCCATCATTTTTATATCTTTCAAAATTTGACTCTTCTTCCTATATTGATGAGGTCTGTGATATTATTTATTTAAATAATAAATTGAACATGATAACATGTACATGCTTCAAGTGTGCTGATTTTAAAGGATTTAAAATATGGAAAATTACTTTAAAAATCATTGTTGCTCATTATTGTTTGTTCAATGACATGTCATAGAATCCAATTTTTAAATTACCCATTTTCTCTATATTGAACTGACTCTCTTGTTTCCTTTATAGTTAACTAAATAGTGATCCCATATTATTCTAAACTTATTGTGAAAAATATTTCCAAAATGAATGGATAAATACAAGATAAGTTCTATGTTAGCATAATAGTGCTTATTCAACTTTTTTTTTTCCCATAGCAATAAGTTACTATGAAAAGGAATAAACAAAATAGAAACATTTACCATATAAAATTCAAAACTTATCAAGAAAAATATAGAAAATTTTAATTAATAAATATTTTAAAAATATTAACAATGATTTTTATATATTCATTATCATGATGTATATATTTTTCTCAACATGAGATGCTTAAATCTAGTGTTTGACAAACCCAAAGCCCCTAACTTCTGGGAAAAGAATTCATTATTTGATAAAAACTGCTGGGATAATTGGAAATTAGTATGGCAGAAATTAGGCATGGACTCACACTTAACACCATATACCAAGAGAAGATCAAAATGGGTCTATGACCTAGGCATAAAGAACGAGATTATAAATAAATTAGAGGAACATAGAATAGTTTATCTCTCAGACTTGTGGAGGAGAAAGAAATTTGTGTCCAAAGATGAACTAGAGACCATTACTGATTACAAAATAGAAAATTTTGATTACATCAAATTAAAAAGCCTTTGTACAAATAAAACTAATGCAAACAAGATTAGAAAGGAAGCAACAAACTGGGAAAACATTTTCACAGTTAAAGGTTCTGATAAAGGCCTCATTTCCAAAATATATAGAGAACTGACTCAAATTTATAAGAAATCAAGCCATTCTCCAATTGATAAATGGTCAAAGGATATGAACAGACAATTTTCAGAGGATGAAATTGAAACTATTACCACTCATATGAAAGAGTGTTCCAAATCATTATTGATCAGAGAAATGCAAATTAAGACAACTCTGAGATACCACTACACATCTGTCAGATTGGCTAAGATGACAGGAAAAAATAATGATGAATGTTGGAGGGGATGCGGGAAAACTGGGACACTAATGCATTGTTGGTGGAGTTGTGAACGAATCCAACCATTCTGGAGAGCAATCTGGAATTATGCCCAAAAAATTATCAAATTGTGCATACCCTTTGATCCAGCAGTGTTTCTATTGGGCTTATATCCCAAAGAAATACTAAAGAAGGGAAAGGGACCTGTATGTGCCAAAATGTTTGTAGCAGCCCTGTTTGTAGTGGCTAGAAACTGGAAAATGAATGGATGCCCATCAATTGGAGAATGGCTGGGTAAATTGTGGTATATGAATGTTATGGAATATTATTGTTCTGTAAGAAATGACCAGCAGGATGAATACAGAGAGGACTGGCGAGACTTACATGAACTGATGCTAAGTGAAATGAGCAGAACCAGGAGATCATTATACACTTTGACAACGATATTGTATGAGGACATATTTTGATGGAAGTGGATTTCTTTGACAAAGAGACCTGAGTTTCAATTGATAAATGACGGACAAAAGCAGCTACACCCAAAGAAAGAACACTGGGAAACGAATGTGAACTATCTGCATTTTTGTTTTTCTTCCCGGGTTATTTATACCTTCTGAATCCAATTCTCCCTATGCAACAAGAGAACTGTTCGGTTCTGCAAACATATATTGTATCTAGGATATACTGCAACATATCCAACATATAAAGGACTGCTTGCCATCTAGGGGAGGGGGTGGAGGGAGGGAGGGAAAAAAATCAGAACAGAAACGAGTGTCAATATAAAGTAATTATTAAATAAAAATTAAATTTAAAAAAATGAGATGCTTAGACAATTCTCTTATTCAAGTAAGTTGAGGCAGAAATTCAGAGATAACACCATTCTATCCAGGAAGATTGTAAACAATACTTCAGAATATGCATAATTAGAAAATTAATGTAGGAAAATACAGGCAGATGAAATACACCATTTTAGTCCTAATTAATATATTTATGTTCATCTACAATGCATAAACTTGAAAGTCTTTCTTACTCCCCAAAATACAAGGAAGATAATACAAAGAAATGGTTGCTCAGAACATTTTAAATTATTTTTTTTCTTAAACTTGAAGACAAATTAAGAAATCAATTCTCTATAGCTAAATGGTCCAAGGATATGAATAGTCAAATTTCAGATGAAGAAATTAAAATAATTTCTAGTCATATGAAAAGGTGTTTCAAATCATTATTGATCACAGAAATGAAAATTAAGACAACTCTGAGATGCCACTACATACTTCTCAGATTGGCTAAGATGACAGGAAAAGATAATGACGAATTTTGGAGGGAATGTGGAAAAAATTGGACATAAATACATTGTTGGTGGAGTTGTGAACTGATTCAATCATTTGGGGGAGCAATTTGGAACTATACCCAAAAATTGATCAAACTGTGCATACTCTTTGTTCTGGCAGTGTTTCTACTGGGCTTGTATCCTAAAGAGATCATAAAGGAAGGAAAGGGCCCCACATGTGCAAAAATGTTTGTGGCAGCCCTTTTTGTAGTGGCAAGAAACTGGAAATTTCATAAATAACCATAAAGTAGAGAATGGCTAATTAAGTTATGGTATATGGATGTTATGGAATATTATTGTTCTAGAAGAAATGATCAGCATGATGATTACTGAGATGTGGAGAGATTAATATGAACTGATGCTGAGTGGAATGAGCAGAAGCAGGAGATTGTGGCATGAAACATACATGGCAACAGCAAAATTATATGATGATCAATTCTGATGGACATGGCTCTTGTCAAAATTGAGGTGATTCAGACCAGTTTCAGTGGTCTTGTGATGAAGAAAATCATCTCCACCCAGAGAGAAGATAGTAAGAACTGAGTGTGAACCATAACATAATAATTTTTTTTATTATTGTTTGCTTGCATTTTATTTTCTTTTTCTTTTTCTTTTCCTTTTTGATCTGAATTTTCTTGTACATCCTGATATTTGTTGAAATATGTATAGAAGAAGTAAATAAGTTGATTTTATTGAATCCCTTATAATTTGTCCTTAATATTTAATTTATATTCCTCTGGATTTTATATGTCAAATTTTCTTTTATGTTCTGCTGTGGCCTCAATATAAGAATTATCAAGGAGATTAATTTTCAGTGTGAGAAAGAAAAAACAGATTTTGGTGAAATCAGAATATACTTTCTAGGAAAATATTCAGTTCTTTACCAGTGGAAGTCTTAATAGCATTTTTGAAAATGAAGAATATGCTTTGTAGAGGTCAAGCATTTTTGGATCAAAGATTCCTGGTGTTCTTGGAATTTTTATTTCTCTTGAACATAGGTGAAAAAAACTAGACTTATTGAAAATATAATTTCCCCAGTTATAGGGATTATCTCAAAAATAATAGCCATTTTATATGCCTTTAAGTAAAATAATTTAAGAAAAGGCAACATTTCCCTAACAACATGACCTTTAGAGAATGAATAATAATACTTATATGGAGGAAGTAGAAGAGGAGAGAGAAATCTGGATTCACAATTACTTGACAGATATTTCTAGCAAGCTATTTTGATCATATAGGTTTGAGATCTGCAGTAACTCAAAAAAAAAAAAAAAAAAAGAACCTGTATTCTTAAATCAATGCTTCACACATAATAGCTAATAGAAGCTGAATGACTGACTAAATGAAGAGTGCTTGGACAACAGCTCTGGGAATGACTTTGCATGTCTGTCCCTGGGGGGGTCCAGTGGATTATTTGAATATTCACCTTTTTTGTATTTGTTCATGAGCTTTATTGTGCATTTGATGAAGTAATTGAAAGAGGTTATGCCATCCTTGATGTAAATATTATGCTTTGAATCTTTTTTTGTTGAATTTTAGTCCACATTTGAGAAAAATTAGGCAAGATTTTTATTGTGAGGAAATCTAGTGAATTATGCTTTGAGGAGTAAACAGCAAAGAATATAAAAGAAAAATACTTGTTTTAGGATCAGATTCCAGGAAATATAACACATTACAGAAATCAAAGATAAAATTTGGTCCAGAAAGAAAAAAGATAAATGTTGTTTAACAAAAATAAAACAACAACTACAAAAACTGACACATAAGAACACAAATCATGAAACAGGAAAGATACTGACATGAGTAACATTTTCTGACTTCAAAAATAGTAAGCAATTTAAATTCTTCAGTTTAAAGAATAATGAATTTGACATCTACTCTTCGAAAAAAAATTACACTGCATTTTTAATCACTTAAAAAAGAAATGGTGATAACAATAAGTGAACAAAGAGTCATTGAGGACATGTAATTTGAAATTAAGCTAATTCTAGGTTTTAAAGGCAAGATTATTAGATTATTACACCTTTGTAAATTAACCAATTGCTTAACAAATTGGGAGACAAAATACCTTAAGAATCATTCATAATCGAATTGTAGAGAACATGGAAAATGTAAACTGGATTGATGAATCATTGTCAAACTGTAGTGAGGGCTTTAATGAAGAACCACATTACAGTGGTCTTTGCCCCATGGTGATCAACAATAATGTAAATGACTTTGATAAAAAAAATTCATGCTACAATGCATAAACAATTTAGTTCTGTGGTGACATGACATAGTTTAAAATTCAAACTATATTATGCACTACTTAATACACTTAAAAGAGCCATAAGTAAATGAATAAAATGAAGATCCTTTGAAAGATTTTGTTTTGATTTTAATTTATTTATTTTTTATTGTAGTAAGGTTTTTATTTTTAGTACACATTGTTTTATGAATCATGTTGACAGAGAAAAATCAGAGCAAAAAGGAAAAAAATAAAGGAGAGTTAAAAATTAAAAAAAAGTGAATATAGCACATGTTCATTTACATTGAGTCTTCTTACTCCTTTTTCTGGAAGCAAATGGTATTTTCTGTTCAAAATCTATTGGGAATGCTTTGTATCACTAAACTACTGAAAAGAACCAAGGCTTTCATAATTGTTCATCATACATTCTTGCTATTAATTGTCTACAGTGTACTCCTGGTTTGGCTTGTTTCCCTCAGTATCACTTCCTGTAAATCTTGCCAGACTTATCTATAATCAGCTTGTTCTTCATTTTTTTAGGACAATAATACTCCTTCCCTTTATGCACCACACTTTTTTCAGCATTCCCTAATGGGTATCCATTCCTCCAATTCTTTGTTTCCACAAAAAGAGCCACCACAAATATTTTGTGCATATTTGTGTCCTTTTCCCTTCACCAAAATTTCCTTGAGATATAGATTCAGTAATGTCACTCTTGGGTTTAAATATATGAACTGTTTTACTGGGCACAGTTCCAGATTGCTCTCCAAAAGGGTTGGATCATTTCAAAACTCCTCCAACAATGCATTGGTATCCCAATTTTCCCACATCCCCTGCACCATTTATCATTATCTTTTCCTGTCATCTTAACCTATCTGAGAGGTATAAGGGGATGCCTCAGAGTTCTTTTAATTTGCATTTCCCTCATCAATAGTGATGTAGTGCATTTTTTCATATAACTATAAATGGCATTGATTTCATCATATGAAAATTTTCTGTTCATATCCTTGACCACTTACAAATTAGGGAATGACTTGTATTCTCATAAATTTGACACATTTCTTTATATATTTCAGAAATGAGTCTTTTATCAGAAATACTGGTTGTAAAGATTCCCTTTTAGCCTTTTTTCTATTTGTTTTGTTTGTGCAAAACTTTTTTTTTTATGTAATGTAATCAAAGTTGTTCATTTTGCCTTTTATAATGTTCTGTTCTTCTTTGGTCATAAATTCCTCCCTTCTCCAAAAATCTGATAGGTAAATTATCCCTTGTTCTCCTCATTTTTTATGGTATCATCCTTTATTCCTAAATCATATCTATGTTTACTAGGATTCTATTAACTCCCCACTTTCTTCCTTGTTTATTTGGTGGTTAGATTTTTCTGATTCTGAGAGGGTAAATTTGAGGGCCACAATAGAAGAGTTTTGCTGTTTATTTCTTCCTTTAATTCACTTAAAGTCTTCACTACGAATTTGCCTGCTCTACCCCTTGGTTCATACACATTTAGTATTGTTACTGCTTCATTATTTAGGGTACTTTTATCAAGACGTGCTTTCTCTTGTTCTCTTGTTATCTCTTTTAATAAGTTCTATTTTTACTTTTGCTTTATCTAAGATCAGAATTGCTACTCCTCCTTTTTTTCTTTTTTTAACCTCAGCTGAAGTATACTAAATTCTGTTCTAGTCTGTTACCTTTAATCTGAGGCTTGTTAGATAGTTTATTCTTGGTTGTAGCTCAAAGGCATTTGACTTCTGGAAAATGGTATTCCAGGCCTGCTGATCCTTTACTAGAACCTTCCAGATCCTGGGTAATTCTGGCAGCTTGAAGTATTTTTTCTTAAAGATTGTAGTTTTGGAGTTTCCCCAACAATGGATCTTGGGGATTTTCTTGTGCGATCTTTTCCCTCAGGGGATCAATTGATTTTTAATCCGTATTGTCCCTTCTGTTTCTAGAATATTGGGGCAGTTTTCTTAAATGAATTCTTGGAGAATGCTATCTAGGCTCTTTTGTTTGTCATAGCCTTCAGATAGACCAATAATTTTAAACTGTCTCTTCTAGATCTATTTTTTAGGTTGGTATGCCAGTCCTTATCCCTTTTTTATGAACTCTTTTGTATAGAGACACAGTAGATATTCGGCTGGATCAAAAAATATGTACAATTTGATAGTCCTTTGGGGCTAATTCTGAATTGCTCCCCAAAACTTCTGGATCACTTCACAACTCAACCAGGCTCTGTATTAGTGTACTAATTTTACCATAACCCCTTCACCATTTGTCATTATCTTGCCTTATCATTTTATCTAGTTTGAGAAGTGTGTAAGAATATCTCATGGTTTTCCAATTTGCATTTTTCTAATGAATGTAGTAGTGATTTAGAACACCTCTACATATGACTAGAAATGGCTTAAATTTCTTTGTGTGAAAATTTCTGTTCATAACTTTTGAACATTTATCAACTGGAGAATGGCTGAGATTCTTGTAAATTTTAGTCAATTCTTTATATATTTTAGAAATGAGGCTTGTATCAGAAATTTTGGATGGTAAGATATTCCCAATTCTCTGCTTCACTTATAGTGTTAGCTACATTGATTTTGTTTGTACAAAAGCTTTTTAATTTAATATAGCATGTTTTTTTTACAAAGTGCAATATTCCATAGTGTTCCTTTGGCCCAAAATTTCTTCCTTCCACACAAATATGAGAGTTAGACTATCCCATGTCCCCCTAAATCATGTATAGTATAACTTTTTCTGTCTAAATCATAATGCATTTTTACTGTTTCTTGGGATACGGTGTTAAATCAATGCCTAGTTTCTGCCATACTACTTTCCAATTTTCCCAGCAATTTTTGTCAAATAGTGAGTTCTTATCCCAGAAGCTGGGGTTGTTGGTTTTGTCAAACACTAGATTACTGTAGACATTGATTATTGTATCTTGTGAATCTAATATATTCTACTGATAAACTACTCTGTTTCTTAGCCAGTAACAAATGGATTTGATGACCATTGCTTTTAGGTCTGGTACAGCTAGGCCACATTCCTTTCCTTTTTTTTTTTTTTTTTCATTAATTGTCTCAAAATTCTTGATCTTTTTTTTTTTTTTATTCCACATGAATTTTGTAATTATTTTCTAGCTCTGTGAAGTAATATCTTGGCAGTTTTATTTGTAGGTAATGAATAAGTAATTTCATTTTTTTTCATTTTTCATTTTTACTGTATTAGATTGCCTTACCCATGAACATTTGATATTCTTCTAATTGTTTATATCTGATTTTATTTATGTGTTTTGTAAATGTATTCATATAGTTTCTGGCTTTATCTTGCAGTATACTCCCTAATGTTTTATATTATCTACAGTCATTTTAAATTTAATTTCTCTTTGTATCTCTTGCTCCTGGACATTATTGGTAACATATAGAAATGCCAATAATTTATGTGGATTTATTTTGTATTCTGTAATTTTACTGAAGTTCTTTAATGTTTCTAATATTTTTAGTTGCTTTGCTAGGATTCTTTAAATACACTATTATATAATTTTCAAAGCATGATAATTTGTTTTCCTCATTACCTATTTTAATTCTTTTAATTATTTTTTCTTGTAATTGACAAAGCTAACATTTCTAATAAAATATCGAATAGTAATGGTGAAAGTGGACATCCTTTTATTTCACCCCTAATCTTACTGGGAATATGTCTAATTTATCCCATTACATATGATGCTTGCTGATGATTTTATATGTCTGTTTACTGAGCAATATTTTCTATAAAAGCTTTTTATTTATAAAACATATGCATGGACAATTTTTCAACATTGAAACTTGTAAAACTTTCCGTTTTTCTGAAAAAAAAAAAAAAACATGAGAAGGAAAACAAAATGCAAGCAAACATCAACAGAAAACATGAAAATGCTATATTGTGGTCCATACTCAGTTCCCACAGGCCTCACTCTGGATGTATATGGCACTCTTCATCACTGAATAATTTCTTTGAGTCATCTCATTGTTGAAAAGAGCCATGTCCTCAGCATTCTTATACACCACCAACAAAATCCAAGAGCAAGAGATACAAAGAGAAATTCCATTCAAAATAACTGTTGATAGCATAAAATATTTGGGAATCTACCTACCAAAGGAAAGTCAGGAATTATATGAGCAAAATTACAAAAAAGTTTTCACACAAATAAAGTCAGACTTAAATAATTGGAAAAATATTAAGTGCTCTTGGATAGGCCGAGCAAATATAATAAAGATGACAATACTCCCAAAACTAATCTATTTATTTAGTGCTATACCAATCAGACTTCCAAGAAAATATTTTAATGATTTAGAAAAAATAACAACAAAATTCATATGGAACAATAAAAAGTCGAGAATCTCAAGGGAATTAATGAAAAAAAAAATCAAATGAAGGTGGTCTAGCTGTACCTGATCTAAAATTATATTATAAAGCAGCAGTCACCAAAACCATCTGGTATTGGCTTAGAAATAGATTAGTTGATCAGTGGAAAAGGTTAGGTTCACAAGACAGAATAGTCAACTATAGCAATCTAGTGGTTGACAAACCCAAAGATTCTAAATTTTGGGATAAGATTTCATTATTTGATAAAAACTGCTGGGATAACTGGAAATTAGTATGGCAGAAATTAGGCAAGGACCCACACTTAACACCACATACCAAGATAAGATCAAAATGGGTCCATGACCTAGGCATAAAGAACGAGATTATAAATAAATTAGAGGAACATAGGATAGTTTATCTCTCAGACTTGTGGAGGAGAAAGAAATTTGTGACCAAAGATGAACTAGAGACCATTACCAATCACAAAATAGAAAATTTTGATTATATCAAATTAAAAAGCCTTTGTACAAACAGAACGAATGCAAACAAGATTAGTAGGGAAGTAACAAACTGGGAAAACATCTTTACAATTAAAGGTTCTGATAAAGGCCTCATTTCCAAAATATATAGAGAACTGACTCAAATTTATAAAAAATCAAGCCATTCTCCAATTGATAAATGGTCAAAGGATATGAACAGACAATTTTCAGATGAAGAAATTGAAACTATTACCACTCACATGAAAGAGTGTTCCAAATTACTATTGATCAGAGAAATGCAAATTAAGACAACTCTGAGATGCCACTACACACCTGTCAGATTGGCTAAGATGACAGGAAAAAATAATGATGAATGTTGGAGGGGATGCGGAAAACGGGGACACTGATGCATTGTTGGTGGAGTTGTGAACGAATCCAGCCATTCTGGAGAGCGATCTGGAATTATGCCCAAAAAGTTATCAAACTGTGCATACCCTTTGATCCAGCAGTGTTTCTATTGGGCTTATACCCCAAAGAGATACTAAAAAAGGGAAGGGGACCTGTATGTGCCAAAATGTTTGTAGTGGCTAGAAACTGGAAAATGAATGGATGCCCATCAATTGGAGAATGGCTGGGTAAATTGTGGTATATGAATGTTATGGAATATTATTGCTCTGTAAGGAATGACCAGCAGGATGAATACAGAGAGGCTTGGAGAGACCTACATGGACTGATGCTAAGTGAGATGAGCAGAACCAGGAGATCATTATACACTTCGACAACGATTTTGTATGAGGATGTATTCTGATGGAAGTGGATTTCTCTGACAAAGAGACTTAACTGAGTTTCATTGGAGAAATGATGGACAGAAACAGCTACACCCAAAGAAGGAATACTGGGAAATGAATGTGAACTATTTGCATTTTTGATTTTCTTCCCGAGTTATTTTTACCTTCTGAATCCAATTCTCCCTGTGTAACAAGAGAACTGTTCGGTTCTGCAAATATGTATTGTATCTAGGATATACTGCAACATATTTAACATATATAGGACTGCTTGCCATCCTGGGGGGGGAGGAGGGAGGGAGGGGAAAAAACGAAACATAAGTGATTGCAAGGGATAATGTCGTATAAAAATTATCCTGGCATGGATTCTGTCAATACAAAGTTATTATTAAATAAAATAAAATTTAAAAAAAAAAAAAGAAAGAAAAGAGCCATGTCCATCAGAATTAATCTCATATTCTTGTTTCCATGCATAATGATAAATTCTATATATAGTTTAGAAATGAGACCTTTATCAGAACTATTACATGTAAAAATATTTTCCCAGTTTGTTGCTTCCCTTCTAATCTTGTCTGCATTGGTTTTGTTTATAACATCATTCTTTATGTCTAAACATGAATCTGTTTCAACCTGATCTTGGTATATGGTGTTAGGTATGGGTCTATGCCTACTTTCTGTCATATTAATTTCCAATTTCCCAGCAATTTTTGTCATATAGTGAGGTCTTTGGGTTTGTCAAACACTAGATTACTATAGTTATTGACAATTTTGTCCTGTGAACCTAACCTATTCCACTAATCAACTGTAAATTCTTGCTCTAGGCATTCACTACATTTGTGACCACCTCTGTACCACTCTGCATTTACTACTGCCAATCTCTCATAATTCCCAGGCCCTCAGAGAAATCTCCAGTCACTGTCTTTTGCAGTGCTTAAACCAATTTTACCAAGCTTACCACTGTCAGAGGTCTTCAGAGATCTCTGGCCATTGTTTCATAAGAACGAGGGTTTAGGTATATGGTAGAGCACTAGAGAACAGCCATATTAAAGCTCAAGGTCTTTTATTCACCTGTTCACATCCTGTCTACCTGACCTCCTGCTGGTTCCCAAATGAACTCCAGGTCAAAAAGAAAGTGACTTCCTCCTCTCCACTGCTTAAATAGGGTCTATGAGATCACATGCACAGCCAATCAGAGAAGTAGATGCCTCCCATTAATGATGAGATCTCAATAAGGTCAGAGTTCCCACTCACCAGGCAGTTCCAGTTTGCTCACAGCAAATCACATCGTGGGATCTCAGGATTTCAAAACCTCTGTTTACTTCCTGACTACAGAGGGCATGACTCCTCCTCCTCCTCCTGTAAGCATTACAATCAGCTACTCTGTTTTTTAGCCAGTACCAAATGGTTTTGATGACCACTGCTTTAAAATATAATTTTAGATCTGGTACAACTTGGCCACCTTCATTTGATTTTGCCTTTCATGACTTCAGGGTTTGAGGTCTGTTCTTCCTTGTCTCCCTTATAGTTATATAAGGTCAGAGCTCATTTTTACATTTTTGCTCATTTTTTTAAAGTTTGAGGCCTGTTTTTGGACAAAAGGAAGATTGTCACTAGCTTCCTCTATAGGTTAACACACATAGTCAATAACTATAGTAATCTAGTGTTTGACAAACCCAAAGACCCCAATTTTTGTGATAAGACCTCACTATATGACAAAAATTGCTGGGAAATTGGAAACTAATATGACAGAAAGTAGGCATAGACCCATACCTAACACCATATACCAAGATCAGGTTGAAATGGATTCATGTTTAGACATAAAGGATATTATAAACAAAACCAATGCAGACAAGATTAGAAGGGAAGCAATAAACTGGGAAAATATTTTTACATGTAATAGTTCTGATAAAGATCTTATTTCTAAACTATATAGAGAACTGATCATTATGCATGGCAACAAGAATATGAGATGAATTCTGATGGACATGGCTCTTTTCAATAATGAGATTGATGCGGGAAAGCTTGCTTTCTAGATTCCCACCCTCTCCTAGTTAATAATGTAAATTGCCCTTTAACTCACAAATCCTGGTCCCTTTGAATTTCAATAGATCTGACCTGTTCCCAGCCCGACCCGGATATGAGCCAACTTTGGGGCTACACCCGAAAGCCCCTCGAGCTAAGTCTCCTATTATAAAAAGGCCATGCTGGGAACCCCTCTTTGCAGAGATTCCAAACATGGCTACCATGTGAGGACCCTCTGTCCACTGGACCCTCTGTCCAGTGCCCTCCTTATCTCTACCTTCTCCTATACTTTAACTTTGCTTATATAATAATAAACCTCTTTTATCAATCTAGCTCTCTGGGCCAATAAATGCTTTTATTGGGAACTCGCGCCGCTACTAGACCCCCTTGCGTCGAATCTGTACCCCAAACCTGCCACTAGACCTTAACCCTAATTTCATTTAGGTACCCCAAAGCTAAACCTCAACATTTGGTTCCCTGACCGGGAACACCGGAAGCTAGATAATTTGGCGATCAAACTGGACCCCAACCTTTTCGGGGCGCACTCAGAACCAATCTGGGTTTTGAGCTGTTCAGGCAGTATTCTTCCAGGAAGAATCTGCATTCTTTCTTTGGTCTCACTCTATCTCTAAAGGTAGTGGGGAGAATATCTGTGTTCCGTCTCACTCTACTTCCATTTCAGGTGAAAAGGCTTCTCTAAAGTCTTTCCTGGAGCAGATGCTTTGTTTGAAGAAACTCCCTCTGGAGAGAGAAAGGCCCTTCCTTTGCATCTCAATGCATTTCTAATCTTTTTTTTTCCGTCACCAGATAGTCCTGCTCTCCAGCAGGAACTGTTGAGACACGAGAGGAAGTGTCTCTTTAACACCACCCCAGACCAAAGAGTGGTCAGGTGGCTGTTCTGGGGACCCCACCCCTCTCGGGGGTCCCAGGCCAGCGCTCTCTTTGCTCTGTTCTGGGGAGATAGCCGGAGAAACATAAGAGGAGCTGTGTTTGAGCCCTTCTCCCATGCCACTGTTAAATGCAATGGAGTCTCTAATGGTCAGGCTGTAGCCACGAGGAGAAAGGTCACTGAATTGGGGTGAGTTTAGAGAATGTCTCTGCCCACGGCAGCTACTCCCTGGACAGGGGTAAGCGGTCTTCCCTTCAGGTTTTGCTCTCCCAGCAAGATTTGGGGGCTTAGATGAGCTGCCCCGCCTTCAAGTTAAAAAGCCTTTGTACAAACAGAACGAATGCAAACAAGATTAGTAGGGAAGTAACAAACTGGGAAAACATCTTTACAATTAAAGGTTCTGATAAAGGCCTCATTTCCAAAATATATAGAGAACTGACTCAAATTTATAAAAAATCAAGCCATTCTCCAATTGATAAATGGTCAAAGGATATGAACAGACAATTTTCAGATGAAGAAATTGAAACTATTACCACTCACATGAAAGAGTGTTCCAAATCACTATTGATCAGAGAAATGCAAATTAAGACAACTCTGAGATGCCACTACACACCTGTCAGATTGGCTAAGATGACAGGAAAAAATAATGATGAATGTTGGAGGGGATGCGGGAAAACGGGGACACTGATGCATTGTTGGTGGAGTTGTGAACGAATCCAGCCATTCTGGAGAGCGATCTGGAATTGTGCCCAAAAAGTTATCAAACTGTGCATACCCTTTGATCCAGCAGTGTTTCTATTGGGCTTATACCCCAAAGAGATACTAAAAAAGGGAAGGGGACCTGTATGTGCCAAAATGTTTGTAGTGGCTAGAAACTGGAAAATGAATGGATGCCCATCAATTGGAGAATGGCTGGGTAAATTGTGGTATATGAATGTTATGGAATATTATTGCTCTGTAAGGAATGACCAGCAGGATGAATACAGAGAGGCTTGGAGAGACCTACATGGACTGATGCTAAGTGAGATGAGCAGAACCAGGAGATCATTATACACTTCGACAACGATTTTGTATGAGGATGTATTCTGATGGAAGTGGATTTCTCTGACAAAGAGACTTAACTGAGTTTCATTGGAGAAATGATGGACAGAAACAGCTACACCCAAAGAAGGAATACTGGGAAATGAATGTGAACTATTTGCATTTTTGATTTTCTTCCCGAGTTATTTTTACCTTCTGAATCCAATTCTCCCTGTGTAACAAGAGAACTGTTCGGTTCTGCAAACATGTATTGTATATAGGATATACTGCAACATATTTAACATATATAGGACTGCTTGCCATCCTGGGGGGGGGGGGAGGAGGGAGGGAGGGGAAAAAACGAAACATAAGTGATTGCAAGGGATAATGTCGCGTAAAAATTATCCTGGCATGGATTCTGTCAATACAAAGTTATTATTAAATAAAATAAAATTTAAAAAAAAAAAAGAAAGAAAAGAGCCATGTCCATCAGAATTAATCTCATATTCTTGTTGCCATGCATAATGATCAATTCTATATATAGTTTAGAAATGAGACCTTTATCAGAACTATTACATGTAAAAATATTTTCCCAGTTTGTTGCTTCCCTTCTAATCTTGTCTGCATTGGTTTTGTTTATAACATCATTCTTTATGTCTAAACATGAATCTGTTTCAACCTGATCTTGGTATATGGTGTTAGGTATGGGTCTATGCCTACTTTCTGTCATATTAATTTCCAATTTCCCAGCAATTTTTGTCATATAGTGAGGTCTTTGGGTTTGTCAAACACTAGATTACTATAGTTATTGACAATTTTGTCCTGTGAACCTAACCTATTCCACTAATCAACTGTAAATTCTTGCTCTAGGCATTCACTACATTTGTGACCACCTCTGTACCACTCTGCATTTACTACTGCCAATCTCTCATAATTCCCAGGCCCTCAGAGAAATCTCCAGTCACTGTCTTTTGCAGTGCTTAAACCAATTTTACCAAGCTTACCACTGTCAGAGGTCTTCAGAGATCTCTGGCCATTGTTTCATAAGAATGAGGGTTTAGGTATATGGTAGAGCACTAGAGAACAGCCATATTAAAGCTCAAGGTCTTTTATTCACCTGTTCACATCCTGTCTACCTGACCTCCTGCTGGTTCCCAAATGAACTCCAGGTCAAAAAGAAAGTGACTTCCTCCTCTCCACTGCTTAAATAGGGTCTATGAGATCACATGCACAGCCAATCAGAGAAGTAGATGCCTCCCATTAATGATGAGATCTCAATAAGGTCAGAGTTCCCACTCACCAGGCAGTTCCAGTTTGCTCACAGCAAATCACATCGTGGGATCTCAGGATTTCAAAACCTCTGTTTACTTCCTGACTACAGAGGGCATGACTCCTCCTCCTCCTCCTGTAAGCATTACAATCAGCTACTCTGTTTTTTAGCCAGTACCAAATGGTTTTGATGTCCACTGCTTTAAAATATAATTTTAGATCTGGTACAACTTGGCCACCTTCATTTGATTTTGCCTTTCATGACTTCAGGGTTTGAGGTCTGTTCTTCCTTGTCTCCCTTATAGTTATATAAGGTCAGAGCTCATTTTTACATTTTTGCTCATTTTTTTAAAGTTTGAGGCCTGTTTTTGGACAAAAGGAAGATTGTCACTAGCTTCCTCTATAGGTTAACACACATAGTCAATAACTATAGTAATCTAGTGTTTGACAAACCCAAAGACCCCAATTTTTGTGATAAGACCTCACTATATGACAAAAATTGCTGGGAAATTGGAAACTAATAGAAAGTAGGCATAGACCCATACCTAACACCATATACCAAGATCAGGTTGAAATGGATTCATGTTTAGACATAAAGGATATTATAAACAAAACCAATGCAGACAAGATTAGAAGGGAAGCAATAAACTGGGAAAATATTTTTACATGTAATAGTTCTGATAAAGATCTTATTTCTAAACTATATAGAGAACTGATCATTATGCATGGCAACAAGAATATGAGATGAATTCTGATGGACATGGCTCTTTTCAATAATGAGATGACTCAACAATGCTGTCCTGGGACTCATGCTGCTAGTTTGTCTTTTTATTATACTCAGGTTCAGTGTTTTACCTATTTAGCTTCTGTAGTTCTGCCAGCTAATCTGCTAATCTATTGGTTTCTGACTCAGGACATAGCAGATTTTTCCATTTTGGATTAAAGCCTCCTACTAGATTCCCTGTGTTACTTATCTTCTCTGGGCCTTCTTTTGCTTAATCTACACTGAACCATGTCCCCTTGCCTGCCCAATTGAGACAGACCTTTCCTGGGGTTCTTCCAACATATTTTCTGCTGGAAATTTGCTATATTCCTAATATTTGTGGGCTCTGTCACTCGAAAATCTCTTCAGAGGTTTGATCTGATGTTGATCCTGAGGGAAGCAAAATAGATCTCAGGAAAAGACCTGTTTACCCTCTGCCATCTTGGCTTTACCTCTCCTTTTTTACTTAAGAGATTACCATATCAAAAACTACTGATGCCACCAACAAGAAGATAAGCACATAAGCCCAAAGTGTATCGGTATCTCTTTTAACAATATTTCCACTTTTATCACAGTATTCATAGCCATCATTTGAGAAAAAACTTGTTTAAAAAAAAAGTTCAGTCATCTTATGCCTCAACTGCTATTCAACTGCCACAGACAGTGAAAGTAAACCAGTCTAATTGAAACAGCTCACTCTCAAAGAGAAACATGTAAGAGACCCCCAACACATTAACCATCACCTTCCCTCAGACTCTAATGAAAAGGGATAGCCAAGAAATCTGGAACTAAATGCATTGAGAATGATATTTCCAGCCCAATGCCCTCAGTTATAAACTCAGGGAACTACCTATGTGAAGATATAAGCTGGCATTTACTGTAGCATTAACTAGAGCTATAAATACTGAAGACTCAGAAAAGAAAGTTCTTACTGAAGTCTTTAGCATTGTAATATGATTAAGCATCAGACTCTAAGAAATGGCATTAATGAGACATTGACATAGATTTTGTCACATCCTAAGGATAAAATAATTTCTCCATTGGTTTGTGTGTAGTTACTCCCATTAAAATGTATACTTCTTGAGCTCAGAATCTGTCCTATTTATTGTAAATCTAGCACTTAACACAGTGTTTTGCACATAATAAATAGTTAATACTTTCTTCTTTAATTGCTCCTTTCTTTATATTTTGTGCTAATTATTTCCTTATATTGGTTTTGCAGATCTCACCCCTTAATTTACTTGAAAAAATTGAGATCATTTGTTGTAACTACCCTATTTTCTTTAATTTCTATATTTCAAATGGGTAACAATTCTCCACTTCATTTTCTTTATCTATAGTTCCAGATGAAGTGTTTGTTCTTTTCTTTGCTAGCTGCCAACTCTTTCATTTGTATCATTTTTATTTCAATTGTGGTCTCAACCTCCCAAATTGTATACAATACCCTTGTGTTTTCCAATTCAGTCTCTATCTAGGCACCAGAATGCCCTCTGGTAATTGTCTTCTTTTAAAAAAAAATAGCTTTTTATTGTCAAAATAAATGAACAAACACACGTATATATTTTATACTTAGAGTGTTTTTATACTTTTTCAGTCTGGTGTCACTAGCATCTTTTGCTTTCATAGTTAATATACAATCCAAACTTTGACATTTCTGTATCCTCCTTAAGTAGCACTATCTAGATGGCAATCAACACAGAATTGCAAATAATACAGTTGTGATGCTCAATAACATCAACAAAATTGTAAACAATTGTGATATTTATCACTACAGAGCCAAAATCATCATACCAATGTATTAATCTTAAGTATGTCTTTGATTCATTGTATATTGAAAACACTTTATTACTATTTGAAATTTACCAAGAACTTCTTTGATTAATTGTATAATAAAAATGCCTTTTCCTGACCTAAATTTACCAAGTATATCTTACATTAATTGTAGAGCAAAGAATACTTTTGTTCCTGTATCAGGCTTTCTTCATCAGGTTTTAACAGATCTTTCTTTATAATTATTAGAAGGATAGTGACCCCCATAAAGTCTGAATAGATAGCCCTAATAGAGAGTAGATCTCAAGGGAGACCTGGGCCAGCCTCTTACTATTTATAACCATATTCACTACTAGCCCTCTACAAAGAGATAATTTGACAAGTACTAAATGCCATTACTATAAATAAAGGCATATTTTCCTTTCTTTTTTTTTCTTTTTGTATCCAGTTCATACTAATGCTTGACTCAGTCTACCAGAAGGAAATAATGTTGAACTCTTCTAAAGATGTATAAAGTAAACAACAACAAAAAAAAGAGTTATTTCTCACCGACTCCTTGTGTTTATATGGGAAGCATTGGCATGGACAGGTTTTCTACAAAAAGCTCCCCCCACATGATTTAAAAAAAAAAAAGACTAATGTCTTCGAATCTAATGTATTTTACAATCTTACTTGATTATGCTTTGGGGTTACTTAGGGCAAGTTCCCTACACAATCTATGTTCTGGACAACTTTGCTTACCATAATTTCCTTTATTTTGTCTTATTCTCTCCCTCTGTTATTATATAAGCTAATTGGCATGGTAAAGGGAGAAAATAAAGTAGTGAAGAAAGAGAATAGGAATAAACAGAACACGAAAATTAGAAAAAAGAAAAGAAAATTAAATTGGAAAAGAGTTACATAAATAAAAGAAACATATCATAAAAGAAACAATCAGTAGTTTTATTACTAGCTTATTCAATTATACAGATATATTATGCAATATATCATATCTTATATAATATAGAAAAAGTTTCTTTCATAGGCATCTTGTTAGCATTTATATATTAAATATATTAAATCATATATTATAATGATATAATAATCATTAAATATAAATGATATTAATATATTTGTATATATATGTGTATATATAATACCTGTGTGTATGTGTGTGTGTGTGTGTGTGTGTGTGATGCTTTTGTTTCTCTCCTCAGTTCTTAGTGTGCTCTCTGTCATGTAGTATTCATTAAATAAATATATTTTTAATTTGACATGATTTGTTTAAAACTCTTCTATTATTCCCACTTTGTATCTACTTTTCTAGTTATGTTTTTTAATGCCAAATCTAATATGTCAAATACCTTCTCTCCAAATCTTCCCAACTAAAATTCACTTTTAATCATTTATATATCATTTCAATATACATGTTTAAAATGCAACTCTTTTCAAAGGACCATGTGTTTTACAAAATGGGGGTGGCTTATAAAGATAAAAAATAGCATACTCATACTTATAAAAAAGTCAGTCAAATCAAAGAGGAATGATATAGATATAGATTTATTAACAGGTATTCTTCAAAAAAAGAAAAATAGTACTAAAGTGCTAATTCCTCAAAGAACCCTCTCTAGATCTTCCTAAATGAAGAGGACCTAAATCAGATTTCTATTAACTCTGACAGATATCACTTTGATTCTTTTAACATTCCATCATCTCATTCTTATGCATGTATTTGTCTGATTCTTCTTTTTATATTAAAAATTCCATAAAGGACATTTCCATTTTTGATTAATCCTAACGAAGAACAAAGTAGGCATTTAATGCCATGTTCAATTTTAAACACTTACATTGCAAATTTATTAATTTTCAAAAGAGAAAAATTACATAATCATGGCATAACAGGCACTTTCTAAAATGTTCAATGAAAATAACTCGTATTTTTTTTAATAATTATAACTTTTTATTGACAGAACCCATGCCTGGGTAATTTTTTACAACATTATCCCTTGCACTCACTTCTGTTCTGATTTTTCCCCTCCCTCCCTCCACCCCCTCCCCCAGATGGCAAGAAGTCCTATACATGTTAAACAGGTCATAGTATATCCTAGATACGATATATGTGCAGAACTGAACAGTTCTTTTGTTGCACAGGAAAAATTGGATTCAGAAGGTAAAAATAACCTGGGAAGAAAAACAAAAATGTAAACAGTTTATATTCATTTTCCAGTGTTCTTTCTTTAGGTGTAGCTACTTCTGTCCAACATTGATAAATTAAAACTGTGACTTGTATTCTTTAAAGAAAAAAAAAAGTGTTTCAACAGAGAGCTATATTGTGTTATATTACCTATTCAACTCAATTCAAAGTTTATAATGTTTGCATTTATAGTGTCTGCAATCTAATAAAGGAAAATGTAATATCATGTAGCAAATATTTAAACATGGAATGAAAGATTATCATATTTTACTTCCATTATCAAAGTAAATTGTTTTATGTGTCAAGAAAAGTAGATGTTACAACAAAGAAAATTAAATTTAAGGGGATAAATGTAATTAGCACCGGATATTCATAAAAGATAAACATGCCAAACATACACATGATATATTTCAGCATCTACTTTACAACTAACTACAGTAAAATTAACTCCTTTTAACCTGCACAGAGTCTTACAAATAGTTCTAACAATACTCCATTGAGTTTGCATCTCTAAAATGATAAAACTTAATTATCTCTCATAGTCCATTTTTGTCATTTTTATGGCACTTTTGTGAATTGAAGTTGTGTACCTGCTTGTCAAAGTATTTTAAGATAAATATCGTTAAATTTTATAATGATCTAAGTGTCTCTTTAATATAGTCCTAGCAAGAGCACATATTTAATTGTGTTCATTCCTGAATTTTTGTTGATTTTTTTTGATAAATTTAAGGAAGTTAGTTATGTCCATATCTCTGAACGATACTTTTACTGTCATCTCTTATTTACAAAAAAAGATAGCATGAGTTGTATACATGAGGCAGTGTTCAAAATCTTTGTATTTTAATATGAGACATCTAATTAGCATTAGAGTACTGTTATTTGTGTCTCCCTATTGTAAACTGTCTTCATATTAATTTTTTCTTATATAATTATATGTTAAGATTTTTTTTAGCAATTGCACATGTCTCATGAAGAACATGTATTCAATACTTTGAATGTAATGCCCAAAGAATATTCTTCTGACTTCTGGTTTCATGCCTACATGAATGATCAATTCTGAGGGCTCTTTAAGGGCTAATAATATTATGCTTCAGTAACTGTAGATATACCCCAAAACTTTTTTCCTGAGGTCACATTGCTTTTCTCTTATTAGTTTCAATTGTTATCATTATCAGTACTAATCCTTTTGCTATCTCTGCTCAAATGAATCCTGAATCTATATATGTAGGCCTAATATCCCTCCTGAGCATCAGACACAACTCATAAATGGTCTAGTTTAATATCCCTAGACACTATAACTACATGTCCCAAAAAAGAACTCCACATCCTCTCTGAAGTTTCCATATTTCTAATGAAGGTAACTGTAGTTGCCCAATTTCATACAATTAATTGTATTTTACATTGCCCCACATCCAGGTGTGTGTGGCTAGGTCCCGAAAGACCTCAGCTTTTTGGGGTTATGGTCTTTACCCCCTGTATTTATAGCTTCTGTTGGAATCCTTACTAACTGCTAAGTAATTAGAGTTGATCTAATCTTACAAGAAGTTGTTTTGGCCAGAACCTGAAACAAGGTACTAAGTAGAACTAATCAAGACAAGGCTTGTGTTCCCACCTTTACTCATTGGACTCCACAAGTATGCTAGCTTCACAAAGTACACTTTCTAACTTCAAGAGAGTTCACACCTCCCTTAAAGTCATTGGGCCAGAGAGCACTATGGGAGAAAACCCATAATCCTATTCTCTCAGAAGAGGCAGATAAAAAGCCAGCGATGAAGGATCTATGGCAGAATACATTTTTCCTCTTGGCTGGCTGATCGCGCTAGACTCGAGAGAAACAACTCTGCTGCAGAGAACACTTTTGGGATTTCAGTGGAGCTACGCCAGAAGCCCTCTCTCCGTGGCAAGTTGGTGCTGGGCTCCCCAGAAGGAGATAAGAGAGATCTTCCATCTCTGTTGGAGACAGAAGAAGGCAGAGGCAGAGGCTGAAGGACAGAACCTTTGGATTTGGAGACATCCGAAGGGCTCTAAGCCTCTAAACCGGCTGTGCCCAGAGAAGAACAAACTCCAACATTTGAACTCTAACAGGCCTTCTGCGCATTCTCCCGACCTAGCAGCGGCCGCCTATCCTGAAGCCCAGGGCTACGCAACGTACTCGAGGGGGCGGGGAGTGCGTCACCGGAAGTGACGCGCCCCAACCCGGAAGCGAGCCATTGCCTCGCGGCTACCCCCGGAAATCAGAATCGGTTCTTTGCTGGCGCTGGTGGGTCAACTCGATTGACAGGCGAGGGGCCCGGGCTGGGGGGCGCCGACATGGCGGTGGACCCTCGGGAGGCTCAGGCAAAGGTCCTGCAATACGAAGCCTTTATCAGCGATGTCTTGCAGCGAGACCTGAGGTGAGTGTGAGGGGGCGTGGGGTCTGCGGGGGGCGTGGCGAGCGTGGCGAGCCGGGGGCGGGGAACCGAGAGCCCCAGATACCTTTCCGCCTCTACACCAGGCAGGTGCTGGCGCAGCGAGACGAGGTGTACGGACAACTGGCTGGCTACCTGCAACTGAAGAACGTCCTCGAGCGGCTGCAGGAATCGGGGGATGAGAAGCTGCGCACACAGGTGGATTTGGGGTGCAACTTCTACGTGAATGCAGAAGTGCCAGACCCTTCCCGGATATTTGTGGCACTTGGCTATGGCTTCTTTCTGGAACTGACCTTGATGGAAGCCTTGAATTTCATAGACCGGAAAAGCCGCCTGCTCACCTCGATCAGTGACAGCCTTACCCAAGATTCTGTTCGAATCAAGGCCCACATCCGACTAGTGCTGGAGGGCCTTCGGGAGTTGCAAGGGCTACAAGAGCTGCCCGACGATGTGGGACATTGATTAGGATGCTGAGAATTTCCTTTCCTGACTAGACTGCTACAGGGGCTCCGACTGTGTTACTTGAAATCAGAAATCCCTTCAATAAAAGCTGGGAATAAAGCTAGGGGGAGGGGAAATCTTTCTCGCCATCTAGAGCTAGGCCATTCCTCCTCCTCCTCTTCCTCCTCCTCCTCCTCTCCCTCCTCGTCGTCCTCCTCGTCCTCCTCCCCCTCGTCGTCTCCCGCCGCCGCGCTCAGCTCAGCGCCATGGCCCGGGCCCGCCGCCCCGCCGCCCCCGGGGCCGTGCCACTTCCTCGGCGTCTACCAGCTTGAATTCCCCATCGCTGGACGTCCAGGCTATTAAGTGCCCATTACTCTGCTCCTTCAACAGTTGCAGCAGGAACTGCCACAGGGTCACAGATGGGTCCATCACTCCAAGCACAGGGTCATGGGCCAGTCAGCTGGGTTATCACGGAGGTGGGTGGGAAGAGAGAGAGGGCTTTGGATGGCTCCATCACAACAGCGAAGCGAAGTGTAGGGGGAGCTACAGGCTCGCTAGCCATCCCAAGACTCCAAGGGGAGACAGAGGGGCACAGAGACGTGGGGAGGGGGGGGAAGCGTATGAGGGATGAAATTATGCCATGCAGCGTGGACATCGGATGAGACCAGGCCTATCCTGGCAAGGGGGGGGAAGAGGGGAGGGAATGGAGAACGGACACGTAATCGGGGCCTGACCCCTTATTGCAGGTGCCACAGATGGAGCCATTAATGCCACGGGTAACCCTAGAGAACTTCTAAATTTAGTTCTCTATACCATTAATTTTTTAATCTTTGATAAAGATGCACTGGCTCCAGCAGACAGGTTTTATAACCCACCAGAAGAGCAGTGTCCAGTGCGAGCAGCTCCACTATCTTTAGATTATCGCCAGGTGATGTGGAGAGACCCAGAAAGTGGTGAATGGAAGGGACCAGATAGGCTAACTGCTTGGGGGAGAGGATTTGCTTGCATCTCTACAGGTGGAGAAGGAATCAGATGGGTGCCTACGAGCCGCATTCGCCTTGTCCATCGCAGAAAGATGGAGCAGACCCTTGAAACAAAGGAGAAGACTTGAGATGAAAGATTGTTGATGAGACTTTTGCAGTAGTTAAATTTTTAGGTTGATTCATGTTGTTACATTACTACTAGCCTGTGTTATATTGCTATGTACTTATGTAAATTATGTATAATGCCTCCCATATTGATGGATTTATGTATACCATGTATATCTGTTACAAAGTTCTGGCCCATATTGATGAATTTATGTGTACCCCCTCAGAAACCCCCTATGTTTTAAAACAAAAGAAAGGGGGAGATGTTGGAATCCTTACTAACTGCTAAGTAATTAGAGTTGATCTAATCTTACAAGAAGATGTTTTGGGCAGAACCTGAAACAAGGTACTAAGTAGAACTACCCATAATCCCTCTCTCTGGAAGGAGCATAAATAGGCCAATGGGCCAGTCGGAGAGTTCTTCAGAGAGTGAAGAAGCTACAAGTCGAGATTTCACCGGAATGACATGAAGACTGGAGCTGGCTGGAGGCTGAAGACAGCAGAGGCAGAGGCTGAAGGACCAGACCTTTGGATTTAAAGACATTTGGAGAGAGCTCTTGGAACCAAGCAGAGAGATAGGCCTCTAAGCTAACCGGGCTATATTGGAAACAATAAAAGATCTGAACTTTTATCACCTGGCTGCTTTTTGAGAAGAAAAAGCTCACCACATTTTGGCGCCCGAACAGGGACCGATTCAGATCCATCTGAACTAGATCACAACAAGCTTCTGTGCTGATCTACTGGCTTGCTGCCAGGGCACAGTAGCCACAATGTGGTAAAGTTCTCCCTGCAGAAACAGCTGAGATCACACTCCACCCCTATCAGGTCTGCTCAGTGTGAGTTGCCTTACATACTCTCACTGCTTGCTTTCAATCTGCACCTGATCTAACTGTCCCCACCCACGAACAAAAACAGACCTTTTATGGCCAATTTTGAGGATATCTTCTGTTAATTATGTATTTGTGGATTTTTTTCAGTAAAGCACGAATTCTGAGGCCTTGTCAAAAGAAAAATATTCTGAGAGCAAGACGGAACTTAAATAGATGTGTGTGTCCTCTCCACCATCTTGGCCGGAAGTCCTCATATAGTATTGTTGTTGAAGTATGTAATGATCTTCTGCTTCTGCTTATTTAACTTAGCATCAGTTCATATAAGTGTCTCCATGCCTCTCTTTATTCATCCTACTGGTCATTTCTTACAGAACAATAATATTTTCAATTTGCTCTTTATCTAGTTTTTTTTTTTTTTAGTTGTAAGCTTAATTCATTGATTTTCTCTTTCTCTACTTTATTCATGTAAGCCTCGAAAGATATAAAATTTCCCCTGATTACCACTTTGACTGCATCCCAACATTTTGGTATGATGTCTAATGATTGTCATTCTCTTGGGTGAAATCATTAATTGTGTCTATGATTTGTTGTTTCATCCATTCATTCTTTAGGATGAGATTATTTAGTTTCCAATTAATTTTTGGTCTATTTTCCTCTGGCTTTTTTAAATGCAATTTTATTGCATCATTATCTGAAAAGGATGCATTTATTATTTCTGCCATTCTGCATTTGAATTTGAGGTCTTTATATTCTAATATATGATCAATTTTTGTATAGGTGCCATGAACCAAAAATGTACTCCTTTCTGTCTCCATTTAGTTTTCTCCAAAAGATTTCTCATACCTAATTTTTCTAATATTCTATTTACCTCTTTAACTTCTTTCTTATTTATTTTGGGATTTGATTTATCTAGTTCTGTGAGTGCAAGTTTAAGATCTCCCACTATTATAATTGTGTTGTCTATTTCTTCTTGCAGCTCTCTTAACTTTTTTAGGAATTTAGATGCTACACCACTTGGTGCATATATGTCTAATATTGATATTGCTTCATTATCTTTCCTACATTTAACAAGATATAGTGTCCTTCCTTATTTCTTTTAATGAGATCAGTTTTTGCTTTTGCTTGATCTGAATTAAGGATGGCTACCCCTGCTTTTTTTTTAACATCACTTGAAGCATAGTAGATTCTGCTCTAGTCTTTTACCTTTATTCTGTTTTTTTTATCAACCTGCTTCAACTGCATTTCCTGTAAACAACATATTGTAGGATTTTGGCTTTTAATCCAGTCTTCTATTCATCTCCACTGTATGGAAGAGATTATTTCATTCACATTTATGGTTAAAAGTACTAATTCTTTATTCCCTGCCATTTTATTATCCCTGAATTATGCTTTTCTCTTTCCTTTCCCCTTTATTCCTTTCCCCAGTATTAGACTTAGGAGCACCACTTTGCTCATGCAGCTCTCGCTCTTTAGAATCTCTCCCTTTCCCTTGAAGTCCCCTTCCTTTTATTAAATCTTTTCCTTACTATTTCTGTATTCCTTTCTATCTACTCTACCCCTTCCATTTTTGCTTTTTTCCTCCCACTTTTCCATGAGGTGGGAGAAGTTTCTTTTTTCTTTTCTTTTTTTTTTAATTTTTAATTTTAATATCTTTTTATTGATAGAACACATGCCAGGGTAATTTTTTACAGCATTATCCCTTGCATTCACTTCTGTTCCGATTTTTCCCCTCCCTCCCTCCACCCCCTCCCCCAGATGGCAAGCAGTCCTTTACATGTTGAATGGGTTACAGTATATCCTGGATACAATATATGTGTGCAGAACTGAACCGTTTTCTTGTTGCACAGAGAGAATTAAATTCAGAAGGTATAAATAACCCAGGAAGAAAAACAAAAATGCAAGCAGTTTATGTTCATTTCCCAGTGTTCTTTCTCTGGGTGTAGCTGCTTCTGTCCATCTTTGATCAATTAAGGCTCTCTTTATCGAAGAGATCCACTTCCATCAGAATACATCCTCAAACAGTATCGTTGTTGAGGTATATAATGATCTCCTGGTCCTGCTCATTTCACTCAGCATCAGTTCATGTAAGTCTTGCCAGTCCTCTCTGTATTCATCCTGCTGGTCATTCCTTACAGAACAATAATATTCCATAACATTCATATACCACAATTTACTCAACCATTCTCCAATTGATGGACATCCTTTTATTTTCCAGCTTCTAGCCACTACAAACAGGGCTGCCACAAACATTTTGGCACATACAGGTCCCTTTCCTTTCTTTAGTATTTCTTTGGGGTATAAGCCCAGTAGAAACACTGCTGGATCAAAAGGTATGCACAGTTTGATAACTTTTTGAGCATAGTTCCAAATTGCTCTCCAGAATGGCTGGATGTGTTCACAATTCCACCAACAATGTATCAGTGTCCCTGTTTTCCCACATGTGGGAGAAGTTTCTATGTAAACCAAATATGTCTAGTATTTTCTCTTTGAGCCAAATCTGATGAGAGCAAGATTCACACTATTCTTCATTCCCTCAGATATAATAGGTTTCCTTTGCCTCTACTTTTCCCTTTTTCTAGTAAAATTCCTTTTCCACCTCTAAGATTCAATTTTTTTTATTATAACAGTAAAACCAAATTATGCATATACTCTTTATGTATACCCATAAGGGAAATATAGGTCCCAAGATTTCTTTTTACCTTTTCGTGTTTCTTTTGAGTCCTATATTTGGAGGTCAACATTTTTGTTTCGTTCTGATTTTTTCATGAGAAATAGTTGGAATTCACCTATTTCATTGAATGTCCAACTTCTTCCCTGGAAGAAAATTCTCAGATTGGCTGGGTAAGTTATTCTTGGCTGCATATCAAGTTCTATTTAGCCTTTCGGAATATCAGATTCTTGGCCCTTTGGTCCTTTAATGTGGATGCTGCTATATCCTGAGTAATAATTATTGTGGCTCCTCTGTATTTTGATTGTTTTTTTTTTTTTCCCTAGATGCTTGTACTATGTTTTCCTTAGTTTGATAGTTCTTGAATTTAAGCACAATATTTCTTAGAGTTTTGATTTTGGGGTCTTTTTCAGTAGGTAATTGATGAATTCTTTCAATGTCTATTTTACCTCCTGTTTCTATAACATCTGGGCAGTTCTCTTTGAGGATTTTTTGAAAAATAGTGTTGGTTCTTATTTTATCATGATTTTCAGGAAGTCCAATAATCCTTAGATTATATCTCCTAGATTTATTTTTCAGGTCTGTTGTTTCCCAAATTCGTATTTAACATTTTTTTTTCTATTTTTGCTTTTTTTTTTTTTTTTTTTTTTTTGGTTTTGCTTGACTGAATCTTGGTGTCCTCTTGAGTCATTCATTTCCATTTTTTTTTCAATTATGATTTTAATGAATTATGTCCTTCATTTACCTTTTTAATTGTTTTTTTGTCATGGTCCAATTGAGTTTTTAAATGAGTTATTTTGTGGATTTTTTTTTCCATTTCACCAATTTTATTTTTTAGGGAGGTATTTTCTTTTTTCAGTTGATTAATTCTGTTTTTCAGAGAGTTGATTTGTTTATCCACTCTATCCCTTATTGAGTAACCTGATTTATCCAAACCCTCTTGAAAAGGTTCCCATTTTTCCCCTCATTTTTTTCCTAGCTCTTTTTAAAGAGCCTTTTTTACTTCTTCTTTGAGAGCCTTGTGTGATGGGGATTAGGTTATATCACTATTAGGGGCTTCATCTGGACAAAACCTGCTTTTAGTCTCCTCAGAGTTTGAAGTCTGCTCTCTTTCAGTACAGAAGTTATCTGTAGTTAGAACACACCTTGTCTTTTTACTCATTTTGAAAAAAAACAAACAAACAAACAAACAAACAAACAAAAAAAAAAAAAAACTGTAGTCTGTAGTCTGCTTTTGGGGTAGTATGGTGTTACCAAGCTTCCTCAACAGACAACAGGAAGTAGCAATGAAGCAGTAATGGGGTAGCAATAGCTGTGCTGGGATCAGCAGCTGCATTGGGATTAACTTCTACGCTGTGATCAGTGTCTGTATTGGGATCAGTGGTTGCACTCTGAGATGGTGTTGAGTCCCTCCAAGTTCTGTGTGGGTATGGCAGGTCTAGAGAGACTCTAGCATTTTTGGGGTTATAGTCTTTACCCTCTGTGTTTATAGCTTCACTAGTGATCTACTGGCTTGCTGCCAGAGCAGAATAGCCAAAACTGTGGTGGCATTCTTCTCACAAATTTTCCTCTGGTTGAGACCACCCCCACCCCAATCTTGTCTGCTCAGTGTGAGATGTTTTCCATGCTCTCACTACCTACTTGTCTGACACTGTGCCTGACTTAGCCATCCCTGCCCATGAGCCAAAAAATATTTTTTCTGGTGAATTTCAGATTATCTTCTGTTGGTAATGTGTTGTACTCCCAATATTCGTGGGTTTTTGACAGTCAAGCACTAATTCTGAAGCTGTTTCATAAAATGTAGTCTGAAAATAAAGGAGAGTGTAGATAGAAGGTCATGTCCTCTCTGCCATCTTGGCTCCACCCCTTAAATATTCTTGATGAAAAGTCTGGCATTGAATAAGAAATTTGAATTTCAAATATAATAATGAAAGGAAGAATCAACAATTAAAATGATAGAAAAATAAGGGACTTTCTAAGGCTTAAATATTTTACCTTTTCATATGGAAAATGATATGTGTATCTGTAGGCATTAAAGAGAATTATATGTAGTGGGAATGGGAGTCAGTTGATTATGTTGGGGTAACAGTAAAAATGGATTAGTAAATGAAGTAATCACACATCAAAATGGATAAGAAACCAAAAATAAAGCTAGGAAGCTGCTCCCTCCCCAGTTTCCCATGAAAACCATGTGAAGCCAAGCTTCCAAAGGGAGTCTAATGAAATGAAAGCACTCTCCAGCTCAAGATAGTTTGGAAAAACTTCAAGAAACAGCAATCTTACTGGTACCAAAGGGGTGTTCAGTCCATTTTACATAGAATCTGGGAAAGCCAAAGAGAGTGTCTTAAAACATAGCAGATCTGCAACAGAGACCTGGCTCAGTCCTGGATCAGTAGAGAAACACACTAGTGGGCCAACCTCTAGTTTTGGCTCAGTAAGCAAATTCTAGGAAACTAAGCTGTTTCCTGGGGGAAAAAAGATGAGGTCAAGCTGTGATCAAAACAGCAAGTACAAGGGGGCCCTGCTTTTAAAGCTAAGGCTCAGAGGTACACTGGGAATTTTGGACAGCTCTCCTTTTAGCACAGGAGCAGAGCTTGACCATCAAAATCACAAAAGCAGAAATACAAAAAAAGAAAAGAAACAAAAAGGAGGATGGAAGAGTAAACAACTTTGACAATAGAAAGCCATTATAGTGACAGGGAAGATCAAAATACCAACTTTGACAAGGACAAAATATCCAAAGAGGAAATCTCAAAGATTTGTTTCATGCCAAAAGAGACTTATTGGAAGCACTCATGAAAGATTTTAAAAAACAAACAAAAGAGGTACAAGAAAAAAGGAGAAAAGAAATAAGAGGTATGCAAGAGAGAGAGTCAACAACTTGGAAAAGGAAAGCAATTCCTTTAAAAATACAATTGCCCAGGAAGTAGTTTAAGGGCACAGAGCCAAGATGGCAGAGAAGGCACACAAGCTCCTTCCCCTCACAACTAACTATTAAATTCAGCCTCAAAAATAGGGCTTGACTGCAAAAATTCATGAAGATTAGAAGCACAAAATTTACTGGCCAAAGATAATCTGGAAGATTGCCAGGAAAGGTTTGTCCTGAGGGGCGAGGAACAGACCAGTACAGGCAGGGAGAGACTAGTGCCCTGTGACTAGAGAAGTTATAGGGACAACTCTGCTATAGGCTAATTGCTCTGCCTTGATTACAAAGCAGTAAACAGGAAGAGAAATTTAAGCCTAAAACAGAGGGTACTCCCAAAAAAATGCCAGAACCTAACAGGATCTGGCTTTAAGCATTCAAACCCGCAATTGATTCAGGCAGACATGTAACAGCCCAGTAGCCACATTCTGCAGTACGAGGTTTTTGCAGTGGCAGTTAAAAATCTGCATGGCAGCAGTGCATAGCCTGGGGCAGCCTCTAACCTGCATGGCAGGGTTGGGGATGGGGGGTGGAGGTGGAGGGCTCAGCCTGGGGCAATAGAATTTCCCCAGCAAACTGTGTTTCCCAGGCAGAGACAGTCTGGTCCCTGCAGGGCTATTCACTGTTCAGCTACTAACACCTAATACCTAAAGCCCCAGGGCAGGCTTTGACTTGGGGTAGTGAAACCTCACTGCTCAGAATATAGTCCGAGGGCAGTCATTAACCGACACAGCAGGGTTCTTTGCAGGGCACTTTCCTAGCTCTGCCCTGCAGGCCTGAGTTACTTCCCAATGGGGAAATCTTTCCCAGAGCACTCCTGTACATCACTGCTTTTTGTAGCCGATTGGCAGGATAACTACTGGACCATACACCTATCACTGTTCTTCAGAGGAAGCTGTTAACCTCCTGGCCCTGAAGGCAGACCCTACAGGTTTTAAAAAATGAATAAAAACATCTAAATGAAAATCGATAGCTTCTACACAGAAAGAGAGCAGCTTTTCAACACTGAGGAGACAAATTGCAGACAGTCTCCAGACAATTCTTGGTCCCCAACACAAAAGGCTCTCCTAAAAGAGACTTTTAAAAACCTTAAAAGAGAACTAGAAGAAAAATGGGGAAAGGAAAGAGAAGCCATGGAAGAGAACAAGAAGTTCCTGAAATGTGAATTGAAAAAGGTAAAAAAAATCCCAAGAAATGCAGGGAAACAAAATTTGTGAACTGGAAAAAAGAAAATAACTCACTAAAAAAATTAGTGAAATGAAAAAAAAAAAAATCCATAGAGCAAAACAACTCATTTAAAAACAATTGGACATATACAAAAAGAAGTTAAAAAAAAAAGCTAATGAAGAGAATAACTCGCTAAAAATCAGACCTGAACAAGAAATGACTGATTCATTGAGACATCAAAAATCAGTCAAGTAAAACAAAACAAAAAATAAAAAATAAAAAAATTGAAAGAGTGGGGAAAATGTCAAATATTTACTTGGGAAAACAACAGACCTGTAAAATAGATCTAGGAGACATAGTCTGAGGATCATTGGACTACACAAAAATTATAATGAAGGAAAGAGTCTAGATACTGTTTTACAGGAAATCATCAGAGAACTGCCCAGACGTAATAGAACCAGAAGGGAAAATAGGCATTGAAAGAACTCATCGAACACCTTCTGAAAAAGACCCTAAAATAAAAACTCCAAGGAATATTGTGGCCAAATTTCAGAATTTTCAGACTAAAGAAAAAAAAATGTTACAAGCAGCCAGGAAAACAAACAAACAAACAAAACAATTCAAATGCTGAGGTGCCACAATAAAGATCACTCAAGATCTGGCTGCCTCAACATGAAAGGATCAAAGGGCCTGGAATCTGATATTCCGAAAGGCAAAAGAACTTGGAATGCAGCCAAGAATAAATTACCCAGCTAAATGAAGCATTTTTTTCCCTGGAAGAAGATGGACATTTAATGAAACAGAGGAATTACATTTGTTTCTAAGGAAAAATAAAAACAGATTTAAATAAAAATTTTGCTCTCCAACCATACGACTCAAGAGAAGTAGAAAAAGTAAAAGGAACTCTTAAGAACTGTAGAAATGGAATAGGGATAGTCTGAGAAAAAAGGGAAAAGAGGAGATGATAAGAGGAAAAATACATCATGAAGGAGCAAAGGAAAGCTATCATATCTGAAGGAACTTAGAGAGGGGGAGAAACATTGTGTAAATCTTACTCTCATTAGAGTTAGCTCAAAGATGAAATAATTGATATATTTGTTTTACAGAGAATCTTCTCTCACCTCATTAAAAAGTGGGAGAGGAAAAGGGAAAAGGAAAAAAAAAGTAATAAGGAAAGGGTAAAATAAAAGGGAAGTGATTTAAAAGGAGGAGGGAAGGATCTTAAAGAGGGAGAGCTTCACAATGCAAGTGGGACCCATAAGTTTAATACTAGGGAAGAGGATAAGGGGGACAAGAAAAAGAAAAGAATAATTTGGGGATATTAGGATGGCAAGAAATACAGAATTAGTTATTTTAACCATAAATGTGAATGGAATGAACTCTCCCATTGGATCAAAAGTCAGAACCCTACAATATGTTGTTTACAAGAAATACATTTAAAACAGGGAGATACATAAGAATAAAGGTGAAAGGCTGGAGTAGAATCTATTATGCTTCAGGAGAAGTAAAAAAAAAAAAACAAAACAAAACAAAACAAAAAAAAAGCAGGGATAGCCATCCTTATCAAGCAAAAGCAAAAACTGATCTAATTAAAAGAGAAAAGGAAGGAAACTATATCTGGCTAAAGGGTACTATAGACAGTGAAGTAATATCAATATTAAAGATATATGCACTAAGTGGTATAGCATCTACCTTCCTAAAGGAGAAGTTAAGAGAGTTGGGAGAAGAAATAGACAGCAAAACGATAATAGCAGGGGATCTCAATCTTGCACTCTCAGATTTAGATAAAGCAAACCACACAACAAATAAGAAAGTAATTAAATAGGTAATTGGAATATTAGAAAAATTAGGTATGATAGATCTTTGGAGAAAACTGAATGTTGTCAGAAAGGAGTATACTTTCTGCTCAGCAATTCATGGAACCTACACAAAAATTGACCATATATTAGGAGACCTCAAAATTAAATGCAGGAAGGCAGAAATAGTAAATGCTTTCTGTACAGATCACGAGGCTATAAAAACTACATTCAACAAAAAGTAAGGGTTAAATAGACCAAAAAGTAATTGGAAACTAAATAATCTCATCTTAAAGAATGATTGGTTGAAACAGCAAATTATAGACACTATTAATAATTTCACTCAAGATAATAACAACAATTCGACATCATACCAAAATGTGTGGAATTCAGCCAAAGTGGTAATAAGGGGAAATTTTTTTATCTTTAGAGGCTTTCTTGAATAAAATAGAGAAAGAGAAGGTCAATGAATTGGGCTTACAACTTAAAAAGCTAGAAAAAGACCAAATTAAAAACCCCAATCAATTACTAAACTTGAAATTCTAAAATTAAAAGAGGAAATTAATAATATAGAAAGTAAAAGCACTATTGAACTAATAAATAAAACTAAGAGTTGGTTTTATGAAAAAAAAAACAACAATATTGATAAACCTTTGGTAAATCTGATTAGAAAAAGAAGAGAGGAAAATCAAATTAGTAATCTTAAAAATGAAAAGGGAGAACTTTCCACCAATGAAGAGGAAATTATAGAAATAATAAGGACTTAGTTTCCCCAAGTTTATGCCAATAAATTTGATAACCTAAGTGAAATGTATGACTACCTCCAAAAATATAGGCTTCCAAGATGAACAGAGGAGGAAGTAAATTGCTTAAATTGTCCCATTTCAGAAAAAGAAATAGAACAAGCTATCAATCAACTCCCTAAAAAAAAAATCCCCATGACCAGATGGATTGACACATGAATTCAATTAAACATTCAAAGAACAATCAGCCCCAATGCTACATAAACTATTTGAAAAAATGGCAGAGGGGAGGGGGAGCGGGGAGAGCAAGATGGCAAAGAAGACACATGTGACTTTTTAAGCTCCTGTCTTACCCTCACTATCAATATTATATTCAGCCTCAAAAATAGCACTTGCCTGCTACAACTCATAAAGATTACAAGTACAACAACTCACCAGCCGAAGATAATCTGGAATCTCACCAGAAAAGGTTTGTCCTTGGGTCATGGGAAAAGATCAGCATGGGCAGGGAGAAAACTAGAGGCAGATTGAATGAAACCCCAAACCAGAAGTGAAAGCACAGATCACAGCACAAGCTCGTAGCCCCAACCCACAGTATGGGGCTTTTCCTTGGGGTAGATGTGAACCTGCATGGCAAGGGGGCACAGCCCAGGGCAGCCTCTAATCTGCACAGTGTGGGGCTCGGCTTGGGGAATAGAACTTTCATAGGGCAATTTGCTTCTGGGCAGAGACTTCCAGTCCAAGCCAGGCTATTTGCTGGTCAGCTGCTAATACCCACAGCCCCACAATGGGCTATGGCCTGGGGCAGTAAGATTTTCATAATTTACTCTCTAGCCTTAGGACAATTGCTAAACTACACAGTGGTATCTCTGCCTGTGTTAAATCACCTCCCATTGGGGAAAGGGGAAACTTTCACTCAGAGCACTCCAACATCTCGCTGCCAGAAGCCAGTTTACATATCTCCCTGGTTGTAGAGGAAGCTGGTAACACCCTTACCCTGAAGGCATACCTTAAAGGCTTTAAAAAATGAGTAAAAAAATGAAAAGGACCATCAATAGCTTCTATACAGAAAAAGAGCAGGTCTGCTCTTCAGAAAAAGAAATAGAACAAGCTATTAATCAACTCCCTAAAAAAAAAATCCCCGGGACCAGATGGATTTACAAGTGAATTCTACCAAACATTCAAAGAACAATTAGCCCCAATGCTGTATAAACTATTTGAAAAAATAGAGAATGAAGGAGTCCTACCAAATTCCTTTTATGTCACGGACATGGTACTGATACCTAAACCAGGTAGGTTGAAAACAGAGAAAGAAAATTATAGACCAATCTCCCTAATGAATATTGATGCTAAAATCTTAATAAGATATTAGCAAAAAGACTACATAAAATCATCCCCAGGATAATACACCACGATCAAGTAGGATTTATACCCTGGATGCAGGGCTTCTTCAATATTAGGAAAAATATCAGTATAATTGGCCATATTAATAATCAAATTAACAGAAACCATATGATCATCTCAACAGATGCAGAAAAAGCATTTGATAAAATCCAACATCCATTCCTATTAAAAACTCTTTAAAGTATAAGAATAAATGGACTTTTCCTTAAAATAATCAGGAGCATCTATTTAAAACCAGCAGTAAGCATCATATATAATGGGGACAAACTGCAACCATTCCCAATAAGATCAGGAGTGAAACAAGGTTGCCCATTATCACTGTTACTATTTAATATTGTATTAAAAATGCTAGCTTTGGCAAAAAGAATAGAGAAAGAGATTAAAGGAATAATAATAGGCAATGAGGAAAACAAATTATCACTCTTTTCTGATGATATAATGGTATACTTAGAGAACCTCAGAGATTCTACTAAAATGTTATTAGAAATAATCCATACCTTTAGCAAAGTAGCAGGATACAAAATAAACCCACATAAGTCATCAGCATTCTTATATATCACTAAAAATCAAACAGTTAGAGATACAAAGAGAAATTCCATTTAAAGTAAATACTGATAATATAAAATATTTAGGATTCTATCTGCTAAGGGAGAATCAGAAACGTTATGAGCAAAACTACAAAACACTTTCCACACATAGTAAGTCTGATCTAACCAATGGAAAAATATTAAATGCTCTTGGATTGGGTGAGCAAATATAATAATGATGACAATACTACCTTAATTAATCTATTTATTTAGCTCTGTACCAATCAGACTCCCAAAAAATATTTTAATGACCTAGAAAAAAATAACAACAAAGTTCATATGGAAAAACAAAAGTTCAAGAATTTCAAGAAAATTAATGGAAAAAAAAATCAAATGAAGGTGGCCTGGCTGTACCAGATCTAAAATTATATTATAAAGCAGCAGTTACTATAACCATTTGGTATTGGCTAAGAAATAGACTAGTTGATCAATGGAATAGGTTAGCTTCAAATGACCAAACAGCCAATAACTTTAATAATCTAGTGTTTGACAAACCCAAAGATCCCAGTTTTGGGGATAAGAACTCACTATTTGACAAAAATTGCTGAGAAAATTGGAAATTAGTATGCAGAATCTAGGCATTGACCCACACTTAATAGCGTACAATAGGTTGAAAATGGGTTCATGACCTAGGTATAAAAATGAGATTATAAATGAATTAGAGGAACACAGGATACTTTACCTCTCAGACCTGTGGAAGAGGAAGGAATTTGTGACTAAAGAAGAACTAGAAATCATTACTGATCACAAAATCGAAAATTTTGATCAAATTGAAAAGTTTTTGTACAAAAAAAAAACTAATACAGACAAGATTAGAAGGGAAGCAATAAGCTGGGAAAACATTTTTACAGTTAAAGATCCTGATAAAGGCTCATTTACAAAATATATAGAGAATTGGATCTAATTCATAAGAAATCAAGCCATTCTCCAATTGATAAATGGTCAAAAGATATGAACAGACAATTCTCAGATGAAGAAATTGAAACTATTTCTAGCTATATGAAAAGATGCTCTAAGTCATTATTAATCAGAGAAATGCAAATTAAGACAACTCTGAGATACCACTGAACATCTGTCAGATTGTCTAAAATGAGAGAGAAACAAAATGCGGAATGTTGGAGGGCATGTGGGAAAACAGGGACACTAATACACTGTTGGTAGAATTGTGAATACATCCAGCTATTCTGGAGAGCAATTTGGAACTACTATACTAAAAAAGTTTTCAGACTGTGCATACTCTTTGATCCAGCAGTGCTACTACTGGGCTTATACCCCAAAGAGATACTAAATAAGGGAAACGGACCTGCATGTGCCAAATTGTTTGTGGCAGCCCTGTTTGTAGTGCCTAGAAACTGGAAAATGAATGAATGTCCATCAATTGGAGAATAGCTGAATAAATTGTGGTATATGAATGTTATGGAATATTATTGTTCTGTAAGAAATGACCAGCAGGATGAATACAGAGAGGATTGGCAAGACTTACATGAACTGATGCTAAGTGAAATGAGCAGCACCAGGAGATCATTATACACTTCAACAACATTACTGTATGAGGATGTATTCTGATGGAAGTGGATTTCTTTGACAAAGAGACCTAACTCAGTTTCAATTGATCAAGGATGGACAGAAGCAGCTACATCCAAAGAAAGAACATCGGAAAATGAATGTAAACTGTTTGCATTTTTGTTTTTCTTCACAAGTTATTTCTACCTTCTGTATCTAAGATATATTGTGACTAATTTAATATGTATAGGACTGCTTGCTATCTGGAGGAGGAGGTGGAGGGACAGAAGTGAGTGCAAGGGATAATGTTGTAAAAAATTCCCCAGACATGGGTTCTGTCAACAAAAACTTATGCTTATGAAAAAAAAATAATTGGCCAAATGCAAAAAAAAAAAAAAAAAATCACTGAAGAAACCAATTCCTTAAAAACCACAATAGGTCAAATGCCCCCCAAAAGGTCCACTGAAGAAAACAACACCTTAAAAAGTGAAATTAATCAAGTGAAAAAGGAAATAAAAGCTAAGTGAAGAAAATCATTTATTAAAAACAAAAATAGAGCAGTTGGAAGTAATTACTTTGTGAGACAGCAAGTATCAGTCAAAGAAACTAAAAGTATCAAAGGGGAACAGTCAGGATTACCCAGGATTTAGGAGTATCCACAATAAAGGATCAGAGGGCCTAGCATACCACATTCTCAAAGGCAAAGACCAGGGCTTACAAAAAAGAAGTAACTAACCAATGACACTGATTATCATCTTAAAGGGGAGAAGATGGAGCTTCAATAAATTAAGATATTTTCAATCATTTCTAGAAAATTTAATGTACTTCATATATTCCTAGATGGAAAAATGATATCTGTACTTCTTGAGATCTGTATCTGCTAGTTGTTCAATTAGTTTGGGCATCATATGGATGAAGCGTGTAGTTTTTAATGGACTCTAATGTGATGATATCAAAGAAAACATCATAAAGGAGTAGGAAAAGGGTTGTTTTGAGAAAAGAGATAAAAGCAAGTATAGTGGGAAAAATTAGATGACATGTAGAGGCACAAAACACCTACTACAATAGAGGCGAAGAAGGGAGGAGATGAGTTTTATCTAAAACTTGATCTAATCAGTTTTGGATCTAAAAAAAAGAATAAGTATATCAGGCAGTTGATTCTAAAAAGTTACTGTATCTTATAAAGAAATAGGAGAAACAGAAACGAAAAGGGAGGGGCTGCATAAAAAGGAGATCAGAAACACTACAAGAAAGGGATAGGAGAAGGGAAGAGAAGTAATAGAAGATAGGGAAGTAGAGGGTATGGTGAGATAAAAACAAACGTGTATTTGTTGTGACAGGTTGGAATGAGAGAACAAAGGAACATACGGTGGAGAAAATAGAGATCATTATTGAACCCAAAATTGATCATTTTGATTCTATAAAGTTAAAAAGTTTTTGTACAAACAAAACTAATGCAGAGAAGATTAGAAGTGAAGCAATAAACTGGGGAAACATTTTTACATTCAAAGGTTCTGATAAATGACTCATTTCTAAAAAATAATGACTCAAACTTATAAGAATTCAAGCCATTCTCCAATTGATAAATTGTCAGTGGATATGAATAGACAATTTTCCAATGAAGAAATTGAAACTATTTCTAGTCATATGAAGAGGTGCTCCAAATCACTATTGACCAGAGAAATGCAAATTAAGACATCTTTCAGATACCACTACACACATGTCAGATAAGCTAAGATGACAGGAAATGATAATGACAAATGTTGGAGGGATGTGGTAAAACTGGGACACTGATACATTGCTAGTGTAATTGTGAACAAACCCAACCATTTTGGAGAGCAATTTGGAATATGCTCAAAAAGTTATCAAATTGTTCATACATTTGACCCAGTAGTGTGACTAATGGGATTATATCACAAAGAGATTTTAAATGAGGGAAAGTGACCCACATGTGCAAAAACGTTTGTGGCAACTCTTCTTGGTGGCTAGAAACTTGAAACTGAATGATTGGCCATCAATTGGAGAATGGCTTAATAAATTATGGTATATGATTGTTTTGGGATATTATTGTTCTGTAAGAAATGACCAGCAGGATGATTTCAGAAAGGGCTGAAGAGACTTACATGAACTGATGCTAAGTCAAATGAGCAGAACCAGGAGATCATTGATACATGCCAACAACCAGTCTATATAATGATCAGTTCTGGTGGATGTGGCTCTTCTCAACAGTGAGGCAATTCAAACTAGTTCCAATTGGTCGGTAAAGATGAGAGCCATCTACTCCCAGAGAGGACTGTGAGAATTGAGTGTTGACCACAACATAGCATTTTCACTCTTTCTTGTTGTTGTTTGATTGCATTGTGTTTTATTTTTTAGTTGTTTTTCCTTCTTGATTTGATTTTTTTCTTGTGCAGCAAGATAACTGTATTACTGTATGTTCATTTATTGAATATAGCATATATTTTAACATATTTAACATGTATTTGAAAACCTGGCATCTAGGGGAGAGGATAGGGGGAAATTTGGAAGATAAGGTTTTGCAAGGGTTAATTCTGAAAAATTACTCATGGATAGGTTTTGTAAATATAATCTTTTAATAAAAAAAGATTTTGCTTTTTCCTTCCCAGCAATCCACTACACTATTCCCACTCTGAGAATAGATGTTAGCTTTTTAATTAGGGCCATATGAATGGATATTTTACATTTTCCTTTAAATGATGCTGTATGGACATAGTTGCTCATAAACCCACTTATTTTTGGTCTGCTTTTCTAAATCTTTATTCAAAATAATACTGCCTTTCAACCTCTCATATTCCACATTAATTGCTATCAATAAATCATCAGTTTGCATTAGTGGATCTGCTATACATTAAATCCTTTTCAGAATTTCAGAGTTACTTTTAATGTCTTTAAATCATGTAGTCCAACAAGAAAATGGATTGGTAACTTTCATTAGCCTTCTTCTTTATGATTTACAGTCTTGTCTGTTGAATAATGCAAGTAAAGAGACAATATCAAAAATCCTTTAAAGTGAAGGTGCCTTTCTTCTATCTCTATATAAAGCATCACTTATTCTTACTATGAATATTAAAATGCTGGCTTAAATTATAGCCACATCTTCCAGGTCTGTTCCTTAGTAGTTCAAGAACAAATTTAATATATTTCATGGTAGATGGTCACAATAGATGTGATTAGGTTGAGGCTTGACTGGAAGCTTGACCTATTCCTTCTTTTGATATCAATTCCACCACCTGTTCAACTTAGTAGTTTTAAATATACTAATCCTTTAATTAATTGTTTAAATTGCATGACATTTTTGTTTTAATATATATATATTTTTAATTTAGAAGTAGTGATAACATTAAAGCAGCACACCATTTATCACAGCTATTGCATTTATAAAGTATCTTCTCAGCAATTCTATCATGGAATACTTAGGAATCAATCTACTACAAATATTTTATAGATTAGGAAGCTGAATACTTTTTCAAAATCCATGAAATTATTATACTTAAGTTGGAAAATTTGACAAAATAAGTTTGTCTCCTTTGCTGTTCAAAATATTTGCTAAGCTCTTTTTATGTATCTTTTTTTTTCCTCTTTCCAAAATATTTTTTTTTAAATAAAAACTTTCAATTGTCGAAAGATATGCATGGGTGATTTTTCAACATTGGCCCTTGCAAAATCTTGTGTTACAATTTTCCCCCTTCTTCCCACCCCTACATAGCAAGTAATCCAATATAAGTTAAACATGGTAAAATACATGTTAAATTCAATATATGCATACCTATTTATACAATTATCTTGCTGAAGAAGAAGAAATCAAATCAAAAAGGAAAAAAAGTGTGAAAAAATTAAAATGCAAGCAAATAACTATAAAAAGAGTGAACATTGTATGTCGTGATTCGCACTCAGTTCCTACAGTCATCTTTCTGGGTGTAGATGGCTCTCTTCATCACATCTGTTTTATTGAATGTCCATCTTTGTCCCTGAATGATGATGCTCCGTGGATAATGGATTCTTGGCTGTAATCCAAGTTTCTTTGGAAGATTCCATGCCCTTTGATCTTTTAAAGTGGAAGCTGATAGATCCTGGATAATCCTGATTGTGACTCCTCAATATTTTAATTGTTTTCCTCTGGCTGCATGCAATATTTTGTTCTTAGTTTGATAATTCTGAAATTTAGCTACAATGTTCCTTGGAGTTTTCATTTTGGAATCTCTTTCAGGAGCTAATCAGTGAATTTCAATGCCTCATTGACCCTCTGGTTCTAGGACAGTCTGGCAGTTTTATTTGACAATTTTCTGAAAAATGATGACAAGGCTCTTTGTTTTGTTCATTGCATTTTTTTTCCATTTCACAGATTTTGTTTTTCAATTAAATTTTTCTTTTTCACATGTATTTTGTAAGGAGTTACATGCTTTTTACATTTTATCAAGTCTATTTTTTTCTTACTGAGGCAATTTAGTGACTTGTAAAGGGTCACACAGCTAGGAATTGTTAAGTGCCTGAAACTAGATTTGAATTCAAGTCCTCCTGACTTCATAGATGGTGCTCTAATCACTGTGCCACCTAGGTGCTCCTATCAAGTGTGTTTTTAAGGAATTTTCTCCAGATAAATTTCCGGTTTTCTTTTTCCATACCTTCTTGCAAAGATCTCATTTTCTTTTCCCATTTTTCTTTTAACATTCTTATAAGATCCCTTTTGAATTCTTCCAAGAGAGCCTTGTAAAATCGGGACCAACTCATATCAACTTTGGGACTTCATCTGGAGCTGGCTTGCTTTTAGAATCCTTAGGGTTTTGAGTCTGTTCTTCTGTTTCACCATAAATCTTGTCTATGGTCAGAGTTCTTTTTTGCTTCTTTTCTTCATTTTTTGTTGAGGTTTTCTCTTTAGTCAAAAAGGAAATAGGTGCTTTAGTTTGCATTGGGGTAGTTTTGCTGAGTGACTTCTGGGCTGTCTAAGCACACCCGATCCTGCATTCTTCCTGACTTCAGAGGCTCTCCATTTGCTATTTTTTGGTGGCTTTAGGATGTCTCACAGCAAATCTACTAAACTACCCCTTTGCAACCAAGATAGAGTAACCTAAGAGTCTTGTAGTAGATTCCATGGGGCTGAGTGCTCTGGCTCCTTGCTTGGGTTCCTGCCCAGAGTCTGTACTGTTTACAAAACTGAGCAGCTTCTTCCCCTACCTGACTGAAACAGGACTTTTCTGAAGTTCTTCTACAGTATCTTCTGGCAATGTGGAGTTCTGTCACTCTAAAACCATTTTAGGGTCTTGATCTGCTTTTAGTTTTAGAGAAGATCAGTGGAGGTCACAAGAAGCCATGTCTGCTCTCCACCATCTTGCTTCACCACCATGAATAGTCAACTTATTATTACTTAAGCATTTTCCTATATTTAAAAATCTTAGTATGTATAGTATATGATACATGATTCATAACTATATGGGTATAGTATCAATATAATAACCATGTCATTTCAAGAATTCATACATTAAATTTTGTAAATTAAATAAATTCATTTTATTTTTAAAAAGTAGGATGCAAGCCCAGTTTATTTTTTTAATTAGGGATAAATATTAAAAATTTTAAGGCTCAGAAATTCCTACTTCAGAATCTGAGTTTCTTTCTGTCATTCAACCTATTTTTTCCTTATTGCAAAATTGTATCTGTGATTAATGTATTTCTTTTGAAAAATAAACTTTTAATTAAAATAATTTGAGCAATCCCTTTGATAGCCTCCCTATATTTAAGATGTACATATTGTGGAGGAGGAAATTCTGGTTTTGTTGGTTTTTTGGTGGGGAGTGGGATTTGCTGTTTTCTTTTTGTTGTAGGGGAAAGCAAGTTAAAATTGTCATAATGAGATAGTACCTTTTCATCAAGAAAAGATGGCCTCTCCAAGTCTGTAGAGGGTGACAGATGCATTATTCTCCATACTGAATAAATAAAATATTTATATATTGAAGATTTTCAGGTCAGATGTAAATCTGGTTGTGTCATGTTGAAAAGTGTTACATTTGATGAACAAAAAAACTGCTTGGAGTTACCCAACCTTATTTTTATTACAATTTCTAAAATACTTCCTTTTTAAATTAATGGAGACTCATTTGGTGATATATAGTATAAGGAGGTTAATAAGAAAAAAGAAAATCACATGTATACTAAATTACATATTTATAATAAAATTCTGTATAATGGGGAAGTACTAGAAATAAAGAATATGCCATCTATAGGAACGTGACTGAACATGTTTTGGTGCACAAGTATAATGAAATAAATTTTCCTAATAAGAAATTATGGAAATGAAAAACATAGAGCACAGAGAAGCTATATGTGAATCAATAAATTAAGTAAGCAGAATTTGGGAAAAGACAATGACTTGAAAGTTTATAAAAATAAATTCTATAACATTAGAATAATCAGTTTGGAACCAAAAAAGTGATAAGGAAAAATATATTTTATGGGAAATTTCATGAAAATATTCTGATATCTCAATAAATATTCTAATTCCTTTCCATTATTCCAATACAAATTATGGATCTAATCAAATAAAATATTGCTTTTAATAAATATAAAATATAACATATAATCTATGAATATGATATATTATAATACATAATATAATAATAAATATAAAATATAATATAATGAATAAAATATAAAACAAAAACAAAAATCACATTGCTTATTTTTGCTGATATTTCCTACTTTCTCTTTTTATTATTTGTTATTTGGGATGTGTCCATTGGAGAGAGGCAAAATACATGTTGATAAAAAAAGTTAAAAAATACATAATTTTAGGGAAGCATATGGTGGGAAGTGAAGTTCTATATGGAAGAAAATAAAATTGTAAATGCCTACTAATATCTCTTTAACCAATACATTAAATTAATTCATATTTAACTTAAGAAATATGAATAATAAGAAAATTAATTAAGCTTAATTAATGAACATGGGGTTGGTGGAAGTTATTAACCCTTATAGAAGGTATCATAAGCATCTAGCCATGAAAATTTTGTACTGAAAAATGCTTTTTATTGCTCATTTTTAATAAAAGACATGATTTTCCCTAAGGAATATATCTATTTTGATACTTAAAGGGTACCTCTTGATAGTTTGCTGGAATTCAGTAATGTGTCTTTATTGCAGTAATAAACTAGTGATTGTTAGGTACCACATGCGAAGTGATGTTTATCCCACAATAATTTTCAGTTGAATGCATTTTTAATATGTTATAGGTTAAATTTATTTTAAGATGTACCCACATCATAATTGTGAGAGAGCTTTCTGTTCTTTCTTATGTGGTATTATTACCTGTACCTAGTAAAAACAAGAAATAGAAATTTATATAATATAGATGTCATGGAGTACTGGGTCATGGGAGCAAAAATGTGGCTGACTAAACTTTATCTGATCTCCAAATTTCCCATACTCCTCAAAAACAGAAAATGTGTGGCAAAAATGTCATAAATTTAACTGTGTATATAGAACATGCAGAATGAAAAAAAAAAAAGAAAGAAAGGTAGGGGAAAAAGAAAAGGAAAAAAGAAAATGAAAAAAAAAAGAAGAAGAAGAAGAGGAAATAAAAGAAAGAAAACAATCTGTTCCATACCCAGAGAATGATCACTACCCATGAGTTCATTCAGTATCTTTCCTCTCTCTATTTGTATGCAAACAGCAATGAGGCTCCACTAGCAGACCTGTGTCTGTGCAATAGGTTTTCATGAAAAATTACCCCAAAATTCAGTTCACCTATAGAGATCCTATTTGCAGGTTGTAAAAGCTTCCTTGTTTCTCAATAGCCATCCTACTCACAACTCTTTGGGAATGAAAGCCTACTACATACAGTACACAATCCAGAAACATTTTTGTAAAGGAACTCAGATTCTCCTGATGTCAGGATCTGTTATGAGTTCAAATGTTGAAGTTCTTGTTCTTCTCAAAACACAGCCGGTTTAGCTTAGAGCCCTCCGGATGTCTCCAAATCCAAAGGTTCTGTCCTTCAGCCTCTGCCTCTGCTTTCTTCAGCCTCCGACCAACACAGAGATGGAATGAATCTCTTGTCTCCTTCTCTTGGGGCTCAGCTAGCTTTCTGGTGAGTCTTTCAGACCAGCTTGGTCTCAGTGGGGGGCGTGAAGGAGCCCAGCCACCAGCTACAGTGGTGTGAGATGAAGATGAATCTGGTTGTCCACTGAACTCTCTACTCGTAGCTTTATCCTCTGAAAACTCTTCGTGTGCCACCAGCCAGCCAAGTGGAATATATTTTGCCTTGCCTCGGAAAGAGGGCTTCTGGCGTAATTCCACTGAAATCCGTCAAAGTGCTCTCTGCACCAGAGTCGCTCCTCTCGAGTCCAGCTGAACTCTCTTCTGCGACCAGCCAGCCAAGAGGAAAAAATATATTCTGGAATGGCTCTCTCGCCTTATATGTGAATCTTCTGAGAGAATGGGATTATGGGTTTTCTCCCATAGTGCTCTCTGGCCCAAAGAGCTTTAAGGGAGTTATTTCCCTTAATTCCCTTGAAGTTAGAAAGTTTACTTTGTGAAGCTGGCATACTTGTGAACTCCAATGAGTAAAGGTGTGAACACAAGCCTTGTATTAATTAGTTCTACTTAGTACCTTGTTTCAGGTTCTGGCCAAAATCTTCTTGTAAGATTAGATCAACTCTAATTAGTTAGCAGTTAGTAAGGATTCCAACAAGGATCAAAATCTGAAACACAAAAAGAGTGAGATATATCACCAAAATAGGATATTGGGGTGTGTGTGTGTGTGTGTGTGTGTGTGTGTGTGTGTGTGTGTTACTGAGAGACACTGACACACACAAACACACACACACACACATATATACATACAGAGAGAGAGAGAGAGAGAGAGAGAGAGAGAGAGAAAATGTATAGAATTATGTTTTAGAGCTTTTAATTTAAAAGCTGTGTGTTAAATGATAGCATCATCTCCATCAAGTCTTATTTATATCTCTAAGAGCCATAAAAATGCACTCTTCCTATTTAAATTCAGCTTTTAAATGTTTTATTACTTCTTTTATTTCCAAAACTGTCAATATTGATGTGCATTAGGCTCCTCTTACTATTTATAATTGTTTTTAAGACAAAAATTTTATTTTCAATAGTAACAGGAACTAAGACATATACCCATAAATTTCTTGATAAGGAAACTCCTTTTGCCAGAACAACTTGATTGCATTTTTAGCAGTTTTTTTGAGTACTCAAATGTTAAAAGCTGTATGAAAGTCATGGAACATTTATTTTCCTATAGTACAATTTACAATCATATGTTTCACACTCTAAAGTTAATTCTCTATTGATCTTTCCAACATTTTAGAAAATATAACCAATAGTAAATGTTTATGAGCAAACATTTTGCTAGTTGTTTCAATAGAGATGCACTAGTAGCTTAAATAACAGCAGTCACAAAGAAAGTCATGAATCATGGCTTCCATAATTCACAAAACTTAAAAGTTTATTGTAAGTGATGATGTTGTACTTTCTAGGTACACATTTTATTGCATTTTCATTATGCTTCCCTTCAGGACTCATGGTTTTAATTTATAGAAATGAAATAAGAAAAGATGCTAAATTTATATTCACTGTAAACTACATACATAAGGGTCATATTCTACTTTATAGACCTAACCTAAATGAAATAGCTTGAAAGCTGTTATATCAAAAAATTTAATCTACATGAAATAATAAAGAAAATTAAAAATCATACTCCAAATTCTATTTTTTTCATTTTACCAAAATATAATTATTTTTTGAGATATTGAATTAGGGGGGCAGAGCCAAGATGGCAGAGAGTAGGCACTCATCTATCTTACCTCCTCTGAGATTCTCTCACATTAATGGTAAATTAAGCTCCAGAACTGATTTTGGAATGATAAAACCCACAAATATTTGGAGTACCACAAATTTCTAGAAGAAGATACTTTGGAGGAACTTCAAAAAATATCTGTTTTCAATTGGGCAAGTGGAATGACTGCCAAGCTCAGATTGTAGTGCAGGGAGTCAGGGGAAAGAAGCTGGGGCTGGAAGTCAGAGCATGTCTGTGCACAGAGGGAATCTACTGTGAGGCTTTTAGGCTACTCTGTCCTGTTTGCAAGTTGATGGATCAGTAGATTTTCTGTGAGACACACAAAAGCTAATATAAAAGGGAAATTGTGAAGCACAAGCCCCAGAACCTGGCTGGTTTAGGCAGCTTTAGAAGTCAATTAAAAGAACTGCTATAGGACAAATTAAAATAGTTGTTACCCTTTTGTCTTAAGAAAAGACTTCAACCTTAAAAAAATAAGTTAAAAAAAAAAAAAAAAGCAAAAAGAACTCTGGACATAGACTTTATGAAGAAAGAGAATCACAGACCTAAGACCTTGAGGATCCTAAAGACAAATCAAATACAGATGAAACATCAAAGGTCCCTATTTCACAAGATATCTTGGAAGATTTAAAAAAGGATCTTAAAAGAGAGTTAAAAGAAAAATGGGGAAAGGAAACAAGATATTTAGAAGAAAGTATGGAAAAAGAAAATGAGAATTATCTGAAAAACACTCCTTAAAAATAACCTTGATGAAATGGGAAAAACAAAAAAAAAAAACAAACAAAAACAACACAAAACAAAACAAAAAAATTAACTCCTTATAAAATCAATATGAAAAACAATTCATTGAAAACAAAATCTGTGGAATGGAATAAAATGCAATGAACAAAAATCTTCATATAAAAGTTTATTTGGCCAAATGCAAAAGGAGATAAAAAAGATAAGTGAAGAAAAAAACACACTAAAATCAGAATTGAATAAATGGAGGTGAAAGAATCAATGAGACTTAATGAATCAAACAAAAAAAAAATAGAAGAAAAAGTAAGATACCTCATTGGAAAACTAACTGACCAAAAAATAGATCTAGGAGAGACAATCTAAGAATTATTGGACTTTCTGAAAATCATAATGAAAAAAAGACCCTAGATACCATTTATCAGGTAATCATCAAAGAAAACTGCCTGAAAGTCCTAAAACCAGATGGTCAAATAGCCTTTGAAGGAATTCATTGATTACCTCCTGACAGAGACCCCAAAATAACAGCTTCAAGGAATATTATAGCTAAATTTCAAAATTATCAAATGAAGAACAAAATATTGCATGCAGTCATTTTAAAATTTAAAAATCAAGGAGCCACAATTAAGAATACCAAGGATGGAGGGGGGAGGGGGAGGGGGGGAAGAGGCCGGAACCAAGATAGCGGAGAAAGGACATGTGACTTTCTGAGCTCTCTCATACCCTCACTACGAATTATTAAATTCAGCCTCAAAAATAGCGCTTGACTGGTAAAATTCACAAAGATTGGATGTGTAACAATTTATCAGCCAAAGATAATCTGGAAGATCACCAGAAAAGGTTTGTCCTGAGCAGCAGGAAAAGACCAGCACAAACAAGGATAGAATTAGAGGCTTACATATTGAGCAGACCAGGGTCGGTGGCCTCTGTGGTTAGAAAAATTACAGAGACAACTCTGCCATAGGCTGACTGCTCTGCTTTGCTTGCAAAGCAGTAGACCAGCAGAGAAATTAAAGCCAAAGGTAGAGGATACTCTAAAAAAACATTCTAGAACCTAACAAAACCTGCATGTATCCACCCAAAACCTAAGTTACTCAGCACAGACCACAACACAGCTATGCAGCCTCATTCTGCAGCACAGGCTGGGGCAGTCACAAATCTGCACAGCAGGGAGGTGCAGCCCAGGGAAGCCTCTAATCTGCACACTGGGGGTTCAGCTTGGGGCAATATAACTTTTGCAGCACAACTGTGCTTCACTGGGCAGAGCCACTTCCAGTGTTCTGCAGGACTATTGTTTCGGCAACTGCTAATATCCACAGACCCACAGCAGGCTTTGGCTTGGGATAGTGACACTTTCACTGCTCAGTTGCTAGCCCCAGGGCAGTCACTAATCCACACAGCAGGGTTCTTCACTGGGCACTTCCACAGCTCCTGCGTGATACACAGATCTGAGTAGCTTCTGGTGAGGAATTTTTTTTTTTTTCCAGAGCACTCACTTGCTGTTCTTTGCAGCCCCTTGAAAGGACAGATATTGTCCATAAAACTATCTCTGCTCTGCAGAGGAAGCTAGTAACTTCCTTACCCTGAAGGCAGAACCTACAGAATTTTTAAAAAATGAATAAAAAATTCAAAAGGGCCATCAATATCTTCGATAAAAAAAGAGCAGGTTTTCAACCTCGAGGAGATTAATAGCAGTCTCCAGATAATACCCTAAAGGGGGATCTAACCTGGTCCCCATTACACAAGACTCTCCTAGAAAGGACTATTAAAAATCTTAAAAGAGAGCTAGGAAAAAAAAAGGGTGGGGGGGAGAAAGGAAAGAGAAGCTATACATGAAAGTAACAACTTCCTGAAATTTAAATTGGAAAAGGTAAAGAACTCCCAAGAAAGTAGGATTTGTGAATTGGAAAAAGAAAATAACTCAATAAAATAATAAAAAAATAGTGAAAAGGAAAAAAAAAAGATTCCATAGAGCAAAACAACTAATTTAAAATTTCAGTTTCACATATACAAAAAAAAAAGTAAAAAAAAAGCTAATGAAGGAAATAACTCATTAAAAATCAGAACTGAACAAATAGAAATGAATGATTCAATGAGACATAAAGAATAATTCAAGCAAAACCAATAAAATGAAAAATTAGAAAAAAAACAAAACAAACAAACAAACAAACAAACATTAAATACTTGGAAAAGCAACAGACCTGGAAAATAGATCTAAGAGAGATAACCTGAGGATTATTGGACTTCTGGAAAATTATGATGAAAAAAGAGCTTAGCTACTACTTTACAGGAAATCATCAGAGAACTGCCCAGATGTAATAGAATCAGAAGGTAAAATAGGCATTGAAAGAATTCCTTGAGCACTTTCTAGAAAAGACCCTAAAATAAAAACTCCAAGGAATATCGTGGTTAAATTTTAGAACTAATTGACTAAGAAATAAAAAAAATATATATTATAAGCAGCCAGGAAAATAAAAACAAAAACAATTCAAATATTGAGGAGCCACAATAAGGATTACTCAAGATCTAGCTGCTTCCACATTAAAAGATTGAAGGGCCTGGAATCTGATATTCCAAAAGGCAAAAGTACTTGAAATTCAGCCAAGAACAAACTACTCAGCTAAGTTGAGCATTTTCTTCCATGGAAGAAGATGGCTATTTAATGAAACAGATTAATTCCATTTGTTTCTACGGAAAAAAAACAAAACAAAACAAAACAAAACCAGATCCAAACAAAAAATTTGGTCTCCAACCATAGGACCCAAAAGAAGCAGAAAAAAGTAAAAAGAACTCTTGAGAACTGTATTTCTGTTGTGGATATTCATAAAGAGTACATGTATAATTTGATTTTACTTATATAACATACAAAAGAGAAAAAGAAATGGAAAGGAGATGGTGTCAGAGAAAGGTGAAAGGGGAGATAAAAAGAAGGAAACTACATCCCATGAAGAGGCAAAGGAAACCTATCATATCTGAGAGAAATTAGAAAGGGGGAGGAACATTGTGTAAATGTTACTCTCATCAGAGTTGACTCAAAGAGAAAATAATTGACATATATGGTTTACAAACAAACTTCGCTCACCTCATTAAAAAGTGGGAGAGGAAAAAGGAAAAGAAAAATGTAATAAGGAAAGGGTACAATAAAAGAGAAGACATTAAAAGGGAGGGGGAGAGGGGCAGGAATCCTAAAGAAGGAGAGTTGTGTGACACAAGTGGAGCCCATAAGTTTAATATTGGGAAAGGAAAAAAGGGGGGGGGGAAAGAAAAGGAAAAGCATAATGTGGGCATAATAAGATGGCAGGAAATACAGAATTTGTAATTTTAACCATAAATGTGAATGGGATGAACCCTCCCCTAAAGCAGAGGTGAATAGCAGACTACATCAAAAGTCAGAATCCTACAATATGCTGTTTATAAGAAAAACATTTAAAACAGGGAGATACATACAGAGTAAAAGTAAAAAGCTGGAGGAGAATCTATTATGCTTCAGGTGAATTCCAAAAGAGCAGGGATAGCCATCCTTATCTCAGATCAAGCAAAAGCAAAAACTGATCTAATTAAAAAAGATAAGGAAGAGCACTATATTTTGCTGAAGAGTAGCATAGACAATGAAGCAATATCAATAATAAACATCATGCACCAAGTGGTATAGCATCTAACTTTCTAAAGGAGAAGTTAAGAGAGTTGCAAGAAAAACTTGACAACAAAACTAGTGGAGATCTCTACCTTGCACTCTCAAAATTAGATAAATCAAACCATGGAATAAATAAGAAAGATATTAAGGAGGTAAATGGAACATTAGAAAAATTAGGTATGATAGATCTTTGGAGAAATCTGAATGCTGACAGAAAGGAGTATACTTTCTTCTCAAGAGTTCATGGAACCTATACAAAAAGTGACCACATATCAGGACATAAAGAGCTCAAAATTAAATGCAGGATGTCAGAAATGGTAAATACTTTCTTTTCAGATCATGATGCAATAAAAATTACATTCAACAAAAAGTTAGGGGTAAATAGATCAAGAAGTAATTGGAAACTGAATGATTGGGTGAAACAGCAAATTAGACAAACAATTAAGAATTTCACTCAAGATAATGACAATGATGAGACATCATACCAAAATTTGTGGGATGCAGCCAAAGCTGTAATAAGGAGAAATTTTACACTTTAGAGGTTTACTTGAGTAAAATAGAGAAAGAGAAGATCAATGAATTGGTAAATAAAAAGCTAGAAAAATATCAAATTAAAAACCACTAATTAAATACAAAACTTGAAATTCTAAATTAAAAGGAGAAATTAATAATATTGAAAGTTAAAAAAAAAACCTATTGAATTAATAAATAAAATGAAGAGTTGGTTTTACGGAAAAACCTATAAAATGGATAAACCTTTAGTAAATCTGATTAGAAAAAGGAAATAGGACAATCAAATTGTTAGTCTTAAAAATGAAAAGGAAGAACTTTCCACCAATGAAAAGGAAATTAGAGCAATAATAAGGAGTTACTTTACCCAAATTTATGCTAATAAATTTGATAACCTAACTGAAATGGATGACTACCTCCAAAAATATATGCTTCCCAGATAAACAAGGAGGAAGTAAATTGCTTAAATAGTTCCATTTCAGAAAAAAGAAATATAACAAACTATTAATCAATTCCATAAGAAAAACTTCCTTGGACCAGATGGATTTACATGTGAATTCTACCAGACATTTAAAGAAAAATTAGCTCCAATGCTATAAAACTATTTGAAAAAAATAGGGAATGAAGGAGTCCTACTCAAGTCCTTTTATGACATAGACATAATACTGACCGGGTAGGTTGAAGACAGAGAAAGAAAACTGTAGACCAATCACCCACTCATTCTTTAGCATTAGGGTTAGTGGTCTTGTTCATGGCATTTTTTTATTTCACAAATTCTGTTTTTTTAGGAGTTTTTTTTTTCTTTTTCTATTTTGTCAAATCTATTTTGTCAGGAGTTATAGGCTTTATCCATTTCACTAACTCTGCTTTTTAAGGAATTTTCTTCAAATAATTTTTGTGTTTCCTTTTCCAGAGCTCACATTTCCTTTCCCTAAGTCTCTTTTTAAGATTTTTTAAAAAAAATTCTTCCAAGAGAAGATAAACTTGTGAGATGGAAATCAGTTCATATCTCGTATTGGGATTTCATCTGGAGGCCTTTTGACTTAGGTGAGCTCAGGGTTTGAGGTTTGTTTTTCCCTATCCATAAAACTATCTATAATCAAAGGTGATTTTAGTTTTTTGTCATTTTTAAAGGTTGAGATCTGTGCTTAGGAAAAAGAAGAGATTGTCCCAAGTTTCCTCTACAGAAAACAATGGCTTCTTTTGTCCTGAAGCTAGTGCTGCTGGTTTCCTTCCATTCCTTAGGGAATGGCCTAATCCAGTGTTATTCTGAGGTTCAGGGATTCACTATTTCTTTTGTATTTGTATCGGATGTTTCCCAGCTACTCTGCTGATCCACTGGCTTCTAAACCAAGGTAGAGTAGCAAATACTGCTGTATTTTGGCTAAGAGCCTTCTGGTAGATTTGTCTAGTGCCAGGAGGCCATCTACCTTGGATCCCTGAGCTGGACATGAACTCAGTGACCTCCTCTGGTCTTTTGGTGCCTGATTGAAACAGAATTTTTCTGAAGTTCTTCTAATATATTTTCTGTTGGACATTTGTTACATTTCAAACATTTGTGGGTTCTGTTACATCAAGAACAGTTCAGAGGCTTGATGTAGTGTCGATCTGAGGGAAGCTAGGAAAACCTTAAAAAAAGACTTGTCTACTCTCCATCATCTTGGCTCCACCTCCCGCATTAATTATTTTTAAAGAATATAAATCCCAATCTATGTTATTTTTCCAGGGTTGTGATTATTCAATTTTTGCCTTTCTTTACCTAGTGTCAAGAATAGTGACTTGCAAATTGTAGCCATTTAAATACACTTTCTCAATTGAATAGAATTATAATTATAATGTCAACCTTTAAAATTACTTATTTACCTTTAGCTCAAAACTCATCTAAGCATTTTGATAAGCAAAATATAACATTTATATCATTACCCACTATCAGCAATAGTCAGCATATATGGAAATTAATGAAAAGCCTACCAAATAGAAGAGGAAAACAAATACAATATTAAAATTTCTAAGGACAACTATTTGTACATTATTCTTAAGGTGAAAGGGTGAATAAATCTATTGTCAAAGATTTTTCACTTGGTCACATCACTTACAGCAGGTGGTGATTTTTGCTAATTCAGATGGTTTCTCAAACAGGATATTTTGTTGTTTATCACCATCTGCTGCTATTATAGATGATTTTTTAGAGATTAGATTTCAAAAAACAAATCAGAAGGGCAGATTGTAAGGAAGAAATAACTTGCAAAATGTTAAATTTTTTTTTTTTTAAATGTAACAAAATAATTGTCTTTAAATCATATTTCTTTTTGGAGGAAAAAAAAAGACTGTTATTATCTTCATGTTTTGAATCAGCACAATTCATTATCACATAGGAAAAGTAATTATCCTAAATCTGACTTCTCATAAGTGAATAAATGGTATTTTAAAGCTTTTATAAAACAAAATGTCAAAATATATGTGTGTATGTCTATTTGCATATATAGTTTTTTGACATTATTTTGTTGACATTTATATTTTAAATATATATGTATTTACATATATAAGTATATACATAGATAGATAGATCTGAAAAATTTCTACATAATAATATATACTGTTAACAAAGCAGGATATGAACTATGCAGATAACTTTCTTCTCTCACATATCACAATCCTTAGTAGATGTGTGTGATATTCTAATGGACAGTGCACATCTGATTGATAATATTAATTACTGTAAAATAAAATATTCTTACTTCTTTATATGGCCAAAGAATATTGTGTTCTTTGATATATACTCTTGGTCACAGTATTCTTACATAAAAATAATGGGAAAAGTATTTGGAGTCTTTAAAAAAGAATAAGTATACTATATCATAGTTCTCAAAAGACATGTTTAAAAGAGGAGATAATTTATTTTCACTTCTATTTTTTAATTATATTCACAAGTGAAATAAATTTGTAAACTTTAGTTGAGAATAATCTATAACAATTTTCACCTAAGTTCTTCTTATGAACCTAGTGATATATACCCATTTGCTTAAAAGGAATAATTTAATCTATTTACCAAGAAATAGCAAAGCCCTTATATTTCCAAAAAGAATCTTAACTTTTAGACCTACAAAGATTTAGTTAGTATTACTAACTAGTTACACCACTCACCCTTGCCACCACTATTTGTGTCCCTGTTACAAACTCATTCATGTTTAATATACTCTTATGTCTCTGCTTCTAATCAATAACAAAAGCCCCTGAAATAGTTTATTTTCTTTACTAGTCAGCCAGAAAAGAATTGGTTCAAAGAAAAAAATAATGTAATAGCACAATAAAAAGTATTAAAAATGCTTTTCCTTTTCTGTTCTTTAGGCCATCAGTTTGGGTCATGCTTTTCCACAAATGTATAAACCATCAGTGAAAAAAAATATACCAGAATAAGAAACAAGTAACCATGATTCATGAGTTGATGCTACAAGACCAGTGGTGTACTCTAGTAATGTCATCCAAATACTATCTGTATAGCACATTCCAACTGTTGTGATTTGGATTGCATTGTCTGGAAAGTGTGGTTCTGTCTGTCCATATTTTATGCACTAGATATAACTTATACCAAGAACCACTCCTTGATGAACTGTGAAACCACTGCTTCACAGTGATCTACTGATCCCCTGATTTTAGTGGCTATTTTCTATCAGTATAATGTTCTTGAATTGAAAGCTTCTTTATACTTCCAACTACTAGCATCAGAAAAAGGAGCTACCTCTTCTCTAAAACATAAAATTTCTAATACCTTTTCTTCAACTTAATTGGAATTAAACCTTGGCTCTTTCAGAAAATGAACATTTACTCACTTCAGGTTACCAGAATTGAGAAAACAAATATACAACCACAAACATTTAATGAATTATCTTCCCCTAGAAGTGCTTTTTAGGTTTGTTTGTTTGTTTGTTTTTTTGTTTTGTTTTGTTTTGTTTTTTTGTAAAAGAAGTCTTGACTTAAGGGCAAAGTATGTTGCAACCCCTTTAGTTAAATTTTGCCATTAAACTGATTATATTCATGGTTTTACTTATGAATTTTTGCTCTACGTTCTACTTAACTAGAACTGCAACTCTTTCTGTCATTGGTATCTGTCTTAAGTCTAGAAACCCTGTTTAATAGATCACTAACAGTACCTTATTATTTTTTAAAGTAAAAACATTTATTAGAACTTTTTATTTTATTTTTTTTTCTAAATAACTTTTTATTGATAGAACCCATGCCAGGGTAATTTTTTACAGCATTATCCCTTTCACTCATTTCTGTTCCAACTTTTCCCCTCTCTCTCTTCACCCCCTCCCCAAATGGCAAGCAGTCCTTTACATGTTGAATAGGTTACAGTATATCCTAGATACAATATATGTGTGCAGAACCGAACAGTTCTCTTGTTGCCCAGGGAGAATTGGATTCAGAAGGTATAAATAACCTGGGAAGAAAAACAAAAATGCAAGCAGTTTATATTCATTTCCCAGTGTTCTTTCTTTGGGTGTATTTGCTTCTGTCCATCCTTGATCAATTGAAACTGAATTAGCTCTCTTTATCGAAGAGATCCACTTCCATCAGAATACATCCTCAAACAGTATCGTTATTGAGGTATATAATGAGGTTCTGCTCATTTCACTTAGCATCAGTTCATGTAAGTCTCACCAGTCCTCTCTGTATTCATCCTGCTCGTCATTCCTTACAGAACAATAATATTCCATAACGTTCATATACCACAATTTATTCAACCATTCTCCAATTGATGAGCATCCATTCATTTTCCAGCTTCTAGCCACTACAAACAGGGCTGCCACAAACATTTTAGCACATACAGGTCCCTTTCCCTTCTTTAGTATCTCTTTGGAGTATAAGCCCAATAGAAACACTGCTGGACCAAAGGGTATGCACAGTTTGAAAACTTTTTGAGCATAGTTCCAAATTGCTCTCCAGAATGGCTGGATTTGGAACTTTTTATTTTCTTATCTTCTTCCCCATAATGGAATTTAATATATTTGTACAAATATCTGAATAGGTTGTTGTTATATTCTGTCAAACTATGTTTTTGATAGCTATCTTTATTATAAAAGGAAATATATGACTTTTTTTTACTGTAAAGAAATATACATTTATGATTTGAATCTGTAATTTTAATTTTTTTTTCTTTGGAGGATTACCATTGAAGACATTCTTTGTATCAATATAGATCAGCTGTGAAAGAGAAAGAGGGAGAGAGAGAGAGAGAAAGAGAGAAAGAAAAAGAAAGACAGACAGAGAGACAGAGAAGAAGAAAAAAGAAAGAAAGAAATTCTGAGCAGGAAAGTCTAAAAAAACTTGGGAGGACTTAGCTGAATTGATGCAATGTGACGTGAGCAGAACCAGGAAAACAGAATATATGGTGACAACAAAATTGTAAGGATGATCATCTGGAAAGATTTAGAAATTCTGATCAAGACAATTCCAAAATACTCATTGTGGAGAAGAAAAAAAAAAAAAAAACTACTTCAAGAGAAAAAACTGATGAACTTTGAATGCTGATTAAAGCATGTTTTTTTTTTTTTTTTTAAATCCCTCATATTTTTACTTTTCTTTTGCAACATGGCTAATATAGAAATATATTTTGTATAATGTCACAATTATAATCTTTATCGGATGAATTACCTTCTCAAGGGAGAGAAGCAGTAGAGAGGGAGAGAATTTAAAACACACAATACTTAAAAAAAATTAAAATTTCCTTATATATTTGGGAAATATTTAATGATATAAATAAAATATATATTTAATAAAATAATTCTGAAGTAAAAAAGAACTTTTTTTTTATTTTCAACACATATGCATAGATAATTTTCAACATTCAACTTTGCAAAACATTGTATTCCAAAATTTTCCTCCCTTTCCCCCAACTTCTCCCACTTGACAACAAATAATCCAATATTGTTGAAAATGTGCATTTCTTCTATACATATTCCTACAATTATCATGGTGCACAAGAAAAATCAGATTAAAAAATAAAAAATTACAAGCAAACAACAACCCAAAAGTGAAAATACTATATTGTGATCCATACTCATTCGTCACATTTCTCTCTCTGGGTGCAAATCGCTCTCTTCATCACAACACCATTGGAACTGGCATGGATCTCCATGCTGTTGAAAAGAGCCATGTCATCACAATTGATCATAATATAATCTTGCTTTTGCTGTGCACAGCGTTCTCCTGATTCTCCTCACTTCACTTAACATCAGTTCATATAAGTCTTTCAAGACTTCTCTGAAATCATCCTTTTGACTTCTTACATAATATTACTATTCCATAACTTATTCAGTCATTCTCCAACTGAGGGGCATCGGCTCAGTTTCCAGGTTCTTGCCATTTAAATAAAGGTCTGCAACAAACATTTTTGCACAGATAGATAATTTTCCTTTTTTTATATTTCTTTAGGATACAGGCCCAGTACAGGCATTGCTAGATCAATCTGGTCTAGTTTGAAAGTTATTTGGGCATAGTTTCATATTTCTCTCCAGTGTGGTTGGATCATGAATTGTACATTATTCTGGTGACTCTCTCTCTCTCTCTCTCTCTCTCTCTCTCTCTCTCTCTCTCTCTCTCTCTATTTTCTAATAAACAACCATGATTGTTTGAATTTTTTATCTCTAGTTTTTTCAATTACCATTTTTTTTTGTATCTCATCCAAATGAAGGTGAAGGGCAAAATGGAGACTAACAAAATTTTTAGAAAAATCTACATCAAATGTTCTGCCTACTTATAATACTTCAAACACATCTCAAGATACAGTATTTATTATGCTCATGTGACTACGGTCAAAAATTTGTAGGATAGGAGCTCTTCATTGATATATTCCAAATTCCTTAATTTCCAGGTGAAGAACTTGAGAAACAGAAAAATTATGTACATTATGTCATATAAACAGTGGTCCAGTCAAGATTGAATTCAATTGAGCATAGTCATCTTCATTTTGTATATCTCTGAGATGAGATAAGTAGTAAGTCAACCATTATTAGGAAATTTGAAACGTTCTGTAACCAGGATTCCAAATAAATCTAAAATATAGTATCAAAGAAAAACTATCCAAGAAAAATCACTAGATAGAAATAAGCCATGAAATTGAGGCTGTACAGTACTTAAACCTATATTCGTTTAGAAAATAAAGGAATATGCAGAGAGTGAGAAATTTTATATTCACAAATTTAACCGTTATCTATTGGACCTACTGTATCTTAGGCATCACGATAAATTACGAAAAAGATAAAAGTAGCAATAAGATTGGATCTCTGCTCTTTTGTAGTTTATCTCCCTATAGAGAAGCAATAGCTTTCTGAAGTAAATTTATAATGTTAGCTTTAATCTGGACATAAAATAATAAAGGATTCAAATGTTATAAGAAATAAGAAGGAAAAGGAAAAGAATGGCTTGTATCTTAGAAATCTAGAAACTCTTCACTGAAAAGATGACTTTTGAATTGATTCCTGGAAAAATGAAAAGAGTCTAGAACTCTTTCCATTTCATAGGGAAGAAGCTCAGTCATGGAGCCCAGAAAATACTCTGGGGAAAATAAATTAGCTCACTTTACTTGGAGGAAAAATGAATGGAGGGAATTCACATTAATATTATTACAGAAAAAAAATTGGGACATATATGAAATACTAAAAGTTCATGTACATGAGGAAGGAAGCCTCACTTTCCCTTTCTAGTATATTAGAATCCTGTGACTGGGTTGAAGTTGGCAACAATTCTTTCAACCTGGCCTGCCATTAAAGTATGAATGGTGTGTGGTAGAAACAGTAAGTAAACAGGGAATACAAATGATGTTGAAATCCATCCATCAACATATTACTCCCTATGATATGCAGCAAGAGAACAAATTGTTTGATTGAGGAAAAAGAAAACCACATACCGTTCCATAAATATACTAGTATTTATATTTCACCCTGAATTTTTTTCCCCTTTTCTTCTTTTCCACTTCTTTAGCACGAAGGAGTTTAGTGATATTGCAAAATATACTGATTGTTTATTAAACTATAAAATTTTAGTAAAATCTCCCTTGCCAAAGAGCCTACTAAATTTGATAGGTTCAGTAGTTGAGGAATGTCATGTTACCTTCTCAATGTGTCAGATCAAATTCCTGACAAAGTAACATTGCAATTAATTACTATTAGTTACATTAATTGCAATTATTCATTATTGCAATTATTATTGCAACATTATAATATTGCAATTGCAATAATAATTAATTATTGTCATATAATATAATCTATATAATATATAATTATTTATTATAATGTAAATTAATTATTAATTATATTAATTGTGATTAATTACATTAATAATGCATATTGTTACATGTCATCATTATGACACAAAATACATTGCAAGATTATAATAGATAATGGCATCTATCACAGCTCCAGTAGACAGAGAACTCTAATTTGACCCCAGGATCAACCGCATGACTGATAATTAGTGGATTTTTTTTTTTTAATTCAAAGACTTCTTTTTTTTTTATCTTTCTGCTTTTATATTCATTTAACATGGAGATAATTCAAGTGCAATTCTGCTGGTAAAGACATTACAACTTATATTGTGTAATAATAAAAGTTAGCACCAGTGTGCAGATAATAGGAAACCAAATATAAATCTGGGTGACCAAGTGAAAATACATGCTATTATATTCCACACTCCATATATTATCTCACTTTAAAACAGACTTTTAGTTTTGAAACTATTTCAGAAACATAAAAAAATATATATTTACAAACAACTATCTTCATTGTTTTGAAATTTTTCTATCTGAAATATATATATATGAATATATGATATATACATGTGTTTATGTGGCTATGCATATATATACATATATATATACATACACACACACACACACACACACACACATATATATACACACACACACACACACACACACACACACACATATATATATATTTGGTAGTTTTCTAAGCCCTGATATAGACTAAACATGTGATCATTAAAATTCTGGGCACACATACCTTCTCACCCTCATTTTCACATTTGTGTTTAGGTTTCATTGGAGAATTGTCAAAAATAATAATACATATATGCTATCAAATATACAGTTAAAATTTATACTCAAGCAGCTTAGAATTTTTTTTAAATCTGTTTTGAACCATTGATAGTATAATCTCAGTTTTGATAATTTCTTTCATAAAGTGTTATTTTTTTATTAAAACACAATGGGATTGTGGAAATGTATAATGTAATTTGTCCTCTTAGAATAGTACTTGAGGAAACTAATATGGTGCTAAAGATAGATTCTACTTATTGAAGCAAGGCTCAATCAATTTTCCTCTCAATGATCTTAGCCAGGTTACTCCATTTTTATTTTGTTTCAAATTGGGTAGATGTGGGATTCAACTTTATTGATCTTAAATTTAACAAGCAATATACCATGTGGCTAACAATTCACATGTGCCATTTCTGTGAATTTCTTTCTACTTTTTAAATTTTATTTATAATTTTGATCAAATAAATATGTTAGTTGGTATTGAAAGAATAGATTCCAATGGGAGAGATCATTTTTCTTTTCATGGCATTAAAGATAACAGGCAGATAGCACACAACATTTTTTATTCCACACCTAGTTCTTTTCCATTTTTTTTCTGCTAGTGAGTTCTTAAGAAAAAAGTAGCAGATGGAGAGTATCTGAGCAACTAGGAAGCAGTCATAGATGTCTTAGAACAAAATCCCATGCCAAAGATCTATCTACCTATCTAATACCTATTAATTAATCAATAGATTTTATATACATTTATCTATATGCATACATATATATGTATATTTATGTGTATGTGTATAAATGTATACATATACATATATATGGATATACACACACATCCACACACTTAAAGATATGAATTTCTGTATAGTTTTAAGCTCCTCCCCTTGAAAAGCACTTTCCTTAGAACTTGGAAAATTCCTTGGTCTTGGAAAGGTAGTATTATAATCTCTTAATTTACAGTCAAAAAGAAAATAAAAAGAACATACAAGTAAAGTTGTAAATATTCGGTTTGCCTAACTAGGAGTCTGAAGTCCACAAATATTGTAATCTAATCTTTTACCCAGAGAAGATGCTTCTGAGGCTGTATAATCCCTTATAGATATTTTGTACCAATAGAAGTGGATTTTAAGAGGTAGTATCAGTGCATATTTTTATTTGTTTTAAAATGAAAAAAGTCATATTAAAAGAAGGAGTATTTCTTGAGTATCATAAACAAATGAGAAAAGAGATTTGTGCATTTGGTCCCTAACAAAGGGAAAAGTGGCAGCAAAGAACTAAAGTCATTATCATGAATTAATCAGCTAATGTATGTCTTATTTGGAAATGTCAGTTGTTCCAGACTTTCCCTAATGTTAGTAGTTTAAGTCTGAAATTTTGATGAAATTATCCCCATTCAAAATTTAACAAAAAGAGATTTATTCCTTGATAATAGGAGAAAGTTACCAAATATATGCATCAAGAATACCATAAGTTGATGTCTCTAAGGCAAACTCTCTTATATTTAAATTGACCATGGTGATCCTCCAAATAAATATTTAAGCAGGTCTGAAGCTCCTTTTGTCTGTTTTGTACTTATTTATCAATTGTGTTAGTAATGAGCTTTAGTTGTTGAGGACAGTTTTTTATTTGTAAAGGAAGAATACAAAACATAAACTTCAACTGGAATAAGTGAGGGATTAGGGTATTTCCTATGTAGTAGTTGATAAGAGTGAAAATTATATCATCACATGGTATAAGATATTTGATGTACAATTAATGAATGTAATTTTTTGAGGCAGTAAGGAACTTCTTCAAATTTTGGAGCCAAGATGTAGAATGGTCATATCTTTTCTGAAATAAATATGACAATGCTATGAAATAGTTTTGCAGGTTGGGGGAAGGATGTAGAAATCAGTAATCTAAGAAAGTGCTCAATAAGATAACAAAAAAAGTTGGAGGGGAAATGAAAAGCATGGAGAAATATGTGTGTGTGTGTGTGTGTGTGTGTGTGTGAATATAGTAAGAAAATATGGAAATATGGTACTTCTGAAAAAAGATAATATTTAAAAGGAAAAAAAGTGAAAAATGTCAAAAGTTTCAAATAAATCAGTTATAAAATAAGATTGAAAAAGTTCATTGGATTTTGAAAATAGAAACCTTCAATAAGATTACTGAAAAGTCTTATCAATAGTAGAAGAGGAAGAAGATTTCAGGAAGTTGAAAAGTGTTAGTATAGAAAGGAAATGGTGGAGTTAATTGGTTGTGATTAATTAGAATGAGGTGATCTGCCTCATGAAGCAAATGAGTTGTTTATCCCTGAAGGCCTTTAAACTGATAATTAATGAAAATTTGTAAGACACCTGTAACAAGTATTCTTTGAACAGTAATAGATAATGTCTGAGTTACTTTTAAACTATAAAATCTGTTTTGAGGGGAGAAGATTATGGCAGAGGAGAATTTCTTGACTGGAGGTATGAAGTGGAATGAAGAAACATTTATATAGTGCCAGCTATGTGCCAGATAATATGTTAAGAACTATTTACAATTATTTTTCATTTTATATTCACAAAAATTTTGTGAGGAATGTACTATTATTGTCCCTATTTTAAAGTTGAGGAAACTAAGGCAACTACATATTAGGAGACCTTCCTAACGTAAGGTAAAAAGGTAAAAATAGCAAGTAAGCTATTGCTTGAGGAGACCAGAAAAGAAGAGGAAGGTTAAAACAGGAAATCCAATAAATGAGAAGTCATTAAGAAATAAATGAAAATAATTATTAAACAGCTATGAAGGTTCAATTGAAATTGGAACACATTCATTTTTTCTTTTCTTTTTTAATTGAATCTTTTTACTTTTCAAAACGTATGCATGGATAATTCTTTGATATTAATCCTTGCAAAATCTTATGTTCCAATTTCCTCGCTTTACCCCCCCATGTCAAGTAATCCAATATATGCTATACATAGTAGAAATATATGTTAGATCCAACATATGCATATATATACATATATACATATGTTTATGTATGTATATAAAATTATCTTGGTGTACATAAAAATCCAATTAAATTGAAAAAAATGAAAAAGAAAATAAAATGCAAGCAAATAACAACAAAATGAGTGAAAATGCTATGTTGTCAACTGAACTCAGGTCCCACAGTCTTCTCTCTGGGTTCAGATGGCTCTCTTCTTCACAAGATCATACAAAATGGTCTAAATCATCTCATTGTTGAAGACAGCCACATCCATAAAAACTGATCATAATAAAATCTTGTTGTTGCCATGTACAATTATCTCCTGGTTTTGCAAATTTAACTTAGCATCAGTTCATGTAAGTCTCTCCAGGACTCTTTGAAACCCTCCTGCTTATCATTTTCTATCGAACAATAATATTCCATGACATCCATATATCATAACTTACTCGGCCATTCTCAAACTGATGGTGATCCACTCAGTTTTCAGTTTCTTGCCACTACAAAAAAAAAAAGAAAGAAAGAAAGAAAGAAAGACTGCCAAAAACATTTTTACATATGTGAGCCTGTTTTCCTCCTTTAAAATCTTTTTTTTTTTTTGAGGGGGATATAAGCCCAGTAGAAACACTGCTGGATCAAAGGGTATGCACATTTTGATAACTCCTTGGGCATAATTCCAAATTGCTCTCCAAAATGGTTGGATCAATTAACAATTCCTCCAACACTGCATTAGTATCACAGTTTTCCTACATAGAACACATGCATTTTAAATAAATTAAATTTCTCATTGTCTGTTTTTAATTTTTTGTTTGTTTTCTTTTTGTGATTGGAAAATTCTAGAGTACAAATGAGAAAGTAAATAATGGGAGAGATCTAGAAAAGTAATTTGGTAAAGCCATGAACAATAGATGATCAAAGACATGACTATGACCTTAAAGTTATCAGATTTTTCTAAAGGATGATTTTTAAAAAAGTCAGAACAATAGATTCTCAGTTATTTGGCCTAGGCTATAAATGAAAATCCATTGCCCACTGATCTCAAAGAACATATGAATTGTTAATAGAACATGGCACAGATCAGAAAAGGACACATACTCATACATGTAAGCATATATACATACATACGTACATATAAGCATACAGACAACAATCTTCCCCAACCCCTGCCTCATTTATTTTCTTACTCCTCTTTGAAGTATGAGTGCTACTATGACATTGAAAATATTATGAATTCCAAGCACATCTTATTTTCTCCATAATTATTGCCTTAATCTTTAAGTAAATTCTTCACAGAATATCTAGCAAGTATGCTATAGTCTTTTGTTAATTTTATCTCTTTTTTTTTTGGTTGTTGTTTTTTTGTTTTTGTTTTTATAGATACACATATGACATTTAGACTAGTCCCAAAATAACTCTCTAAATTTTGACATTGTAGTCCATTCCTCTTCTAGGTAGATATAAATATAGAATTATTTATCTATCTATACCTTTGTTATTGTTATTTATTCCATTTTTGCACACTATATCACATGACAATGGTCATATGTTAGACAATATTTACAGATCTGTGTTTTTTCATGTTTTTAGATTATGTAATAAATTATTTTTAATATTATATTATATATCACGTCATAATCATGGATTACATGTGTAATATTATCCAGTAATTCCATTACAAAAATATTTCCAATGTAATTTTGGTGCCATAACAGACTCCATTGTTTGGCAAGGCAGAACATACCAAAAAATAAACAAACACTAAAATACAAATAAACCTAAACTGGGGAGTGAAAGAGAGGTACTGAGAAAAAGCATAATGATTTTCCAACATTAAAATAATTTTTCTTGCCATATTTCCCTGTCTCTGGTTTAAGAAAATCAAGGTTGCCATCTTCCTTCTGAATTTAGTCAACTTTCCCAGGTTAAAGCTACGAATTTTTGTCTTCTTCTGTTAGTCAGAAGAAAGAATTGGATTTGCTAAGCTCATAGAACAAAGCATTAGAAAGGGGTTATTTTGAAACTGTGTTCATTCAAAACCTGCACTTAAGAAAACCATTAATATTTTAAAATCTCAAATATAATCCTATGTTGTCATTCCTCCCTGAATTTCACTTCATTATAATTGTTCATACCCACTTAACCCCTCCATTTCTCCTTTTATTTATCATAGGAGATAGATGGTCTATGAAAACAGTGAATGTTACTTGGAAGCAATAAGTTATTGGACAGAGATATTGGACTGAAACCCTGGAAAAAGTTATGTGATGTGCTTAACTTTGTATGAGATTGCCAACAATTGCAATCAGAGAATTGATAAATCAAATGTTTAGTGATAGGTTTTACACAGTCTAGTCAAACAATTTTTATTCTTTTACATTATAAAGTTTAAGCAGTTTTTAATATAATAATCATCAGAATTATAGCTACCCATTTACAGTACTTATTATATACCAAGAACTTTGCTTAGCACTTCACAATTATTTCCAATTATTTCTTTTGAAACACACAAGGATCCTTAGCAGTAGGTGCTATTTTTATTGTGCTTGTTCAGTTGAAAAAAACTGAGGCAAAGAGATGCTACATGATTTGTTAAGAATATATACTCATAAAATGAGTATCTAGGGCCAGCTTTGAACTTGTTTCTTCCTAATTCAGTACCCAACACTCTGTCCACTATCTCTACTTTATCCATTGTCCCACACAACTTCCAATAAAAACTGAATTTAAAAAGAGTATCACCCAAGGAGAGCAAATAAAGACAGTGAGATTATATTGAAATTGAGGAAAAAAATACAAAATGAGGGTTTGTCCCTCAATTGGGGAGTGGCTTAATAAACAGTGGTGTGTGTTTATGATGGAATATTATTGTTGAATTGGAAAAGATGATTAGTTTGATTTTGGGGGGGGGGAACTGGAAGGCCATCCATGAACTCAAGAAAAGTGAAATGCACAATGTAAATATTCTGAGATGAACAGCAGAAAGTGTGCCACACTACTTCAAAAGCCTCTGATACCAAAATGTTACTTCATCCTCTTTTCATGTAATTTGATCAAGGTTCCAGATTGTTTGTTTCATTTATGTTATTTCTCTATTGCTGCTCCTAATGAATATTTTTTCAATGTGATGTTATTTTATTTTCCTTTTAAAAGATATTTTATTCTCCCTCCTCACCCCAAATCCCAACATCTCTCCATATCAGCCTTAAATATATGGAAAGCCTGGGCATGTGTGTAAAGGGAGAAGGATAGTATCAGCTTGCATGTAATGTACATAATCAAAAAAGAGAAAAGCCATTAGAATGAACTGCACTCATAATATGTATTCCTATTCAAGAAAGGGAATTGTTCCTCCCCAGAATTAATGAAAAGTGGATATGTTTGTAACTGGAAGAAATTCATTGGAAACTATAAAATACATTAGATCACTACACTATACATTGGGTCATCAGGAATTAACTCCAGAACTGCTTGAAAAAAAGTGATTATCCCATTAGTAAAATCATCACAGAAGATAAGCATACAAATACAATTCAGACTTACTTTTCTTAGTAAGTTGCTTTACAAACTCTACTACTCCCTGAATACTAATATTCACATCCCACATGGCAAGCCGAACAGATATCTTGTGTTAATACACTGCTATTAAGACTTCAGAAATGAGTGGAGTGAAGTTTGTGAAGATAATAGAATTTGAAAGGTAATTTTCATCAAAGCCTTTATGAGGCAATATCATTTTTGGATTACCATACTCTTTAAAGAATCCTTGACTTGCTTCTATGCCTTTTCTATTGACTTCATCAGCATATCATTCAGATCTATGAAATTATTTAGAAGGATCTTATGATGAAAGGCATTCTGGATTTAATAGTGTCTGAAGTGGGAAGAAAAAGTCACAGATAATTACATAATGACCTTCTTGAATTAGTTGATTAAAAAGTAACCACATATGAGGAAATCTTTTCACATCAAGAAAAATATCCTGACCTTTCTCTGTATTTAGTGGTGACGATCATAGAAAGACTGATGAAGTTGGTAGCTTCCAAATTAAATATCAAATATATTGATAATGTGAAAGCCATCAATGCTGGAGACAAACCAGAAATGAAGTCTTCTATGGGACTAGGGTATCAAATCTTCACTTCCAATCAGAGAAACTAAATCAGAATGCACAAAATTATTATTGATTGCATCTATTTTGTATTAATGTTATAATAAAAGTTTGTCACTATGGATCGTGATCATGTTCATAGTATACATTCTTTTCTCTTATATAATTCATTCCTCTCAGGTACACTATCCTTGCTATATATGAGGATAAGCCTATTGAGGAAAACTCTGAATTGAAACATTTCAATTAAGTTTTCATTATATCTTAAATAGTGAATTCCTTTAAATAATGTATATGTGTTCTTTGTTGTTAAGTATCAAAACAAATGATACACATCTGACTAAAAGAGGTGAAGCAAGATGAAATCAGACTTATATTTATAGTACCATTGGATAAACAAGCGCAAATTCTGGCTGAAGGATGGTATAATGGAGAAAGAGGATACTTGTCAAGACATAAAGAATAATTGTATTACAAATAGCCCACTTGTTGTTCTTGATTTTGAGAATCATGTCTCATCATTTTCCAAGAAAAAAAAGAGATCTCAAAAGCTCAGAGATGTAGAATAGGAAGTAACATTAGTTGACATTCAGTACACTCATACACATTATCCATGAAGAAAAGGAGACCCTGGGAAATTGTGGCTTGATGAATGTCACAAATGTAATTAGTGTCAGTGGTGAGAATTTAACTTTATCATCTAACAAGAGGCTTTGGTCTCTCTATATTTAATATAGCTACTCCAGGCTACTGGGGTGTAAAGAGACCCACACAAAAGTAACCATAAAGGAGTGTGGGTATGTGAATGTGTGAGTAGGTAAGGGTATATGAGTGTATTTGTGAGAAAGATAGACAATGAGATAAAAGAGAAACAGAGAGACAGAGACAGAATGAGAAATTGAGAGAAATAAAGAGACAGAACAATCATAGATGGATAAAGAAAGGAAACCAAAAATGCTGAGTCCCAGAGAGCCATAAAATCAGAAGGATGTAGAACTGGGTTGACAGGTATTCAAAAACAACTATAATGAAGCCCCTTTCTCCCCCCCAAAAAAGTTCATTTGGTTTTTCCAACATTGAAAAGTTATTGTTGGATGTGTTGTAAATCTTCTACTATGTACTAAAACCTATAAAATTAATACAGCTGGCACCACCCAGGAGGACAAGTTTGTGTCTGTTAGTGGGAACAGAAATAGAAACAGGAAACATTTATTTTCCTAATTCAAATCCTAGGGATATTCAAACAGTGATTACTCTTTATACTCATGGTGGCTCATAATGCCCTGTGTTCATGTAATAGCTTAAATTTAAACTTTGGTAGTATGCCAAATTCCTCTCATATTGAAAAATATGTCTTTAAATTTGTCTGATGCAGAGGCATTTATTTTATTTTGTCTTGTCAATGATATTGAATCATAAATTACTTGTCATTTGGTGACAGCACTGTATTATATTCATAAAACGACTTCCCATAAGAAGAAGGTTCAATTGTAGAAATTGTGTAATTGCTAGGAAGAAAGGAGATAGAGAAAAAGAGAGAGAGAGAGAGAGAAATAAAGAGATGGAGGAGACAGACAGGGACAGAGACAGAGAGACATAGAGAGGGAGAAAAAGAGAGAGAGAGAGAGAGAGAGAGAGAGAGAGAGAGGCAGAGACAGAGACAGAGAGACAGAGAGAGAGAGAGAGGGGGAGAGAGAGAGAGAGAGAGAGAGAGAGATAAAGAATGATAAAGAGGAGGGATGAAGGGAGAGAGAGAAGTAATTGTGATTTAAAAAATTCTATCAGTTGATGCCCGCATATGCCTAGATGGATATTTCGTCCTTGCCACAAAAGGATTACATTAAGATATAGCTGCTAAAAAGATTACATTTTCCCTTAGATTTCCACTTTCAAATACTCTTGTCATATCTCACATACTCAAATACCATAATAGTTACCCTCTTTCAATATGAAAAATAGAAAATTCAAAAAATATTAAAAGTAAAAGTAATCAATCTAGGAAAAATGTTTATGAAAAATAGGAATACTACTATAAAATGAATTGCTTGCAAAGTGTCTTCCTTTTTTTTTTTTTTTTTTTTTTTTTTTGGTCATAGAAAAATAATACCTCCCCTCAGTACTGTGACTTATTTGAGTCTGTTACAATCTTTAAAACAGATGTTAGACTTAAATAATAACCAGAAGACACACTCTGTAAAAGTTAGACTGGAAATAAGAAGTAGAGATTTCAAAAGCTTAAAAAATTCAGTAGCAGTAGGGGAATTGTGTCCTCACTTCCCACCCTCTCACTCCCAGATGTATACAAGCCACTATGAAAAGAATTGGTATCATTGATGCAAAAGCTGAAAAGAAACTAAAGAAAAAAAAAAAAAAAAACATTTAAAAGGTGACTAGAAAATCCTATGAGGTATCTCTTATAAATCAGAATGGACCATCCAACTTACAGGGAACTATGAACAAATATCTCAGATTAAAACTTTCAAATGTATTCACCACTACAAGGAAATAGAATTTTCACTACAATCCCTCTCACTAAATGCATAGTAACATTAACAGTAACAGCAGTAGTAATAACTCAATTGGACTTTTCCTATCAAAGAAAAAGAAGGGAGAATGCAATGAATTTTTGAGTATCATGAAAGCAAAGGTGATGCCACTGTCCGCATGTTGCAGTATAATGATCATTGAGATAATAATAAATCATATAAGGAAATTTAAATGATTTTTAAGTATGACAAAGATTGGAGTTCAAAGCCTCTCTCCAACATTCTCTATTTATGAGACCTTTGGCAAATCACATACATTTTCTGATCCTTAGTTGCTCACTTGTAAAATAATAATGGCATTTGTATTACTAAGCTTTCAGACTATTGTGGGGAAAAGAAAAAAAAATAGTTTTATAAAATCTATTGTGCACTTCAGTTAATATGAAAATTTAAATTGATATTTGTGAGTTGCATTGTTCAAATCAATTAAAAGAAAATATAATTTAAAATATGTTTAGTTGTTACCCATTAGTATAGAAATGTTCAAAAATCAAAAGAAAGCCCAATGTTATACATCTTTGTGACTAAAGGCTTTCAGATTTTAAAGCCATATTTGGTAAGTATAGAAATATTTTTTTCTTGTAAGAATTCCTTTCATAGTATGTGTATTTTATTCCTATCTGCTAACTCAAGTCCTTGGTGAAATAAATACATATGTATGAATATCATCTTAACAATATACTCATAAATTATTGGATTTGTATCAGCATCATCCTATTCACAGGCTCATTGATTTTTAATATATTTTTTATATTTTTGGATGGATTTTGAAAATCAAAATGAAAATTTCATTAAAAAAGATGTATACATACCTTCTATTTCATGAGAAGCCTCGAGGGGCCATGAAAAGAGTAATACAGTTACCACTTCTAAAAATGCATGCAATATTTCATATACATATCAACACATCATCTATTTTTAAAATTAACATAAATATGTCTTCTCCTGTAGATCTATTACATTACAAATAAAAACTAAATTCTAGTAAACATATTTTTAATTTCTAATAGATATAGCCAAACTCTCTCCAGTATATCTCTATGTGCATAGGTACATACACAAATAGGCACATACATGTATGTCTTCTATCCTAAATTCATCATTTTCCTCTAATGTTAATACTGCATACATTATTCTTCTACTTCTGTTTATTTCATTCTACACTGGTTCAAAAAATTCTCAAATTAATTATTTTTATAATATTTGTATTTTAGTATAGAACATTATTCTGGTTCTGCTTTCTTTCCTCTATACCACTTCATACAAGTTTTTATTTTTTTTATTTATTTTTATTTTTTTAATCCTTTTAGGAGCATCTTTTTTATTTCTTATAGGTCAATAGCATACCAATACGTCATATTGCTACATTACAACTTATTTCCCTGTTCTTTCATTGATTTTAAAAGAAAATATTAGGGACTATCAAGTTTAACTCATTTATTATCTTTAAAAATGAGGAAACAAGGAGCAAATAAAGTAAGAAAAATGAGGTTTCCTGACTTCAGACTTAGGACTCTATCCACTGCACCACCTTGTAGCAACCCATTTAAGAACAGAATGTAAAATAATTATTCATTTTAACTAATATCACATTTTCATATATGCAAGGCTAATTTTGTCAAAGATTCATGAGTTCTTTCTTTAACATGATTTATTTTAACTCTTACAAGCAATTACCATTCTTCAGAGTTTTAACAGTAATTTTAACTTTTCTTGAACATGACATTTTCAAGTTTTATCAAAACTTTATTTTTATTCTATATTATAGTCTTCCATATGCTCTGCATAATTTATTGTTTTTATCTCCTTTACTATTGTGAACAAACCCAGCATCTAGGGTAATTAATAAATGGTTATTCTCTTCAACTGATTTGAATTCAATTCAATTAATCAAATGAAATTAGGATGTTCCTTCCTGAGCATTCTGATTTCTATACCATGGGAGATATTCAACAAAACTATGTGGACTATATTTGAACAATATAGGTAGATTTCATTTTATTTTATGTTACTTTGTTTTTTAATTTTAAGAATTCAAATTTTTCTGGTTGATTTTTTACTTTGAAGGCCTAGTCAGAAAAAAAAAAAAAAAAAGGAATTGTAACAAATTAAAATTGTAGGGAAGACTTTAGAAGACAAGGAAATGAAATCCTATTTTCACACATAACATTATAATAATTGTAACAGGAAATTACTCTTCTCATAAAAATCACTTTTTTCATTTAATAATATAAAGCAGTTTATTCTTAAATCTTAGATTACTATGATATCCTTCCTCCAAATAAGCTTGGAGAATGTCCCATAGTTTAATTTAATTACCCAAGTGTAGAGATGGCTGCATAAAGTAGAGGACATAGTCCTAATTTGCAAGTAGAGTATTATTTGGTTTCTTATCCAGGCTCTCCTTTTTCTTAGACTTATGAGTGTGGATAAATGAAGTTAATTTCCTAAGAAGTTAAGAATGTGGATAAAACAATTGTGTCTCTTCAAAAGGAATGTTATGCTGAGAATGTGCATTAGAAATTAATGCATTTGACAAGTGTCTACCATTCCAGACTTAAAAGCTATTTAATGCATGCTTGTTGATTGTTCAACTGTTGGCAAGAAGACTATGCCATAGTTATGATATCTGATAATATTCTGTGACACTAAATTAGTTATGACAATTTTCAAATGACTAAGCTATTTTTTTTATCTTGCAAAAGTAACTTCTTGCTTCAAATGTTTTTTCCCCTTCCATTGCTAAACAAAGTCAAGAAAGCTTTCATGTAAATAGTAAATGGCTGAACTTCATCTAAATTTTAAAATATAAATCACAATAATTTTAATATTCATACTAAGAATTTCATAATCAATATTCATTTTGTAGCAGTAGTTATTTGCTGGAGACTCCTTCAATTTTTTTCTGTACACTCTTGCTTAAAAAGCCATATTTTTCAAGGCCAACACATCTGAACAGAGAATTTTACTTCTTCTATTTGTTCTTTATTCCTAACTATATTGGTCATCATAGATATTAGTTCAATCAAGTGGCGGGTATAGTTCACAGGAAATGATGCAAAAGAAAAAAAAATGTCAATAAATGAGAATGAATAGAAATAAATTAGTGGCTTTCATTTCTTGGACCATTACCCCTATTTATTCAGTGAAAAAACTACAAAAATGAAATCAGCAAAAATTAACTTCAGAACATTTGTTGACAATAAGAAATTAGTTAGAACTTCATTGCAAACTCACTAATATCTCAAAATTAACTTAACTTTGCCATATAAATGGCATCTTGTTGTCGTTTTGTTTATACTTTTTAATGTTTGTTATAAAATCAAGCCTCATTTCTTTCATGGCAAAGGAATCATCTCAATTTGATTAAAAATATAAAATGCTGTAAGCAAATCTTGCAAGTAAAAATTTTGATAAGAAATGGATAATTAGCTTCCTAAGGAGCTTGTTAATGGGATGTTTCTACTGAGATATCAATTCTAAAAAGTATTGGCTAGTATTTATGATATAGCAACTTAATAGGCTTCTTGGTACAGTCTGTATAGCAAAAGCTTACTTTTTACTAGTTTTATAGAAAGAATGAAGAGAGAAATCTTCAGAAAATTGTCTTGGAAAGAAAACAAAATGTAACGCCCCCTCTATCATTCCCATAGATTCAGTTTCTGTCTACTTAACTAATCCATTGTCCTCTGGAAGAGACAAAGTGTTTTTTTTTTTTTTTTAATTTTTTATTTAATAATTACTTTATATTGACACTCGTTTCTGTTCCGATTTTTTTTTCCCCTCCCTCCCTCCACCCCCTCCCCTAGATGGCAAGCAGTCCTTTATGTGTTGGATATGTTGCAGTATAACCTAGATACAATATATGTTTGCAGAACCGAACAGTTCTCTTGTTGCTTAGGGAGAATTGGATTCAGAAGGTATAAATAACCCGGGAAGAAAAACAAAAATGCAGATAGTTCACATTCGTTTCCCAGTGTTCTTTCTTTGGGTGTAGCTGCTTTTGTCCGTCATTTATCAATTGAAACTCAGGTCTCTTTGTCAAAGAAATCCACTTCCATCAAAATATGTCCTCATACAATATCGTTGTTGAAGTGTATAATGATCTCCTGGTTCTGCTCATTTCACTTAGCATCAGTTCATGTAAGTCTCGCCAGTCCTCTCTGTATTCATCCTGTTGGTCATTTCTTACAGAACAATAATATTCCATAACATTCATATACCACAATTTACCCAGCCATTCTCCAATTGATGGGCATCCATTCATTTTCCAGTTTCTAGCCACTACAAACAGGGCTGCTACAAACATTTTGGCACATACAGGTCCCTTTCCCTTCTTTAGTATTTCTTTGGGATATAAGCCCAATAGAAACACTGCTGGATCAAAGGGTATGCACAATTTGATAATTTTTTGGGCATAATTCCAGATTGTTCTCCAGAATGGTTGGATTCGTTCACAACTCCACCAACAATGCATTAGTGTCCCAGTTTTCCCGCATCCCCTCCAACATTCATCATTATTTTTTCCTGTCATCTTAGCCAATCTGACAGGTGTGTAGTGGTATCTCAGAGTTGTCTTAATTTGCATTTCTCTGATCAATAAGATTTGGAACACTCTCTCATATGAGTGGTAATAGTTTCAATCTCATTCTCTGAAAATTGTCTGTTCATATCCTTTGACCATTTATCAATTGGAGAATGGCTTGATTTCTTATAAATTTGAGTCAGTTCTCTATATATTTTGGAAATGAGGCCTTTATCAGAACCTTTAACTGTGAAAATGTTTTCCCAGTTTGTTGCTTCCCTTCTAATCTTGTTTGCATTAGTTTTATTTGTACAAAGGCTTTTTAATTTGATGTAATCGAAATTTTCTATTCTGTGATCAGTAATGGTCTCTAGTTCTTCTTTGGTCACAAATTTCTTTCTCCTCCACAAGTCTGAGAGATAAACTATTCTATGTTCCTCTAATTTATTTATAATCTCGTTCTTTATGCCTAGGTCATAGACCCATTTTGATCTTATCTTGGTATATGGTGTTAAGTGTGGGTCCATGCCTAATTTCTGCCATACTAATTTCCAATTATCCCAGCAGTTTTTATCAAATAATGAATTCTTTTCCCAGAAGTTAGGGGCTTTGGGTTTGTCAAACACTAGATTGCGATAATTGACTATTCTGTCTTGTGAGCCTAGCCTTTTCCACTGATCCACTAATCTATTTCTTAGCCAATACCAAATGGTTTTGGTGACTGCTGCTTTATAATATAATTTTAGATCAGGTACAGCTAGGCCACCTTCATTTGATTTTTTTTTTCATTAATTCCCTTGAGATTCTCGACTTTTTATTGTTCCATATGAATTTTGTTGTTATTTTTTCTAGATCAATAAAATATTTTCTTGGAAGTCTGATTGGTATAGCACTAAATAAATAGATTAGTTTAGGGAGTATTGTCATCTTTATTATGTTCGCTCGGCCGATCCAAGAGCACTTAATATTTTTCCAATTATTTAAGTCTGACTTTATTTGTGTGGAGACTTTTTTATAATTTTGCTCATATAGTTCCTGACTTTCCTTTGGTAGATAGATTCCCAAATATTTTATGGTATCAGCAGTTATTCTGAATGGAATTTCTCTTTGTATCTCTTGCTGTTGGGTTTTGTTGGTGATGTATAAAAATGCTGAGGATTTATGGGGATTTATTTTGTAGCCAGCTACTTTGCTAAAATTATGAATTATTTCCAATAGCTTTTTGGTAGAATCTCTGGGGTTCTCTAGGTATACCATCATATCATCTGCAAAGAGTGATAGTTTGGTTTCCTCATTGCCTACTCTAATTCCTTTAATATCTTTCTTGACTCTTATTGCCGAGGCTAGTGTTTCTAAATAATAATGGTGATAGTGGGCAACCTTGCTTCACTCCAGATTTTACTGGGAAAGATTCCAGTTTTTCCCCATTGCATATGATGCTTACTGATGGTTTTAAATATATGCTCCTGACTATTTTAAGGAAAAGTCCATTTGTTCCTATGCTCTCAAGTGTTTTTATTAGGAATGGATGTTGGATTTTATCAAATGCTTTTTCTGCATCTATTGAGATGATCATGTGGTTTTTGTTTGTTTGGTTATTGATATAGTCAATTATGCTAATAGTTTTCCTAATATTGAACCAGCCCTGCATTCCTGGTATAAATCCTACTTGCTCATAGTGTATTATCCTGGTGACAATTTTCTGTAATCTTATTGCTAATATTTTATTTAAGATTTTAGCATCAATATTCATTAGGGAGATTGGTCTATAATTTTCTTTCTCTGTTTTCAGCCTACCTGGTTTAGGTATCAGTACCATGTCTGTGTCATAAAACGAGTTTGGTAGGACTCCTTCAATCCCTATTTTTTCAAATAGTTTATATAACATTGGAGTTAATTGTTCTTTAAATGTTTGGTACAATTCACATGTAAATCCATCTGGTCCTGGGGATTTTTTCTTAGGGAGTTGATTGATAGTTTGTTCTATTTCTTTTTCTGAGATGGGACTGTTTAGGATATTTACTTCTTCCTCTGTTAGTTTGGGCAAGCTGTATTTTTGGAGGTATTTTTCTATTTCATTTAAGTTGTCGAATTTATTGGCATAAAGTTGGGCAAAGTAACTCCTAATTATTGCTCTAATTTCCTCTTCGTTAGTGGTGAGTTCTCCCTTTTCATTTTTAAGACTAACAATTTGATTTTCCTCTTTCCTTTTTTTAATCAGATTTACTAAGGGTTTGTCTATTTTGTTGGTTTTTTCATAGAACCAACTCTTAGTTTTATTAATCAATTCAATAGTTTTTTTACTTTCAATTTTATTGATCTCTCCTTTTATTTTTAGAATTTCAAGTTTAGTGTTTGACTGGGGGTTTTTAATTTGTTCCTTTTCTAGCATTTTTAATTGCAAACCCAATTCATTGACCTTCTCTTTCTCTATTTTATACAAATAGGCCTCTAGAGATATGAAATTTCCCCTTATTACCGCTTTGGCTGCATCCCATACATTTTGGTATGATGTCTCATTATTATCGTTTTCTTGGGTGAAGTTATTAATTATGTCTATGATTTGCTGTTTCACCCAATCATTCTTTAGTATGAGATTATTTAGATTCCAATTATTTTTTGGTCTACTTCCCCCTGCTTTTTTGTTGAATGTAATTTTCATTGCATCGTGGTCTGAAAAGGATGCATTTACTATTTCTCCCTTACTACATTTGAGTTTGAGGTTTTTATGTCCTAATATATGGTCAATTTTTGTATAGGTTCCATGAACTGCTGAAAAGAAAGTGTATTCCTTTCTGTCTCCATTACATTTTCTCCAGAGATCTATCATATCTAACTTTTCTAGTATTCTATTTATCTCTTTGACTTCTTTCTTATTTATTTTGTGGTTTGATTTATCTAATTCTGAGAGTGCAAGGTTAAGATCTCCCACTATTATAGTTTTACTGTCTATTTCTTCTTGCAGCTCTCTTAGTTTCTCTTTTAAGAATTTAGATGCTACCCCACTTGGTGCATATATGTTTAATATAGATAGTGCTTCATTATCCATGCTATCCTTTAGCAAGATATAGTGTCCTTCCTTATCTCTTTTAATTAGATCAATTTTTGCTTTAGCTTGATCTGAGATCAGGATGGCTACCCCTGCTTTTTTGACTTCACCTGAAGCATAGTAGATTTTGTTCCAACCTTTTACCTTTAACCTGCATGTATCTCCCCGCTTCAGGTGTGTTTCCTGTAAACAACATATTGTAGGATTCTGGCTTTTAATCCATTCTGCTAACCGCTTCCTCTTTATGGGGGAGTTTACCCCATTCACGTTTATGGTTAGAATGACCAATTCTGTATTACTTGCCATCTTGTTAACCCCGGTGTATGCTTTCCTCCCTTCTTTCCCCTTTCCCCCCCTTCCCAGTATTAAGCTTGTGAGCACCACTTGCTTCTCACAGCCCTCCCTTTTTAGTATCCCTCCCCCCGCCTTAGAGTTCCTCCCCCTATCTTACCCCTTTCCCTCCCAGTTCCCTTATTCCCTTCCCCTTAGTTTATTCCTTCCCTTTTCACTTTTCCCTTCTCACTTTTCAATGAGATGGGAGAAGTTTCACCATAGATTGAATATGTCTTAAGATTTTTCACTTAAAGCCAATTCTGAAGGCAGTAAGATACCCACTATATTCATCCCCCTCCATTCTTTCTCTCGGATATAATAGGTTTCCTATGCCTCTTCATGAGATGTACTACCCCCACTTTACCCTTTTTCTGGTACAATGTCCTTTCCACATCAATTTCTAGAACAAGGTATACATGTATTCTTTATACATCTATATAGTCAAAATATAGTTCCCAAGATTAATCTTTACCTTTTTAGATTTCTCTTGAGTTCTATATTTGTAGATCAAACTTTTTGTTAAGTTCTGGTTTTTTCATCAGAAATAGATGAAATTCGCTTACTTCGTTGAATGTCCATCTTCTTCCCTGGAAAAAGATGCTCATTCTCGCTGGGTAAGTTATTTTTGGTTGCATACCAAGTTCCTTAGCCTTTCGGAATATCATATTCCAGGCCCTTCGATCTTTTAATGTGGATGCTGCCAGATCCTGGGTGATCCTTATTGTGGCTCCTTGATACTTGAATTGGGTGTTTCTAGCCGCTTGCAATATTTTTTCCTTCATCTGAGGGTTCTGGCATTTGGCCACTATATTCCTTGGTGTTTTGATTTTAGGATCCCTTTCAGTGGGTGATTGATGAATCCTTTCAATGTTTATTTTTTCCTCTGTTCCTATGACTTCTGGGCAGTTCTCTTTGATAATTTCCTGGAAAATAGTGTCCAGGTTCTTTTTTTCATCATGTTTTTCTGGGAGTCCAATGATTCTCAGATTGTCTCTCCTGGATCTGTTTTCCAGGTCTGTTGTCTTCCCCAGAAGGTATTTCACATTTTTCTCCATTGTTTGATTTTTTTGGATTTGCTTGACTGATTCTTCTTGTCTCCTCGAGTCATTCAATTCCACTTGTTCAATTCTGATTTTCAGTGAAGTATTCTCTTCTCTCACTTTTTTAAAATCTTTTTCTAATTGTCCCATTGAGTTCTTTTGTTCTGTGGAATTGTTTTCCATTTCGCCAAATTTGTTTTTTAGAGAGCTGTTTTCTGTTTCCAGTTCACTAATCCTATTTTTCAAGGATTTTACTTCTTTATCCACTCTCTCTTTAACTTTCTCCAGGCTCTTTTGCCAAGCCTCCCTCTCCTTTTCCCAAGCTTCCCTCTCCTTTTGCCAAGCCTCACTCTGCTTTCCCCATTTTTCTTCTAGCTCCCTTGTGAGAGCCTTTTTAATCACTTCTATGAGGTTCATCTGTGCTGAGGAACAGACGATCTCCTCCTTTGGGGATTCACCTGGGGACTGCCTGTTTTTAGTCTCCTCAGGATTTAGAGTCTGCTCTCTATCTGTATAGAAGCTGTCAAGGGTTAAAGTCCTCTTCAGCTTCTTACTCATTCTGTCTATTAATCAGAGACAAACTACCAAAGAAAAACAGAAAAAACTGGAGTCTTTCTTTGGGGGGGGGGCTGGGTGTGTTATCGAGCTTCCTCTACAGACTGCAGGGGGCAGCAGTGAGGCACTAGCAGGACTGTGCTGCTCCTGCGCTCTGAGATTCCAGAGCGTGCTGAGTCACTGTGGGGGGGGGGGGGGGGGGGGGGGGCAGCCAGGTCCCGAGAGACTCCAACTGTTTGGGGTTGTGTTCTTCAGCCCCGGTGTTTTTAGCTTCTCTGCTGGGCTGCTGACTTGCTGCCGGAGCAAAGTATCCAAACCTGTAGCGAAGCTCTCCCCGCAGAGACGGCCGCGATCACTCCCCACCCCCTCTCCAGTCTGCTCCCGTGCTCTCACTGCCGCTGCCCGCCGCCTGCGCCCGATCTAAAACCGCCCCAGCCCTCCAGTAAAGACAGACCTTTCTTGGCAGATCTCAAGGATGGCTTCTCTTGGTAACTATATGTGGGTCTTTTTCAGTCAAGCATTGATTCAGAGGCTTGTAATGAAGTGGATAGTGAGAGAGAGTGTGGAGCTTATGCAGCTGTGAGCCTCCTCTCCGCCATCTTAACCGGAAGTCAGAGACAAAGTTTTAAAGAAAGAATTAAATTTTACTATTGTTTTAAACAAAAAAGTAAATACTTTCTGAAAACTTCTAATAGTATATGAAATGGCCCACTTGAATCAATTCAATACGCATGGAAGAATGATAGCATCATATCATTTCTCTATTATTGAGAGAGCTTTTGAATTTTTAATGCAATATTCCTTAAATTTTCAGTATGTTTATAGTGTATGATATTTAAATATGAACATATCTGAAAAACAAATGCATCTCTAAATATGTGATTTTATATAGAGCTTTTAATAGGTTTTTAGTTTGAATGATGGAATTTTCCCCACTGATTAAAAAATAGATAATTATATTTTCTGACATTTGTTACTAGAATATATTATTAGAAATTTCATAAGTTTGATAATAAGTTTCTGTCATGTTGTAGTGTGTCTCACATAAGTTTCTATCATAAATCACATAATGCCATAGGTGTTGAATAAAAATCTTTTAGATAACTCCTAAATATATATCTGTGTAAATTTGTTTTCTTTTCTGTGACAAGAATTCTTTTTTTTTTTTTTTATACACATGAAAATGTAAACAGGAATCACATCCTGTTTATCCAGAATAAAATAAATGCATTTGAATAAGGAGGAGTAATGAAATTCGTGGTTCTATCCATGATTTTACTAGGTATAGTTTTTAGAGGGAAGGGACAACTGCTGCATTTAAATGGCATGTATAGAAATATGGATAAAATATATAAATATAAATAATCAATTGTATTATTCTTAAAACTACACATTCGGATATTACCTGTTTTCAAACCTATACATATTTACTGTGTTTTCTAATTAATTAGAATTAAACTACAGTAACAAATGTCAATAAATGCCCTCTTACTGCACTTGTTTTTTTACTATTTGCATTTTAATGAGTTTTGAAATGTTAATGAATGGAGGTTGCTAATTATCTTGGTGAGTGTCTCAAACAGTAGTGAACTTTGTTAGATGAATTAATATTAGTTGCTCATTAGGGCATCCTAATTACAGAAAATAATTAATGTTTTATCTAATAACCTGAAATAAATTTGAAATATTTATTTCCTTTATTTCACTTTAGCAAACAATTAATAAGTAATGGACAGAACAAATTAGCACTGACCTTTAAAATTATATGATCAAAGGAAGTAACTGTGAATTTTGAAAGCTATTATTAAATACTGTTTATCAAGTAAAATGATGCACATGCATATGCTTTGCTAAAACATCAATATTTTAATATTATTTAAAATATAATAAGATTTAATAAAAAAAGGAAAAGAGTAAATTTAATTTCATTGTAAAGGCTACTTATAAGGCTGATTAGCTTGCTATTTTTAATCAGGAATAAATTAAATTTAATAATAAGCATATTAATAATTCTGACAAATAAAACTGATTACAAATTTATTGAGCATTACCATAGTTTACAATGACAAAGTTCTTTCAAAATATAAGTAAAATGCATTTTAAAATATTTTTGTATTAAGTCACTTTGCAAAATACCCTTCCCAAAAGTGAAATAAGATAATTTTGTTAATAAATTATTAAAAATAAATATTTGTATTTTATAAACTTCAATATTTTACCAGAATATTTTTTACAACTGAGAATACATTTTTGCAATATTATTATTATAATCTCAGCTTTATATTGTATTGTCCTGTATATTAAAATTCAAATACATTCTAAGAAAACAATTACAATTATTTCTTCCAAATCAGGACTTCCTCATTACCATTTCACAATATTTAAGGTTGGCATGAAAAATTAAGAAATAATGTCATCCATGTCCATAGAAGGAAATATGGAGAATGAATGCTGAAGAAAGCATATTATTTTCATTTTTTTCCTATTTTTTAATGATTTTCCCCTTATGTTTTGATTTTTCTTTAACTACACGATTAATATGGAGATATGTTTAAATTTGTTCTACATATATAACCTATCAGATTGATTGCTGTCTTGTGGTTGGGGAGGAAAAGAAAGGATGGAGAAAGAAAATGGAATTCAAAATTTTTCAAAAGAAAATGTTGAAAACTATCTTTATCTGTCATTGGAAAAATAAAATACTATTAAATGAACAAAAGTAAAAAAATCAAATATGACACACTTTCAAGCCTGGATAATGAGGGGGATCATGCTACCATGTAGATTAATAGGGAAATCAGAAAAAAAAAAAAAAAAGGTATAGATTCCAAGGACAATGTAATAGATTCAGTAGATAATTATGTCAGTTCTAGACATGTTGAGTTTAAGATTAAAATAAAAACAAAGTTGGAGATTAAAGCCTTGAGATTAGTGGGAAAGTTTGGACTATACAATTAGAACTGGGAATCATCTAGAATGAGATGATAATTGAAATCACTGTCTCTGATAAATCTTCAAGTGAAATTGAATATTAGAAGAAAAATGACCCAATGTTGATCACTAGAGGAACATTTATAAGGAAATTTACCTGAATGAAGAACTAGCAAATAGAAGTAAAAAAAGAGTGATCAAAAATGTCAAGGAGATTAAGAATAAGAAGAGAATGCGGTAATAATAATTATAATAACTGAGTGGAATAGTGTTTCAAAAGAAGAGGATTATTGAATGTTTTGAGGCCTATAGAGAAGGAAAGGATATAAGGATTAAGAAAAGATCATCAGATTTGGCACTTTGGCATTTATAACTTCTATAAAAGTTATGTTTGGAGAGCTATTGCAATTGAATACAAAATCAGAGTTAAGGAGCTAATGAGAGTAATGCAAGTGCAGAACTCAAATGTTTGTATGCAGTTTGGTGAAACAGTTTTATATGGAGAATTTGAGAGAAAAGTGAGAAAGCAAGGAAGCGATAGGGGTAAATCTTTTGGAGACAACAAGATGGTATAAGATTACTTAGAATATAGAACAGTTTCCCTTGATAAGAAGAGCCATCTCTTCTTGGGGAGCAGAAGTGAAGGAGAAAATGTTGAAGATACTGAGAGGGAGGCCTTTGACAATATGAGTCAAGAGAGCAAGAGAGAAGAGAAAATTCTCAAGGAAAAATGAATTCTTTGCAATAGAATATAAATTCTAGTCTGAACATTGGAAAAAAAAAAAGGTTGGATGGCTCTAATATATATACTAAAATGGGTGACGAAGGAAATAGACTTTAATTAGATTTTTGAAATTTATATAAAATAATAAACAGTTACAATAATTCACAGTGATTAACTTTTGCAAAAATATAAACTATAATAACCATAAAATGTGCTTAGTAATTTAGATTATTAATTATTATATTAATTCATATTCTATGTATAGTAAACATATATGATGTACTATGGCATATTATATATTATGTTGTATTGTGTCATAATACATTATATTATGTCATCACATTGTACAATTATATACATAAGTGTATATATCCTGTATTATTATATATCATGTCATTTTATATTGAACGATATCCTATTATCAAATTATATTGTGTTATATTACTTTTCTACTGTATTGTTACATAATATTGAATCGTATAGTCTATTGCATTATATAATATGGTATGCATTACACTGTGTTTTAGTATATTTGGTATTACATGGATGATATCTCTCTCTCTATGTGTATATATAAATATATATATATATATGTAGTCAATTTTATCATAACTATCATAACAATTCAAATTATGACATATGACATCAAAATACATGATACTCTATTATGCCATGTAATATGCTACGATATATGCTATTTTATGGCACACATTGCATTGTCATGTTATACTATTTACTGTATTATAATTAACTTTAAATACTACAGTATCATATCATATCATGTAATGTTTTGGCATGCCATATTATATCATATTATACATCATATCATATTGCATTCTGTCATATCATGCCATATCATGTCATATGTTATTCTCTTTTTTCTATGGAAAAATACTTTCTTTGGAACTCTCAAATTATAGATCAGTGGAATATTCTTCTTCATAATATGATCTGAATTTTGGCAAGTGTTTTACATGTCATTAGATATAATATGATCTACAAGATAAAAAGAGTTATATATGCAATCTGATATTCTAAGATTTGAATCAGAATCTCACATGAGATGCAGGCATAGGCAAGACTTTTCTTGTCTCAGAGATTTCATTTCTTCATCAGTAAAATACTGATAACATTTGTGTTTCCCAGTTCACAATTAGTGAAGAAAATTCTGGAACCTTTTAACATTGATATAATTTTAATTGTCAGTGCTCCTTGAAAATATTATTTCTTAGATAGACACTTGGTTCTGACTCTTATATTTTCAATATTACATTATGATATATAAATAAGTGTACTTTTCCTATATTAAAAAAATTCATATCACTGTTACTTGAAATATTCCTCCCAGAGTAATAATAATGTAATACTAAAATGAATAGTTTGTGAATGATTTGCTTATTACATGTTGTTTCCATTGAAATAAATATATGGACACTGTTTTGTACTTACAAAAAGGAGGTGAAATGGTCAAGCCTGGAGACAAGGGATCCATAGGCTGGAGAGGAATTCACCTCTCCAGGGGGTATCTCAGTTGTCCCAGCTGCATACAGCTCTATTCTCCCCAACTGTAATTCCTTTCTCCCACCAGATTGCTTTCTGGCTGGTTGATTGTGTAAACCCCTTCTCTCATCATATGGCTTCCTGGCTGATTGGTCATGTCTGGGTACTGGACTTCCAGGCACTCTCTAGGTGCACCATTGACTACCATCATGCCCCAAGTGTTTTTTATCTTGGACTCTGGAGCTGGGTCCCTCATCCTGTTTCCCTGAATCAATCTACATTCTGATCCCCAACGGAAGCCTCTGTTGCATTTTGGACATGAGATTTTGGGTCTTGTTCTCCCACCCAGTTTTCTCACTCTGTCTCTATGCCAACATTGATCTTTCAGATGCCCTACTTTACCACACTGAAAGCATTGACAAGTCTTTCTGGAAGTCCCTTGCCAAAAGGTACCCTGTCTCCCCATGTTGGGATCTTGGGAAGTCTGCATCATAGCATGGCTATAAAAGGCATTTGTGCCCACTGTGGCACAGCATCTTATGAGCTCCTTTAAAGGAGCATTCTTGTGCAGTCCCAGTATAATTCTTTTACAAAACTCATTAGCATTTTCTTTAGCAAGTTGCCTTATCAAAATGTCTGTTACTGCATTTTCACCATTAGTTCGTATGATAGCTGTCTGCAAATATCCCACAAAATCAGCAAAGGGTTCATTTGGCTTTTGTGTTATTTTTGTGAAGGCTTCACCCTTGTTGTTTTTATTGGGAAGCGAAGTCCACGCTTTGATAGCAGCAGCAGCAATTTGTCCATAAGCTGCTAAGGGGTAATTAATCTGTACTAAAATTTCTGCATAAAAACCTACACTTGTTAGTTGGTTAGAGGTTATTGGAGAATTAACTCCACCATGCCTATTTTGTTGCGGTTGTATCCTACAGAGCTCACTATATTCAGAAAGCCACAAGAAGTTTTGTCCAGGTTCTAAGCATGTCCTTGATATAGATTTCCAGTCCTAGGGATTAAGACTTCATAAGCCAAATTCTGTAATAACATCTTAACATAAGCTGATGTAGCCCCATAAAGAGTGCAAACCTTTTTCAGATCTTTGAGGATTTCTATATTGAAAGGAGCATATCTTCTACTTTCTTGACCTGAAGAGTCAAAGTCTTGAATCACTGGATACATTTCCAGTTGCAAATCACTTAAATTCTGGTCTTCTTCCCTGGCTTTAAGTACTGCCTTTTGCAATCTAGTCAGAGGAGGAGGTGATTTGTGGGGCAGAGGTGCTGGTGGTGTCATTGCCTCTCTCACTACTCCTCCCACCTCCATCCCTGAAGGTGAAGTTGATAGGGGCTTGTCAAGAACTAGCTCTGGTTTAGGTGGGGTTGAAGCTGCTTTGTGAAAACAAGAATCACCTCTCCTTTTCACTATGCCCTTCACCACGCCCTTCATCCTCACTTAATTCCTCATGCCCTCTGGTGATATGGCTATTAATCCCTTCTTTGTCCTCCTCATTTTCCTCATACTTCTTCATCTGGCCATTTTGAAAATGTTTCTTTTTTTTTTTTTTTTTTTATAACTTGCAGAGTTTTTTTTAAGGCCAATTGTAATATGTTGTATACATATTGTGTTTCTTTGGAAAATGATTCAGAACCATTGTTATTATAATATTCGCATAGTTGATCTCCTACACATTTTCAATTATCTAGCCCTGTCTCTTCTTCCTCAAAGAACCAAGGGGACTTACATTCTAATGTATCCAGGAATTCATCAATCTGTGTACAAGTCATAAATAAGCACTGTCTCTTTATATGTCTGAGTATGCTTCCTGCGGATTTCCTTTGGGGTGGTGTTGGGGTTGGGGTTGAGAGTGGGGCTGGAGTTGGATCTTTTCCCAATATATGCCCCAGTTCAGCTAGAAAAGGTTACTAGTTTAGCCCTTTAAAGAGTTCCCTTTTGTCTATTTAAATACTCACATTATTTCCTGGTCAACAGAGACTTCTTCAGTGAAGTTAGGATCCTCGTTTCCCATGCTTGGTTGCCAAATGTGATGACTGAGCTAGCACCCAGGACACCCCAGAATCAACCAGTCAGCATAAGCAAAAGTTCTTAATCTTTATTCTTGTCCCCAGATGCAGGATTGAACAGGATGGAAGCAGATTCTCCACCACTCCCTTCCCCCTCATCTATCACTGAGAGTGTGTGCCTCACTTGTCTTACTCCACCCCCTAGTCCTTCCTACAATCCTCTATACACCAATCATTGAGCCAGTATGGATAGTGGAAAAGATCATTTTCCAAGCATATGCCCATAGAGTACTGTCCAATTAATAGTTAGCCTCAAGTGCTGACCAGTCCCGACCTCAGTGCATCAACCCAATAATTTCAGCCCGCTACACTATCCTTCATGAAATTTTGCCTTTTTCTTTTCTTCTTCTCTTACACTTCCATCCCTCAATCTTGGCTTCTTCTTAGAACAACTCTAAAAATAACCTCTATTGACTATTTGTATGAATTGATATACAATAAAGTATATAGAACTAAAATAATGTTTCATACAACAACATTGTAGAAGCAATAATGAATGGCTCATATTAAAAGATGCTCCAAATCATTATTAATCAGAGAAATGCAAATTAAGACAACTCTGAGATACCACTACACATCTGTCAGACTGGCTAGAATGACAGGGAAAGATAATGCAGAATGTTGGAGGGGATGTGGGAAAACAGGGACACTGATACATTGTTGGTGGAATTGTGAATGCATTCAATCATTCTGGAGAGCAATTTGGAACTATGCTCAAAAAGTTATCAAACTGTGCATACCCTTTGATCCAGCAGTGTTAGTACTGGGCTTATATCTCAAAGAATATTAAAGAAGGGAAAGGGATATATATGTGCCAAAATGTTTGCGGCAGCCCTTTTTGTAGTGGCTAAAAACTGGAAATTGAATGGATGCCCGTCAATTGGAGAATGGCTGAATAAGTTATGATATATGAATGTTATGAAACATTATTGTTCTGTAAGAAATGACCAGCAGGATGATTTCAGAAAGGCCTAGAGAGACTTACATGAACTGATGATGAGTGAGATGAGCAGAACCAGGAGATCATTATACACTTGAACAACAATACTATATGATGATCATCAGTTCTAATGGATGTGGCTCTCTTTAACAATGAGATAAACCAAATCAGTTCAATTTGTTCAATAATGAAGAGAACCAGCTACACCCAGTGAAAGAACTCTGGGAAATGAGTGTTGGCTACAACATAGCATTTAGACTCCTGTTTTTGTCCTCTTGCATTTTTGATTTACTTTTCAGGTTGTGTTTACCTTTTTTCTAAGTCTGATTTTTCTTGTGCAGCAAAATAACCGTATGGATATATATATATACACACACACATATATATATATATAACATATATTTCAACATATTTAACATGCATTGGTCTACCTGCCATCTGGGGTAGGAGACAGGGAAAAGAGAGGAAAAGTTGGAACAGAAGGTTTTTCAAGGGTCAATGCTGAAAAATTACCCATGCATATATCTTGTAAATAAAAAGCTATAATAAAAATTTTTAAAAAAGAATTAATAGCTCAAGAATACTCATAATTGAAATTATTCCATTTACTTTGCAAATGACTGATGATGAAGGATGCTACTCACATCTTAAAGGGAAGTCATCTAGGATACAGATGTAGGAATGTTGTTTCTTGTTAGTAATAATTAATATAATTTATTTTCACAGCTATTTATATTTCTTACATTTATTTCTCTTTCTCTTTTTTTAATTGGGTCTAAGATCGAAAAGAGAAAAAAATCTATTCTTGATAATTGATTTTAAAAAGCCACTATTTTTTTCTAACACATATTCTCTTTATAAGCTAGTTGTAATCCAAAACATAAACTGCTAACAGTTCATTCTATAACAATTTTTTGAATAACTGAAAGACCTATTGCCTCCTGAGGTAGGTAATTCAACCAGGAGGAATGTCTAATTTGTCATTTTTTTTCTCTTTTATCAAATCTAAATATATATATTTATCCTACTGCTGTAATATGATTTTGTTGTCCCCTGAATTTAGGAGGGCTTCTGTTTTGGCAGTAAGTCTGCCTCAGCAAAATCCCATGCTTAACCTGTTCTCTTTCTGACCCAGTTATTGGACCTCCATGTTTCTCTAGCTTAGAACCTCTAAGGTTGCTGCAGCTGTAGTAGCTTTTTCAAGGGTCAATGCCACAGTGGGCACAAAAACCTTTTATATCAGGCTATGATGCAGACTTCCCAAGATCCCAACATAGAAAGACAGGGTCCTTTTTTGGCAAAGGACTTCCAGAGAGTCTCGTAGATGCTTTCACTGTGGTAAAGTAGGGCATCTGAAAGCTCAATATTGGTATAGAGACAGAATGAGAAAACAGGGTGGGAGAACAAGACCCAATACCCCATGTCCAAAATGCAATAGAGGCTTCCATTGGGCCTCAGAATGTAGAAGATTCAGGGAAACAGGATGAGGGGCCCAGCCACAGGGACCAAGGCAAAAAACACTTGGGGCATGATGGCAGCCAATGGTGCACCCAGAGAGTGCCTAGAAGTCCAGTACCCAGACATGACCAATCAGCAAGAAAGCCACATGATGGGAGAAGGGGATTACACAATCAAGCAGCCAGGAAGCAACCTGATGGGAGAAAGAATTACAATTGGGGAGAATAGAGCTGTGTGCAGCTGGGACAACTGAGATACCCCTGGAGAGGTGAAATCTGTTCCTCTCCAGCCTATGGATCCCTTGCCTCCAGGCACAGTAGGCTTCACCATTTCACCTCCTTTTTGTACGTACAAAACAGTGTCCATCCACACACTAATGTGGGAAACTGGGGAATGTGTAGATAATATCCCAGTCACTAATACAGGTAGACAATGTGTGACTTATCACCCAGGAGAAGTAGTAGCATCAGGTTTACTCATACAGAATCCTAATAAGCAACCTGGTGATAGTCACTCAGGTTCTGACTCCAGACTACAAAATCCAGGAATATACTGGACAGCAGCTGTAACAGCTGACCAACCTATGCTCATGATCTATATAATTGGCCTACCATTAGAAGGATTGGTAGACACAAGTGCAGATTGTACAGTCATTAGAGGTGCCAATTGGCCCAGTCACTGGCCAAAGATTAAAGCAGACACCTACATGACTGGAGTAGGAGGAACAATAGCAGCTGAATTTAGTGCTGCCCATATGAGATGGGCTTTTGAAGGCGTTTTACTCCTTTTATAGTCGAAAAATTACCCCTCAATCTGTGGGGAAGAGATGTTTTACAGTAATTAGGGTTAAAAATTAGTACTTCAGTTTTTTAAGTAGGGCTGCTGTTGAAGGCCTGCCAACACTTTCACCTGTTCCTATCCAATGGAAAACTGATACAGCAGTGTGGATAGAACAGTGGCCCTTAGGTAGTGATAAAATTCAGGCCTTATTAGATATAATACAGGAGCATCTTGAGCAAGGGCACTTACAACCTTCTCTAAGTCCCTGGAATTCCCCAGTGTTTGTTGTAAGAAAGAAATCTGGAAAATGGAGGATGCTCACTGATTTAAGAAAAGTGAATGAACAGATGGAAACTATGGGAACTCTTCAGCCTGGACTTCCATCTCCTACTCAGTTGCCTAGACAATGTCCTCTTTGGGTCATAGATATTAAGGACTATTTCTATTCTATCCCTCTGGATAAGGAGGATAGGAAAAGATTTGCCTTTTCAGTGCCCAGTCTTAACTTAGCTGGATCTTATGAAAGATATGAATGAACAGTTTTGCCACAGAGAATGAAAAACAGTCCCAATGTGTGTCAAATGTATGGTGCTACTGCACTTACTCCAGTAAGAAAATATTTCCAAAAGAAATGTTGTTACTTTATATGTATTATATATTTGGATGTGCACCTGAGGAACAAATGTTAGAAGCATGTCTACAAAAGACCATAGAAACACTAAGATACTACAAATTGTACATAGCTGAAGAAAAAAATTCAAAGACATGATCCTTTACAATATTTAGGATACGAATTATACCCTAAGATACTTACAGTACAAAAACTGTCCTTAAGAACAGAGAAGCTAAACACCTTAAATGACTTTCAGAAATTGATAGGAGATATCCAGTAAATGCAACCAGTGTTAGGCTTGACTACCTATCAGTTACAACCATTATATGAGATTTTAAGGGGAGACAGTCCTTTAAATTCACCATGCAAGCTTACAAAAGAAGCTTAAGAGGCTTTGAGAAAAGTTTAACTGGCTTTATCCAATGTGGTTGAAAGAGTCACTCAAAAACCCTTGGAAATATCAGTTTTTTTCAACACAAGAGCACCCAGAGCAGTCCTTCATCAAGGAGACAGTGTGATAGAGTGTGTGAACCTCCCGGCACAACCAGAACAAAGCCTTAATCCTTATCCTGTGCTTCTGGATAAGGAGGATATGAAAAGATTTGCCTTTACAGTGCCCAGCTTTAACTTATCTGAGCCTTATAAAAGATATGAATGGACAGTTTTGCCCCAGGGAATGAAAAATAGCCCCACTATGTGGATTGGGCTGTGGCTCGAGTTGATGCACTGAGGTCCCAAGCACGCGAGGCTAAATAGTAATTGGACCATATTTTCTGAGAAATGATAAGATTGTTATAGGACTTCAAAATCTGCTGGGATCATTGGATTCCCTGACATGTGAAGCAATGGACAATAGATTGGTTTTGGACTATCTCTTGGCTGCTGAAGAAGGCGTATGTGTGACTGCTGTTTACATACTCTCCTTCTAGGACTTCTGGCAATCTTTTACAACACCATGTTGATTTATATTGTTTGTTATACCACTACTTGTGTGTAAAATTCATGTTTGTTACAACACATAAAGCCTGCACTGACTGTGGGGAGGGTCATTACTAATAGCCTCTGCATTATTGCTATGTGCTTGTGTAATACCTCCTGTGCTGATGGGTTTGTGCATAATAAGCCCCTTCAGCCCGGAAACCTGCTAGCAATCCCCACTTCCCTTTGGTGCTTTTCATCTCCTTTCCTGAGAAATCAGGGAGGGTGTGATCACATCCCCTGGAGGGCTCTGACCTCCCTGAGGAGTCAGGAGTGCCATGACCACCTGTGTTCTGAAACAAAAGAAAGCGAGAGATGTAATGGGCTGAGGCTCGAGTTAATGCACTGAGGTCCCAAGCACGTGAGGCTAAATAGTAATTGGACCATACTCTATTAATATATATGCTAGGAGAAAGAATAGCCCCCGCCCACTCTTTGTGCAAGTCCTGATGTGTTGTAAAGGAAATGACGTTTTTGGTGGGTGGAGGCAAGGAAGTGGAAAGGGAAGCAGAAGCAGAGACAGATGGCTGGCATTTTGACACAGCTGCTCGCATTGCTATCACGACGGCCCTTCACCTCCAATCCCCCTCTGCTATCTGGCTTCCTGTCACAGCTGCCCATATTGCTATCGCAATCCTTCTTGCCCATATTGCTATCGCAATTCCCCCTCACCTCTACTGAGAATAAAGATTGAAGATTTTTTCCCTTAACTTGAATTCCTGACTCCAGCTGATTTTAAATACATGATCATCACAACTATGTGTCAAATCTATATTGCTGCTGCTCTTGCTCCAGTAAGAAAAGCATTTTCAAAACTTATGGATTACATTATATGGATGACATATTGCAATGTGCACCTGAGGAACAAATGTTAGAAGCAGGTCTACAAAAGACCATAGAAACACTAAGATACTACAAATTGTACATAGCTAAAGAAAAAATGCAAAGACATATTCCTTTTCAATATTTAGGATATGAAGTATACCCTAAGGTGCTTACAGTACAAAAACTGTCCTTAAGAACAGAGAAGCTAAACACCTTAAATGACTTTCAGAAATTGATAGGAGATATCCAATGGATGTGACAAGTGTTAGGCTTGTCTACCTATCAGTTACAACCATTATATGACATTTTAAGGGGAGACAGTGCTTTAAATTCACCATGCCAGTTTACAAAAGAAGCTCAAGAGGCTTTGAGAAAAGTTGAACTGTCTTTATCTGTTGTGATTTAGTTCAGATGGATCTGAATCGGTCCCTGTTCGGGCGCCAGAATGTGGTGATCTTTTTCTTCTAGCCCGGTTAGCTTAGAGGCCTATCTCTCTG